>NC_089877.1:50460625-51075000 GCF_040182565.1 Anser cygnoides | reverse complement strand
ATTCCTGAGAGCTGGGTTTCAGTCTTTTTGATTAGCAACCAAGGATAATGTAGGTTTGAAGGCACCTCTGGAGGTCATCCAATCCCATCACCTGCTCACAGCAGTGCCAACTTCGAAATCCGATCAGGTTGCTTAGGGCCATGTCCAGACAGGTTTTGGACGTCTCCAAGGACACTAATTTCACAGCCTCACAGAGCGACCTGTCCTCATGTACTACCACCTTCCCTGTGAACATTGTTTTCCTTATGTCTAATTTGCATTTCCCTTGCTGCAACTTGCATCCCCTGCCACACACACCACCAATGTGCACCCCTGGCTCCATCTTCTCTCTAACTTCACCCGTCACATAGGGTAGGACAACACATACAGCATCCCCCATCATCATCTCTTCTCCAGGATGAAAAAGCCTTGGGCTCCCAGCCCCTCCCGCCTTGTGCTGGGCTCCAGCCTCCTGACCACCCTGGTAATCTTCCACTGGTCTCAGTCTGCTCCAGTACATCCACATCTCGCTTGCACAAGGGAGGCCAAAACAGGAGACAGCACTCCTGACACAGACAGAGGGGAATCATCACTTCACTCAACCTGTTGGCTGTGCTTCTGCTAGCACGGCCCTGTACATGGCAAGCCAAATTAAATCTGAGTACAGACTCCTCCTAAAAATAACAGTCGAGCTCCTGGCCTCCTCTAAGAAACATTTTCTCCTTTCATTGAGTCAGTATTAGCAGCTGTGAGCACATGGAAAGCTGGACCAATTAATCAGTGGAAAAGAGGTCTTTTTTTCCTGGGAGGAGGGAGGACACCAAAAGTGCTGTAGCTGGCACAGGAGAGACAGTGGGAATGCTGGAGGATGAAACACCTCTGGCAGCAGCAGCCTGCACTTACATGAGGTTAAAGCAATTGCAAACCCATAGCCTGAGAGGAGGACAAAGCAGACTGATGAAAATTAAGTCTCCTAGGGACCCAGAGGGGCTTCACTGCATAACAGAAAGAAACTGATCCTAGAGAGGAAGAAAGGGTAGACACTCACTGTGCTGACATGTGGGAAAGGCAGAGCTATGTGTGTGTTCCTTTACTGGGGCTGGAAATAATATCAGTGGGCCACAGCGCCCTGGAGTGAGCAGGGACCTCCTGCATGGGGCTGGCAGGAGGAAAGTCAAGAGTACAGCATGCAACAGAGGAAAGTGCAACTTAAAGGTGAAGATCTGCCAGGTCTTTGCTTGGAAGGACCCTTGATACAGCTGTACCTTCTGTGTATTGGTGCTGCAGGTAACTTCTTGCAGGAGGTCGCTACTGAGCTTTTTGTATAACCGAGAGTGCCTTTCCCCTTGAAACACAGTGAGAGACAGCTCTGCAAATTAAATGTAGCCTGCCAGCAGAGAGAGGGATACTGCCTTCACCAGCTCCACACTGACATTTAATCTCAGCAGTGTGGTAGGAGGGACTCGTGTGCTCTTTATACTCCAGAGGGCATCACCAGAACAACAACCAGTTGTGGTTTGAAATGGCTTTCAGGGTAATTAGTTAAATATTTAAAAAAGATTAAAGTGTTTCTCTGCCAGAGAAGCAAACATACAGTTTTTCTAATTTGAATAATTGATTTATTTTGGACTACAGCCAGCCTGTTTCCAAGGGAATGCATGCTGGATGGCTTTTGTTAACGTTGCCAATTTACTGAAGATGGAATAGTGTTATTAAGATCTTGCAATAATAATATTAAAACAACAACAAAACAAAAAAAGGAAAACAAAACAACAAAAAAACACCTTGGGGTTCAAAGTAATAAGATGCTTAATGTAGAGTACTGATAGTTTGATCCAGAGCAAATGGAAGAATTCCTAACAGCACTTTCATTAAAGAGTTGTCTTTCAAAATATCAGAGAAGTGGTCCGTTGACTGGAAAAAATAAAATTAAAAATTAAAAAAGTGAAAATGCAAGTTCATATGCAACATAATTTGTTATCTAATATTGAAACAGAGTCTCAGCATATTTCAGGATTATTTACATGATTGGATGAAACTGCTGTACACACAAGGGAAAACAAATCAGCTATCACATTGCAGATAACGTTGGAGGTTGGTATGGATTAGATTTTATTCATTTTCCCTCTTGCACACTCATACAAATGTCAGCAGGTAGAGGACACATTCCACTGCAAGATTAACCTGTTCTTAAATGAAGTCATATTAAGTCAGTTGTTTTTTTCTTCACATTTCTCAGTACCTTTACTCATAGCTGCACTTTTTTGTCTTGAATTGTGTTCTCATTTGTCTCTTGGTGCATGTTATTACTCACCTTTAGTCTGTACGTGCTCTAGGTAAACCTCTGTATCTTTAGAGGCTGTTTTCATTCGTTATTTTAAAAACCCTTCAAGTGCCCAACTGCTTTTTTCCAGCTGGTAAACAACTCAAAAAAATATTCTAGCAGCCTGGATCCAAACTCGTACTGAACTGCTCTGCTTAACTTTGCATGGGTGAGAGGAATAGAGGCGAAGGAGAGAAGAGTGGAAAGAAAGAATTTGTAGCAGCTCCCACAGCCATGCAAAATGTAAAGCCTTGTTTCAACACATCACCTGCAAAGAAAAACCCGTCTCCCCAGAAGATTCAGTGATGCTTCCTTTAAGCAGCAATTACTGCTGCAACCCCCGGCCTCCCAAGGGGATGCTCCTGCGGGTTGGCAGCTGACCGCATGGGTCCAACCTTCACATATAAGCATGCTCTGGCATACCGGCCTGATGCTTCCTTGTCTGCAATTTGGTAGTAACTTCACGATGTGCCAGCACACACACACAGAGCACAGTGCAGCTGTTTGTCTGCCCACCTGTCACTGCCTGCCAGGTCACATCAGTCTGGCTGGGACACGCTGGGTACCACCGGCCCCAGAGCACCCATCTCTGCCATCACATCCCCATCCCTACAGCAGCCCTCAGCCACTGCTAGCACCAGTGCTACTGCTTTGATTTTAAGTTTACTAGTGAAGTCCCCAGCAATTGTCCCTTAGTAATGGTAATGTAGATAATTAAGAGATATTGGATAATTTAAAACAAATACGCCAAATAAAAGCTATTAAAAGTCTGGTGTAGAGGAGGCAGGATGTTTCTGTGCAAAATACTGAGATGAGATCTGGCTGCAGCATGCATCCAGCTGTCTTTTCCAGGGGCTTTTTTCTAGTATATGTATGTGTTTAATTTTACTCATTTCAGTAGTTCTAATGTACCTAGTCAGGCTGTTTACACAAGTTAATGATGCATGTGAAGTATTTGCTAGAGCAAGGGGCTGGATTCCCAGCAGGAGATTGTGCAGAAATGCAGGAGGACTCTTATGACTGTTGTAAGCAAAGACAGGGCTAGGCCATGCATATACAGCAAAAATCAGGTGCCTCCCCCCCAAAATTGTCTTCATTGTTTGCTCTCTACCATTCCTAAAGTAATAACACTTGTCTGCCCTGGTTAATGTTTTCTAGAGGACGCTTTGCTTTCATAACGCTATTTAACAGTATAAATAAGAGAGGGAGCTGCAGGGTAGTCCTGGTGAAGACAGCAGGATCCTTGGAAGCTGCTGTAAGTAGTGATTTTTTTTGTTTCCTATGGAGACTTCAAAAGTGTATCCTCCTGTTGCATGCAATTGATTTTAAGCCTTTCCTAGGGTTGTACCTTATATTGAAATCTGTCTTAGCAATTGTTCCAGTGATAAAGAGGCTTATTTGGTCAGCTGGATACAAAGCACAGAGGCACTGCAATTTAGGCATGGAGTTGCCTGCATGTTGTTAGATGGCTGGCAGGAAGAATAAGAATGTAGAAGCCAGAGTGGGGTGTCTAGTTGTCTGGCAGAGAAGCAAGGTGAATTCTGGAGACAAAAAAACCTAAGCACCTAAAGGAGGGATACCTCCTGACCTTTCCTGCTAGAGGGAACAGGCTCCACTCCATCCAGAGCCTGAGGATGGGTGCCCAGACATTGATGCCTTGGTAATCCTTTTTGAGTAATTCTGCTGATTATTATATTCAAGGCCTACAAGAAACATCTTTGCTAGGGAATGGGATATCTGAGGTCTGTTTCCCTTTTAGATGAGACATCTCCTTGTTGCTCTAACAACCAGATTACTGGAAAATTGAGAAAGAAAGAAGGAAAAGGTATTCTCCACACACTCAGATTATGAGATCACAGTGAGGCCAACATGTAACATTCACGCACCTAGAGACTGGGTAGTGGTCAAGTGCACACGGGAAAGTAAAAACTGGGAACCCAGTCTGATCCGTTCTTGGGACAGTTTGTGCTTTGTGCTGAAAAGAAATTTCCTCTGTCTCATCTGACTGCCCTAACCAATGCACTGGTCCTTTTTTTTTAATCTTTTTATTCTCTGGCCTCAGTGATACTTCATCCATGAGTGTGTGCAGCAACTCAGGTCCAACAGCAAATACCAGAAATGCCCTGGTAGCAGATTGAGAGCTCATGTTCACCTGTTTCCACATAAAAGAGGCCTAGAAGTGTGTGTTGCGCTTCCTGGGTGAGCTCTTTGGTGCTCAGCTGTCCTGCAGAAGATAGATGACACTGGGAACAGCTCTGATTTGAGTCCCTCCATTCCCTTCTCCCAAGGTTTCTTTGGACTTAATTGGTCATGTTCAAGAAAATTTGGCAAAGGGCTCAATGTTTTAAAGAAGTTCCTAGAAGTTTCACCCAAAAGTCTGACAGGGAAGTTTACTCCATGCAAGGGAAAGCAACACACCCATGTACAGTCACATGCATTTTTAAGAATACTGTAAACTTGGATTCCATGTTTCTGTTGCAAAAGGAATTACTTTTAATGAAATGGTCACAGTGACTGAATTCTTTGCAGAACCTGATACCCTTGGCTTTTGCTGGCAGTCTTCTCAGGGGCCTCCAGCAAGTACAGAGGCATCAAACTGTGAATCACATAAGTAAATGTCTAGCTGATCAGTATGGAAAAGTCCCTGAACATGTCAAGGCACATACTATGAAGTACCTAGAGAGCTTTCAGGCCAGCCAGGAAAGCACATACTAGTTTGTGGTGCTCCTGTGACTAGGCAGTCCCGGACAGAAGGTTTCTGAGATCGTTTTCTCACACACAGGTGTGACTAGTCATCTTTCCTTTGTGACTTTTTTGTGTGCTTGGGTTGTTTTTTTCTCTTTTTTGGATGTGGCCCTGAGTAGAAGAAAGTAGTTCAGCAGACACCAGTGGTGGCGGTGGAGTCATGTCTTGATGTGCCTGGTGCTCCCAGAGAGCAGCTTTCAGGAAAGAGATTTCTCAGATTCCCTCACTTAGAATCAATCAAGAGGGAAGCAGCACCATCTGGTGAGCAAACATCTTTTCTATTTCATGCTTGCATGTGCTTTTGAGTACTGCAAATGTTCATGGTTAAAATGACATTACAGGTGAGGACCCCTTGTAGGAAAGGCATGGGATGAATATCCACCTCCTGGACAATTACATGGGATTCTAAAGTCAGAAAATTGTATTCAGAAACATCTCTCCAAATAATAGAGACAAAAATCAGCCCTCAAATGGACAAATTTGTTATATCCACAAAGAATCAGGTTCTGTCAGTTGGAAAATTTAGTCTAGCTCTGCTATTGGTCTTTTGGTAGAATTATTTTAGGGTAACTTACTTAAGCCAATCACAGTTTTCTCCATTTTCTTTGTAGGACAGAGTGTCCAAAAAAGTACTGCTATTCTGGGTTTCATGGTAGGGAAGATTGTAATATATTCAACATGTAATATATATTCAACAAATGTTATCACCAAATCTATTACAGGTAAATTGCTTGAAACATCACTAACCTCCAGGTGTTGGCACGTTCTTATGCCATTGTCTGTTTTGATTGAAAGCTCTTCATGAAAGAAACCTTTTCTTGAATACCACAAAGATATTGTCATTGCCTTACATAGATATAAAAAAAAAAAAGAAAATGGGTAGAGAATTAACCTAGTTTCGTTCCAGGCTATTCAACAAGTCGATGTAAATTTGGAATTACAATGGAAGAGATCTTCACTTCTATTCCCATGTTTGTGGGCAATCTGACAGATTGCCTCTTAGCAAACTGTTCTTCTGGGGATGGTATAAGTCTTAAGATAGGAAGCTCTCTTCAAAATTAGCTTCTTCAGATAGGGAATTCTCTAAGGGCTTTTTCGCACAGGATTCTATCTATCTCTTTTGTTTGTTTGTTTTTGTTTTGTTTTGTTTTGTTTTTTTAATTGTTAGCAAATATGCTTGGTAAGAAAACACCTCAGTCATAGAGGTTGCCTGAGAATCTGCACCTTCTGTTTCATATGGAAACAGTCCCTGTTTTCAATTTATCACCTTCAATTTATCACCAGGTTGATCACCTGCTAACCTAGCAGCCACAGTAATATAAACTAGAATAGTAAATATCAGGTATGAAGTAATAGCTCCCAGTCATATTCTAAAGGCTTACAGGATGCAAATTCTATTGTAAAAGTACCTTTATTCTTTGAAGAATAGCCTAATAGAGTCGGACACATCCATCTTCAAGGCTTAAACAAAACACACACACAAAAGAGACCTCTACAAACTGCAGCTGCTGAGTCTTTCATAATCTCATGATTTTAAAATCAACCATTACCAAGATTTTTGTGAGGGCTGACTCATAAGTCTCAAATGTTTGTGATTGGCCAGTACTGAGTAACAGATGGATGATTCAGATTCAGATTGTATTTAATTATCTGTGAATTCAGAGCTGTAATAAAATGAAATTAATTCCATGAATGTTCATAAATCAAACACAAAGAGCAAATATGTCATAAATGTATAGAGGAAAAAATATAGGAAAAAAATCCTCAGAAAATTGTAATCAGTATTTTACAAAGCTACTGCAAAACCATGCTACATCCGTTAGCTATAATTTTGAGGCCAGGTCAGTTAAATTCTACATCTACTTTGCATTCCAAATAAATATAAACTTGCATTGCAATGTGTATATAGAAAATTCCATCTATATGCTGTGTTTTGTTATAGTTATGAAATGTGATGAGATAGGGAACAGGTGGTGACTTATGTTTCATTCTTTTGTATTCATGTTATTCTTAATAAATTATGACTGCAGCTGAGTAAATAATTCACAGAGAATAATTTATCCAGAGGCAGATTCTGAATCAGACTGCTGGATACGTGAAAACAGATCAGGTTCAGATTTAATGCTTTTGCCTGGGAGTTGATTTCTTTTCAAAGTCTGACTAATACGTTGGATCTCTGATAGACGATTTTAAATATTCAGAACAGTTCTTATGTTGAGTTAGAAGGGGATAGATATATTGAGCAATATCATTTCAATGTCAAAATCAGAGAAGGCCAAAATATAATTTAAAGTTACTGTGCACAGTAATTGAAAATGTAGTTATCGAGAGCCCTTATGGTTCTTCCATTTGTCAATAACAGAGTAGGTGTTATTGCAAGCAGGCCTGTTTTTAGAAATACTTCTATCAGACATGTAATTGTTTGAATGCTTGATTATAGCTCAAAAATGTTTTGTCATTCTTATGCAAGTCTAATTGTAACTGGATATTCAAATACTAATAAAAATTGCTCCCTCTGATGTTATGGAGAAATTAGGACCATGATCATAGCCCTTTCTGACCACAGTCTTTCAAGTTGAATCATGCCAGAACAGAAAAGTGCAATTAGTTTAATACGTCTCTCCTTGCACAAGTTTTAACAAATCTAGTTCATTATCTCCACAAACTCGTTGCAAGTCTCTCACCACTTCTTTGCGCTAGGTTGCTCAGAAATGAGGCCTGCTGTGACTCCACGTTTCCAATATCCAATTATAAGAGCTGATATAGTGTCAGCTCTGCAAAGGAATGTAGATACCACAGCCAAGAGAAATAGGTTAAGATAAATGTATTGCCCTTTGACCAGTAGAGCAGCTGATAAAAATAAGGCCTTGTTTTTGTTAGTGTCATTGACTCCTTTAGCTGGGCTGAAAATGAATCTACTCCAATGGTTTGGTTTGTCTACTAAGAGACAAAACGTTACTTCAGGTTCTTATTTAAAGTGTCACATCATTTTTATTCAGAAAGAAAGGGAACGTATTCCTTAGAGACATAGAACTTTTTATTTGGTTTGCTACTGAAGAACAGTCACCATCATTTGTCTTCTCTTGAAATAGAGGGCCTTATCAATCTGAACAAAAATTTATTTAAAAATCTCCTCCATGTCTGTTTGCTCAAATTCTGTTTGTATGTAGCTACTGATTGCTGCCCACTCGCATGAATTTCCTCTTTCTTCCCTTACTCACAAAACATCCAGAGTTGCTCTATGATGCTCTTTACAGGAATTATCTTAGACCATTAATGTCAAAAGCACAGTGGTATTGCAGCCCTCCAGTGGTTGCCATGGTATGTTTTCTGGTGGGACATGCTCTGCTCTCTGGCCTGCTGAGGGTGCTGTGTATTCAGCTAATCTACACCAAATATTGCCTTTGTGGATGTATAGGGTAAGGCCAGAAGAAAAATTTGTGGGAGATTTGCCAGGAGGCCTGTAGAAATAAAAATAAATAAATAAATAAATAGATAAATAGACAAATAAATAAATAAATAAATAATAAAAACACCTGGCAAGAGGTGTTTTTTTAGAGGAAACTGAGGACAAGAGAAAGACATAAGAACTTTTGTTCTGTGAGAACGACAGAATAACTATATCTACATGATTTATTTATTTACCCTAGTAATAGATTCTCTTTTTCCTCCATAGGATTTTAATGCAAGAAGATGAAGACCAATTTTTACGTATATTTGCTACTGGCTGGGCTTCACGCTGTTGCCCATGCTCAGCTTGTTACCAGCCACCATGATCCAAATGAACCTAAAGACCATGTGCATTACGCAGGTGAAGCGATCGCTTGCCTCAAACTAGTTCCAAGCAATGCTGACTTTGCATTTCATTTTTTTAACAAGGTTACACTAGAGGAGCCTAATAAGAACATTTTCTTCTCTCCTGTAAGCATCTCCACTGCCTTTGCAGTGCTGGCCCTAGGGGCTAGGTCAACCACACAGACTCAGATCCTGGAAGGACTCGCCTTCAACCTTACAGAGATTCAGGAGAAAGAGATACATGAAGGCTTCCACAACCTCATCCACATGCTGAGCCATCCCGAGAGTGGGGTCCAGCTCAACATGGGGAGCGCTATCTTTCTAACGGAAAAGCTGAAACCACTAAAAAAGTTTTTGGATGATGCCAAAGCTTTGTATCAACTGGAGACTTTAACCACCAACTTTAACAATCCCACAGAGGCTGAGAAGCAGATCAATGATTATATAGAGAGGAAAACATATGGGAAAATTACTAATTTGGTCAAGGAAATGGATCCACAGACTGTAATGCTCCTGGCTACCTTTGTTTTCTTTAGAGGTAAGTCCTCTAGTATTCAGGTTCATGTCATTCATTATAATCAAATGATCTCTTCGGCTCAGCTGCCACCTTTGGAAATTGTTCCAGGGGAAATTTGAAATGCTCTTTGCTGGGACAGAAGCCCCTCATAGCATGCTGCAGCCAGGTAGAGCAGCAGGGCCCTGCTCAGCACCAGAGGTGGCAGGAGAGCCTGCAGGCTCAGCTCTGCCCATAGCAGCCAGGAAGCTCTGCTCCAAGACACAGCCTCCACACAGCCTCAGCTCACTTTCATGGGTTTAGCCATAGCTCCAACTGCCCCACATTCTTTTAGTTTTCACTGAAGGAACTGAGATGAACGCATGATCTATTCCTTTAAAAGCATCTCTTTAAAAGTGTGCATGATTCAATGGCCTAATTTACTATACACTACATAATCCTATTTTTTCCTATTGGAGTCCTTGAAATGTATACACATTAACATATTTATATACAGAAGAAGCTAGTGATGAGCAGAAGAGGGCATTTTAAGGAACAAAGTGGAAACAGTGCATTTCTGATGTGGGTTTGATGATGTGCTATTAAGCCTGACACAACAACACTTAGATATGAGATCCTACATTAATCTTATCTATAGATTGAGGCTTATTATTAAAGTCAATAAAAATTAAATGCATATACTATATGAATGCACAGATGATGTCATGTAAGCCTTTAAATGACAACTCATGGAAAGGCCACTTAAATCACCAAGAGAAAAAAGTAATGGAACCTAATACGCGCTCTTGACCAGGTAAAAGATTCTTTCCTTACTGTGACATGCATGTTAAAATGGTAAGTTTGAAAATTGTGAATTTAGCAATTGGGGGAATAGGTGAGTATAATTAGTTATATAATATTCCATTTATGATGGGATGAGACATGGTATATTCAGTCACATTTTATCTCTCTGTATCAGGCAACTGGGAAAATCCTTTTAAACCAGAGAACACTGAAGAAAGGGAGTTCTTTGTGGATGCTGAAACTATTGTGAAAGTCCCTATGATGTACCAGACAGGCAGATTTGACTTGTATTTCGATGAGGAGCTGTCTTGCACCGTGGTACGTCTTCATTACAACGGAAGCGCTACAGCATTTCTAGTTCTACCAGCAAAAGGGAAAATGAAGCGGTTAGAGCAAGAGCTGGTCAAGGAAACCATCCGGGAATGGTCAGACCGTCTACTCCAGAGGTAATCTGCCAGTCAGCTGCAGTGGCACCTAGATGAAGTCTATTTTCTTTTTTAGGAATGCAAACACTACAGAACACAAACGCTATTGCTGATTCTGGGAACTGAGTGGGTTATTTTTGGCTTGTGCATCCTAGCTGTAAAAATCTTGCAGCTGGTTGGTATTTAACTATTCTCTTGTTGATGCTTGAGTGACTTTCTGCTCCCCCCACTAGGGTGGAGACCATCCTGATCAGGTCTCAGGAGTACCAAATAGCAATCCTATCTTGGGGTTTCTAAAACAGTCTACTGACAGAGTGAGAAGGTGGCAATTCCAAGGCAAATCCCCTATACTGAGGTTTCAGCTAACGTGTTTTACCTCACATATGTCACTGACACACTGTGACTCAGACGTATGTCTAAACCCTAAATAAACCATAACTTAGGCAGTTTGTATTAATGCGTACGTACGTAATATGTCCTACACAAATATCTTCCTTACAAGGGCCATTGCAGCACACAGCGGTTGTTATAACAGGCTGGTGATTAATTACTGGTGCCCTGATTTTCTGGCATTTTGTTTTTGAAACTATAAAAATCTAATGAGGTTCTGTTAGCTCCTACCACTGAAACTAACATCAGCTAACACGTTTTACAACCTTGTTTGTCTGGGAGGGAAGAGATCTAAGCACCAGTAGATGAGTAATATCAAGTTAATACGTGCCTAATTTACAAAGCTCTGCCCTGATTCACAACTAACAAGGCTTTGGAGTTCACACCCATGATTCTTGGTGCATCATTATAGAAACGCCGCCACAGTTAATAAAGACATAGTGGGCAGCACATTGGATATGAGTTAATAATGTGATGCCTCAACTACAAAAAATAAAAATGTATTCTCAAGTGAAAAATCAGAAAAATCCTTACCTAAATAGATTCTTGGTGCAAGTTCCTTCAAGACCAACATATGAATAAATTCTTCATGTGAGAGGCTGTGAGAACAAAGTGGCAATTTCAGTTCTACTATTACATTGATGGCTGTATTAATAAGCACGGTCCCATCATCTTCTAATGCACGGGGCAGTATCATAGAAAAGCAACAACAGTGGGGTTTGGATTTTTTTCATCCCAAGTTATCCCAGGGAGAGACATCAGAAGATGTGAGCTACCAAAAGGATAATTCCTGCAGTAGGTGACTAAGAGGCTCTGAGGGTCCCTAGATAGCACATGAAGAGAAATTCAGCAGAAAGTATACTAAGCAGGAACTGCCCACAGCTAGCCTGGAGGTGATGTAAATCCCATCAGGAGTAACTTGTAGACTACAGTTTGATCTCTAGAGCTGGACCAAGCATGTTCTGCATATCTACTCTATCTGCTCCTCACTGTTAAAGGCAGACTCAATCTGCCTTTATTGTAATTCCATGGCCAGCCAATGGAAGGGAGACAATTAGAAGATGGGGTGCCCGAGGGTAGAGGTGGTAGGGCACAGACCCTCCCGTGAACCATGTCAAAGGCCACAGCTATGCCAAAAGCACTGCTTTGCTTTGAAATGCTGGGCTTTGTCGCACTTTTGCCCAAGCAGACCTGTCTGTGCCTACTTCAGGTCCCTCCTTGCTTGAGCAACCTGGGCATCCATCTCTGTGCCTCATTTTCCCTGGCTGTAAAGAGGGCCTCTCAATACTGCCCTCCTTTACAGAATACTCTCATATTTGCTAAAGCAAAATGCCTGACAGATATCAGTAGTAGTAGTAGTAGTATCAATGACAGCATCTGTATCACCATGAGAAGGACCAGCAATCAGATTAGCACTCCTTGTACATTCATGGCTGGTACAGCGCCCTGGCATTTGACACCCATGAGAGTTACAGAGCATTCCCACCATCATTTACCTCAGTGTAAGGTCTGTCTTACCACCCTCTGTGTTTCTCTTCTGCCTGACAGCACAGTGAGACTCTACTTCCCCAAATTTTCCATCTCTGGGAGCTATGAAATAACACACGTCCTTAGCAAGATGGGAATTGTGGATGTGTTCACTGACCGGGCAGATCTCTCTGGCATCACTGGCGCACCGGAGCTGAAGGTTTCTAAAGTAAGTCTGAGACCACCAGCCCTCTCCTTCCTTTCACAAACACGTTCTACCACAGAGAAAGCTACACTTTGTGGTAGCATCCAAAAACACCAGCTAAACACAGCTCCCAGCTTCCCAGTTTACCACAGCCAGGATCACCCTGGCTTCAATCTGTGAGTTTACATCTGAGAGGATTTGGGCCCTCAGTGACATTGGAGATCAGATTAGTTTGCTGCACAACTCTTTTTTCCAAGACCAAGATCAGACAAGATCTCCTGAGGTGTATCTAGAACATGAGTAAAAAACATCAACCCTCAGCTCCTCAGGAGGAGCCGCTGGTGCTCCTGGGAACACCAAGGCCCTAACACCCTGCAGACTGTTTTGGAGGTGCAGAGCTGGCGTCCCCCACATATGCCTGAAAGTTGGCCAAGAGAACAGGACAGCAGCCTGGTCACCCCTCCAGCCTGGTTAGAGGCAAGCACAGAGCCCTGCCAGGGCTGGGGGCCAGCTGGGCATGGCCACCTGCAGGGCCTCCCCTACCCCAGGATGAAGAGGAGAGACTGGTGAGAAACAGTAGAAGGCACATGGGGGAGAAAGGTCAGAGAAAATCTCAATATTAGGGGATGCAATTTAGATAAAAGGACCTCTTTTTTATTATTATTTTTATTTTATTTTAACTTGGGAATTCAATAGAGCATTATTTCTAGTGGCAGTTTATTTGCATTTGCCCAAATAATCTCTTTTCCTGCTTTTTAGGTGCCTTCTTTCCTTGTATGCAATAGGGCAAATAAAAGCATTTAACTCAATGCAAGAACAAAGTCTGTTATCCTCTTTTTATTTGTCTCAAACAGCACAAGAATCCCTCACACATTTCTTGTCACCCTTCAGTACAGGGTGGATTTCACTGTGGAGCTTACAAGTGGAATGTCCATTCTTCATCCAGTCTTTGCAACAGAAGACAAATAGCTTGGGACTATTATTATTATTATTATTTATTTGTTAAAATTTATGTAGCTCTATGCTGGTCCTCATTTAAAGCAGCTATGACTACAACAACACAGCTCACATCTCTACTGCCCCTACAGATCCTCTGCAGTTGACTCTCCAAAGCGGGGCTGCTTTAAACAGGGTCTGGTTCACCTCTCAGGTTGCTGTTTTCTGCCCAGAATGACTTCGTGTTGTTTGTTTTTTTTTCCTAGGTTGTCCATAAGGCTGCTCTGGATGTTGATGAGAGAGGTGCTGAGGCAGCAGCAGCAACTGCTGCTGAAATAATGACCGTGTCCCTTCCTCCTGCCATTGAATTCAACCGTCCCTTCCTCATGCTGATTTTCGATAGAGATACAAACAGTACTCTCTTCATAGGAAAAATAGTTAACCCAACTATCACTAGCTGAAGTGACATATGAATTCTTTTTGTTATTACTGATTAAAGAAGTTTTGAAACTGCATGACACCATCTATTTCCATTTGTATGAGCTAAATATACAGTTCTTTTGTAGGAAGAATTTTCGTTCTATGCTACTGTTGAAAACTGATGGTATTGACCATGACACTTGCTTAGGAGGAAGCAAGAAAAATGTTTTGATTTCATTTAACAAAGAATGACTTTTTTACTTAACTGAAAGCCGAGGAAAGACCTGCTAAGATTTGCTAGTATTCAGGGAGAGACATTTGTATTACAATGGAAGATTCCTGCTTAGCAAGTCGTTGTCAGCCAGAATAGCAGATAAAATGATTAACACTTCTGCAAACAAAGCAGAGGTGGTTGTAATTTGCCATAAGTACATAAGAAAGTAAATAAGAGATGGGAAGAGTTGGATCAACAATACAAGGTAATGGGAAACTGAAGCTTTGAATGGAATCAGCACTGGAAACGTGAAAAATTGGCTTAAACACGGGGAGAGAAATCTCTTTTCTCCACCATAAACCTTTTATCATTATTAGCATTAATCTAGCAGCAAATCTTCCTGAAAGAGCTTCTTGCATCTCAGAACAGAGCTAGAGGATCAAATCTGCTCTTCAGCCTGAAGACTTTGAACCAAGTATTGCCAATTCAACAGCCCGCATGGGTGGTTGACTTCTCACACATGTATCCGTCAGTGACCAAAAGGAGGATGTAGCTGGATGAGCTGGCAAGGTATTTGGACAGCAATTACACAACACATTGTCAGCTGAGATTTGTAAAAAACACATAATAAGGGTCTAGCAAATTGTAGGTGTTTGAAGTGCCGCCCTTTTATAGCTACCGAGGTAGATCGGTAGATATCACCCCATAAGCAGGTTGCCTGACTCACAGGGTGGTGGCAGCCACCCAGGTGGGACAGAAGGCAGCTTGAGGGAGGCTGGTAACCTCTTTCAGTAGACTTGTCTTGGCAGCAGGTACAAGAGCACAGTTGCCCCTTTTTTTCCTACAGCCGTGGTTTTTTGGAAGGAGATGAAATGGTGTCACGGCATCAGGAATCACAGCAGGAGAGGCCGAATGGCTTGGAAAGCTAACAGCCTCAGTAACGTCTTGTGTGGCCTCTGTGAAATTAGAGCAAGGGTGATTTTATCAGTCTGGTGCACGTGTAAGAAACAGCAAAGCATGATCTCCCCTTCACAGCTGAAAGGAAAGACCCCTTTCTGCTCTTTGTTCCTACTAAAAATATCCTGTTAACTGTTACACTTCATGTTTGACAGTCTTTCTTGACTAACTGCACATAATCTCTGCATTGATAAGTATATGAACAACTCGAACAACTCACAGGCATTGATGGCAGGAATCACAGTGAGATGCGTGCACAATACATCATCTTCCTGGCTCCTTCCTGCACTCACATCCGTCTGTTTGGGTGGCTTTGTGGCCCAACATGCCCACAGCAATAATTCCTAAGGCAACCAATTTGACTGTACAGGTTTCTCATCTTCCTGAAATACAACTGCACAGTGCAGCATCAATAAGGCCAGTCTTAGCCATTATTACTCTTACAGATAACCGCAATTAAAGAATTGATGTACAGAAAAGCAACAGTAAAACCTTTAGGGATAAGAGAGGCTCAATGAGGTCAGGTCCTCAGGTATGTGTCTCTTTAACGCCCTGGTGTTGTGCCAATTTGCACCAGTTGAAAAACTGATGTATTTGATTTTAGTAGAGTGGTTCATGGTTTACATCAAGAGGTGTGGAAGAAACAGATGTCCCAGATGCACAATTATCTGTGACAGCCACAAGACTAAATATTGCTCCCTCCCTTATAAACCATTTTGGAGACAGATATATGTATATAAATAAAGCATAGTAGGAGGAAGGTTGTCCCCATGTGGTTCTGGGAGAGATCAGAAGATCAAGACAATCCCTCATATCAGCTAAATCAGCTTTTGCATGCTGTAAATCTTTCTTCCTACCCTCAGTACCTTGATGCTCTCACAGACATGCACCCATTCAGAAGCAGGATGTGGGAATTCTGTTCTTCTCCCATATTCTGGGAAAAATTGATCACAAGGATGTAGGATGGAGGTGCAGGGCAAATGTAATGCCACACAGCACCAGTGCTCTGCAGCGCATCTCCTGCCTGATCTCTCTGTGTTTGTAGAAAGTGCTGGGGAGGTTGCAGGCACAGCAGGCAATGCAATGTCTGGGTGCTGGCCGTGGGAAAACAGAGTGGTGGAAACAACGGGTGTCTGCCATCCCCACAGGGGATTTCCTGCTAATGTCAGGATCGGCGCTGGGGAGCCGTCTGCCAGACTTGCTTCATCAGGCAACAGCTCCTGGTTTATTGACATCTTGCTGTGATTTTCCACTGCAGGATTTGCCAGAGACAGTGTTGAAGAAGAGGCAGGCACCACACTCAGCACAAAAGAGCAGCAGACAGCTTGCTCCCTGCCTACATCCATGCTGCGCTGTTTGTTACGTGGCCTGTCCTCATCTCCCCCCCCATCCAGCAAGTCCTACTCTCCAAATCCTGCTTTCAGCTCAGCAAGCATCACCAAACAGATTTTCCCTCTTACATTTGCTCTTTGCATTTCCTCTCTGCACCAGCTCTTTTTCACAGCCTCCCACTCCCCCTCCTGCAGACACGTTTCCCTCCCACCACTGGCACAGTTCCTGTGGGAGGTGGACGCTGCCAGCTCAGCTGGGCAGCTCTTGCTTTCCTCCTCTTCCCAAAACAGGGGGAGGGAGGCAACGGGGCCCCTTGCCTCCTGCAGACCATCCCTTGGGCACTCTCATCAGAGCAGAGAAGGCTGGACAAAAAGGCAGGGCTTGAGGCCACCTCCTTCACCAACGTGCTCCCTATGGTGCGATGAGCAATGATTGTTTTTCATAAAATAGGGATTCATCTCAGGGGTGGTTAGGGACCAGGTTCATTAGCTGCTGTCACAGCTGGGGATGGGGCTCACAGTTGCACTTGTGGTGATCCTGTCTTTTGGTGACCTGGCTGGCCTCTGGTGAATCAGAATTTTCATAGAATCACAGAATCATTCAGGTTGGAAAATACCTCTAAGATCATCTAGTACAAACTTTAACCTACTACTAAAGTCCACCACTAAACTATGCTACTAAGTTCTACATCTATACGTTTCTTGACAATCTCCAGGGATGGTGACTCAACCACTTCCCTGAGCAGCATGTTCCAACATCTCACAACTCTTTCAGTAAAGAAATTTTTCTTAATATCCAACTCCAACCTCCCCTGGCACAACTTGAGGCCATTTCTTCTTGTCTTACCGCTCGGCGCTAGGAAGAAGAGACTATTCCCCACCTTGCTATAGCCTCCTTTAAGGTAATTGTAAAGTACAATAAGTTCTCCCCTGAGCCTCCTTTTCTCCAGGCTAAACCACACCTGTTCCCTCAGGCACTCCTCATAAGACTTGTTCTCTAGACCCCCCACAGCTTCGTTGCCCTTCTCTGGACACACTGCAGCACCTCGATGTCCTTCTTGTAGTGAGGGGCCCAAAACTGAAGACAATATTCAAGGTGCGGCCTCACCAGAGCCGAGTACAGAGGGACAACCTCTTCCCTGGTCCTGCTGGCCATGATATTTCTGATACAAGAAGGATGCTGTTGGCCTTCTTGGCCACCTGAACACATTGCTGGATCATATTCAGCCAGCTATCAAACAACACCCCCAGCTCCCTTTCTGACGGGCAAATATTTCTATGTATTGTTACAAATATAGATATTTCTATAATTAGTAGATATGAAGAATGAGCAGTTATTATGTGTGAAGTGTCTATGGCCCTAGAATGAAAAATAAAGGAATACAGGTATGGTGGGATGATAGCAGGAGATTTGAGAGTTCAGGCACAGGATGATATTGGAGGCCCCAGGGCTATAAACAGCTCACCAGTGCTCAGCTACTGGTATTCAAAGGATTGCAACCTTGGAAGCTGGGTAAAACCAGTCAGGAGGATAACCAGGGGAACAGAGACTGAGTGACAAGTGTAAGGCACACCACAGGTAGTAAGCTCAGGTGTATGTGGGTCTGTGAACCAATGAAGGAAGAGCAAGGTGTAGAGCGTGTTAGGAGATGTATAAAAATGATCCCAGCTGGATCCCGGAGCATAGAGTTTGCACCCACTGCCATCATTCTCCTCTCAGCAAGAACACAGGATGTGGCCATCCCACAGTCACCTTCACTTGGGGCTGAAGCCGTCGATCTGAGGACCCAGAGGAACAGAGAAAAGGTGAGCATAACACCAGAGAGGGGGGAAGATGCTAAAAACTTTCTGTAATTTTAACTATATATAATCTGGACTATAAATCTTAGTTTTGTAACCAGCCTAGTAACAATTCTTGGGAAAGACTGTTAAGATTTTAAATAGACTACTGGAAATTCTCGTCTTGGCCTGCAAGGCAGCAAGCAACACGCTGGTCATGTAAGAATGGCCCCAGAGGTAACTGAAAAGGGAAGGAGGGCAGAAGCCCACGATATATGCAAGACGCTCACATGTGGTTACATGCAGGGTCCTGACAGGAAAGGGCTCTCCTATCTGCAAAGCTGCCCTGGATGCCAGCTTGTGTAGTATTTAGAGCAGGAGCAGGAGTACATCATGGGTTCACCCAAAAGGTACTGTTTTAGCACAAGATCTGCTTCACAGTGATACCAGTGTCCCAGAGGTCCCTTTTCCAGTGCGTAGGTGTCGGCACACAAAGAACTGAGGGAAAGCATACCAATGGAAAAACCTCATTGCCACCGATCAGTGACCTCTGCCAGCTGCCCAGCACCTAAAACTTTGTGGACCAGTATGGGACAAAAGGAAATCGTTGATGCAAGAGAAAGAGGGATGTGAGGCGAGGCGACACCCCCGCGTGGCAGCCAGGTCCCTCTCCGCCTCCAAGGACCTCTGCCCGGCATGGCTTCCTGTCACACCCCGTACCCTGTGCCAGGCTGCAGGCCTCCCGTCCCTCACCCCACCGCCACGTGGCTGACCCCACACAGCGCTTGCTGCCCAGCCTGTGGGGAGCAGGCCCTCCCTGCCACCGCTCCCTCCGGGCGCAGGGGCACAGCGGCAGCCAGCAGGCAGGGAGCTGCGGCCCAGCAGGCAAGGAGCTGTGGCCCAGGGACCTTCTGGGTGACCACCCCAGAGCTAACAGGCTCCCCTCCGCTCTTCTGAGGGGGTCAGAGGAAACCTGTCCCATCGACAGTGCTTCAAACTGCTTCTGTAGTCTGCAAACTGAGGGAGGCAGTGCAAAAGGCATCGTTACAACTCCTCTTCCTTTGCCTCCTTATCTTATCTGATATACCAACACTCAGTTACTCAGTCACTAGATATTTAGCAACTTGACCAAAAGCTCTTTTTTTTTTCTTTTTTTTTTTTTTTCTGGGGGGTAGCCATAAGAATAAGATTTCATCATTATTTATTCTGTCTTATCTTCAGTAACTGAGGTGGTCAGGCAGTCAGCTACAAATTAGTGGAAGGCATCAACCTGTCTCTACTCACTGAAATGGTATCTCACTGAGCAGACGAAACCAGTTAAAAAATTCAGCTGATCATTTTCTTCATGGTTACATGAAAACAAGAAAAAAATAAAATAAAAATAAAAAAATCTTTCCACCTGCAAATGGCAACAGCTACACAGAAGGAGCCATGGCCAAGCCTCTGTGTGCTCATCCACATGTGCCAAAGTCACCTCTCTCAGAGGGCCCGGCCTCTAACCAGAACCGAAGTCAAAACCTGTAATCCATTTGACACTCTGGGGCTGACGGGCCTTGCTCAGGCACAGACAACAGCCAGCATTTTTAGGGACAACCTTCTGTAGGCTGGGTGAGAGTGGTTGTGCAAGTCATTACTTCCAGCAGATCAGCATGAGAAGCTAGTTGTGCTTGTGATTGCTCTTTAGGCAATTTGAAAATATGAATTTGAAGTAATTGTTTTACAGCTTGATCCAATTCTATCCATTATTTCATATCCATGGGTTTGCTATGTTTTTTTACACAGAGAAGCTATTTGCCTGCTAAATGATACAGCTGAGAGATAATCAGACTACCTGGTGTGTCGAAATAGCTGGCTTCAAAATGAGGGAGATAACTGTTTAAATAATGTAACATGTTTGGCCACAGATAAAAGCCTAGCGTGACTTAATATTTGTGTAACATCCAAAACTTTAACAAAAGCTTTAGCAATATACATTAGAAGGATTTATTTTATGTATATTCTCCAGAAATATTCTGGACTCCCCATACAGGAAAAGACACACTTGTGGCATAGCTCAGCAGCAGAAATGAGCTCAGCCTGTTGCACTGGGCAGCAAGGGTGATGCTGTCCCATGTAGCCCACGGGCATTGGTCAGGAAAGCTTGGCCAACTCAACAGCCTTCCCAAACAGCCGGATCTTGCATGTGTTTTTCTTCATGAAGTAGACTTTCTCTATTCACAGAATAAAAACTTTCTAACAATTCCAGATTTTAGTGAAACACAAAGGTTCAAGACACAAAAGGTATGTTTATACTGGCAGTGGCAGGAAAACAGCCTCCCGGGTTAGCAGGGGAGGGTGTGAGGGAGGGGGTGCTGGGTCTGCTTCTGCCCATGGCCACAGGGACCTGGTCACAAGTGAGCCCACCTGGGTCAGGAAACCAGGGGTGGTATCCCTACGGTGAGGGCTGAGGAGAGAAGGAGCCATGGGGTCAGGGCTCCCTGCTACCACTGCCAAGTGGGCTGCCACTGACTGTGACGCAAAAGCCCCAGTATCCACTGGCCAGCAGCTCTGTCCTGCTGTGCTGCTGCCCACCCTGTCCTTCCCTGGGTAGCTCAATTTCCCCACAGGAGAAATGCCAACTTTCAAATGTCCAAAAATAAAAAATTCTAAAATACATTTTTAGGCTGTGACAATGGGGTTCACCAAATCATTGCAGAATCAAAAACGTGTGCTTCAAGACAGCCAGACCATTTCGTTTCATCTTAGTTGTTCTGCCTATCATCTATGTATTATAACCAATGCAGGCTACACAGGGCATGTCTCAGTCACTCTCTGGGAGGAGGTCAGTCGCAGCCCCCCTGCAGACAGGGAAGTGGCAGGGCCAAGGCCATGCAGCAAGGTAGCACAAAATCTCTGCATTGTTAAGATTCCTGGAAAATTGTGATGACAGCACTTCAGAACAGGTTTCTGTTTCCCCAACCCAAATGCATCCCTGATTAGTTCACAGAAAGAATGGGGGGTTTTAGCACTCTGCTCCCGCTGCCTACTCTCCCTAGTGCTGGCACTGGTTGGCTTGCCACCAAGGCATGCTTTCTTCTCAGCTTCCTTCCTCAGATCCGCTCTCAGGTGTCTGCAATTTCACATCTTTTCTGAGCAAACCCTGGCAAACAAAGGGACACAATCCACATCGTGCTGGCTCTGCACCTATTGGCTTGATGTCCCCGCATTTCATTTTGGTCAGTGTCATTGTATTTCTTTTCTACAGATGCATTCATGCACAGATGTGCCTGCACACGCATGCATGCGTGCAGACACACACATCTTTGTTGCATGTTTTGAAATCACAAGTGTATTAAATGTTCTTCTAGAACTAAATCAAATAACTCTATAGAAGATTGTGGTTTAGATGCTTGCAATGCACAGTGGAGATTATTCTACGAGAAAATGCTTTGCTAGCTTATACCTTTGTTTTCCAATCTCAGAGTAAATTTGAGATAACCCTGATGTTTGTTTTGCAACTATCATGCTGACTTTGCATACTTCTCCCACCCCCATGCCCTCTTGCTTTATTTTAAACTAGGAGATAAAACCCTGGGCAAAGACTCCATTACACAGCTTATTTTTCTTTTCAGCAGAACTGAAAAGGAGAAGAGGCATTTACATTTCATGAGTGCTTAGGACCAAATTTCCAGGCTGGCTTCAACTTCTGTTTTTGCAACCTCATCTATTTGAGCTTGTTTGCCTGCAGGCTTTCTGTACCATGCTGCAGACTGGCCTCGACACCTGCATCTATCACATCCACTTGATTTAGATGTGCTACTTCCAACATAAGCTGCAGCATGTGCAAAATTACAAATTGGTCCTTGCCTGAGAAAGAACAGTTAAACCCATGGCCTGCCCAGGGAAGTAACACAGCTATGTCATTAGAAAACTGTTTCACAGGGAGACTGTTCATGCCACTTTGACGGTGCAGCATGAGCTGTACTGCTATCAGCACAGCTGTACCGCTATAACCGCTCCTACAGGGGGTCTGTCAGTGTCTCAGCTCTCTCAGAGAAAACTCAAAACACTTCACACTGTGGCTGCTCTGCACGCCTAGGGTAGGAGCTGCTCTGTAAGGCCGCTAAGTACAGGAGTCACACAGACAAAGGGGCAATATATCTATGCCTGTGGTGCTAGCTAGCAGTGGAAGCTGTCAGTTTTGGATGGCTTCACATGTTGAAGTTTAGTCAAAAAGCCAGAAACAGCTGCATTAATTTCTGCAAAATATTATCTTTGAAAATCAATTCACATTCACATTACAAATGTATGCACACAAGATTAAGGTTCCGATATGAACTAAAGGATTAGTTTAAGGCAATATAGTTCCAGAATGGAAATTTTCTCTACAGAACCTTTTCCTCTGGTATAAGACAACCTTTTTCATATGTCACCTGACAAATTAAGCTCGACAAAAGTCACTTTTATGATAGAATGAAAGTCCACACAATAATTTAGGTTAGTAACATTTTTCCATTATAGCTGTACTGCATTATCTCCTCATGTACACCGCCCTATGTCAGCTAAATATTACTGATGCAGTAATAAAGCATATCCACACTGAAAAGACTATTAATTTTCTTCTCATTATTATTGTGATGGTCTGTACCTTATAGATTTCTTTCTTCAGATGAAAAATCAGTTCTCTGTTTTTTTAATGTTCTCTTTAGTGCATCTGCTGTGTTTGCTAGCAGACTTCCATCTTCTGTAGCCCATCATGTTATACATTACCTGCAAAGAGAACTTTGATCTGATACACAATAACAGGAGTCTGAGCATCTGAACACATTATCACATACAGTCCATACTACTCATATACAAGCATAAGAAGATATTGGAACATCTGGAACATATTGGAACAAAGAACATTTGCCTATACAGTCTAACCTGTACAGTACAGACAAGGTGTACAACACAGTACAGACAAGTTGGAGTATCACTGGGTCTGACCTACCACAAATATCAAAGTAGGTCCAGTAACTACATTCGTACTGTAGAGAAGGACTGCAGTACATCTTTGTGTCCAAGCTTAGATCCTCCAATGTGTATTACAAATATGATGCACCTAAGCTGTAGGTTAGGTATGGTCAAGCTGAAGATATATATAAGTTTGGGTGGAAAGTGTATGAACTATGATGCTCATTATACCAAAATCTGTTCTCAAGTTCTTCCTTCTCTTGATACAGAATCCTCAATTTCATGTTATTACCATGCTGGCATTCACAACAGCAACAACTCCTTCTATGACCAAGTGACGCGCTTGGTGGATGAGGGAAAGGCTGTGGACGTGGTCTACCTTGACCTCAGTAAGGCTTTTGACACCGTTCCCCACAACATTCTCCTCAAGAAACTGGCTGCTCGGGGCTTGGACTGGCGTACGCTTCGCTGGGTTAGAAACTGGCTGGATGGCCGGGCCCAGAGAGTTGTGGTGAATGGAGTCAAATCTGGTTGGAGGCCGGTCACTAGTGGAGTCCCCCAGGGCTCGGTACTGGGGCCGGTCCTCTTTAATATCTTTATTGATGATCTGGATGAGGGGATCGAGTGCACCCTCAGTAAGTTTGCAGATGACACCAAGCTAAGTGCGTGTGTCGATCTGCTCGAGGGCAGGAAGGCTCTGCAGGAGGATCTGGATAGGCTGGAGCGATGGGCTGAGGTCAACTGCATGAAGTTCAACAAGGCCAAGTGCCGGGTCCTGCACCTGGGCTGCAACAACCCCAAGCAGAGCTACAGGCTGGGAGATGAGTGGCTGGAAAGCTGCCTGGCCGAGAAGGACCTGGGAGTATTGGTGGATAGTCGGCTGAATATGAGCCAGCAGTGTGCTCAGGTGGCCAAGAGGGCCAACGGCATCCTGGCCTGTATAAGAAGCAGTGTGGCCAGCAGGTCGAGGGAAGTGATTGTGCCCCTGTACTCGGCTCTGGTGAGGCCGCACCTCGAGTACTGTGTTCAGTTTTGGGCCCCTCGCTACAGGAAGGACATGGACGTGCTCGAGAGAGTCCAGAGAAGGGCGACCAAGCTTGTGAGGGGTCTGGAGAACAAGTCTTACGAGGAGCGGCTGAGGGAGCTGGGCTTGTTCAGCCTGGAGAAGAGGAGGCTCAGGGGCGACCTCATCGCTCTCTACAGTTACCTGAAAGGAGGCTGTAGAGAGGTGGGGGTTGGTCTATTCTCCCACGTGCCTAGTGACAGGACGAGGGGGAATGGGCTAAAGTTGCGACAGGGGAGTTTTAGGTTGGATGTTAGGAAGTACTTCTTTACCGAAAGGGTTATTAAGCATTGGAACGGGCTGCCCAGGGAGGTGGTGGAGTCACCATCCCTGGAGGTCTTTAAAAGACGTTTAGATGTAGAGCTTAGGGATATGGTTTAGTGGAGTACTTAGTGTTAGGTCGGAGGTTGGACTCGATGATCTTGAGGTCTCTTCCAACCTAGAGAAATCTGTGAATCTGTGAACAGCTCTTGTTTTCCTGTTGGTCACAGAGAGTAAAGTCTTGTTAAATATAGTCACCCAGTCAATAAAATATAGTTGAAATATCATACTTACCCTATGTTTATCTTCTAGCAAATAGAAATGTTGGCTGACAAGAAGTCTGGCCACAAGACTGCATTTCTTTAAAAGGACAATGACTGGTACTTGAGGACACTACTGCTCACTGAAGAAGAATGGATGGTGAATTGTAATTTAAGCCTCCTGTCAATGCAAATGCTTCCATGTTCATTGCAATGCTAAAATGAAAAATGAATACCCCCATCAAATGCAAATTATATGATGCAGATATCTCACATTCATTCTATAATCAGCTGCTGACCAAGGTTACTGTCATTCAGTATGGAATGACTTCAGTGGGTTCCAAAAATTCTTTCATTATATAGGGAGCAAAGTAGGTGCTTTCAATCAAAAATGGCTAAGAAGGAGTAATTTGAAGATGCTGGTTGAGACCTTCTGAGAGGAAAGAAGGATGCCTTGGACGTATTCAGTGACTTATTCTGATCTGGCCGCAGACCCAAGAAGTGTCTGAAGGTTATTCACGTACTAGAGACTCCACTCTCTTTAAAGGAATATATAACATAGAGTATTGCAGGCTTTTAAACTCTTCAGTTTGCACAAAACCTTGACTGTAGGAGACTGGGAATCTTTCCAAGAAAAGGCATATTGAGTAGTGTTGGATATTATTCTTGTGGCTGGAGCACAGAATGGCAAGAGTAACCTATTCCTGAACACAGAGGCCCTGATGGTGAAGGCACTTTAAGCTGGCCTGTGGTCCATGTCCTCTGGGAACACAGCCTTCTACACCAAGTGAATCAGCATTCAAAGACACTGCACTGCCAAGCCAACAACATGGAGAAGTGCCATCACTAGCCAAGGAACAGCCTTCAATGGCCAGGTTTTGAGCCAGGATGGTTACTAGTTCTGAGCTCAGTTCGGTGAAGTCTCAGCTTCCTGCTACCTCGATTGTCTCCCTCTACTTCTCCCCTCCTTGCAGCTGTCCTTTCACCCTCTGGATGTAGATACATATTCAAAAAAATAAAAATAAAAAAATGCTCAGTATGAAAATATCATACTACTGTTTGTTATCCAGTAAGTGAATATTAAGATTGCATTTACCTCCAATAAACACACTGAAAGCCTAACTTACCAGCACAAAAATAAATATCCAAATCCTGAAACATGCAATATTATTTGTGAATATAAAGTATCTGGTCTACAGAATCAGTAAAACCTGGTTTCCATAGTCTCTCTGTAGTGGATTCTCTGATGTCGCGCAAAGGCAAGCACATCAGCTCCAGCCTTTTACACTGCAGGCACTAAAAGCCTGCCCTAGGTCAGGTCATTCAGCTTCATGAAATTTGTCTGAATTTGATATTTTGCAGACCTTTATCATTTTGTCATAGTGGATGTAAGCAGAGGATATTTCCAAAATATATAAAAAAGGAATGAAGTGAAGGAGAGAGAGAGAAAAAAAAAACTATAACCTCAATCTCCATTTTAAACAAGAAAAAAATTTTGAAATATCACTGAGTCACAGTTACAAAGCTGGATGACACTTTAGCTAGAAAATGTCAGGAGCTGGGAAGACCACTGAAGTGCTGTAGCACTCTGAAGGAAATCTCTCGAATATAAAATTTTCACCTGGATCCCATAAGAAGTGAAAGAGGTTCATGCATCGACTCCATTTCCCAAGTATTTTTTTCTAATATAAATGTTATTCTCACAAGCAGTCTATGCGCATCCATAAAAAGTTCCATTTCAAAGATGAGTAAGGTTGCTAAGTGACATTAGCACTTAAATCAAGGAAATGAATAATTAACACGTCACATCTGGCACTGCCCACATATTAAATGCAATATTCTTATGAAGCATAAAGAAAATCATATTGCAGTCCCTACACAGCTCATAGACAGGGATTGTTGTCCATTTAACTGTTTCATTGTCTAAATATTTTTCCTTATGGGAAGAAAACAATGGACATATCAGTTAATATTTTTTTTCAACTGATATTGGATTTTTGTCTGTAGCAGTGCGCAATTTATCTTTTTAACTCATACTCACAAAAACTATGTTCTTGCCATATGACAACTTCACAAAGTATTTGAAAAAAATGCTCACATATTCTTAAACATTTGTTTATTTGCTCTTTCTTTTCTGCTTTATTTTTATCATTTCAGATAAACTCAGACACTGCCCCAGGATCAGCAAACAGAATGGAGAGGAATGCATGGCTCCTGACCTCTTTCATGGGATGTCAGGTTTAGTACAGTGCATAAGCCATTTAACTTTAAAGAAAGACACTAATTCCTGTATGAAAACTAACCCCTGCTTAAATATTTTGTGGAAGCACTGCCAGGCTGGTGCATACTTTTTCTAGGAAGAAAACTTCTTTTTATATACCCACTCAGTGCAGCCTACTTGAAGTCCACACTGAAGCCATGAGAACTAGCACCAGACTTGTAGCAGGTTATTGTATTTGATGTCCATGTTTAAAAGGAAAACAAACAACAAACCAAACACAATGCTCAACTATTTGCCAGCCACTCTGGACACTGTGGCTAACACTAGCTATGCTTTTTTGGTACTTAGTAAACCTCAGCACATTTCACAAGAGCAAGGGAGCATCTTTTTGCTTGACTTTTACAGAGGCCAAAGGACAGAGATTTCTTCATTACGCCAGGTAATTGCTTCAGGCCAGACAGTCAAATAGTATAAGACACAGGAATTTAACTAGATTATTGCAGCAGTAAGGAGATGCGTGCACAATGTATGTAAACATGGAATATGGATAAGCAATAGCAGGAAAATACATCATATTCCAAGTTCAGAAGATCACAAGCAGTTGATGCAATATTTTCTGTGACTTTGCAAATGCAATAATGCCTTCCTTTTTATTTCCCTAGACATACAAATCACTTAGACCCTTTGTAATTCATGCCTTTAAAGTTGATTCTTTCAGGAATTTAAGATAGAAATGCACTTGCATTTCACATCTACTGGAGAAGCTTTGGGATGACCTCCCAAGAGGACAGAAATACTTTCTAGGGATTTTTGTTTCAGTCTGTCTCTCCTGCCTGCTTAAGTCCTGCCTCATGACACAGACTTAGTAAGGCACAGGAAAGGGCAGATGTCCCAGCACACAAAATTATCCTTCTTCCCATCGGAGAAATAAAGGTTCTGATGACACCTGCTGGCTCCATAGGGACTAGACAAACACCAACCACTCTGCTGTAGGCCTTGATTCTTATATGTAAAGGCACATCTCAAATAAGTTATTCAGAATAAAAATGTTCCTTTGTTGTGAGTCAGACAATCACAAGAAATAAAGCTGGGTGTGGTTTTAAAGGTAATTTACTCCATTCCCTGGAGCAAAGCAAGATTCAGGCTACTTCCATCACAGCTGGTAGTTGTTTGTTTTACCTGCTATTGAAAACTGATAGTACTTCTCTGGACACACTATTCCCTTACTTAACCATTTTCATATTCCTTATGAAAACTTTCACAGTAAGACATCCTACTAACAAGAAATTACATTTGTGTTTCTGTGCTCAAGGACAATTAGACTACATTTGACTGTGAATTTGAAAACAGAATGGTGATGCTTTAGCTCTATACTAAAAATCCTACAGTTTTACTACTTTGTCCATCCAGTACTACTAAGCACTGTAACACAGACAACCCACCCCAAGTGTGGTATAGGAATATGTGCCTCTCAGAGATGCTTTCACTGTCACCCCATATGAACAATTGCATGAGCCTAGTTCTCTATGGTCAGGCTTATAAGCAGCAGAGGTATGGAGCCATCAGGGTGTTTACATCCAGCTGATTTCAATTATAATGCACACTCTGAGTGGGAGAAGCATCAGCCACCTTGATGAATCATCTAGTTGACAAACTGTGCTCAGGAGACTTTATAAAGAACTGTTTTATAACTGTTAGAGCATGTTAGTTTATGTGTTATGAGTAATCTCACTGTGACACTTCAGAAGAGATAATACAGATCCTTGAAAATCATCACTATGTCTCTCCTGCACTACTCTTGGTGCAATGGTATTTGTTTAGTCTAGGAAGAATGGAAGAGGTTAGATCACATTTAACTAATATGCAGTCCCAAACATTTTCCTAAATTAACAGTTTTTACCTTAATTATTCTCATCAACCTCCAGCCTGGACAGAATTTCTGACTGACCTCAACTAGCTCCATCAAGACAGGGAATTATCCTGTGTCTACCCTTAAGAAACCAAATGGGTAACAACTAGCTGGAAATTCCACAGTGAAATGTATCTATCTGGTTACTAGCAGGAAACAACGTTATTAAAAAAAGGCAAGAAACACAAGTTCAAAAATCTCTTACTGTGACCCTGGCAGTGATAAACTTAATTAAACCACCAGCTTCCTCTCTGGAACCTGATCTTTTGGTACTGGGATTATGCCCATCATATAGGCATTGGAGGCTTAGCTGTGGTCAAGTTACAGACCATTGCTGAAAGGGGGCATGGCACGTGAAACAGTGGCACTATCAAAGGAAATACGAATGCTGTACCAAGGAGCTTGTAATTGGAACCATAGTTAGCACAGGGAACATAAGACCAAAGCAAAACTAATACTAAGACAGCACTAATTGATAACTAAGATGACTGATTGCTCCACTGTGTCTGTGTCTCCTAAACCAGACTGAGAAAAGTAACATAATTTGGGGTCAAGGAAAAGCAGCCACTGAAGCAGAGGAGTTGTCAGCCCCTCAAGAAGAACTGCAAAAGGATGAAATGGGCTTGAAACAGTATTTGGAACAAGCATGTGAGCTTGTCTGTGCTGTATTTACCTGCAGGTAGCCAAGACCCGCAGGGTATTTGACAAACAACTTGATGAGAACCTGGTCTACATATCACTGCCAGATTTGGCAGAGTTTTATATGCCTCCAAAATAATTTGTCTATCAGAGGAGAGACAGTCTTCAGCTCCACTGATGACTTTGCAGTTGCATATTGCCCATCCTCAGCACTGTGGCAATGCTGTGCTGCCCGAAGTTCCTACCAGAGATGCAACTGGGTGGCAACACATATGTACTGCTATTGCTGGTTTTGGTCCCAGGGGTGGTTTTGCCATTAGCTGCAGAAAAGTGCAATTTTGCCAGTGTGACACTGGCAATCCTCTCGCAGAAAATGACTCTTTAAGTATGTATAGTTTGGGTGCTACCCGTATGCTGTGTGCTGGTTTACTGCTCAAAAAATTCTGCTGAATTCAAGGGGTGACTGACAATATAAATAGTATTTGGTGGGAGGAATGTGCTACTCCTGGTCGTGTGTGGAGGATACTCTCAGCAAGGTGTTACCCAGCATGAAAACTAGCAGGGGCTTCATGAGTAACTAGAGAGGAAGACAGCTCCCTCTGAGCTCTGTGCACAGCCAGTACATCTCATAACAGCCTAAATAACATATATGTGTTTTATGTGCTCCAGGAAAGATTTAACTGAGAGATTTGAAGACTTTAAGATCTCTTCAAACCCTTCTTTTCATCACCTTGTATACACAAGACTTCAGCTGTTGAATATCTGATATCACTAGTGCTATGTCTTAACTCAAGCAAGGCTTCCAGCGGTGACTGTGCATGCCAGGGGCCTGGAGCAAGGACTAGGAAGAGGCTCTGTTTCTATCATCACTGCTAATAACAATGTTAATTTTGCTGAGTAGAAAAGCTCGGTATTGCTTTGTACAGATCAGGTTTTCCTTGTATTGTGTTATTGGGCCAAGACCACAGTACAATGGAACACACACAGATTCAGACCCACATTACAGAAATGTAGTTTTCTTCGACCATATTTGATGCAAATTTCCTCTGTGCAGCAAGAAGAAATTTGAATTTCAAGTCCAACTGAATTAACCATAAGTAAATATAGACCAGAAAGTAGAAAAAAAAAATAAATCCAGTCATCAGAGAACTGAAGTTGTGGAGTCACTGGGGCATTTACTGTGGACATTTTGGTGTTCCCTGATCCCTGTCAGGGAACAGGCCGTGTGATGTTAACTCTGTAGCCCAGTCTTACATTTGTGTATTCTTTAATAAAATGCCTATACTTGGGGCTTATTAGTAGAGAGGAAGGATATTGTAAAAAGGAAGAATATTTTAGAAGAACTTAAACTAAGGAATAGTTTGGGCACCTAGAGCCAGTGACCATTCATGGCTCTGTTGAACATATTAAGCACATAAAACCTACAAGTGCCCCCCAGCAGTGCATCCTTGCGATGTGGACACAAAATGGCCACACCAGGGAGGGCCATGTTCAGGTCTTAAGCACTTCCTCAGTCAGTCTTGCACTTTGTACACAAATGCTGTTGTCACTTTTAGAGAAGTAATGCTCGTCAGCAACACACATCAGCCTTTTTGCATTGAGTCCTGGATGCCCAGCCCCTTTATGGGCTTTCCTCTGACTAAGCTCCCACTTAGACTGCAAATGGTCTTTTTTTTTTCTTTTTTTTTTCAGTTCAGTTGACAAATAGAGACCAGTTCTGTCATCTCCAGTTTTAAGGCCAATTTTTTTTTCTTTAAAATCCAAACCAGAATGAAATGTTCTATTTCATTTGGGAGTATTTTAAATGTAATTTAGGAGCATGAGGGGGAGAGAAGGAGTTCCATGTTTACATTTTATTTGGAATTAAGCCAATGATCAAAATAGTGAAGAGTTTAGATCGTGCCCACACTACAGCAATTCCTGAGTAAACACTCTGTCTTAAAGTATGTGCCTTGCCCAACTTACTGTGCTCAAGACCCAAGAACAACCTGTCAAATCTGTCCAAGCAAGATCAACTGAAAGTTCAAGCAGCTTACCCTTATAGCTCTGCACAACTTCTGCAGGAGTACCCGCTTCCCACATTCGGTCATTTTTAGGAGAAACGTCACTTGGTGCCTATCAGTTGGTTAATTTTGGCATACTGCTACTTTGCTGAATAGATGGTATGCTCTTGAAGAGGGAGATGAAAAGGCCCTGATTTCTCCTCTGAAAGGAACAGCCTCATTGCAGGGCTGGGGAGCTGGCAACACCCCTACAAATGCTCTGCATCTTCTCCCTCCCTCCCTTTTGTTTCCCCTGCCTCAGTGAATATTGACCTATTCTTTTACAAAATGGCACATGTTAAACAGGATTGGATACTGCTCCTGCCACTAACTAGTTTAGTAAAATAATTCTCATGGGCTATTGGATGTATGGGACCAAAGGGTTGGATGCAGAGAGTTTACAGTTCTCTTGTTTCTCATGAAATATATAATGTATTTACTGGAATATAACCCTCCCTCATTATGCCATTTATGGGAAACACAACACTCAGTGTTTATCAAGCAGTTAATTTATAACAGACAAAACCAGGTTATCACTCTTCGGAAGAGCAAATATTTGTTGAAAAACTTCTATATGGGACAGCCACCTTCATCTGGTTTTTAAACGTAGTTGATTAAGTAACAGAGGAGCTACCTAATAGGTAAGTCAATCTTTATATGAAGCATTTGTATTGTAAGGAGGAGGATTACATTATTACGTATATTAATGTCATTCATATATTATATTTGTCAGCTATTCTCTAAGATGCGATGTTTTAAAGGGTTGTAGATCTTAATCAATATTCTAATATATTCAATTTTTCTCTTTCTGTAATGCCTTCAGAAGAAAAATACACTTGAACAAGAAACTTCTTTTATATTTGAGACTACTAAAAACATTATTTCTTAAAACGGGAAAAAAAATACCAACTTTTCTCTGTTTACAGATGTTTATAAGGTCTTATAAGATGTTTATAAACAGATGTTTATTAAGGAAGTGCCTATTCTTTTTGTAAATGTTCTCAAAATTAGTAATGAGCTTCACTCTAGAAGTCAAAAACTGCTAGCCTATAATCTGCAAAAATATCACCTTATTGTTGCCAAAAATGTTTTTCCCAGTCCTAGAGGACATGATGTGTTTCTAACTCTGTTGTCAAAGGTGAATGACAAAGCTGATGTAATGTGTGTTTTAAAGTGCTGCAATCTCAGTCTTTTAGTTACTGTTTACTGAAATTGTGAGTTTCTTACTCCTGTGATGTTCGTGACACCTGAACCAGTAGCATTTGTATATGTCTGAGAAAGCAGGACTCTTTTCTTGAGTGCTGAATTGGTCTGGGACGTGTCGGGAAACAAGGGCTTCTGAGTTTGCCCCATCCTTTCAATCTGAAACTTGTGCTAGGGTGGCAGAGCCACCTGGAAGGCAGATCATGGCACTCCCCTTTCGGTCCTGGGGGGGGGGGGGTTTGGTGGCCTTCCCAAGCCAAGCACCAACCAGCCTGTTCTGAATGAGACAGCAACGACAACTGCCAAGCACAGCACTGTTACACAGCGACACTGCTGTCCCCAGAGAAGATGGAAAGAGATGGTTCTCTGCAACCTCTAGTGAGCAGTTAGGCCTGGCGCTCTTTCAGGGGAACTGCTGCTGTTGCAGAAAGCCCTTTCTCTGTGATGGGTTATCAGAAGTGATGCTTTCCAGTCCCTGCCTCTGTGCTAAGCCTGACTCTGCAGTGTCCAGTTACCTCTTTGAAGAAGGGATGATTTCCTGGGGAAAACCAGCCCCAAACATGATCAGATCCAGAAGAGGTCCTTCTCTGCTGGAAGTGCAGGCATAGCTCTGGGGCAGGAACATATCCTGTGCCTATCTTCCTTCCCACAGAAGGGGGTCACTACATAAGGGGTAGAGGTGCTTTGCAGTTGCTGTTAAGAGCTCTTAACAGATTTATTTATGGCCCATCAGGGAGAACAAGTGTCCCAGCCCCGCAGAAGCAGCTGGTGCTCCACTTGGTAAGGCAGGAGCTGAATTCAAGGCAGTCTCTTCCCTACTGGGGTTGTGCAGAATCCAGACCTCCTGGGTGCCAGGAAGGGCTGCACATCATCTTAGCAGAGAGCCAGCACAAAGAGCTGAGAGCTGGGTTTTCACGTGAGATTTGGGGATTACATCAAATGCAGACTAAACAAACATGAAGATTTGCACGATCTGCCTCTTTAGCCAGTAAAGGCAGTAGGAATATCACTGCAGATAAAGCAAGAGTTAACAAGAAAGAAAAAGAAAGAAAAAATATATTCACAAATGCAGTAAGCTGCATATTTTACTATGTTCCCTGGCTGTCGTGCACTCAAGAGGAGGCACAACATTCAGGGATCTCACTGCCTCCCGATTAAGTCATTACAGCCCATCTGTGTTTCACCAAGTACAGAACGTGACCTATTATCTCAAAAGAAAATAGCACACCACCTGACTGCCAAAAGCACCCTGTGACTTGGCACCCAAATGTCTCAGTACTCACATCAACATACCTTTTCAAGACTAACTCCCACAGCCTGAATCAGGCAACTGTGAAATTCAGTTGAACTCTAAATAAATGGCAATCAAATAAAACCAGCTTTCCCATATGCCAAATCACAAATTGTACAATGACTGTAATTTGCTGTTATAGATCCTTAACTAAAAAGGAGTAGTTAATAGTTGCCATGTGTTTTCTAGATTGTTGAATCACTTACTAGTTTAATGATGGGCCATACAATCCATCTTTTCATCTCTTTTATCTATTAACATGCCACTGCAACACAAAAGGATTCTGTGCAGGCTTCATAGTGGTCTTGAACATCTTGTTTAATTTGCAATGGGAAAATGAAGCTCCAAAGATTTTAGCCATTCAAAATTTTTCCATAAGGTGCAATTCAACACTGCTTTATGGGAGAAGAGTTTGTATATTGCTTTGATGGAAAGATGAATGATGAGCATATTTGCATTTTATGCTTGAAAATTGCATTTGCATGAACCACTTTACACAAGCAATGTGTAAATGATGCTAAAGTTTGATGACAAAGTTTGCCTTGAGTCTTTCTGGAAAATATGTCCAGTTCTCTCCAAATATATTGTTTGACAAATCAGAGACCCTGTACTAATTTTGCTTAGAAATCACAACTTGTGTAAAACACTTTATTTGTAATCACAGGGCAACTGTTTCATCCTCATGCTATTTGGCATTGAAACATGGTATTTTCAGGCAGGAGATGGCATTGTCAAACCTGCTCCAGCATTTGCTGGACGATGAAGTGTAAAAGAACAGGGAATCTTATGACAAGTGATTAGGAGTGATCTGAATGGACATCAGATCAACCTGTATCAGAAGAAAGAAAAGTGAAAGGAAGTTATGAAGTGCAAGTATTCCTCGTAATGACATTGTATTTTCAGTCCTGAGCCTCATAATCTTTTGGGGCCTTGGTAAGTATAGGCAGTAACATGAAATTTCATGTTGACTTACTAGAATAAACTAGAAAACACTGCACAGCAGGCTGCCAACAGGAGTACATTAGCAGCTTCAGCACTTCAACACATGATACTGAGGTTAGAACTTCATCCTGTTTTCCTGTTGAGTTAGAGGCTGGCCCTCTTGATAGAGCCACATACCAGGATGTTATCCCTACGGATTCAAACACAGCAGCCACAATGTTTCCTTGAGTGCTGCCCTGTATGTGGCATAGAAAACCTTGTATGTCTTAACAATATTTATCTGGGCTTTCACAGAACTTTCTGATGTTGCTTTTGGCAGTGGAGTGCTGATCAGGTTCACTGACAAAAATTTCCTATGTCTAAATCTTCCCTGTTTCTCCAGGGCCACATTAGTACTCTCCTTCACATTTACAGAAATACTTCACCTATTGATTGTGCACTGAGCTCCAGATGTTTTAGGGATACTAAAAGTGAAATAGATAGAAACTCTTTTATTCTTGTCATGAGAGTAGCTGAAGCCCAGCTCTCCAACAAGAGTTGACCAGGCAAGAGGTATGATTACAGATACAATTAAAACCTGCAATGTCTCAGTTTTTCAACAAATGAACTCTTCTGCAAGTGAATCAAAGAGCATGAGAAAGTAAAAAGCATTCAAGTTGTTGGTGTTTTGTTTTTTGCTTTTTTTTTTTTGAGCACAACCATCTTTCAGTAATAGATAATATCCCCAAAAGAATGTTATTACTTGACTAAGAGCTGCTGGTGCCATCTTATCATTAGGCTCTTTGTTTTCCTTCACATATGTGAAAGATATCTCATCTTGACTAAGTGTCATTGCTGTCTAGTTCCCTATTAAACCACGGCTACATATTTCAAGACTGTTGTTTGTTTTTTAAACATGGTTAGATGAATGAATGCGTAAAAGTCCCATAGGCACAGATTCTATCTTGTATTGGACCAGCTTTGTGCAATCTGTATGTCAGTGGAGTTAATCCTGATTGATTATGATGAGCTTGGCTTAATACCCTTTCCTTTAAAGACAGACTGGTTTTGTCTGATTTTCACTTTCTACATAACTAAGTAAACGTATCCTTCCAAAAGTTTCTCTTGGGAAAACTAGGCATACGTTACATGGCAAAACTCGGTTTTTCAAGTTTGCAAAAGTTATTTGTAGTGCAGAACTCCAGCATTCTCCGAGACATTTCTGAAACAGTATTTATATACTTAAATATTTTTCTGCTTGGTTCTTGGAATTCATCATTTCTGGAACAAAACCTAGTGGCTGTAATTTGACTTTTGGGTCTAACATACAGGTAGGTATTCGAGTGTCTGTTTTAAAAAGAATTTTTAATGGAATGTTCTCTAACTCCCCAAACCAGGTCGTTTTCTGGCATTTATCAAAGCAGACAGTTTTTGTGCTCCTCTAATGTTTATTTTTTCCTAAGGAGTTGTATCTTGTTGACACAACACGGCTCTGACATAAAACAGGTAAGGTAACAAATACAAAGTGTCAACATCCCTACAGAAGGGATCGTGACTGTCAGGCCACCACTGACAGATGGATCCCATAAGAATGGCAACCATGATTAAGCCCCATAACATGGAGACTGCAACCCACCTGTCCGTGCCCATGAACAGCAGAAAGTTACAGGTGTCTCATCTCCTCAGCAGATTGCCATCCGGGATTAGTCTGTGTCGGAGCTGTCCAGAGAAAATATCATTTCCAATGTGTGCTGCCTAGAGAGCTTGTGGTTATGGTTGGCATCAGTTTCACGGGAGCGAAAGCTGCCACATTGTTCCAGCAGGTTTTCCTCTTTTAGCTGGATGTCTCACTTGAAATCTGGGTTTGATTTTGTAAAGGAATTACAAATTAGCAAGGGAAAACCAGAGAAATATTTCTGAAATGAACTGTCAATAGCAGATCATAGCATTTCTTCTGGATTCTGTTACTAAATTTGGAAACTTCTCTCTTTCACTGGTTGAAATTTGACCCTTCAGATAGGAACCAGGCCTTGAATTTAGAGTGTATACACTGAAGATGCAGAAAGATCCTTGCTACATCCATGACTTTTCGTGTTGTGAATCACATAACAAACCAAAAAGTCATTGTGTTGCTTTCTTTTTTTCACTTTTTCTTTACTAGGAAAAATAAAATAAAATAAAAAAAAGCTCATTACTGGATGCCAACATGAAAACAGGAATTTATCTACTCCTTTTATGTGAAATATGTCTTGAAATCAGCAAGGCTGACATCAAACCTAAAACTCCAAAGAAGGAAAAAAAGCATAATTTCTTAGGAAGAAATAAAAATGACAATATTTCTGAAGAATGGCATCAGCATAAAAATTTCTCTAAACCTTTTGAAGAGCAAGATCTTGAAGAGTTCACTCTTTACAACTTCACTGAAAAGACAGCAAATTTTGGATTCAATCTCTACAGAAAAATTGCAATGACACATGATAACAATGTCATAATTTCTCCCCTTTCTGTATCAACTCTCATGGCTACATATATGCTGGCAGCCAAAGGGGAAACACACAGACAAATAGTAAAAGGTCTGAACCTTCACGCTTTGAAGGACAGAGATCGCCATTATTTACCATCTTTGTTCAAACAACTGAAAGATAACATCACAATGAATGAAGAGCTTCTCTTTGAGCAAGGTATTCTTTCCTTTATCCAAAAGGACTTCATAGTCAGGGAAGATTTCCTCAATTTATCGAAGCAGTACTTTGATATGGAATTCCTACATGTGGACTTTCAGAACAATACACAGGCAAAATCTGTTATAAACCAAAATATTAACCAAAGGACCAAAGGAAAAATCCCAGAGATTTTTGAAGAGCTCGACCACCATAATAAGCTGTTACTTGTGGACTACATTTTGTTTAAAGGTAACTGTTGTTTTTATTTTACAAAATTTTTATTTATTTGAAGAAACAGGACTTTGACTTCATCTACATCAGGGGAAGGTTAAATGAATTCTCTTGTCCTGTTTTCTCTACATAGATTTACTTTATTCTAATAGGCTTATTCAAAACAAAATTATTTTTCATGATAGGGAACCACATTTTTTAATTCTTTCTTCCATGCAACAAGGAGTCAAAGAGAACAAAAAGCCCTATTTCAATCTTTCTTTGAACAATCCCTCTTTGTGACTAAAGATGTTTAGTTTTTCTCTCAGCTCTTGAAATGAAAAAACCTTAATCACAATAGTTTTCACTGGGCATGAAATTATTGGCTGATTGTCTGAAGTACACAAAATCAAAGCAATAAAACATGTTTTTCTGTTTCATCCAAGTACCGTTTTCCCTGAGAGGAAGCAAAGTGATAAGGCAAAGGGGAACCTGACAGTGAGCACAGCCCACACTTCACTCTGACACAGCCATACAGAAGTCGGAGAAACCCAGTTAGGTAAAAGCCAAGCTGAAGAGTTAGGACGGGAAAGGGGAAGAGGGGAATGCTCTGCAGAGACCCCATACTCACAGCCACTGCAGCCCAAGGCACTCAGCAGGTGCCATCCACAGAAACCCCACTAAAATAAACGCACCCATGAGAACAAAGAAAATTATGCTGCAGCCATACAGTCTCTCCACAGACTAAGTTTATTCTTTTAGGTTTACAAAAATGCAGTTCGTCCAATGCCAAGGTTACTTTCCCTTGCAGAAAACCAGAGAAAAGAGATAAATGGCTGTGGCTAAGATTGAAAGCAAGTGTAGAAATTGGAATCAATAGCCTAGGAGAGGTCACATTCCAGTGCACCTTACCAGACAATGCACTGCTGAATCCCCATCCAAGAAATTGTATAATTACTTTAAAAACAGGATGTTGAACAGCTGGTAGAAATTTTCAGAGAAGGTGGGATGTTAATAAAAGACAGATGCTCATATGGCATGCAATAAACAAAAGGGATATCAGTTCTGAACTTGACTGACAACTAATCCACCTTAGAAAAATATTTCCCTCCTTTCTCTGCGAATGAAGCAGTTTATTTTGTGCATTATTTCCTTCTCCTGCTGTAAAAAAGTATTTAAAGCACATGCACTAAGTATACTGCAGTTGTCATCTACTTATCCCAGACACAATTGACATCCACTTCAACTAGCTACAAACATGATTTTATATATATATATATATATATATATAAAAAATACACTTAACTATTTTGTTTCTTTCCTCAGGCAAGTGGCTCTATCCATTTAATTCCAAATTCACAGAAATGGAAACTTTCCACATAAACAAATACAGAAGTGTACAGGTACCCATGATGTTCAAGTCAGATAAAGTTAATTCAACCTTTGATGAGAATTTAAGATGCAATGTGATAAAACTCCCCTACAAAGGCAAAGCCTACATGCTGGTTGTCATCCCAGAAAAGGAGGGAGATTACATTTCACTTGAAGACCATTTGACAACAGACCTTGTGGAATCCTGGCTTGCAAACATGAAGAGCAGGTACTGCTGCGACATCTCTTGGCCCTAATGTCTTTTTTGGCTATTACAGCAAAGCAATAAAGCAAAACAAAGTAGCTGGTCTTCCTGACCCCTCTAACATGCTGGTGTCTCTGTATCTACAGAGTAGACACCCTTTGATAGCCTACCCACATCCCAGAGTGCAGCGGCATCTATGGGCAAGTAACATGAGAAAGCTTCTCTTCCAAGGTGATGAGTCTATGCCTCATCTCAGTTAGAGATGCCTCTCTCTGAGGGCATAGTCAACCTAGTCTGTCCAAATTCCTCATTAGGACTTCTCTCTCTTTAAATTTAGCCAGATGTAATAAATCCATATATTTGTATTTATGAAATGTATGTATAAACATGTATATATACGAAAAAATATATATGTATAGTTAGGAAACCTCTCCTACCAGTGGAACCCAAAGTAATGGATACATTTGAATATGAAAATGTAAAAACAAATTATTCCTGTGAAATGTGATTCCTGGAGTCACAGTCACTTCCACTGGTCTATAAGTGAGTGTGTCGCCTTGGTAGCAGGGCTCTGGAAGTATTCATGGAAGTCTTTTATTCTGAGTAGGAAATTATTTCTAGCATCTTTAGCATGCAACAAAGCAGATGATGTCCTGGCAGCCTAAACTCAAGCAGAGACTCTGTAGCCTTTGCCTCTTGTTGTACTGTTTGTGTGAATCTTAATTCCCAAGTAGTGAGCATTTCAGCATTCCAGTGACCTACATATCTCAAGTTTGTATTGATGTATTTATTTATTTATTTTAAAGGAAAATGGATATTTCATTTCCAAAGTTCAAACTAGAACAAAAATACAAAATGAAGAAATTGCTTTATGCTCTTGGAATTAAAAATATCTTTTCACGTACAGCAGATCTTAGTCATCTCACAGACCAAGAATATGTAACAGTTTCACAGGTAAGCCTTCTAAATTTATTTGCTAAGGGTCATACAGACTTCTAGGCACACTAGTAGGATAGGACCTCATCTGCCAAGTATATGGAATCTGCATGCCTTAAACAGCACGGATCCCACTGCGAGTCTGAGGTGTGTAGAAGTAAGTGGCGGTCACTTTTCACGTGTGCTCAACACCTTCTTAAGCTTGCCCGTCACCGGAGAAGAGCCCTGTCTCAGGAAGTATATAGCTTGGGGAGGGCGGGGGGTACAATTAAACACAAACTGTAAACAAGACATTGTAAGCAACAGTTAAATAGCAAATGCCAGAGTAAGGAAGGAAACCTTAAGAGGGAAACCCTCATACACAGTCCAGGAATAAGTATTCTTCTTAACAAGGACTTCAGAAACCCCAAATAATAAAATCTAACAGCTAGAAAGAGAAGTCAAAGCAATCCTGCCTTCAATTCTGCACACTTTGGCAGGGAAGAAACAGAATCTCATAGTAAAGCATCACAACAACAGTTAGTTGTATTCCAAACCATATGAAATAGACCACTGCAGACACTGTAAAAAGGAGCATCCCACCCCTGCAAGTTGTGATGGCCAACTTTGTTACTTAAGGATATTTAGCAGAGAGCTTGGCACTTGGGAAGTCTTTCAACTGTCCTGACATAAGCCATTCCTAGAACTAGGAGTCTGGGAGTTAGGAATGCACCAGCTGACCAGGCAGCTCACCAATACAGACCCAAAAACAGAAGTACTCAGAAGTGCTGAAGGCTGAAAGAACAAAAAAGGAAAGAGACACAGAGCCTGTCAGGCTGTGGTTTCAGTGTGAAAGGAAGACCCTCAACCAGTGAAGGACTGTAGCCCATTGCTGTCCGTATTTACTCTGTGCTACCAAATGTAAGAAGTAGAAATATACAGGGAAAAAAAAAATAAGATTGGTGCATTTTCCTAAGTTCTCACAAAATCTACTGTGAATGACAGCCAGCCATTAAGTGTTTGTGACCGGTGAAATCACACCTCCCACTTATGAGAAAATGTCTCCTGTACAGTTCAGTGTCAAAGAGGAACACTGTACAAATGCACTGGTTGCTGCACGCCGCCAGCTGCAAGAACAAAATCTCTAAGTGAGGCTGACACTCAGGAACATAGGAAAGCATAATGATACCTGAGCTAGCACATCTGCACCTTAGCTATTGTGGTCACGGTGCCTGTGCCAACTCCTCCGCTTCTGCAGAAGACAACATATGGTCTACCAGTAACAGACAGTGCTAGATTGCACAGACCTACTCATTGCAGTCCTTAATATAGGCCTACTTCAACTGAATTTCTGGCAGGTTGAATTTCATTCTTCTTGTTCACATATATTTCTGTCACTGATTTTATCTCTACGTTGCATTTCAGGTTGTCCAAAAGGCTGTAATTGAAGTGGATGAAAAAGGAACTGAGGCCACAGCAGCTACGGGGTCAGAAATAATTGCATTCTCGGCACCTCCTGTCATTAAAGTAGACCGACCATTTCTGTTCATGATTTTTGAAGAAACTTTTAAAACTTTACTGTTCATTGGCAGGGTGGTTGATCCAACTGAAATGTGAATAAAGGTAACAGTTTTTATTGTGGTATGTAAGAGGCTTTATTTTTTATTTTCTTTAAACTATTAATGTACATTAGAATAAAAAGAAGCACAGTTTGAAAATGTGAAAGCCTGTTTTGTCTCTCCAGCTAGCAGTAGGTCATCATATCAATATTTCATTAATCCCAAAGTGATAAGTTTACTTCAATAGGGCACGAAATGACAAAAATCGTTTTATTGTAAAACCTACCATGCAAATTCAAAAAACTAAATCACAGAACTGAACTTTCAAAATTCAACATTTTGGTGATAGTTCTGAATGAAAACCAGAAATTCACACACCAGCGTACTCAGGAAGCTCACTCTCAAACACTACAGCTTGATAGTCCTCAATGCTATTTTCTGTTGCAAAGAGACTTAAGAGCCTACTGACATCAGTGTTAACAGACTTCTGCCACTTACAACAACAGAAGCAGGATCAAGTCCAAAAAGAGAATTTACAGCCTCTGTCTAGAGATCTTTAGATCTGTAGAAATTGTCTATCATCAAGCCTGCAGCATCCAGGAGGGTGACCTCTTTCAAAGTGTTTATTCGGAGTATCAAATCACCTCATTTCCTCAGGGTACATGATGTGCCTGCTGTTAAAACCTTCTATCTACTAAAGATAAAATAATTCTGAAAAATAACTCAGGTATTCTGTACCTGGAAAATCTGAATCTGTACTACCTCATAACACCAAACTGGACCTCTCCTAAAAACAGAATTTTTGTGTGTATTATCATCTAGGTTTCAGAGAGAATGAGGTCACAGGACTTTATGCTTAAACTAAGACAGATTTTGGTAGGAAAAAAAATACCTTCCCCAAATTGGAATAAATTTCACAGGGATAATCCTAAAATGCAAAAGGTGTTTCCAAAATGTTCCTGAAGACTATTTCCAAGACTATTTCCATTCAAATAGAGTAGTGATTCCAACAGAACATTTAAAGACAGAATAGGAAGATCTTTATAACATTTAGTAAATTTTAATTAACAGAGTCCATACAGAGGTTTGAAATAATGCAAGAAGCTACTTCTCGCTATATGTAACCAAAAGACCTAAGCATTCCTCTGCTTTCTTATATCTTTCAGAAAACAGCTGCCCAAAAGGGGGCAGAAGAGTTTTCAGAATTATTTGGCAGAGAAACTTCAAAGGTATCTATTGGTCCCCAGATGTATCCACACGAGAAGTATTTTCACAAGACCCAGGGAAGGAATGAAAGACAGACTTCAGGGTAAAGCTGGTAAACAGCTCTAAAAATAAAAACCTCAGTTACTATCAGTTGCCTATTTACAGCAACCCAGACACTGGTATAAGCCACTCAGAAAAGGATTTATCAGGTAGACTGGTACCTGACTAGACTAATAAAGTACATCTAACTGACTTCACATTGCACTATGAATGCACCCAGAAAGAAGAGGAATCACTCCTTCCTGCCTCAGAATGATTAATAGGAGGGATGCTACTAGAGAGAACCACACAATTATCGTTGTACAGTTGACCTCCAGCTGATGTTCTGAATTGCAGGTTAAAAAAAAACAAAAAACAAAAAACAAACAAAAAAAAACCTGCAGGTAAAAAATTGGAGGTAAAAAAATTGCAGGTAAAAAAACAAACAAACAAAACCCAACAACAACAACAAAACACTACAGAAGATTCAGAAGTATTGGTGCTGTCCAACAGAAGTAACCCAGAAGTAAGCAGCCCAGGACTGATCAAAAACACAAAACACCGTGTGTACTGTGCACCTGGTGTACAAGAAGATGTACAGACAAAAGATGTACAAGGATGTTTAAATAAAGCACTTAAAGATTACATAGCAGGAATTTAATACATGGTAGGGTTATTGAGTGGAACATGTGTTACCACCATCAAATAAATTAACCAGTTAAAAAGTGATGGACAAATGACAGCCAATAACAAACAAATGACAGACTGTATACAGAATGCATTACATGCTTATAAAGGGGAGAAATAGCTTGGGTTCAAGTTTCTGAACTCACTAGCTGTTGTGCATCATTCTAATAAAGGCATTTGAGGGTCAAACATAGTTATGTGTCCTGTTCTGCAGCTGGGCACTGCTGACTTGATTTGGTCCCTGGCAGAAGTCGGACTGAGAACAGATTGAGCAGTCTCTTCTGGCCCGTGGGTGAGCAGCTGTACCTGGTATGTTGAGTCTGTTGTCCCTGGGGAAATGAGAGTGGAACAAAAGCCAAACCGGGAGGAGCCGGCATGGGAAGTCTGTATATCTGCATCAATACTGCGTGTCAGAAACATCACGATACTTAAGTAGCTTTTAAAGAAATCTGTGATTTACAAGATCCTATGCCAGGCTGCAGAACAAACTGAAAACTTGGAAGTTTCCACAGAATCCAAACAATGTTTATGACTGGGACAGAGAATACACCTAAATCCAGCAGCAGTGTAAGAAGCTTAAGTATTCAGACAGTAAAACACTGCTAAATTCAAAGACACTTTTTGTACTCCACACAAGACAGCATAAATCTAGCATTATTGTCATTTAAAATAAATACGTTCTGTAGGTAAATGCTTTTATTTAATTATAAAAGATGCCCTGAGAAAAAAAATATTTATTTCAAGAACATGCATGTACAGCATTGTCCTAGGTTTTATTTTGAGTAAATTCATCATTCATATTTTTACATTATAAAAAGTAACCACACACGCATATGCATTCACAAATCAGATCATCTTTATCATATACCAACAGATTTTAAAAAACAGTTATTTCTGCTATCAATATAGTTATGCTGCTTCCATTTTGAAATAGAGAAGCTGACAATAGCTTCATACATACAATCTCTGTCAAGTATTGGCATAAATAGAACTTTTCTTTTAAAATAGAATTGCATGTTTTTTCCACAGACATATTTTGATAGAAACATTAACATTAATACAAACAAATGCAGATGACATCACTGAAGCATGATTGCTTGCAATAAGAGCTAATTAAAAACTAGATTCATCATTATAAATTATTCAAGTGAAAATACAATCTGAAATACTAAAAATTAAAACAAGTATTTATACAACAAAAATTATGAAATAAAACTTTTTTTTTTAAATATTATCTGGAGACATCTGCTTTTAGACTGCTTTGAAAGTTACACAGTATTTTTATTAACTTTACTTAGTACTTGTAAAAACATTACCTCCAAATTCACGCACAATGCTACTGAAGTTTATGTTTTATCTATATAAAACTGATCAATGGTTCTGGATTTTGGTCTTAAATTTCAAAGTTTGAAAGTTCCTTAAAATTTGGGATTACTTTTTCATATTCATAACAATTCCTTCTATTTCTTGCATAAAATATGGATGCTAAGAACTGCTAAAATTGTAAATAGGCCCAATTAAGTAATGGATATACGCATTCTAGATCCAAGAACTCGAACTACAGAGGCATAACTGAAGAAACCAAAATCCTCTCTTTAGCTGCAGCAGTTAAGAGCACATAGCTGAAGTTATATTTCATAACATTTCACTACAACATTAGAATTCTGCAACCATTACGTTACTTATTGGAACATATTTTACAACTTGGGATTTTATTTAAAAGATAAAAGATTTTAACAATGCAAGATACATTTTGTCACTCCAGGCATTATAGAGTCCCATCTGCTGCTCCAGATTTATCGCACAAGAATGTTGCTTCCAACAGTCTCCGGTTCTCTTCTTTTTCTGTCAGAAGATCTAGGAGTTTGATTTTCTGTTTTTTCTTCATACAAAAGAAGAAACACATACAATATGTTGTTGCTATATTATTAAAGAACATAATAAACTGCTACTGTGTGCAACATTCTAAAATAACTGTTAGCTGCCGTGCTTCAAAAATTACTAGCTGCTCTACTGCACTCACTGAAAAATCCTACAGACACATTTTGAGGGCATTCTTCACAGGAAGTGAGTATTTCCCCATTAAGATTACTACAGTAATGTAGAGATCCCTTTAAGTGAGATGGCTAAGGTAGTACATGCAGTCTACTCATGTCTATAAATAATGCATTGTTTCCAGCCTTACCCATGATAAAATCGGTGGAAATGGAGAAAGCAAAGAGAGAGAAGCTTAGAGATCTCTACAGTGTTATTTCTAGGTCTTTTATAGACCATAATATGATTTGGACAATTTCCGCACTTTTCATAGCCTAAATTTTTTAATCTTTAAAAATACTGGTATTTAGCTTCACGAAGTTGCAGCTATGTCAACTAACAACTTTCTGTAACTGTCACAGATCTTTGGAAGATCAGGACTTAACTTGCAGAAGTCTGTGGAAATAATAATTTGCATCAATGTTTTATAATATCATTTACAAAGCAAGATATTGTTCTTCTTCACTCTTTAAAATTGTTGGTGGAACCTATCATGACAATACACCACCTTTAGGGTATCTATTAGCTTCACCGTAGTGGTGGAACCCAAACCTCTGAACTCGTACCATCTTACATGGCAGGAAGAAAACATATAAGCCTTAGGTAATCAACTCAATGGGTAGTATATCAGTGGCAGAACTATTTCATCTTGTGCTCAACCTCCTAAAGCAATTATATGACTGGATGAAAGACACTACTTCAAGATACTTATGCATATAATTGTTACAACATATCACTATGGATGTCTTAAAGGTCAGCTGTGGATATCTTAAAAGATACTGATATCAATTTATCAATCACAAATTGATTTCAACGCAACAGTAAATCTACTCCCACCTTTTACAGAATGGAAAACCTGTACTCCTCATTCTTGAAGTTAACTTACACTTTTTAAATTGCAAATTAAATAAACTCAAGCAAAAGAGCATTTCTTATCCCTAAATGAAAACATTTTCAAGAAAATAATAAATCTATGCAGTATGATAATACAAGATTGGACTACTTTATGGAACTCATTGTTTACAAATGGTGTCAGTTTCTGCCCTAGGATGATTCATGATCTAACTAGCATCTCTTCAACAGAAACTCTGATCAGCACATTTGCTCTGCAAATTGACTTAAGTATGGTCTCCTGTGGGTTGAAATACTCAACCAGTGTTCTTTGTGATTCTTTCCTACTCCATAAGGTGCTCATCTCTTCTGTGGCTCCACCGTTAATGTATACAGGTGCATCTTCAGCATAATTCTTGCATTTTCCTGAGTATTGCCTGAGTATTACCTAAGGTTTGCAAATGACGCTAAATCCAGCAGTCATTTTCCAACTACCTGCTTGTAAGCACTAGATCAGGCTTTACAGAGATTGTTTTTCTTGCATCTATATTATTTTCAAAAAAAGGGGAATATTTTAATCAGTGCAAACTTCTCTGAAGTGGGACAAACAAAATATTTGAGCTCTTGAGGATGGTAATTAAACACCTCAGTTCTGCATCAAACTTTGGATTTTGGAAAGTTCCTAGAACAGCATGAATACATGAAATATATGGAAACAGAAATTCTTCATCCCTACAAATTGCAAAAGGTCTCGTCAAAAGTGAATCTTTGCAGATATGCATTAGAGACGTTTTATGGAAAAAAATACATTTAGTCAATTAAGTAATAGTATGTCCAAACAGACATCACTTTTGAGTAAGAATCACTAATTATATCTGTTGGTATTTAATTATTAAACAACACATTATTGCTCTAATCTTCCATTCTTTAAAGACACACGTAATTACTTAGAAAAAGAGAGCATATTAAAAGTCACCTTATGCATTCCAAAGAGTGAATAAACTAAAAGGTAGTAAATCTGTGGTTAACAAGGTCATGAGGGAATGCATCTACCACCAACTGTTCCTGAATTTGTAGCTCTTACTATCTCTTTGTGGGGCTGCTCCATTTTTTAATGAAAACAATTAAGTACTGGGCCAGCTTACAAAAGAGAAGTTGAAGGTACCGTACAATAAATATAATACTAACTCGAGAGATATGTTCTCCCATAAGAACACAGAATATTAAAACTCACATTTAGAGCTAAATGTAGGCCATCCAAAGCCTACTCTTCTTTTTCGAAAAATATTTTTCTTCCCCTAGTATATCCTCTTGGCTTCTGAGACTATGCAGTTTAGGGACTTTCTAAACCAGAGAAAGCATCCAGATCATTTTGTATAATCAGGTATCTACTTTCAAATAGTCTGTCAAGATATTCATTTGGGTATGGCACACTGACACTTGAAATTGGGCCTCCTAAATTCCATTTTCCTGCCTGAAGTCAAAGGTATAGGCTGCTCTGTGTGGGTCTTTTTCTGCCCCTTTGTATTCAAACAAAATATATTAGTTTTATTTTAAGTTGCAAAATAGCAAAAAACTTTGAAATTTGAAATTTTTTTATAAGGTGCAAAAAAATGTCTAATTAATCTTAGTATCAAACTGTTTTGTTAATACTAATCAATTTTCAAAAATCTGTACAAGATGAATGAGTAATTGGAATTTCTACAATGGCTGCTAGAAAGTCACAATGTGTGAACTATTATTCTAGTTTTAAGGAGAGGGAGCAAAGGTATACATTGATTAGTGTAAAAGAACACAAATTTTTTAAGACCTAATTTTTCTAAGTATGTAGCACTGTATGTCATTTTATGCGTTCAAGGCATATGTCCCATTTACTTACACAGATAGCTGAAAATGATCAGCACATTTACTAATCTAAGGGTTTAGTATGCAATCATGCACTTTGAAATAAGCGAGCACTTAATGACTACCTATCAAACGTAAGCACTGTGTGGAGTATTTAAGAGAATGCATTAGGCTCTGGCAAGGACAGGAACAGAGTGCAATTTGACTTGGCACCTTAAAGTACTTCTGCTGTGAAAGCACTGACTCAACATATAGTGTCCACTTTCATTCAGTTCTCACTGTCCAACTTTTTCTACAAAGAAAATGCAGCTTAAGAAACAATAGGTCACTATGAAAGCTTGATTTTGTTCCAGAATAAATTTATCTTGTACAAAGAAGGTGGTAAAATTCTAGTTGAGAAAGAGCAAGAGACTGTATCATAATGTAATGTATACAAGAAGACGAATGCAAGCTGTTCAGAGAACATTTCTGACATCTGTTAAACTTTTGAGTGATTTATTTTACAATTAAATAATTGTTTAAACTCATCTCTGAGTAAAGTGTGGAGGGAATGTCTTGATATTTTTTAAGGAACCTGAAAATATTGAAGTGGAAAAATATGAGTTCATACAGATGCTTATTTAAGTCACCAGAAAGAGTGATACCACTGTTGTTTCCTCTTTGTATCTAGCAAACTAGTGTCAGGTCTCTCATCTTCCTTATCTGGCCAAGCATCCATATTTCAGCTCCATTATTTTTGTGCAGCAAGTCATATCATCAGATTCTGCACTCTCCTTGGTCTCTCCTACCTTTCAGACTTCCAAGTACCAGCCTGCATTTCCCCATCCTTTTCTAAAAATAGTTTTAATTTCTATTACACTCAAGTCTATTTTTCCCAAATAACCTCACTTTTGTGCTGTGTCTGGCTCCTATCCTTTCTATCCTTTCTCCATCCTGCTTTGGCTCAGCAAGCAAATCTCTGATGGAAAACAAAGATCTGTTTGAGCACCTAAAATTACAGCTAGTCAAATGACAGTAATTCAGAACTATAAACTATTCTGTAAAAGGAATCTGCAGGGAATTAGCTACTAAAATCTACAGAGGTTTGACCAAGTAAGTACACATCACAGAGATTTTCTAAGAAAATTGTTACAATTTTATCAAAGGACCAAAGAAATTCATCTTTCATTTTGTTCCTTCAAAACGTTGAACAGTTCAGGCTACCATTTACAGAAAACCAGCCTGAAGAAGATGCCTAGGATTGAGGCAAAACGTTTTTTTTTTTTTTTTTTTTTTTTTTTTTTTTTCATCTAAATGATTAACATAAGGCAAAGAAGGCAGCCTTAATAACAACTAGCATTACCAATTCATCAAAACTCTCTAAAAATCTTTGGATAGTAACACATAAACGTATACAAAAACATAAAAAGAAAGAAGAGGAAAAATTAAACACATACATTCTATTTCTCCAACTACAGGCAGCTAAATCACAGTGACTATAGTTATTATATATCAAATGCATTAACCTTCACTTTGTCCCATTCCACCCTCCCCATATCACACCAGCTGAATGCGAACATGTGCAGAGCAAACAATGAGAAAGACTAATTAAAAGGGAACGTACAGCAATCTTGAAAGCATTTGTAATTGCACACACCACATTTCTATCCTGCTGGTTTTGTATTTCAAAATCTGGGAAAAAAAAGTATCATAAATATAGGTTTAATTTTCCAGGACTCTTTTGCGTTCCCTTTGAAGATGTTACCAATAAACTTGGCCTAACCTCTTGTCAGCCACTTACATGCTCATCTTTCGGGACTGACTCTCTTTATTTCCATTGTTCTTTTGGTCAGCTGAATTAAAGGAGTTGCGAGAAGTTGTGAGGGAGGAACTGGAAGGGAAGGTAGCATTCCCACTATTACCAGTGGAACGAGTCCGGAATGTATCATCTGAAATAAAGAGTTGTGGGTTAGACAAATAATTTTGTCTGAAAAAAATACAAAGAGAATGATCAGAATGGGATGTTTTTCCTACAGCAATAATAGGATATCTTCTATTTCAAAAGATTAACTTTCTGTATGTGAATGGTTTCAACTTAACAATTCTTTCAATTTCAAGTACAAAAAAAAACAGCTAATTATCTAGTGTCTACTGGTAGCGAATGGAAAAAGACAGGTTCCTCCTGAAATCATTCTAAACTAATAATCCAAACTCTTCAACTGCAAATGGAGAGAGAAGCATTTCCAGACAGTGATTTCTCTCACCCAGTTCAGTAGAAGTTCTACACGATATGACTGCTCACATAAGATGGAAATGCCAAATTCATGTTTATTTTTACTATTTTTAACTGTAACATTAAATGAACATGAAGAAAAATATAAATAAATAAAAATCAGAAAAATAGACTAACACTTATTAAGTGCTCAGACATAATGGATATCTATTGTTTTAAGTTCTTTGGGAAGACAGTATCTTACAGCATGCCTGTTTGACAGGGTCCAAAACTCATCACCCTCACAAAACCAAATGTAAATATAAAGTAATAACCTACTTACCAGTAAAGGATAACATACAACTCTTTCCCATTCCTGATACTGAAGATGTATATCCTGTAGCAGAGCTTTTACTTAAATAACAAACAAAACAAAATTGCTTATTATTCTTCTCAATTGTATAATTTCCCATCCTACTCTTTGATAATATTTGAAGTAATTTCTGAGTTTATCTGAAAAAATTAAATGGGAAAGATATGCTAAATTTTTAAAAAGAATTTAGATAAAGCAGTTCATATTGAAAAGAAATTTTTATGTGATAAAAGGTGGCATATATGAACTTAAAAGGAATTCTTAAGAATTTGTAAACCTCAGTGTGCCTTAAAATAATATTTCTTCCCTCAGTTCAAAACTACATACCTTACCCAAGTAAACAGAAAGCTGAAAACTTAGGTCACAACTCAGTGAGCACATCACCACTTCTATAGATTAACATGCCTATAATTTCATTAGAGCTATCTATTAGGTAGCAATTAATATGCAAAAAGATACTTAGGACACTTGTCTATGTTGCTGTATTTTGGATGTAGTGCTTGAGTACTGAAAGACTGGCTTCGAACCAACTTGGATTTCTTGTCTTCTTTGCCTAAAATTATAAGTAGCAACAATTTTTAATACAGAAACCCATGCATTTACTCAGTAATTAAGAACACCTTTTAATACTATATTCTGTCAACCTATGGTAACTGAAAAACCGATATAAATACCTCAATAATTAATTGAAGTCACCTATTATATACCAAAGCATAAAATAAAACCAAAAAGCACAGAAATTACACTCACTTCTAGAAATGGATTATTTTCCTATTCACCTAAGTGAAACTCTGGCCCACAAAAACCAACAGCAGCTTTGCTGGTTTTTAACCTGCTTATATGAAACCAAAGCATTCTAGAATAATTTTTTTAACAATCTTCACCTGCTGATGTACCAGAAGAGCTCCCAGAAACAGAAAGAGTCATACTTTTTGCCAACACTGATGACGTTTTATTGTCTCTACCTGAAAAAAAAAAAAAAAAGCCTACTATAAATTACTTGTCTCTGTTTAATAGCCTTACCTTATCTAAAGAAAGAAAGCATAACATATTGCAAGTCCTGTGGTAATAATATCTAATCCAGTGCTACTAATACTTTGGAAATACCACAGACAAGTTCTTACATTACATCCTAAAATGAAACATACTAGAGTCATGTATTTTATTAATAAAGCCAAAAGTCTTCCTTCTAATATCAAGTCAATTTTCCTAAGTATCTTTAGAAGCATACAGAAAATAACAACAACAAAAAAATAGTTTTCTTGTCACTTTCTAAAGTTCTGGTATTAACTGTACAAGCAGCGTCTCCTTTCTGCTTCTTTCTCTCCTACCTATGTAAAAGTAAGAGCAATAAATGTACAAACAATATGCACACAAATAAACTTACGCTTCTTTTCAAATATTTTATCATTAACATTTGTAGATCTTCCTTCACTTTGCTGCTTCTCTTTTTCAAGTTGTTCCTAAAAAATGAATAATTTACTGAGATGTTACTCAGCTAAAAATAAATAGTAATAATAACAAAAAAACATTTGTTTTACAATTAGGCTGGACGTTTACAAAAAAGGGCATGCTTCCAACTCACCAAAATAACAGTGAATTTCTACACTTTCCTACTATCACTGCAGAGCCTAATGAATATCCAGAGAACCAATTAAACAGTACAGAGTGAAATGAGAGTACATATGCTATATCCTATATAAAAATCATGCCAAAAATGTTGATTTTAATTATGAAAAAAACTCGGAGTTAAAGTTCTTGTTTCTAACATATTACAAACATTACGCCTGGCTTTTTTTTTCTCCCCCTTTTTTTTTGAAAAGGTACAAAGGATATAGAAATTGACTGTTGCCAATGGAAAACTGTGGTGCTACATACATGGTCTGATAATAGAACATGCACGAAATACTAGATGTGTCTAAAGGACGCAAAGATACAGGACTGTCTGCAATTGAGAATATTATTAATTCAAACATCAATTAAAATGTTTTTCTCAAACAGTAAGGTGTGTCATATAGGCTTAAACTTTTAAAAGACCAAAAATTAACATCTAAAGTTGATAGCCTTTATTAAAACCAAGTATTACAGTTCTTCAATTTTAGGGATTTTGTTTTTTGCCTTTCTGTAATATTAGCTAGCCTTAGAATATCTTCTGAGAGCACATCCACAGACAAAAGAGTTAACCCAGATATATCAACAATTTGAAGCCAACACTTGTCTCATGATTCTTGGTGAATAGGTATCACTCCATCTTCAAAAACCTATCTAATATATTAGTTTATTTTCTGTGCTATATTCATAATGAAAAGTGCTAAGTGAACCCAAACTATTCTAAACTTTTCTTCCATTTCACTCTAATTACTACCCAAGTTAAAAAAAAAAAAAAAAAAAGAGGTAATTAATTCAGGTCAAGGTTGCTGGAATATAGTTTCTACTAAGTCATTTTCTAAAATTAAGCAATCTTCTTAATAAACTTATTAAATGATATTAAAAACTGTAGCAGTCAGATATATCTAACTGGGTCCAATAACTTCTCATCTATTCAGGACTGTGACATGCTACAGTTTTCTGTGTACACCTCTGATTCTTCAAAAGTATGCCACTCAGAATATGCTCAAAAAGACCTCTGTGATACAGAAGGAATGTCCATATCCATGTCATACATCATAAAAATACAGGCACTCGTCTGATGTCTAGCTGTAGAAACATGGTAAAAATAAATCTTCTGAAACACTACAACACAGGGCTCACTAAAGGCTATTTTGCCATAACCCCAAATGCTTTCACTATAAAAAACAGTAATTGTATCTACCTAAAACCTGCTAAAGCTAAGATCAAGTTTTGCACTAAGATCAAGTGTACATAATAAATATGCATCCTAAGAACAAATGGTTGAACCATGGGCACAAGATAATGGGAGGTGGCAGGATGCACATGAGACAGATACCATATAATTGAGAAAATTAACTGCCCAAGAGAAAGCCTGTAGTACCTATTGATATCAAAGTGGGCCACAAACACAGGCTCTGTAACTATCCTGCAGAGGAATCAGGGAAAATTTTTGGACAGTCTTGAACCTGTACTCGTTCACTACAGAGGAGTTCTATTGCAAGAAGTCAGAGGAACTGTGCTAACAAAACCTGGCCTCTTCTAAAGCCTGTCAGCTTCCTAGCATTGCACACACTGGGCTGCAGAGGAGGCAACAGAATGGAGGACTACAGTCCTTGAAAGTCATTTAACTGAGGCTCTGTGAAGATGTAGTAGGCTATGTGGTGAAGTGCCTGCTGCAGCTTTTGCTTACAGCCATGACAGATCAGAAATGGTTACCTAAGTTGGAAAAGCACTCTGCAGACTTCTCTTCCAAATCCTAAGTATCTTGTAGCTGATTTTGTTCCATATAACCTACACTAAGGCTCCCTCCGGCAAGGCTACAGATGTCAATGACCTTTCTTGCTTTCTTTCTGGCTAACAGGAAAGCCTGTAACACACACGCACTGACTCTTCCTTCAGTGTCCTTAGCACAAAAGAAGTTGTAACATTAACTTCTTTGCTTGTGGAGGCTGTACATGAATTCTGAGGTGTTTCATTCATTGCTGAAAAACTGCTAAGCTCCCTCAAAAGATTTCAAATGTGTATCAAAGTGCTTGGGACTTTAGAACTACAGAGGGGTTGTGTGTGAATATTTATTAAGCAATTCCAGTTTGCCTTTCTAATTGACACAGTAAAGTTTAGGTAGCAAAGAAAAGGAAGATCTTGTTATATTTTACATAGTTTATGCTATTTTGAAGGATTTAATCCTAGTGTAAAGTGTAAAATGAGATCACACACAGATTATAAACCTACCACGCTCTTCTGTAATATGCACTTCCCTTACCATAAAACTATTGCCTCAATCATATTTAGCTACAAACTATTAGAAATAAGAAAAGACAGGTTGTACTGATAAAATATACCATTTCCAAAAGGAGATGCTCTTGTCTCTCTTTTTCTTGGTCCAATAAATCATTTTCGTAAAATCTTTTCTGAAACTTCAAAATAAAATCAATAAAAATAAAAAATCACTACATGAAAATGGGAATTAGAAGTACTTGGTAAAAATGAAAACTAGTAAGTACTTACAGCATCTAAAGAGATATCCATTCTGTCCAATTCTAACACTGTCTATAAAGAAAATCAAAATATTATTTATCTTTACTCAATGGCAAGCCACAGTTTTAACTCAAAAACTGTGGAGATAAGAAAGCTTAGAATAGCAGTATTCAAAATGAAACATGCCTTTTCTCCTTAAATACTTGAAGTCTAGGCTTGTATTTTTGTGCTACAAATGCTTAAAGTCAGAAACTGTCAGAGAGTATTCTCAAAGCACTGCTAAGTCTCATAGTGAAGGACTAATAGACCACCTATATGCAACTCAAAATACACTTGAGGAGAGCTTGGAAGCATGATTGCCTGGAACATAGACCTAGGAACCAAGAATGAAAAAATGAACAAGCCAGGGAACTCTAGGCAGGTGCTCATCCAATCCCTTCTGCAGACTGGCCCTGTAATGTGTAGACACCTTCCTTAGCTACTTCACAGCTTCTTTGAGACTGAGCATGAACATGCCTCAAGAAATTAACCTTTTGTGAATGTTCACATTCCAAAAGTATTGTAACATCTGAAACTACTGAAAAGGCTTTCTCTTTACATTGTAAAATAAATAAACTAGCCAGATACCTCTACCTCAAAGACTCTTGATCATTTTTACTACGGTCACACTAGTCCTATCTGGAGACATATGCTATTTTCTCCACAACAGACATTGAGCCAAAATCCTCTATCTAGAAAATAACTTCAATATAAGAAACCAAGGAAAAAACAACTCTTAAATTTGACAGAATGAAATATATTACATCATCTTTTAATTGTCCAATATTCTAAAATATCTATAGGTCTTTACTCTCCTATTCCTGTATTAAGAGACTTAACAGAAAGCCTCACTTTGATCATCTTAACTTTTAATAACCCCAACAGGAAATACTGCTTACTCTTTTCACAATAGTCAGGACATCTTTGTCTTTCTCTTGACACAAAAGTTTCCGTATACATAACTCCAACTGTTGAAGCAAATGTTTATCACTGGGAATCTTCAGAGTAGATTTAACTTTTGGCAACAAATAGCACAGCTTCATTCTATCAAAAAATAATAAGAATGATAATTCATCTTTTGATGCAGAATGTAATAAACATTATTGATTTTTGACTTGCATGCTGCTATTTGACTTTAAAAAAATAAATTATTTGAAGATAAAGCATGAAATTAGTAGGTGTAATTATTTGGAAGTTATTTCTGCTTATGGGTTATCTCCAGACATACTGTGACATTTTCAAAAAAAATCTCCAGAGACTGGGACCACAGACACATATTTGAAGCTCAAAAGATTTTTTTTTTAATTTTTTTTTAAACCTCAAAAGATAAGCAGACCTCTAGATTTTCAAAATGACCTACATGCCTAGCAGAAGCTGTGAGCTAAAGTGGTTATATAAAAAAGGTATGCATTCCTTTTTCTAACTTTAAAATCAAAATGCTCCACATATTAATTAAAAGTATTTAATACATTTAAGAAAAGAAAACTCTGCATTTGATCAGACTGTAACAGCATAATAGTGAATACTTTTAATCTAATAGAATTTTAAAAAATCAAGAATATGGTGATATTCTCTGTTGTTCTCAGATTCCACTCGCTTGATCAGAGACAATCCTACGTCAGAGATGACAGCATTGTGATGAACAACATTCTAAAGATTTTTCTTATATGAATTTCTCTCATGTTTTTATACTTTCAAAATATTTTAACCTTCACAACTTCCCATTATAAAGAACTACATCACTCAGCAGAAAGCTGGAATTTCATCTCCCTAATTTTTTTTCTCTCTTTTTTTTTTCCCCCTTTTTTAACATCAAGAGGTAAGGTCTAGTTCTGACTTTTAAACTTCACTCCACAACAGTCTGTGCATTCCTTTTAAAAAAATGTTAGGGAACAGTCCAGCAAAGAATTATGCCAAAAACATAGTAAACGGATTACAAGTCAATTAAGGTTTCCATTAAATTTTAATATTGTATCAGTAGATCTTTCAAATGAAATGTGTTTAAAAAGCAATAAATTACATAAGATTATACACAAATTAAGGTGCGTTTTGTTGGTTTTTTTTAGCGTAATCACCTTAACACAAGAACATGAAACATGAATATCAATCTACGTGCACAAAATGACTTTGTTTTTAGGTTTAGGAACTTGTTGACCTAAGATGTGGTAGTTACACTAAACACAAGGTCTATTTAAACACTGTTTTGCTTGGCAATAAACTGTATTTAGTGAACTTTACTGAATAGATACATGTATGTGCAAATTGTGCTTACATAAGCCTCTATGAAGCATTAGTATTAGATGCTTAGACATATTAAGGATGACAACATGATTTATACAAATCAGCAAACAAAGTTCAAAATCCCACAAAATACATGACAAAAACAAACAAACTACCAAAGTAACAACTTTTTTATTGGTAATAACTACTGAACTGCCTGGGCTGATCTGTTCAGGGAAGAAAAGATAAAGTCTCTATAAAAATAAAGTAAAAAGTACTGTATGAAAATGAGTAACATACTAAATCCCCCTATATTTTTTTCTTTTTCAATTAACTTCAACAATTAAGAAGAAAATTTACTCATAAGGAAAAACCTACGCTAACTGCTAAACTTCAACCACTGAAAGAATTGTTTGTGTTTAGCTTTACATATTATGCTGAAATTGATGGAAATTAATGGAGACTGCTAAGGTTCAGCTTGTGTCCCTAAACCCAAGAAACAGATTACTTTCTTCTCTCCTACCAGCGTTTCCTTTAGCTTCATGTTCTTTTTCACTCCCAATACCTGACAGTTTTGATCAGTCCCCAAACACTCAGACTGACCTGCTTCTGTGGTTTTTTGACATCATGCCCGTAAGTCCTCTATACCTTTAGAACTGGTCGTGCTGAAGGCACTGTACCCTCTTATTCAAGCCCCATTATTTAAACAAGACATTAAAAAAAAACAGTATTTGTTAATATATTATTTTTTTTCCCTGTACACTGCTACATACTGTTTGCACAGTACCTCACATTTGCCACTGGGTCATGTGTAAGTTCAAGCACAGGCAGAAAGAAGTATTTACAGAAGAATGACTTTGAAAAGAGTTCCATAATGAATTCACAAGTATCTAAAAAACGAAGTCTGTTCCAATAACTTTTTCCTTGGCCCAGTTCTGAAAAATAATAATCCACAAATATTAGCTGTAAAGTTTTCATTGTCAGCCTTTTAAAGGTTAGCCTTTGACTCAAAGATGATAATCACGCTTGTCATGAGGCACACCTTTTCAGCCTTAATTCTTCCCATCAGTGAAAGACTAACCCTCTGAAATCAGTGACCATTTCTGTCAGTGAGCACTTTTGTCAGATATCCAACCCCTGCCTTTAATCATTCAAAAAAAAATGAAAAATATCAGGTGAACTTGTTACTAGATAGAACAAAACCTGGCTTGCCATTTAGATGATGTCAGAGGTGTATTAAAATTACTGTGTAAATGTTAAATATGTTAATGAGAACAATTCAACCTTCTAACTTATCTTTAGAACACACAACTTAGGCCAGAACGTCAACTTACTCACGTGACTAACTCATTCAAAAATTAATTTCTGAGATTTATTCAACATTTCTTATGTTGAAGCCTTCAGAGAATTATACTTCTCTATACTTCTGCAGCACCTACAACTAAATAATTTTGGATTCAAGAAGTAGGGTTGGAGGGGTCTTGGCATATCAGTTTCCCCCATTGCCTCTCCCCAGTTCTTTTGCATAAGCTTCAGAGATATTCCTGAAGTATATATCCAAAGTATGTTTTGACTGGTGATAATGTGAGCAACTGTCTAAGTATAATCCCACCAACGATGGAAATTACACTGAATACATATATAACCATAAATAGATCTTCAGCCAATACTAACTCGCATCTTTAAGTAATCAAGGAAAAATTATCTTACGTTCAATCAGTTTCTGAATAACCTCATGCCTCTGTTCTTGTTTGCGATTATAACGTAAATAAACACAGAGAGTTCGAGCAGCTGCTTTTTGGACTGGCAGGACATTCTTGAAAGAAAGAAAAGAAATACAGTTAAACATACCTGAAGGAGTATATAACCAAAAATGTATAAAAATCAAGAAGTAGAATAAATAGCTAAAAGTTAGCCTAACTTTACAAATTCTGATATAATAGCCCCGTCCCTGTAAGTGTTCAAGGCCAGGCAGGATGGGGCTTTGAGCAAACTGATCTAGTGGGTGGCATCCCTGCGCGTGGCAGGGGTGGTGGAACTACATGACCTTTAAGGTCCCTTCCAACCCAAACGGTTCTATGATTCTATGATCAATTAAGAATGTATATATCAGACTTGTAGAATGAAAAACTGATATAGCCGTACACATTTTTACTTGGTAAATCAAACCTGAAGAGGTACGATTAAAATTTTAGAATGTGTTGAAATTGCTTATGAATCCAAGCCAAAAAATAAAGTAGACCAAAAGCTCTGAAAGATATTAAATGTTCTCAAACCCAATGATATCTGATGTTTATGAGGTTAAATTGAGGGTATTCCAAAATCTTGACTTTTCAAAATCAATACTTGTATTCAATACTTCCACACACTTATCCTTTAATACCACATAATTGGCATTACTAAGGACTGGGCTCTTCTTTTTGAAATGTTTGAATGTTTGAAATGTGAAATGTTATCAAACCTTTCTTTTCTTGCAATATAACCCCATCATACTTCTTTCAGTTCAAGACTGACATTCAAAACCATTTCATGATTGTTCAGTTTAATTAGAAATATAGTGTTCCCCAGGGCTCAGTACTGGGCCCAGTTCTCTTCGATATTTTTATCAATTATCTGGACAAGGAGATCAAGTGCACCCTCAGTAAGTTCACAGACAACAACAAGTTGAACAGCAGTGTTGATCTGCTCACAGGTAGGAGGCTCTGCAGAGGGATCTGGGTAGGCTGGACCGATGGGCTGAGACAGACTGTATGAGGTTCTGCATGGCCAAGGGCCGGGTCCTGCACTTGGGGCACAACAACCCCATGCAATGCTACAGGCTGGGGAAAGAGTGGCTGGAAACATGCCTGGCAGAAAGGGACCTGGGGATGTTGGTTGACAGCCAGCTGAAAATGAGCCAGAGCATTCAGGTGGCCAAGACGGCCAACAGCATCCTGGCTTGTACCAGGAATATCATGGCCAGCAGGAGCAGGGAGGTGATCATCCCCCTGTACTCAGCTCTGGTGTGGCTGCACCTTGAGTACTGTGTTCAGTTTTGGCCCCTCACTACAAGAAGGACATCGAGGTGCTGGAGCATGTCCAAAGAAGGGCAACAAAGCAGATGAAGGGTCTAGAGAACAAGTCTTACGAGGAACAGCTGAGGGTGCTGGGGTTGTTTAGCCTGGAGAAAAGGAGGCTCAGGGGAGACCTTATCACACTCTACAACTAACTTAAAGGAGGAAATAGCAAGGTGGGGATTGGGCTCTTCTCCCGAGGACCAAGTGGTAAGGCAAGAGGAAATGGCCTTAAGTTGCACCAGAAGAGGTTAAGGTTAGATATAAGGAAAAATTTCTTCACTGAAACTATTGGAACAGGCTGCCCAGGTAAGTAGTTGAACCACCATACCTGGAGGTCTTCAAAAGACGTGTAGATGTGGAGCTTAGTGATACAGCTTATTGGTGGCCTTGGCAGTGCTAGGTTAGATGCTGGTCTAGAATGATCTGAGAGATCTTTTCCAGCCTAAATGATTCTATGATAGTCCTTTAATATTTTTATTACTTTTTATAACCCAAACTTTTCTCAAGTTGAATAGATATATGGTTGGCATAACTGCCTCATTTTTAGGTGCAACTACTTGCAAAATGCTTTTTTTTTGCCTAGAAATTTGGTCCTGAAATGTTTAAACATCTATATGTTTCCATCAAGCACAATTTATCATGTACCATTTTGTCTTAATTTCATTTCCCATAAAGCACTGTCTCCCTACATTGAGAAGAAAGACCATAATTCATTACAGAAAATACCAGCCTACCAAGGAGAATGGAGGAAGAATAGGAATATTAGTCAACTCAAATACAATTCCTGTGAAGCCTGGCAACAGTCTGTGCTTTTCATGACAGAGCTGTCATGGAAAAATGTAGATTATTTGGTGTCTATTTGCAATTTTAGTTATGTCTGTTATGCAAAATCAGACTGGCGGAGGTTATGACTATGTAGAATATTAATCATACACTTTTTGATTCAAATATGACAGGCAAAAACAAAGAGATAGCAGCTTTGTTTAATGATTTTAAGGTGTATCTCAGAGGAAAGTGTTTTGATTTACCTAGAAACAAACTGGTAACAAGCACAAAGAAAGGAAAGAAGAGCTGAGGGAGTGGAACTTGATAATCTGTCAATACAAATTTTGCTCCTCCAACTGGGGGAAAAGAGTTCATGGAGCATTTTTTTTCAGTCTTACAGGAAATAAAACATAGCCTGATATACTATATGCAATGAGAAATACTACTTTAAGCTAAATGTTTAAATAGTGCTACATATAGCAAATATCTAGTGCTAATTGTTTTAAATACCGTAAACAAATGAAAAACAACAGGAAAGAGACGGGCTCACATTTGTCAAAATGATTGTCAACATTCTGTGAAGAAAACGGTAATAAATCTGATCACTTGATATGATATGAGGGAGACATGCATATTTTTGTAGTAACTTCTCATGAGTTCTCCACTTTAATGAAGTTGCAGCTCTCTGTTCTGCTGTTGTTAATGCAGGAATCAAGTCAGGAATAGAGAGTAACTAGAAATAAAAATATAAACATAATTTCATTCATATCTTCTACCTGTATGACATGTTAGTAGGCTTAAAAACAAAGCACAACAATGTAAGGAGAAAAAAGATTTTAAGCAGTCAATTAATTGTTCTAGGCAAACAGGATCAGCTGACCATTGCCAGGAGGTGTTAGTCTAAGTTTTTCTTAAAAAAATCTGATCAGGATTACACTACCTCTCTTACACAGTAAATTCCATGGTTAACTACTCAGAAAGCTATTCCAGTAACTAACTAAATACACCTTCAGTTCCAACCACTTCTCCTGACAATGAAAAACAATTTACTGTTCTCTTTGTAATATCCTTTTACAGGTATGAAGACAATTATGACAGTCCTCTTGGTCTTTTCTTCTTTAAACCAAATAAATCCCCTTTTCCTCCTAGACTCGTAAACTTTGCAGTTACTTTTCTCAGCTTCCTACTTCATTTTGGAAGAAATTGTACACCTTATCTCAGTAGGAGGCAAGGACTTTCTAGTAGTCAAGCTAAATTCTCTTTCACTAAGCAAAGTGAAATACACTGCCACACTTGACATGGCACTTGTTACGTGTTGTATGCATTTACAGTTATAAACTTCTGATAACTTTTAAATAATAGTTTCAACTTTTGTCCATAAAATAAAAAAAATACATTCTCTATTCATTTAGCTCAAAACAGCACCTTGAAGCAGAAGATACCTTTTATGTTCCATTTTTCAGGTGAGGAGTCACTGAATAAACCATCACCCAGAGCCATATAAAATTAAATTAAATAAGCAAAGTTGAGAAGTAAATTCAGATTTCCCAAGTCCTAATTCAGTGCCTTTACCTTAGGAAACAGACTTCCTCCTACCAGCAGCCATGTCTGAAAATGGCAACTGTTGGCAGTTGCAACATCAATATACCAAAAAATTAGGTATTAACAATCACTTTCAGTGTGAATCCAATTATTAAAAAGCATTGTCAGTTTTGATTCGACTTAATGACTGTTTCAAAATCTGATCTATTTCAGCAAATCTGTGGTTAATTAGATAAAGACCATTGGAAAAAAAATCATTTGTACAGTAAGTCTAATCTTTAAAATCTTTTCTTCTTTATTAAAGTTTAAAAATAAAAATAAAAAGCCAGAAGCTCTGTGTTTCTCCAGAGAAGAAGCTAATCATGAAAACCTTATTATACAATTACTGAAATAACTTTGCTACCAGCTTCATTTAAATTTAGAAAGTAGATTGGAAATCATAGGATTACCCACCTTGCTTTCTGATCCACTGTTTTCTCCTCCATTAGTCGTCATTAGTTCAAGGATTTCAGGAAGGTGACCTACTAGTGCATCTAACACCTATTTAAAGAAAGGTTGCATGAATGAGGTTTGTAAATTAACTCCAGTCAATTTTTATCTCTCACCACTATATCCCTTCTGTGTTACTGCTGTTCTGTCACACCAATGTAGAGAAAAAAAAATGAGGTCCAACTTATTTGTACTGACGAAGCCTGGTCTGGGATTTAAAACTGATGTTTTAATATAGTAATATAAGTATTATAGGATTCATTTTAGGAAAACAGAATTATAGCTTTGATTTACATCAATACCACAGTCAGTGCTTTCTAAAATGTTCACAGCATACAATATTTAAAAAGGAACATTCATTTTAAGAAAGATCTGCATTTCATAGACAGTTAAGTAACAGCCTAGACAAACATGAAGAAATGTATTTTGGATATTTTCCATCTGAATCTTAAAAGCAACTTTTCCTCATTTAACTGCCATTGATAAATTAGAACAGAATATTTAGCCTTTATTAATAGAATAACCTTACATTCAAAGGTTGCTAGATTTGAAACTAGACTAGAAAATTATATCATTAAGTATTACTTGGTACCAGTTCTGACTGTTATAGTTTATAATACTGGATATTTTTATTAGTTAGTTATAATTAGGATAATTTTTCAAAGTCACCAGCTGCTTCTGAGTCTCAACCTTCAGGCATTCGACTTGAGAAATCTTTTAAGATTGGTCAGAATTTCATAAGCTAAAAGGAGTTCTAGGAACACTTTTAATTCCCTTGAAAATGCCTAACAAAGGATATCACAAGGAGCACCTCAAAGCAAAATTATTTTTTCTATGCCATATCCAAAGATCCTATACAGAAAAAAATGGATCAAGTATTGGAATAACCGGTACAAGAGGAAACAGCAGTTTTGTCTCAAACAAAGACCTTTTTCAATCCAAAAGTTTTGCTACAGTATCTGTTATACATACCTAAGTGACTCACGCTTTACATAGGTTGAAACTAAGGCACACTAAACTAAACCATCTCAAGAACACCCAGAAATTCTGTACCAGAGCTTGGACTAAAAACTTTTCTACACGTGTTGATCTTTGAACCATAGACAACTTCATCTCCTCTTCAATGGGAGAAACGTAAATAAAAGAAAGCAAAAACCTGGAATGCTATCAACAAATATTTTAACACAGTAGCAAAACCATATATTTCCACAGAACTTGTAAGGTAATAAACAATAAAACAATCAATAAAATATTTAGAATGAATATTTTTTAAAGGTACTGAATTCAGCGTGGGTTAACTGAATTCAAACACCTTCCTATATTCCTCCTTTTTATTCACAGAAGGCTTGCATCTTTATGAAGTGTCTGTGAAACAGAAGTAACAGCTACAGATTATTTCAAGCAGCTACTGTCTTACTGCAGAGTTATTAAACATCAAGATAATGTGCCTCAATGTAACAAGCAAAATAAAGTTCCAATAAAAGTATATTACCTCCAGTGACTCATCTTGTAATAGCGTAACCAGTTCTTTATGAATTGTATACACACCAGAATTTAAAAGCTTAGCAACCTCAAAAAAACGAACAAACAAAAAACAGTGAGATAGCAAGATAAACCATACTTTAATTCCATGGCACTGCAGGAATTACGCTGCATGTGCTTACTTTTCAACAACCATGAGGGGTTGCAAAACAATTTTTTAATATCAGCCTTCTAAAGTTATGTACTTTCCTGTTGATCACATTAAAAATATGCTTATATAAAGAATATGAAACAAGAAACATATCTATTACCTAACCATGAAACATGCTTTTAGAATAAACTCTATTTCACATTTTCCAAAAAAATTTAGGACTGCATTGCAAGGTTATAAAAAAAAATCATTCTGGAATATTCAAATATCAAACTTCGTGATCCATGTAAGTGTAAACAGTCAGCTATATAATTTACAAAAGACAAAATATAAAAATTGGCTTAGGCTGTTCTGCATTTCAAGGTTCCCCAACATAAGAAGTTTTCACTCCTTCATTATTTGTTTTGTTTTTTCCTGTGATTCCTTTGATAAGCCACATATAGATTCCTAAAAAAATACGAAAAGTCCATCTCCAAACTGTTAAAAAAGTCTTATAGCAAATATGATAAAAATCTGAGGAATGAGATTTTTGCCATACGGAATATTTAGACAATGATTTTTAATGGCTTTCTTTGTTTATATAAACCAAGTGAAGATAAGAGGTTACTTCCAATCAAGATTAAGCTTTAAGGAAGTGGTTACTGGAGGTTACTGAAATATATATACATATATCCAGCTACCAGTGAATGCCATAAAATACTTACATCTGCCTGTCATGTGGTTGCTTAGCTATGGTTTTAAAAATATATCAACCAGCACTAAATGTACATTCAGACTAAGGTATAACTTTACAGATTTTTCTTAATGAGCTAAAATACTTTACATATGTTCAGACAGAACCTTAAAAGTGTTATATATCTGACCTAAAACATGCAGAATGGTATGCTAACCTAATAATTTCAACAATTAACTGGATTATAATTCATTAAGGCAAGACATCAACAGGCATGGAGAGGTGGAAATCAATCCATCTTCCTTAAGATGGTGGAAATAAAGCCACCTTATCTTCATAGAATCTATGGTTCTATGATTCATTTATTTCCCTACTAGTGATTTAAATGCTTTCAGCAAGCTGCTTAGCTTATCATTTTCCCCAGCTACATAATGGCGTAAAAGGCTAGTTTGAGGATTTAAATACAAAGATTCTATGTAAAGCACTATGAAAACCTTGAAGATTTCCAATATGGATTACTACAATCAGGAGAGAGTGCACATTCGTTTCTGGAATTCACTCCATATAGCTAATAGTATTTATGCAGTTCAAGAATTTTTTGAACTTTTATGAAAATAATGTACTGGAACTTTTGTAAACTGAGTGGCATAATAAGAATACATCGGCTTTTAGATCTGCATAAGTTTCCAAGTAGTTTCACATGAAATTTGAGCATTCAACCTAGTCTTGATATATATAAATATTCTACACAGAATGGCAGCATAGTAGCACACTGTACAGTTCTAAAGAAGTTTTTGAGGACCAAAGTGGCAAGCTCCTTTCTCCTGTGCCTCTCACAATAGCATTCAAAACTTTCAAATATTCCAATTACTGCAATTGCTTATGTTTGCGGTACTAGACCAGCTTTTTCCAGCTTTTGATTCTTAAAAGCTCACCTCACAATAAACCATTGTAGTCTAATGTCACACAACTTAAATACACTAATATGTATACAGGCTATAATTATGTTTTGTAAGGGACTGAACACCTTTGACAAACTGATTTTAACAAGTTTTTTCGAATCTTTTTCTTTGGGTTGAACAGTCATAAATGTAACTTTAAAGAACAAAATATAAACCAAAAACATGTAAGTACTAACAAAGAAGTTTTGTAGACTTACTTCATAGAAGCTTATGGCCATAGTATATCTGACAGGAACTTCAGGGTCATGACAAAGGCAGAAGAATATAGAATATAGTTCTAAATGAAAGTTCTTTGGATCCACAAAAACTATCATGGCCTACGGAAAAATAAAGTCTCTAATTAAATGTATTGCTAAAGGGCCACACTTTCAGAGAAGAAAACACTGAATTATAACCAGCAAGACACTTGGAGAAAACAGGTTGATTTTAAAGACAAAGTGTGGTATTCTTGATGGTTGTGTCAAAACACAGGCAACAGACAAGTTAAAGACTTAAGAACTAACTGGATTTACAGATCTTCCAGATGTGCTGGAGGCTTTTTTCTGAAGACAGAGATTAAAAACACAAGGTATAAAACCTCAGTTTTATACATCATGTTAATGTTTTGGTAATCTAGTTAAAGCTGCAATTGGAGACCTCAGAACATTTTAACGAGAGAAAAAACAAGCATCTGAATTTCATCGTAATTGTGTGTGCACATACCTTGCTTTTGCTCAAATAAACCAACAGATTTCTACCTACATACTTGGTGCTTGTCTATAAAAAGTAGAATAAAAATAACTGTCTACAGGCTCTTGGTGCTATCTTATTTTCTTTATAAATGCAGAATGTCAAAATACAAAATAGGTTTAGAAAATCATGAGTGGTAAATTTAAATACATCTTACAAACTAGAAAATCCTTTTTGTATTCAGGCAGGAAAATATCTAAAATATGAATCTAAACATTCAGACTTAATCTTCAAGTCCCTGCAATGTCATGACACACAAAAAAAACTAGCCTTGGATGGTTTGAAATTAGCTACTCTGTTTCACAGTCATCTTTTCAAGGCCTTTGCACTAACAGTTTGGAGAAAACTTACAGGAAGAATGAGACCAGCAATCTCTTGGAACAGCACTCTCTCAGACAAAATTTTCTGATGGTTTACTAAGAATCTGCAAAGAGGAATCTTTCCTGGTAACTCTTTTGAACAACCTCTACTTTAAGCCGTAATCTTGAACTTTCCAGGGGAGAGCTGGAATCCAGCTAAAATGCGTAACTGTTGGCAATAACTTCTCTATCCTTCTCATGGTTCTATATAGTGAACAATATACGACACAACTTAGTTAACTTCAAATTAATGTTACTTACTGGAAAATTGTAAGCACAGTTCTTCCTCACTGAAATATACTTTCTTTTCCTGTTCCAGAGTTTGAAGTTGTAGTTGATTATCATTGTGTCCATTTTCCTGCTGCAAACCCAGTGTGGAAAGCTTCTTATAAAATTCCAAAAACCGTAAGTGCTGCTCAGGAGTAAAAATGCCTCAAAAATAAATAAATAATAAATAAAAATTAAAGAAGCTTACTTTTCTCATTACAAATGCTATTAATAATGTCCAAAACTCATTTACAAATCTTTCAAATATGCCAAGTTTTAATCTACCTTCCCCCCTTCAGCCTAGTGCAGTATCATCATTATGAATTACACAGATAAAGTGATTACAGAAAAATGACACCTAGCTATAACAGAGTGAATCTTAATTTCTGTCTATATAATTTTTGAAATAGTCAGGTTTTTAAAAGCAGGACTGTGTATATACTTGTTTGTTCCATTAATATTGGTTTCATTTTTATTAAATATTTAGATCTTTATGGAAATCAATAACATGAACACTCCTTGCCTCCAGAAAGTAGAAAAATTGGGCCACCTTGCAACAGATAGTAAAGAGGTATAAGAGCAAAATTAGAAAACAAAACAAGATGGAATGCAACTAGCAAGATGACTTCAAAAATTAAGAGGTCATTTCATAAGTACACATTTCTAAGGGAGCCATCAAGGAAGGGCTGAGTTTTCTAATCAAGGGAGACAGGAAAGCTATCAGTGATTGATACCAAGAGGTTGAAATGCTTAACGCTTTTATTTTCTTTTTCAAACTTCACTAGTATAATCAGGCTCAGTACAATTAATGACTGACAAAGGTGCCAGCTTCAAGTACAAAAGAAAAAGGTCAGTGAATACTTAAACCATGACAGAAGTTTTCAAAAACTGCAAGGTCAGATGTCCTTCAGTCCACTATGCAAGAATATTAGAATTACTAGCTGCTGCAATCTTACATAAGTGGCATCAGACTGGAAAAGGGCTGAAGTGGTACTGATATCTAACAGTCAGAGGGGGAAGAACAAGCTATATAATTATAGATCACTCAGATTAACTTCATGTTTTTGAAAAATTGAAAAAAAAAAATCACAAAATCTACTTGTAAACACTGAAAAGGAATCAAGAAAATGAGCAACAGCCAACAGGGCAAAGGAAAGCTTATCAAACTGATTCCATTTCCATGTAATACTGGATAAAAGCTGTGAATACAAAAAATACAGTAAAGGGCACGTGTGTTGACAGTTTCATAAGTAAGGGATGGGGAAATAGAGATGAAGATCAATAAAGTGGCTTCAAAACTGCATGAAAAAGCAGTTAAGAGAAAGTTACCAAATGGTTTGCTCTCAAAACAGACAAATGTATGAAGAAAGGCCTATCCTTGTTCTGTTACTACCCAATATTTTCACTTTTTCGGATGTTGCGTTACAGAATATGCTTATTAAATATTCTGACAACATCAACCTAGAAGGGAGACTGTTATTCCTTCAGAAGATTGCCTTAGAGTTTAAAATGATCTTCAGAAACTGGACATACGGTATTAAAACTTTAGGCTGTTATTCCATTAGGACAGCGGTAAGGTATCATGCTTAGCCAGATATGTTAAGAAAGAGAAAGAGTAACCAGATGACAGTTTTATAAAAATAAAAATAATAAAAAAAAGAGAAAAACAAAATTTTGAGCTGCTTCTGCTCATAGGCTGCACTTGAACAAATAGTGTCTAACTATTGAAAACTATTGAAAAAAAACAAAACAGGCTATTTTTCACAGTTAAAAATGTAAAAAGCAATTTAGCTTGCAAGACGCATGAAATAGGCCTTCCACTTTGTTCTGCTCTACTAGGGCATAACACTTCGAGAAAAATGGGAACCAGTCAGATGGTATTCAGAGGTGAAAAGAGATCACAATTAAAGTCAGTCAACCATAAGAAGATGGGGAAGACATGATAAAAACAGGATGGACTCTTCTAGCTCTTCATTTCTGTAAACAACACCTAGGCCCTGTGGAACAGCCCTTTCAAGTTATTTGCAGTGAAGCAACTGTCACTTTGATAGTGTCTAACCTGATCATAAAGAATCATTTTAAAGATCTGTAAGAAATATCAAAGGGCTTAAGAATCTAGGGGAAAATTCTCTGTCATTTAAAACTGTGTTCTACCCCTTCCCAGGTAAGCTCTGTGTGAAGAGTCAAAGGTGGGCAGAATGATCAAAGAAAGATCTGCTGAGCTCAAGTGCTAAGGTACAGAAAACAGGAATTATGGGTACAGATTTGGCTTCAGCTGCAGCTGGGAATCCATATCGTATTAGATCTCCTTTCTCCCTTGAAGCTCCTTATGGGCTATGCAGAAAAGTGAACGTACAAAGTTAGCATCATACTGTGCTCTCAAAGGTTTCTAGTTTCAAACATTCAGTCACTCAACTCAGACGTTCCAGAATATCCAACAAAGTATCAAAAAATAATAAAATAATAAAATGAGTCAAATCAATAAATAAAAGCCATTATGTTTCCACTTCTGTCCCTGTCTAAACATAAAAGAACGATAACCAAATGGACACCTTAAGAGAAATTTCACAAAACCCAATATTTATGTAATAGATTATTTCAGACTTTTCATGCCATATTTGCTATTATTTCACTTCATGTATTCAAATCTGGATATTTTCTAAGTGCTTCAAATTTTCTGACCTTCCCTTAATCTTAAAAAAGATTATTTTTAAAGAACATTAAATCGTACCATATAATCCATTGCACAGTTTCCCTAAATGGAAAGACAAAGAAACTAAGATAGATTCATCTGCTTTGAAGGACTTTTCACAGAATGATTTCACTAAGGGAAGCACAGTTTGACTCCTATCATCTGTAAAACAAAAGACATTTTTAAAGTTAGCCATTTGTTATCAAACATCTAAAAAGACCACATAGAGTGGACTTCTAAAAGAAGTTATGAAAAATGTAATTTAACATGCTTAGGGGTCTTTTTGGCAGTCACTTACTGAGGCAGAAAATAGGAGGTAAAAGAGAGTGATGAGCACTACCATAACACAAGTCCTGATTTTTAATACCTTACCTGTTTTCTGTCTTTGTGCATTTACAGGGAAAGGGCACTCACCACTAACTTACGGGACAGAGAATAAATGAACAGCTACTAACTTCTTTGTTCACCAGCATACAGGGAGATAAAGAATACAGCAGTATTCCAACAATAAAAATTCCTACAGTAGTAGAAATACAGGGACATCTAGATCAAACAGGACCATGATGGTAAAAAGAAAAGTCTGGATCTGCTGGAAGTTAATTTTTTCAACCTAGTGAGAAGAAGACGTTGCAAGGCTTTTGGTAAACAATACATTCACAAAGAAACGAAATAATTAAGGGGAAAGAAACGAAATCATTTAGAAATTGAAGTAAAATCCAGCAAATAGTGTCAAGCACCCTGCTTCCCCATAAAACAAAGGAGCAAATGTTCAAAGAAGTTGATCCATTTCAACTTCTTTTAAATAAAGCCATTGTATTTTAAAATATTCAAATTTTAAAAGGATGAGGATTTTTTTTAATGGTAACTTAATTCTCAAATTCAGCAAATTCATACAAATGAACAACATTTTTAGGTTGACCTGAAAAAATATTTTTTTATTGTGGGAAAGAAACCCTAGGATATAATTTTGGGTGATCTACCTTCAAAATGTTTGTTTTGTAGTTCAGCCATGAAACCAAAAATTATTCAAACCAAACTTCTACAAACACATTCCTTGCAAAACTGTTAATAATCCCTGATTGCTTTCTCTAAGTTTTTTGGGTTTTGATAATTCTTTTTGATAGCTAAAAGCAGTAGTTAAAAGCAATTGGGAAGGCGGGGAAAAGAAAGGGAGGAAAAAAAGAGAAGCAGAAACTTGATAGCATCAATGTAATGGCTCAAGAATTTGAAAATTAACCTACTAGTATACTTGCTAATAAAAGCACTCATTGCTAAAAAGTTCACCGATTGTATTTTCCCTAAAAATCTTATTTCTCTATGTATGTCTCCATATGGCTTATACGTAGTCATGTATTTCAGTAATTCATCACCAAGTTCCTGTAAAGTAAATATTTGCTCCTCACTCATGTATCAGGAGGGAGTAGTATAGTCAGTAAGACGGGAGTGGGAAATGTGCAAAATACAGAGTTGCTAATGAAGATAAACAACTGAAGAGGTTGGAAAAAGACTGTATAAAGAGCAAAGTGGCAAGCTATGAGCACCAGTCAACAATCACTAACAGAGCTTATAATAGAAAACTTTTTACACATACATTATCAAGGAACTTTTGTGAATTTCACTTCTTTGTACTGCCTCAGTTGTACACAAACAGTGGAGAACACAACTGATATAGAGCCAAAGCTGCCTGCTATTGTCTACCTTCATACCACTGAAAAATTTGGGACAGGAATGGTGATTGTAGGACAGCGCACTGCAGTTATCCAGAATGTTCCCCTATATGGGAGCAGTTACAGTAGCTCTCCTTAAAGTTTGCTCCAATCACTGTTGAACTGAACCTGCGATGGGAACTTGAGCGCCATGAATGTCGGCATCCCACTACCACTAAGCCAACCACATACATAAACCACATACAACAGAGAATTTCTTCTTCCTCCCATGAAGATGCAGACACTCACCCCTACACCTGGACAAGCATGAAATATTCATGCTGTTTACAGGAACAATATAGAGTTCTGGGAAAATTGCAAGAATTTACATTTTCCATTATAAATAAATTGAAAAGCTTTATATAGTACACACACTTTCTCATTGCAATGAAGAAAACTTTCAGTGCTTTTTATGCACAAATTTACAAGGATTAAAATGGCAATTGCTGATGCTTAGTGCCTCTAAAACAGATCAGTTGTGCACACTGCAGTTTATGGGACATGAAGAGTTTTTTTTCTGTTCCAAAACATGTAAGTGCATTTGATATACAACACTCAGTGTTGAAAATTGAAACATTTACTGATACACACATAGATATCGTGTCATTGCCCCAGCCTGGTTTCTTCAGCTCAGAAGCAGGCTCCAGTCTGCCTAGGACTACCTTTACTTAGATTAAGAGGCAAAAAAAGTTAATAGCAAAAAAAAGACAGGCATCTGCATATGTTTAACTAACATTTTTGTATTATGCATATTAATAGTAGTAAGTAAATATTAACAACCCAATATTCCTATCCTTATACAGTAATTTTACTCATTCAATTTAGTTTCATTATACAGATGCTTAGAATAAGAAAGTAACTTACTTTGTGAACAACTGGCTTACCTTTCTTAAAATAAATTCATGCATAAAGCATTGCAGGACATGAAATACATACAGGATAAATGAAAAAATAAAAGATTGCAGAGAAAACATAGATTTAATTACATTTATAAGATGCATTAAGAACTGGGCTACCAAACCTAAATTAAGTCCTTACCTGCATCAAACATATCAAGCAGATTCACTAATGTCTCAAAAGCTGCAAGGCGTACACTGCTGCCCTCATCTCTTGCCAGCTCTACCAATTCAGGAAGCACTACAGTTTTGGTTAGTTCTGTCCTGCAAATTGAGGCAAGCATTTAAAGAGAAAACACTATGAAACAATGTTGCCATAGCAAAAAATCATAATAATAATTATTTCCTGAAATACCAATTTAGACATTTATTGGGTGGCCAAGAAGGAAAAAATGACTAAGTTGTAAGAAAATGAAAATCAAATAACAATCTGCAATCAATCTCAGGACTTTATTCTTCATCAGCCATGGAAATAAAAAAGTTTAAAATGTGAAACTTCATTTATATAAAATCATTCAAATGAACTCAAAATAAATCAGACAAAATGCAATCTGAAAAAGCTCAGAGGAGTCCAGCTATTTCACTAGGCCACTAAGAAAACTGTTCTGATCAAATATTCAGAAAATACAAACTGCTTAATGCAATGGAAGAGTATGTTCCAAAGCCAAAATGATTAAATATGGGTCATAGAAATCATAAAATATCTGGAGTCGGATTGAAGTATCCAGAAATACTATGCTTCAAAGACAAGCCTTCTTTACAAAGGGTACGCAACTACTGCTCAGAGAACACACATTTTCCTGACTAGTCCAAACACGAGCTTTTAGGCTTGTTTTAAAGTAGCAATGAAAAGGTTCTGCTCGCCTGTTTTTGCCTTGATAATGACTATCATTGTCTGCGTGTGTGATGGTCCTGACAACTTCAATCTCGACACTGGCAGCAAACTGCTATACTAGGGACTGAATTAGAAATCAGAGTTTCATCAGAGAGGTGACTAAGAAGGAATGAAAAACTCTTGACACAGAATCATTTGCGCAGTAAAGTGACTGCAAAGTAAGATGAAAAAAGATTCATCTCCTGGAGCAAGAGCACAGCTTCTGTAAAAGCTGCCAACCAGCATAACTTTCCAATGTCCCAGTGAATAGCTAATTCTTAATTGCTTGATTGACCCTGCCATGCTCTTTTTTTTTTCTTTTTAATAGAAGTCAAGATAATTTGTATGCATACAAGTGAAGAAGCTCACTTTGTTCTGCTGTCATGTACAAGCTCTTGGTCTGAACATCAGTTAGTGAAAGCTGTTGTAAGCAGCACATCTCAAGAATGGGACCTCAGCAATTTAAAACAGCCAGGGATCTGGCCCTCCATGTTTATACTGGGCAAAATACAAAACTGCAGGGAAATGCTGATAAAATTATACTACATGAGCATTAACTGAGATGATAAAATCAAAACTACATTTGACACTTCATGCAAATGTATACAAAGAATTTATATTCTAACACTTCATTCACAGTTTTTAATGCAAAACTAATCACAACCTCTAGGATGACAGACTTTTACAGAAATATAAATGCCCAAAACATCCTTACAATTAGACTAAACAAGTAACAACTATCCCTTTTGTAAGTCAATATGAACAGTAACACTTGCAAATTTTATAAATAACCAGCATCAGTGATTTGCACCTTGCAAAGTTTATTATTGTTACTAGTAAATCAAGCTGTAGCTTAAAAGTATTCTTCCAAACAGATGATTAATCATTTATTTAATATTATGAGAAAATCACAATACCATTAGATAACATCACTAAATAGTAACAACAGATCTTGGAACTACTGTAGCATTATGCTTTCATCATTTACATGAAGATGTGCTTATTTCTGTTAATTTAATTGTCTTTATTTTCCTATTACCTATTCATCCCCAACACAGAACACAGCAACAGCTTACACCTTGAAAATACCGACAGTTTGCCACTTCTATGAACTAAAGCATCTAAATCACTGGGGAGGGACCAGGCAGAAAACTCGGACAGAAAGCAGTGCGTATGGGTATATAAATGCTAAAAATACAAGCTGGGGAGAAAAGAATTAAAGAAAATGATACAAAATGGACCACTAATTGATAACTATGTATTTAGCTCTATTAAACTACCGTACTAATGCTGGGTAAATTGACTGTAATACTGCCATTTGCCACTGAGTAATACCTACCTCATTTTTAGACTTTCATCTCCCAGGCATAATACATCCAATTCAGTTAATTTTATAGACACTCACCAGAATGAGGAAAATGGTATTTCCTTTCCAAAATGGTCATTTATTAGTATAAGGTATTGCCCCCTTGTTACACATGAAAATAATTTTATTGTTTCTTCTTTCATACCAAGCATACCTTGAAATTAAAAAGCATTTGGAGGGGGAGTACAGAAAACAACATAAATGCACACATTTCAAGTGTATTTCAACACCTGCCTGTCCATATATACCTGTCTTATATGTGAAACAAAACTACTGAAAGCAAATTCACAGATTCACACAAGTGTTTTCTAAAAGCTGCTACACAAAACCACTTTATTCTTCTCAATAGACTGAGTTACAGGGCAAGGGAATCTATGCAGCTGTACGTTTTTTCAAATATATAAAAGGTTTCCAGGTTTATATGAAACCAATATTCCGTGACTATACCCATATACTAGATAAGAGTTATTTTACTCAGAATAACATATAGATTATTTCTAAAAAATTATTTTGCTGTATTACGTGTAAATCATTTTCAAAGACAGATTCATATGATTGCTTCTCAGCTCTTGATTATAAAAGAGATTAACTGAAAAGGTTAGAGAAATCTATGGAAATGCAGATTGTATCTCATATGAAAACAAGAAAATCTCATAGTATTGAACAAAAACAAACAAGAAAGAAGGAAGGAAGATGATTGAAAAACACAAGAACATACAGTGTAGAAAGAGCCAGAGGAGAGAAGTAAAGGACTATATTCCAAGTGAAGACTGAAATCAGGAAGCAAAAATTTAAAAAAAAAATGTTCTGCAGACATGTTTTGTGGCTTTCCATTTTGGTTGCATCTAAAGACTTCAAACTAACATGACGGGTTAGAACCACCCCTCCCTTTAAAGGAGTTTTTAAGTGGTCAGTCCCTGAAGAAAAACAGAACCCTCTCTTTCACTCATCTTTAATCTCCCACTAAACAGAATTCAATTTTAAGATACTTAAAGATACATGAGATACGTGAGAGCAATAAAAATAAATACATTTTCAAATTATTCAGTCAGTTTAGTAAAGTGTATATTATTTTTTCAGTTCTATAAGTACCAACAATATCAACAAATACTATCTTTGTTTTCTGCAATCAGGTTCTTTTAAATAAAAAACTGTTCAATATGAAAAATGTTAAAACGATTTACCATGCTAAGCTCCCTTTTGTTATAACAGAAAATAAATACAAAAACAAGTGAATACTTTACTTAGTTATGAATAACAATGAATAATATTATGTTTTCAACATTATTCCCATCCTTTGAATTTTCTACTGCAAGGACCTTGCAGTAGAGCCATCTAAAGCACAAATATAAAATTATTTTGTATGCAATATGGGCAAGTTTATCTGGGAATCTAGAAATTACTGTTCAGAATGACATTACCAAAACAATGTGAAATTAAGTATGTTACAGCAATGCTTAGTTCTTGCTGTGAATATTATTTCCCCTCTATCTGAGTAGGCTAAAAAACAGCATGAACATGCGTTTCTTCAGTATTCCCTGACTCACAGGTTAACAACATTGTTTGCAGGAATTTCTGGGTCTTTTTGTTTGTTTTAAAAACTCGGAATCTAAATAACAACCTAACTCTTCATTAAAAAAAAATATCTACCACAGGCACAGGCATAACTTCCACAAACATCAGTACTAACAAACTGAAGTGCATTTTTACAGTATCTTTCAAATTATGTTTCAGCCTCATCCCTGAATCTGCTCATAAATTCACAATTTTAAAGGCCAGAGGGACTATTAAGATTTAACCTATCCACCTGGGTAACAGCACAGGGAATATCACTTGATTATTTCTTCAAGTCTGTAAGACGAGGTATTGCTTTATTTATTTATTTATTTGTTTTTATTTCCTGGCGCTGGAACAGGTGGACAGACCAAGAATTTTAAAATAGCTGTTCACTTAGGGCCTACCCCTGAATGTGTGGTTAATATGTTCTGTGCTATGTTAAAATAAATCTTCATGAACTGTTTCTATTACTATATGTGCATCATGAAGGTCTTCAGAATTAGAGTCGACAACGAACTGAAATTTGCTTGCAAAACACACATTCTTTTGCAAAAAATGGCATAATAATAATAAGAAACAATACTTGCCATAGTCCTCATATTTTTAAATACACCTAGTGTCATCAACATAAAATTGAAATGATCTCAAGAAGCTATTGATAAACTCATTATTTACAAAAAAAAAAAAATATGTTTTTATGGTTCAGCAATTCTACTATCATAAAGAAGTAAAAAACTGAAAATGGAAAACAGCCAACTGTAATTCCTAAGAACAAACCCGCACACTCCAAATTCATTATTAAGTATGCAAAAATTAAGTTAGAAATTTTAAAAGGGTTAAAAAAAATCTCTTTTTAGGTTACCATTAAACATTTCATAGGAAGATTTTGCATTTAAAAGCAGTTATGCAAATTATACTCACCCTATTCCTTGAGCTATATGCTCCAGCTGCCGACACATGCAAGTTCTTACTTCATACTCTACATCCTGGCACAGTGATTTTACCAATGGAAGAATCTCTCTTTTAATACTAAAAACATGAACATTTTTTATTAATATATAAAACAATAATATATAAAATCCACTTTATAGTACTCAAATTATATCCCTATATGACTTGTAAGATCAATTTTTTTTAACTAACTTATCAAACGTGGTAAATGACTTTTCTGAAAACTTGAAATTATAAACTATACGTTATTAAGAAATAGAAAAAGGATTATTTATAGTCATTATTATTTCCTCATATTTCATCTATTATGTTTTTTAAACTAACAAAATAGCAGGTAGGCTTAGAGATGCTGTCCTCATTTCATAACTATTTTCAGTACAATTTTTGAACAAACACTGTAAGAATACAATATAAATGGAAGTGCAAATCCCAATTAATCTTGTCTTTACTTTGAAAACAGAAAAGATAGGAATCCTAATAAAAGTTTTTTGTTGTTTTTTTTTTTTGAGTCAGAAATCATCATGGAATAAGACAGCTCTACTGATTCAGATGTGGATTAATCTTTTCCTGTGTATATCAAAGATGCTCCAAATCAGCACTTGACTGATCTCCAAATCAGCACTTATACACTGCTGTAGGTCAGTCTTCTGTTGCCTTTTGAAACTTTGCCACAAAACTTAGTCAGCATTTTCCTGAAGATAAACCTAATTCTTACAGCTTGTGAAGATTTCATAGGACCTGAAGCCCAGCCTGGTACATATGCCAAGTAGAATCTTAGCTTCCATGGTGAAAAACAGTGTCTTTTTTTTTCTTTTTTTCTCTATTTTCACATTAAACAGTCCAAATTGCAGAACCTATTGAACATTTATCTAATTGTGAACTGAAACTGTGATCCATATACTACCATAATCTCAGAAGCCATTAGGCTATTGTAGGATTATAAAATACAGAGAAAAGTTAAATTTAAGCTTCACTACAGCTAGGTGAAGGCAGTAATTTCTTCCACATCTTTCAGCCTTGAGGGTGAGATGAACGAAGGATTTCAACTAACGCACTCTTTGGCCTTCTGTCAAGAGGTTGGCATACTACTGTCTACATGTTACAGAATTCAACAGACCAAAAAACATCCACACATAGGAAAAAAAAGAAAACACAATGACTGAGGTAGTGACTAGTAATGCTGTGGGATGAAAATTAGCCTGTGTATTTTTGCCATCTTGTGTATTTGTGTGGCATTTAATACAATGAGATATCACTCCTTATCGAAGCTTTGGGGCCTACTGAAATAAAAACAATAGAATGCATTAGGAGAGACAGCCCACTTGGCAGTCTCTAATACCTCAGCTTTGATATGCACGCATAACCAAAGAGATATTTAAGAAGAATGTAGAACAAGAATTTAAGATCAAAAGCTCCAGCACTGCAATGCCTTTAAGCAAGTAGATGCGAGTATTCATACTAAATCAATGGCAGATACAAAACAACTATTTTGAATTCTCTTTAAGTAAAAACACATACTACAACTTGGCAGATTCGGCCTTTGTGTTTCCTTTCATTGCCCAAGATGCTGTCTTGAGTATTCATAAAGTGTCTCTATCCAAATCTTTACATTGTTTTAAAATTCAAAAGAAAGAATATGAAGACAGCCAAGCAAATTTTTAAGTCACTTTGCACAGCCTCCGTTTATCACAGTGAAAAATAATTTACTTCTTATAACAAAATTTGTCTAGAAGTTTCAAAGATTATACATAGTCTTGGGAGCTTGGCACTTCAGATTCCTCTAAAGTAGGGAGTACTTCCAGAAAAAGACTTGGTTTTAGCTAGCTGTTGGGAGTACTTCCAGAAAAAGACTTGGTTTTAGCTAGCTGTTGGAACAGAGGGTAGATAAAGTAATGCTCTATTCCACAGTTGTGACTTTGTCCAAAATCTATAGCATAACCTGGAAGTCATGTGAAATACGAAACATGAAAGAAAGGTTTTTAATTATAGTGCATATTTTATGAGGAAAAACAGTGCCATTCTGAAGAATAATATGAAGTTATGTTTATATATTGACTTCTCCTGAGGCCAAACACATCTCCTTAGCCAATACCAAAATCCATCCTGTAAGGGGAATGATAGGGTGTTTTGTATCTTACTTGGCCTGTCACATTCTAAACCCGTGGATCAAGGTCTCTTTTCAGCTCTCTAAACTGCACCCAGAGAACTCTACCACAGGATCAACACGTCCCAGAAAATTTTCAGAAAATTTTCAACCAGTTTCTTAACATGTAGCTTCTATACAGAAATGGTGCTACTACGTTCACTGAAATGAGGGGTTTCATATTCCTAACAGCACGGAATCATACCCAAAAAATAGCATTACTTGAACTCATTATGGCTAACATTATTTTAACTTCCCATAAGATTGCTTGTAATCTGGAAAGCCGCTTCTTTTTCACAAGAAAGTAACATCAAATAAATAAGAGAAATTGTTATTCTGCTAGAGTCCTACAACTTTTGTAGAAAAAAAGTTTTGAAGTCTTTGGTAACATTCTCAAAAAAATTTACTTTACCATGCTCATCAACTTTTTCATGTCTGATATGTGTAATCGACATAGCAAATGAAGGTATAGATAGCTTCATTTTAGTTGCCTCTAGTTCTTTTTTATTAAAGAAAAAAAATCATATTTTAAATAAATTTATTCCTAAACATCTTGTCATACAGTCCTGTTGTTCATGTTTTCTATTATGCTGAATTTTTGCATTTTGTGGTGGATAAAAGTCACTATCAGAGTGGACTTCCTGAGCTAGACATGGCTGCTGTGAATTCAGTAACCCTCAGTGGATTTCTTTTGTAACAGCAAAAAAAAAAATAAAAAAAAAAATATGACCACAAATGTCCAATTGCCTGGACTGGAAACGCTTTAGGTGAAAAGGTGCTACTATCATAAGACCGGATAAACTCCAAAGAATGCACTGTACCAACTGTTTGGGGCAAATAAGGTATTCAGATTTACTTTTCCTGTTGTGAACCAGTCCAAACCCACAGACACTGCATCTAATAGCTGGATAACATCAGGGAACAACAATAGTTTCTAATGCATCTCCACATAGCTATATGTAGAAAAAAAAAATAAATAGTGTCTACATGTGAAACTTGGTTAGATAAAAAATTAGGAACAAGAGTTCTTAAGGGTTTGTATTTATGACAAGAAAATCTAAGATGATGGAGTTGTGTTTTGTCTCTATGTTGCAGAGACATCCATTCCTAGAAAGAAAAACAATATGCAAGAATGATGTGAAAATGGCATCCATTTGAACCTGTGGAAGACCATACAATCTGAAGTTATAACATGATGGACATCAGCAACTGTGAATATGCTAGTTACACAGCAAACATCTTTTATTATAATTTACTACCCTGATAAAGGGGTCTATAAGAGGAAAGCATTTAAGTTTTGCAATGAAGTCTATTCCTGTGCTAAATTTTGTCTCTGAAAAAGAAATACTGATATACACCATGGAAATAAAATATAGGGACAGTCTACTCACATATGAGCTTCAAATTTGTAAGCTAATTTTCCCATGATTTTACAACTAACCAAGCGGGACTGAAGTGTTTGAGAAATCTGTGCCTTGGAAACCAGTGGATTCAGTATCTATATGAAGGAAAAGAGAATAAATGTCAGCAGTAAATAATGTATTCCCCTTCTTAAAAAAAAAAAAATCCAGTAAAACATATAACCCAAATGTCATCTAACCCGTTCATGGAATTAAACAGTACTAACAATAGTAATGCATATGTACATTAATAGTCTACTGGAAACCTGCATTTAATATTCAGTGCTAATTATAGTGTATTGAACCAATATCTTGGCCCAAATAGCAGTTTGTGATTCACATCACAGCCAGTTTTACATCTGTCTGCTTGTGTCTTTATTTTGAGACTAAGTTGTATATGAATATTTATAGCTATTAGCTGGTAATTTTGACAAAAGTTTTTAAATATGTTCTTGTAAAAAAAAAAAAGAGAGAGAGACAGAGAGAGAGAGAAGTTCTTTCTTGTGAGTTTTCCCAGGAAACACCACTTTTAATGTGAAGTTTTGAAGCAACAATCCCTCTCATTTAAACATAATTTGGGGATCTGTAGGGAAAAAAATTCATTTCCATATAGATGCAGAAAACCAGCATCTTAGCTGTGCTGTCATTTGTTGGATCACCTCTATGGTGCCAGAAACAAACTGAGAAAGGCCTGCAGAACTCCACATTTAGATACACTATTTTTTGCCCAGAAATAATAAAAGAAATCCAGGTCCCAGGCCAGGGAATACATTACAAAGAGGTTTCTCCTGAAGTCTGCTACAGTTTTTCACTCAGGAAGAACTTCACTTCTCTCTCAAAAAAGACTTTCCTGCCTTGTATATTATCCTAATGGTATTCTAAGAGCATTTCTCTCCTCTTACTAACCAAAATTTTGAGGTGAGAGCATCTATCCATTGTAAGGACAAGTAGTTCACCTAGACTAGAATTAGTACAAAAGGTATGCTTCTAACTATAATACTTCATAAACAAACATTTCATCAGTTATCTATAAAACTGTATATTACTTGGTCTTTGAACTATGACAGCAAACACACCACTTCTAGTAACTCCAGTTACTGATCTAGACAGTCTCTCCCATGAAGTGGCCACTGCCAGAGAGAGGATACTGGGTTAGGCTGACCTTTAGTCTGACCCAGCACACATTTCCTTACAACCTTGGAATCTAAGATTGTACTATGATTTTTACTTATTTACTAAAAAATTAACTACTAGAATATTCCTAATTTTCTGACATAAAGATCCTTCAAGTAACATAAAAGGCTGGTTTCAGTCGGTATCTGTATAGTTGCTGAATCAACACTCTATCAACTGTGATCTCCTCAAAACATTTTTGTGGAAGCATATAAATGTGTTACTATGTTCTAGTGAGAGATCAGAGTAAAAACTACATTCTGTTTAAATGGCATCTGTAAAATTACATTACATTTAGATTTTGGAGCTGACGGTAGTTTATTTTCACCTTTTAGAAGTTTATTTTTTAAATAGTGCTGGATTTCAGTTACCCACTGATTTTAATCGGTATTTTTAAACCACAGAAATGTTTATATATTTGCATCTCTACATTAGACATCAAAATATCACTGTCTCAAAGCTTTTAAACTTAACAGTAAAATATGAATTCTCAAAATAAAACCAAACAAACTAGCTGAGAAAAAGGGAGACATTATTTTCTAGTTCCTTGCTCTTCCTAAAGCTACATGCTAAAAAATCAAGTGCTTGCAGGGCATTAGGTTTTTGGTACATCAAGAACAACTGAAGCACACAATGAAATGCATCTCTAGCATTCATTCCTATTCAGCAGAAATACAAAATTTTTGTCCACTACAAAGAATGAGATACTATCCTGTAATTCAAAACAGGATATGTGAAAACATGTTACTCAGTGTAAGGGAAGTGTTAGAAAACATAGAGGATTCATTTGCTGAAGAATACTAAAGCTTTCTACGATGACCTTCCTGTCTCGCCTTAGCACGTTCCCCTCTTACAGTATGTTCCACAAACATTACTGCTTTCACAGGCATAGAACTGCAACAAATCGTACTGATGTGAAATGAGCCTGGCAGGAAACTACAATCTTTTATTTGTTGCTAGCGTAAGTGGGGAGAATATTATTACCTCGTGTCTGATAGTCTCTTTGGGTAAAGCTTCTATTACAGCAAGAAGGGTTTCTAGCCATGCATTGCTGACACCTGTCAGAAAGAAATGGGTTATATGTTACGTTGTACATATAATAACAAAACACCCATCAGTTTTACAAAATTACTTCTCTCTTTTTCTATTTACCTCTTCAAGGAGATATATAATTAAAAGACATTAAATTAATATTCAAAATTTCAGACACTCATTAAAACTGGGCTGCATCAAAAAAAGTGTGACTGGCAGGTCAAGGGACGTGATTCTCCCCCCCCTACTCTGCTCTCTTGAGATCCCACCTGGAGTACTGTACTCAGCTCTGGGGTCCACAGTATGGCCCTGTTGGGGTGGGTCTTGAGGACAATCAGAGGGCTGGAGCACCTCTCCTATGAGGACAGACTGAGGGAGTTGGGGTTGTTCAGTCCTGGGGAAAAGAGAAGGCTCCAGGGAAACCTTACAGTGGCCTACCAGTACCTAAAGGGGGCCTATAAGGAAGCTGAAGACGGACTTTTTACGAGAGCTTGTAGTGATATGGCAAGCTGTAATGGTTTTTATCTGAAAGAGGGTAGATTTAGATTAGATATCAGGAAGAAATTCTTCACTCAGAGGGAGGTGAGGCCCTGGCACAGGCTGCCCAGAGAAGCTGTGGATGCCCCATCCCTGGAGGTGCTCAAGGCCAGGCTGGATGGGGCTTTGGGCAGCCTGGGCTGGTGGGAGGTGTCCCTGCCCATGGCAGGGGGTGGAACTGGACAATCTTTAAGGTCCCTTCCAACCCAAACCATTCTGATTCTGTGATTAAGAAGCAGGATAGATGAGAACCAAATTCTGTCCCCATTACTTTTGCCTTATTAATTCTTCTACAGGAAAATAATTACCCTGTTTTGAAAAGACAATTTTTATCATTTAGGAGCATAACCTTCTCTTGTCCCCACTGAAATTTTCTAGCGTTAAAAGAGGCCTTTTTGTTTTTCCTTTGTATCCTAAAAATAGTGTAACAGAAGTTAAGAAAAACTAACCATTAAAGAAGAAATATCAACTCTTCTCCCTTCATTTTCTCAGCCACAGAATTCTGATGCTTCAACAGAAGCGTGGACTCAGTAACAACTTTTAGATTTAGTCTTTCAAACAGAGTAAGTGCTTTTGATTGTTTCAATCAGTATAAAGAACTACTTTTAAAAATCAGTACGTACATGATCAGCATGCAAAAATCTTTTATTTCATACAAGTCTAGATAAAAAGTCACTTAACTGCTTTACACAGTACTGTACTGTCACTAAGGAAACAAAATTAACAGAAATACTCAGTCATCAGTGTAGCTGTACAGCCCTGACCTGCATCTCTGTGTTCCAGGTTCTGGAGAATGATGTGTAGGAAGGAGTGGGAGTACGTATGAATGGACACCGACTCATCTTGCAGAACAGTCAAAAATGAAACAGCAGCTGTTAACTGCATTTCCACTCCTGCAACATGCAGCACCTCCTGTATAATCAGAAATTATATCGGTTTAGAACATGAGGCAGAATTGTACTGAAAGAACATTCAAAATTTTATTCAGTTTTAAGAATGAGTATGCAAGGACCTGGGTAAACTACAAAATTGGTTGTAAAATTATTTTCCCATAACAGTGATTAATTGGGGATATTCAGATCTCTGATACTATAAAATGAACTTTTAAAGAAAAATAAAGTTAATCATATTTTCTCTGACTTTCAATTTCATCAGTGTGGATGTTTCTACTTTACAAAATGAGATGCAGAAAACAGGCCAGATAACAATTGCACTTCTGCTTCTGTTTGTGCATATGAATTAAAATATATATATATTTCATTCATCCAGTGAGCAATACTAAAATAATGGAAGGTAATTTGAATTTCCTTTCTTGCCAGCTCACACGAAACACAAATGAAAATGTAAATATAGAGATCATCTTAAAAACAGAGCAAGATGTACCACAGTATTTACTGAGGTAACTTGGCATTTACTAGCACTTGGTTTTAACATATAAGAAATATAACTATTAGATTGTCTTTAAAAGCATCACTTCAAAAAATAAACATACAGAATATGGAAATGAAATATTACTGAATTTTTGGAATGAAGCAAAAAGCAACTTTAAATTTCAGATTTTTTCACATCCCAAAAAGCTTGCAGAATGCAATCTAGGACATAGTATTCATTTTAAGTATGTACACATCTATCAGCTACATGAAAATTTCATCAGTTTACTTCTCTAAATGTATCATTCTACTAAAACATTACAATCATTTTACAAGTGATTCCAAACTCTGTATCAGCTTAAAAGCCTGTATTTCCTATTCAGCACTCTATATGTTTCGTTTCTGCTTTTTTTAATGTGCTTGAAATAAAGTGCTTTCTCACATCACATATTAAAAATCAAAGATAAACTGATTCTTATGTAAATAAAAACACATGTAAACCAAATAAGAAAATATCCATTATACACCTAAGCATTATATAGAATTATGCTGAGAACTTACAGTTTACAGAGAACACCTGAGAAATGATTTAGACTTTGCTTACTTCAGAGTAGAACAACAAAGTTTTCATTACAGAAATGCCAACCAGTTTGTGTGTGCAAATGTGCAGCAAAGCCTAATTTTTAGTTTATCTGATTTCAGAGAAAATCCTTATTTATACCTCATTAACTCTTTATTTTTAATATGTATTTATTATATAGTATTCATTATGTAATATATAATATATATAATTATTATATTATATTATTATATATATATATATATATGTTTCTGAATATTTATAACAGCATTTCCACCACAAAAAATGACAAATAGAAACAGCATTGTGCAGCTTACCAAAGTGTGATAAAATGTTTGCATTCAATAGCCATGGAAACCACCCTCTTATCTCCACAGACTGCCTGTCCTTGCTCCTCTCCTGCTATTACTAAAGCCATAGCCAAGAATAAGACCACCAATGAATTTTGTAATAAAAAATGTTGCTGGGATCCGAATACCAGTGCATACTGTTCTGGGATTTTGGTTTACACTTGGTTTACAACCCCAAAATAACCAAAAGAACTATCACTCACACTGTGGATGCTGAGACTTCACAGATCAGACCACAATGGAGCTAGCTGCACTCCAGTTATGGACATACTTGCTTTGTATGCAATGCAAACAGGCTTACTTACTATCAAATCAAGTTTCCAAATAGTCTCCTCCACAGATCTGGATAATCATGCGTAAGAAAACATTCTTTGGATGTGTCTCCTCATAGACCTCAGGAGACATTAAATCGTAAATTTCTAGACTGCTTACATATCTGCCTGCATTGATGTTTGCACTCAGAACTGTACAGATCCACCTACAAAGATGTATGGGTCTCCCCTTCTTATTTCAGCAGGACTGAACTCAAGCTGGATGATCTAAATATACTTAATATAAATGTATATATTTAGAAAGTAGTGTATTTTTCCACACATGGAATCTCCAAAGGTTCCCACTCTGGAGAAAAAAAAAAAGGTTTTTCTGTCTCTCCTATTCAGACAAGCACATTTAAAGGAATTTAAGGGTACTGACGTATTCTTGAATTTTCCTGAAGTCTAGAAGTTAAATTCAGGCTTCAAAACTTGGAAAATTTGGAAAGCATGACTTATTCCTTTAATCAGAAAACAGAAAATTAACTAGTTTAGTGTGTTTTATGTCCTGCAGCAACAGAATCCTCTTGAAAGAAAGCTGTAAGTAGAAACTTAGTCTGTCATTTTAGTAACTGTGGTGACGTGACAGAAGTTTTCATTTAGGACTCAAAATACACATCAAAAAAGGAGAATTAAAGAAGATACAATGAGAATGGACCTTAAAATAGGTATAAGGCAGCGTGAAAATCACCCCACTCTTCCTAAACTATAAAATCAATGAGGAAAAAAGAAAAGCTTTCAAGGGGAGACTGATATATCAGGAAAATCAGTAACAGTGAAAACAAGTCTGGAACTAATCACACAGCTTTGGATAAGGCTTGATTTATATACTTCAACAAGAGTAGCCACAGTTTTATGCAGTTACAGAATTTGGAAAAATCAGACAGACACCTAAAATCGGACAGACACTTGAAATCTCCCTCCGCTGCTTCTGGTGGCAGCAGCCATGAACAGAAAATGATAAACCTGCATGTGACTTCCAAGATTCATTGCTAAACCAATGACTTCCAAGATTCATGAGGAGGTGCACGGAGAAACCCAGAGTGGGGACCTCTATGCAAAAGAACTGATACAAGGATGCCACTTCATTTTAACCATACAATTTCAAAGATATTTCATAATCTCATTCCTTTTTTAGCATCTAAATGAGATATATTTGTTTTATTGCCATAACCAAACTACCGATACTCAATTTAATCATTAGATCTTCTATGTTTAATTCAGTGTTATTTTATTATTTTATTCTGCATATCTCATATTATCTTCTGCATATATATTCTTATTTTATTCTGCATATCTCAGACCTAAAATAATTATGTTAAATATACAAAGAGTCTTTGGTATCATTTTAATTGTTTATTGAAAAAAGATAAGCAATTTGCATATATATGTTATTTTATTTATTTATTTACAAAAGTAACCAGGTTAATAAATTTCCCACAAATGAAATTGAAATTTGTAATCCAGACAGCCAGAAAATTTGTTGCATGTATTTCTGCCTGAATCTGTTTTATTCTCAGCTCTAATAAAAACAGTATTTTTGCTTTTGTGTTTCAGCAAATACACTAAAGAAGTACATTGGTTTTCCTATCCAATTACATGGTGACAATACTTTCAGATAAATACAACCCTGAAACTACTTTTTAACTCATTTTTCACGTGCAAATTTGAATTTACAAATTATTTTTCCCAATCTACAGTTGTGAAACCAATTTCAGCAATTTAAGTCAACTTAGATCCTCGCAATGCCAGACTACATTTGCAGGAATGTAACTGCAGTCGAGTAGTTGGCTATGCCATTGTAAACTATACAGTTTCCATTTAATGGTCAGGACTATTTCTCCAGTAAAAACTAGGATAAGAAAAAACAAAAAAGTCAAGTGGCTAGGGATGCCAAATACTATTTTGCAGTCAAAGACACTGAAGTACATGTTAAAAATACAATAAACGTACATATAACTGTTCTGTTACCAATAATAAATATTAGACAACAAAACACCATTGAAGGACCAGCTTTGTAAGAGTATATCCGCAGAAATAAATTTATCACATAGACATATGAAAGTTCTAATTTACAAGGTTTAAAGCTAAAATGTACATTTGGATATAGACTGGCTGTCTATAAACCAGAAGCCACTATATTTCACTCTTTCACCTCTGCCTTGAGCCCATTAACTTAAATTTCATTTAATTTATCATCCAGAAAGGCATTCAGTTTGGATTTAAAAGACACTGCAAGATGAAAAATCCACCACTTTTCTCAGTTAGTCTGTTAAAGATTGATCATATTTATTATTAATAATGTCTGCTTCATTCTAATTTTTCTGTCTTCAGTTCCTAACTTGTTTCTTCATATACTGTTTCCAGTTAAATGGCTTTTATTATTATGCAGGAAGATATTTTTACAAAGTAATTAAGTGCCTCCTGATCTGAATAAACTAATCTCTAACTCCCAGTGTACTCCCAGATATTTTCCAGGCCCCAGGCCTCGATCATGCTAATAATCATCCTTTTAAAATTTTTCTCCGTTCCTACATAAAAAATAAGACTAGAAGGAAAAACTGTATTCCTATGTTAGACATTTTATTAAAGAGAGAGAGGCAAATTCTACCATTTCTCCACAGTTATTTCCTGTTCATACATAATTATTTTGTTGCAGAATCAAAGCAGAATTTTCATTTCCAACAGCTTATTTACCTCGACTCTTAAATTGTAACAAAAAATATTTTTTCCTTTATATTAATATATAAAAACATCAGAGTTTACTAATACTTAAGAAACATAGCCTGAAAATGGCCTTGATGGAAACACATCAACTCTGTAACACCTGACATATTAAGTTAAAAAAAAAATCACCACAGTTTCTTCTGTTTCTTGTTACTCCCTCATTTCAGAAATACTCTGCTCTCAAAGTAGAAAGACCAGTGACAAAAACTGATTCAGTATTTTAAATGGAAAATTTTAAAAAAGATTTTCTTGAAGCCAGTAGGTTGGTTTAGGAAAGAATGCATTATGGTATGTCAGAATAACATGTTGTAGTAACTGCAGAAACTTGGTGTAAGTTAAAAGGCTTTCAATTACTTTGCAATTTCAAGTCACTCTTTTTCTCAAAGCATTATATATATAAATATTTTTTAAAATAGTGTCTATTGGCCTACATTTTATAGCACAGAACACGTCAAATAGAAGTACTCAATGTTTTTAAACAATCTGTCAGTCCTCAGTTCTGAGGACAGCTTCTTCTTGGCCATTTGCTGAATTTAAGCAATCACATTGAAGTTGGAACAGATCCTCTTAAGAATTAGAAGTCTCCTGGAGTCACAGAAGTCCCAGGAGATACTACAAAGTTGAAAGGTGATGTCTGATATTCACAGAATCACCTACAACCTGCTGGCAATATCCTGCCTAATGCAGCCCAGTACATCACTAGCCTTTTTTTGCAGCAGGGGCACATTGCTGGCTCATGTTCAACATGGTATCCATCAGGACCACCAGGTCCTTTGCAAAGCTACTTTCCAGCTGGGTAGCCCCCAGTATATATTGGTGCATGGAATATTACTGAGTACATCTACCATGCAGAAGCTAAGACCCTCCTGCTGAAAAGTATGTGGTAGAGCTTCCATTTAAGTATCCTAAGGAAAAGTATTTGCTATATAATCATATTGAGGGCTACATACATATTTGTTCATCACCTCTCATTCTATCAATTCCTAACAAATGAGCAAAATATACTTCATTACATTTATTTCTCACAAACACTGAACTGTCTCCCAACAGCCTCTCCTCTTTAATACCTTTATTGATGATTTGGATGATGGAATTGAGGGCACCCTCAGTAAGTTTGCAGATGACACCAAGTTGGGGGGAAGTGTTGATCTGCCGGAGGGTAGGAAGGCCCTGCAGAGGGACCTGGACAGGTTAGGTCGATGGGCAGAGGCCAGTGGGATGAGATTCAACATGGCCAAGTGCCAGGTCCTGCACTTTGTCCATGAAGGCCAACAGCATCCTAGCTTGTATCAGGGATAGTGTAGCCAGCAAGACCAGGGAGATGATTGTCCCCCTGTACTCAGCTCTGGTGAGGCCACACCTCGAGTGCTGTGTTCAGCTTTGGGCCCCTCACTACAAGAAGGACACTGAGGTCCTGGAGCGTGTCCAGAGAAGGGCAACGAAGCTGGTGAAGGGCCTGAGACACAAGTCCTATGAGGAGCAGCTGAGGGAACTCAGGTTGTTTGGTCCGGAGAAGAGGAGGCTCAGGGGAGACCTCATTGCTCTCTACAGCTACCTGAAAGGAAGGTGTGGGCAGCTGGGGGTCAGCCTCTTCTCGCAGATAACTGGCGATAGGACTAGAGGGAATGGCCTCAGGTTGTGCCAGGGGAGGCTTAGGTTGGAAATGAGAAGACATTTCTTCTCAGAAAGAGCAGTCAGGCATTGGGACAGGTTGCCCAGGGAAGCGGTGGTGGCACCATCCCTGAGGGTGTTTTAAGGAAAGGTCGGACGTGGCACTTCAGGACATGGGTTAGTGGGTGACATTGGCGGTAGGGTGATGGTTGGACCAGATGATCTTGGAGGTCTTTTCCAACCTTAACAATTCTATGATTTTTTTTCTATGATTTCTATTACAAGACAGAGGATACAGCTTAAGACTAATTCCACAGGCAATCAGAAATACACCAAATTATTTTACATAGTATTTTTAAAATTATTTTATTAATATAATAAGGTAGCTGGCTTAATAATAATAATTTATTTTTTAAAACCTGAGAGATATATATCCACACAGCCTGTCAATAGAAGAAGCAATTAATTTCTTCAAAATTTCAGCAAAGAAAACAATGAAATATAAATGAGAATTTACTGGAACAAACAAATACCATTATCACATGGGCCCACTTTGCAATTTATTAATTATCTCCTCGATAGACAGAAAACTGTAATGTAAGCATGTGACTCAGCCATGTCACAAATGTTATCAAAATAAATTTTCAGATATTTTGATAGCCAAAAATAATATATTTTCCCACTTTGCTGATCGTCTTAAAATCACTGAAAATCAGGCATGCTAACGTATTTGAAATCTTAATTCCTGCCGTAGCCTTACATACCTTTAGATTTATTAGGCTTTGCATTTGACTTTATATACCTAAAAGGAATTAACATCTGTTTCGTCATGCAGTTTTATTTGGTTGAAGCTGCTCCTAAAATCACACCTTAAATTAACTTTGTCATTTCTTCTAGGCTATATTAACCCATGGGTCACACCTGGGGCGGAGTATAAATACAGAGATATTTTTGTTTAAGATATCCTTTATCCAAATAAATACATGCATAAAAATATTGTTTTAACATTGCATGGACAGCATGCATTTATCACAGCTAGAAGTGGCTTACTAAAAATTTGGAGGGCAGTAAATGAATCTTGGGACAGCTAAAAGCAAAGTGTGTTTTCTGGATTGCTTCATGAAAATCTTAAATGTTTGACTGGGAGGAGATTGAGAATGTCAAAATGAACCATTACGACTGGCTGGTCCTCAAAAAGAGTTCTCAAAAAGCTGTCAAAACATTGGTAACTCTTTAGAATATGTAAACAGTATTACTTCTGCTTTCTTTTCCAGTTGTAACATTTTTCAAAACTACATAAATTCAGTCAATTAACGTCAAAGATCTGTTGGACATACCTCTTCTAATGAGCAAGTCTGCAATAAAAAATATTTAAGTTTTTTTTACCCTTTTAAAGTACATGGACTGGCAGAAAAAGATGCATTCAAACCTCATCACACACAAACTTACTCGTATTTTTGGTAAAACACGACGAAGTGTTTCTGCAGGGTTCTGTCGCATCAGAACTGGAAGATTTGCCACCACACTGGTTCCTTGGATATCCTGGCCAGAACTTACAAAAACACATACAAACACATTACTCTCTAAGATGATTACAAGATCACAATTGTCATCTAAAAAACGAAAAAAAGCCCCTCGCTCGCCCCCACACACAGGTTAGTAAGTCAAAAGAAGCATCATAACTTTTATATAATAAGCAGTAGAAAACAGTATTAAAAGCATATCAACCATAAAAAGCTGTTATGTATCATTTCTAATATGGAATGTTCTAAAATATATAAAAAATAAACTTTTATTTCAAACTGGATAATCAAAGCAGTGGTTTTGTGCAATCTTTTTCTATTATATAAATACGAGTGATAAAGCATAGGAAGAAAGCAGATGGAAGAAATAAACAAAAACTACTCAACATATAATGTTATAACAGGAACCTATGATTTTTGCTTTTTTGAGGGAAAATAATCAGCTGTATATTGTCAAACATGATTAAAGATGCATGCAAAAGCTTGATTAGATTATAGATCCTTTGTTTTTCTTATCCTTTGTCTCTTGATAGTATCCCATAATTGAAAGAGAAAAGAAAAAAAAAGAGAGAGATGGATGGGTAGGTAACAACGAGGAAAAGGCATGAGATGAGAATAAAAACTATCCAAGTTGATAAACTTCCAAAACAGAATCAGAAGAGAAAGGATCAAGTATTCCCAGGTGCCAAAATTAACAATAAAACTAAATATCAAAACATTTTTTCCTGTTTAAATGCATAAAATCTGTTTTTCTAAACAAAATCAAGTTTGTTCCAACAGCCAAGCTCTTTTTTAAATAAGTATGTTACACTCAACTGTACACACGCAAGCATTTTTCTTAGTGTTTGTAATTAAGTGTTCAGTATGATCATACATACATTTTTAAAAAGAAATCCATAGTAAAACTGCATTTAAATACTTCCATATACCACTCTGCATCCCCTGGTCATTCCAAGGTATCTTAGTGTAATGCATGAGCTCAACAGGGGAACAAGCACACAAATGGGTCACAAGAGAGTAGATTTACAGAACAACTTTCCAATTTTGTTCTGCTACTGAGGTACATTGGGCAATTCACAGTTAAGATGCAAACCTTCGTGCAGCATTTAGAGCTAAAAAGATCTTTACACATTCCACTAATGCTCTAAATCATCCTCAACATTTATGTCTTTCAGAAGATCAGATGAAATTATAGTTATTTACAGGTACCGTCAAGCAGGCCAATTTAAATCTATTTTGTTAAATGCATATAAATGTACTTTTACAAACAAGAATATATTTGTATAATAAGCAAGAAGCTTTGGTTAAAATCAATACAGACTAGAATATCCTAACATTAATATTTTCACATCCTACTAGATTTTTTTTCTTTGCATTCTATAATTTCCTACTGAAAATATTTAACAATTAGATAACATCAACATTAACTTAATTGTGTTTAGATTAAGAAAGAGTATTCTTCACTGTCCTTGCAAAGACAGTTTTTTTGTCTAAGACTGGAAGTATGTTTTGGAAGATTAAGTACAGGCTGGAAGGCAGGAATTCCAGAACTCAAATCCTCATTTGGTCTGTGGAAGGTTGAAAGTCACACACACAACAGTTCAGTTTTGTGCTAGGTTTCCATTCTGCAGACAGGCGTAATTACTGAATTCACCACCTGCAAACGATCACACTGTGTAAGGTTCTTAACCTGTGAAAACCTCTGCCCCAACAAAAACCTCCTCTTCCATAAAGCATAAACCTGGCTATTGCCTTTATGTCTTATTTTCTGTACAGAATAACTTGAAAGTATGTGTCTAAAGCATACACAATGGAATTATCTAACTTTAGATTGTGCATGTCTACTTCTGAGATAATTTCCCTTAAAAATCAATGAAGAGAAATAAGACTGAATAAGGAGCAATTTATTTCAGCCTAAATAAATGGGCCATGCCCCTGGTGTACCTGTTTTCTTCTACCACCTATAAGGGCAGACACAAACACTAGCTCTCCTGTGTGCACCTGCATGGTGAGCAAATGATGGATCCTGTGCACAGAAACCCATTACACACCTTAGTCCTACAGGTATTCATGTTTGTGCTGAGCTTCACCATTGTGAGAGGTCCCATTGACTTTTCACACAGTAATATATAGCACCTTCAGAAATCTTTGCCTGACTATAGCAGCTAACAAACATGATGCTATAGCAGCTAATTGACTGATCATTCCCACTTCTCTAAAAGCCCAAGAGCAATCAAGAAGGATCTCTCATGAACTCAGTCATGGCAGTAACTGTGTTCTAAATGGGAGCTACACACCAGGAATCCCTGGAATTAGTATTCTTGTCTTTTATTTTTGGACCATACACATCTTAAATATTACAAAGATAAAAACCCAAATAGAAGAGTTATCATGAATTCTAATACGAGTAACAAGTGAGCAGGAAGCTGCGACCACAGCACTACGGTTATCACACATGCTGTAACCAGGGTTGCAATATTCTGACCTTCTGAGCAGAATTTGGGAATCATTCCCAGAGCAGACACTCCACATTTATTGTATCTGTAGTCTTATAATAAAAAGCAAGCAGAAATTGCAGCTGGGGAGAGAGGTCAACACAGATGAAAAATTGACTATGTATGTTACAGCATAACGCTGAGAACTATGTTTGTATCAGCAGAAGCATAAAAATACTCTTTTCCAATAAATATGTCTATTTCAGATTTTCATAAATTACTTCTTCTCTTTGTCAGAGGTAACGCGATCCGAAGAAAGGTTAACAGAGTCAGGGTCAGAAGATCCTGAGTTCCAGTTCTGTCTATACCACCGATTTTCCATGTGGTTCTAATACCAGATCATTTAATTGAAGAATCTTGACTTCAGTTTCTCTTCCCTCGTTTTCCATTTTCTTCACAGCAGTAGCTGTGAAAGCAGCAACAATGTTAATTTAAAATATATTTTTTTTACAACTCAGTGTCATGCAAAGTTTCTCACCTTTCTGAACTTTCAGAAAATTATACTACAATTCTTAAAAGGTACACTGAAATTCACCATAGCAGAGCACAATAAAAAAATTTTTGAATAGGAGGTTATCTTTTTCTCCTGCTATCTACCTTCCTTTTGGAATAAAGAATATGACTATTCCAATAACGCATTTTTTTCTAATATTGACTTTTTATTTAATATGGTGCATACTCTAACTGAAAAAAAAAACCTCAGCATTTCTGTTTTTTAATGCTCTGTTCAGACTACCACTGATGTAAGCTGATGTGATTTTCTTGAGAAGCAGAAGGAGTCAATTTAATGGCTGGTTACCACACACGCCACTACATATTTTTAAATGTTGTCTGTAAACACAAAACTGTTGACAAGTTTTGACAGGGCAAAGCTACACCAAAGCCATTTTTAACACCATTCAAAAACAGTGATAACGGATAAAAGTACAGATTTTTAGACTAATTTTAATATTAGGATGCCTGCGATCTTATTTGGAAAACATGTATGAGTTCTCCCCATAAAAACATGTCTCCCAGTAACATCTAAACTCGATGAAAGAACAACATTGTGCCAGCCACTGAAAATGGATTTAACTTAATTAATAACTGATCTATTTACAGCTTGCACTATTTTTGCATTATTCAAAGCCATTTTATTATCTAATTTAATGCAATGAATATTAAAGCCTTTCATGCTTATGGCAAATTTCTCTGAGTATTACATACTAATTCCAACAAAGCTTTAACGCAGAATTGGGAAATCTAGAGCCCCCAAAGTGGAAAAGGGTCCCAGGGTAGATGAGGCCCACACCTTCTTACAATACAGCTTGCAATCTCTGCAAGGAAAAGATGTATACCTTCATATTATCCAGTTGTAATAATGCAAAAGGTCATAGTAACTTGGAGAAGCTATGCTGTTTTATTTTGCACAATTTATTCACTGTGTATCAAGGTGAAAGAAATCCTAACCACTAAAAAAAATGCAACCAACTTCATCCGACAGAAATGTAAAGAAAAGGGCAGTGTTCCCCTTTAAAGCCGAAATGCTTAGTATCTGGCTTGCTGCCAATTAAGGATGTGAAGCAGGAGGCATTTCAACACCTACACAGCCTGTAATTTTCCAACTGCAGAAGATTTTTCTTGTTTCCACCAAAGAGGCTGCACCATACATTCCACTTCCTTTTAAATATTAAAGTCCTCGGGATTAAAGCGAATTATTGCTAAACACTCAGATTAAGATGTTTTTGTGCTAGTAAATCCATGAAAATAAATACTAAATAGTTATTCTCTTCAGTCACAGTATGCTTAATGCTCTGAAGGTGCTATTCCCTTATTAACAGTGCTAAGTATAGAACTCCAACAGAGCCCTATACTTAGAAGCAATTTAGCTCGATCTCTTTTGTGCAAGCAACATCCATACATATAATTTAAAGATAAAACTTTAGGACTCATCTTCTGAGTTCATCCTAGATGACATCCCAGTGATTTTACGATGCTGGGAATCCTCAGCCCAGGAGGAAAGCTCTGCCACCTGAGCACTCCTGTCCTAATTCTCACCGTCTCTGCAATACCAGCTGCTCGCTGCAAGCCGCCGGTACCAGAGCTCCTCTAACCACGAGGCTCGTTACAGACCTGGTACTTCTCAAGAGCAAATGCAGCACTAGGCCTCGCCCTCCAGCTCCTACTTTCACTTTTGCTTGTCTTTTTCTACCCTCATAAAACAAGGCCTACATTATATGAGACTGCCTTGAGATTGGAGCAAATCCTCCTGGAAATCCATTTACAAACATATGAAGGAAAAAATAAGGTGACTGGGAGTAGTCAGCATGGATTTGTGATGGGGAAATGATGCCTGACCAGCCTGGCAGCCTTCTACAATGAGATGACTGGCCTGGATGCTATCTTATTTTAGCAAGGTTTTTGAAACCAACTCCCATAAGCAGTTCACAGATAAACTGATGGAAGTACAAGTGAGATAAACAGAAAGTGACGTGGACTGAAAACTGGATAATTATCAAGCTTAAATGGGTACACCAGCCACTGGTGGTGTAACTCAGGAGTCCACACTAGGGGCAAAACCATTCAATATCTTCCATAATGACTGGGATGCAACTGAGTGCACCCTCAGGTAGTAGGAAGATGATACAAAACCAGGAGGAATGGACGACACACAAGATGGCTGCGCTACCTCAACGTGCTGCAGAAATGGACCAACAGGGATCTTACAAGTTCTTCAATGGGAAATGCAAGTCTGGCAGCCATGTGGGAATAACCCCCATGCACCAGTACAGGCTGGGGTCTATCGGCTGGAAAGCAGTTTGTCAGAAGAGGATGTGTACGTCTCAGTGGATGATGAGTTGACCAGGAGCCAGCAAAGCAAGCTAACAGCATCCTGGGCTGCGTTAGGAAGAACATCACCTGCAGGTCAAGGGAGCTGCTCATTCCTCTCTATTCACCAAAAACTCAGAGACAGACTGGAGCTAGTAGAGTGATGGGGCCATAAAATGATTAGTAAGAGATTACAGCATCTAATATCTGAAAAACTGAGCAGGGATTTTTAATCTCCAGCTGAGAAAGCTTTGGATCCTACTTAACACGTATAAATATCTAAAGTGAGGGAGTAAAGGAGACGGAGGTAGGTTCTTCTCGGTGGTGCCCAGTGACACAACAAGAGGCGATGTGCACAAACTGAAACATAGGACAAAAAAATAAAATCAGAGTGCTCAAACATTGGAGTGGGTTGCCAGGACATGTAGTGGAATCTCTGTTCTTAGATATGCTCAAAATCCTGAGGTCATGACAAAACAGTGAATATATTGTTTTAATTGACCCTGCTTTGAGCAGGGAGGTGGCCTAGATGATCTCCACAGGTCCCTTCCAACCACAGGCCTGTGATTCTATCATTATATTCAGGACAGGTGTTTCCAGATTTACAAACTCTTAGTCAAGCTCAGGACAGATAATATTTCTTATCTTTCAAATAGGTACTTAAAATAAAGGCTTAAAAAGTCCAATTTGAGTTTAATTTTAAAAATATTCTGCAAAATAATATAAAAATTAAAGGTCTGTAGGTACTCAATTAGGAACATTTGTATCTGGAAAGGAAATGAAAGACTACAGCTTCTTCTACAGCACGAACAAAAATTAGCCACTGAATGTTCCCCAGAGGAACGTTACCACGAAGGAATTTCAAAAGGAGAAGACAGATGTAAATCTTTCTTTTTTTCTCATTTGTTGGCTCTAGCCTGCAAAACACAATGACAGGAGCAGAACACAGCATTGCAGGGAAGCCTGAGATACAGTAATGGTTTAACCACGCTCAAAGTAAAGCACTGTCTTTATGAACTGACTTTGTTTAATGCTGTAGCTAGCTGTATCGTTCAGCAAAAGTGATTTGCTAAATAATCATCGTTGAATCAACCACTGAAGTCTGTTTTGTATAATTTACTTTTACAAACCTAGAAGTTCTGATACATGGGATTACAGTGCTAACCCATCACCCCACAAGTGACATTATTTTCAGTTCAAGATTTCAGAATGTTTTGTTTGCCTAAATCTCCATTTGTTGAAAACAAACATAAAAGTTTGCCAACTTCAGTGAGTGAGGTATTAGTATAATATGAAAACACTCTTCAAAATCTTATTCTTAGTTTTCACAAAATGTATATGCTTTGGCGGACTGTGCAAGCACAAATCTAGCAACTTAAAATTCACCCGCAGACTTCAGCTACCTAGAAATTTCAGTTTTTCTTAGATTTGATATGGATTACTACTACAACATTTCTTACAGGATCTAGCCCTTTTCACAGTCATTCAGCATCGTTTCTTCCTCCACAATTTCTTTCATCCTGCAGAATATAATGGCTGCCAAGGCAAACTGGGTATCCAGATAAATATTTGTCAGTAACATAAAGGTGCCTGGCGCATAAGATTTACTTAGAGAATCTTCTCTACTTGTAACGTGAAGATTTTTATATAGCAGTCTTTCCTATGCAGAAGGGGAGAGACAGGCTTAACATTTATTAGGGACTACTCTTGCTAACTGAAAACTAATACTTCTACAAGTTTTTTATTTTAAAATTTTGTCTTTGATTGTTAAGTTCCAGGGGTTTGTTTGCGTTTTTGTTTTGTTTTTTAAGAAAAAATCCTAGAAAGCAGAAAAATGTCCTGAAATCACAAATATTAACAAATGATTTTATTTCAAGAAGAATGCTCATACACTCTGGTATTTTATGTAATCCTTTCTCAACACTGGTGTAAACCATATGTGAAATGCAGTAATTTTCTTTTTAATTCACGTTATCTACACTCACATTTCAAGCATACTTCTATAAGCATAAATTATGAGTGTCTAAACATCTATCTGACATATATTGTGTTAAGTATATAATAAACAGACCCAGTTCCACAGAAGGATCTGTCATTTTATTAAAATAACTTTCTTTCAGAGCTTTGGCTGAATAAAGATTTAGAAGCACGAGTTGTAGAAATATTAACAGTTTTGAACTTATATATATATATATATTGCAAGGGAGATTTTTATAGACAAAAATGCTGCAAAATTGTTTGCACATTATCCTCTACCATGTTGCAAGTGACAAATAAGAGTATCCGGAATCAATAGTTTTTATCTTATCACTTGAAACTATAAAGATATTTGGGATACCTTTTTTAAAGACAGTTATCAGATTTATCAAATTGTTTACATTTCTGACACAGTACAGGTGCTAAAAGAGAGGCTTCCTTTTGAAAAAATGCTCATAAAAGAATTAAAAAAACCACATTGCTCACTCATACATACTTCATTCCAAATCTATGTATCATTAACTATTTTATATGTTTATTATGTATCTTATGTATAAAAATACAATAATGGGGCTCCTAAGCCATATGTTGCATGTTTTTCACTGTCAGAACAACTTTTCAGGGTCACAGTTAGCTGGGTACAGCACGTAACAACCTCAAAACTAATTTAAGTTGTCCTAGAAGCCAATGGCCTTTTTCTGTGTGTAATTATACCTGGTAAAATTTGTGTACCCCATCATCCTTCAATATACATGAAATTTAGGCTACTATGCAAGATTCTAGAATAGGGATATAAACCAGGCTGTAACTAAGCCCAAGACTGAATTGGGCAAAGTAGCATCGAGCAGCTTTTCCCATCAACTGTTCCTGTCTCATTACCAGCCTTGCCAGGTCAAACAGAAAAAAACTTGTATTTTCATGCTTCTGTAACTTTGCTGAAAACAAGATGAATCCAAAAATGTAGCACCTGATTAATACTCATTTTAAATGAATTTGGAAGTCCCGATAATATCCCAGTATGACCATCTCCTTATAGCTGGCATTCTTAAGAGTTTTCTATCAAAAAATCACATTTCTCAAAACCACTTTTTCATTATCTTCCACTTCAGAACTATGTACCTTTGGTCATTTTAGAGCATATCTGAATCTGATCTTCATACATTATCTGAACATATACCACTACACATGAAACTTCTAGAGCAATTAAAATAAGAACAGAAATCCCCTATTTAGCTCCACAGTAGTTTTGTATTCATACTAACCCTGTTTACCAGGATCAGTTTAGTCAGCTGAAGTTTATTTGTTTGCTGAATAATTGTCAAAGAAAGAAAGGATTTCATACAGTCTTTTCTCTTCCTAAGCCAACAAAAAGGTAGTATAATGATACAACTTCACTCTTCCTAATATTACCAGTTTTTAGTAATCAGTGTCTAAACTCACAGTGAGAATATATTAAGCTTTCCTGCCTTGAACTTTAAGAAAAGTTTCAAGAATATAAGAAGTGTCTCAAAAGAACATGTTTTCTGTCCCAACTATTAGCCTAATATCAATAATACTATCTCCTAAGAGGTGTTTTCCTCCTTCTTAGGTGACTCATAACATATTGCATTTTGTATGGTCTCTGGGTAGAACATCCACCTTGGTGGTTTTTATTTTGAGTCTAAATTTGAAAAATAAAACCAGCCTCTTCACTCCAAGATCAAGATAGTGCAATTTCCAGTCCCTAGATGATGTAACAAAAACGAGGTAGTAGCTGATACTATTCTTCCCTCTGCCCAGTCTTCATCCACTGACTCATAATTTACAACTCTCACTTTCAGCAAGAATTGCCATTCCACACTATGTACTATATGATATATAGACTCTCCTGAAAAAGTGCAAGGTCTGTAATTTTTCTGCACAGGAAGTGTAGGGAAAAAAATTACACATGCTAACCAAAGCATTTTACCCTTCTAAGGGTAAATTATTTCTGCTGACCCAAATTTATCTTGTAGTCTAATTTAGGCACAGGATGTCTTTTCATTCTCCAACCTTATTTGTTGTATCACTATTTCATCCATAGAGATAGCTGTTTGTGGCATGAAAGGGATAAACACCTCAAGTGACCTAACAAGTACTAAAGTCTACTTAGTCTTCAACTTATGAATCGTTTAATTGAGGGGCATTATACACAACAGACCCAAAAGCTGTATTACTTATCTGCGTGTCTGTTTATCATGCATACTCATCCTTTCTGAACATAACATATTCCATCTTTTATCACTTCCTCATTGTTTTTTCATAGCAACCCTAATCTAACACTTGTGGAAGCTGATGAAAATCTTCTCATAAATATTTAAATATAAAGATACTTTTTTCTAGATCAAGAACATTTCAACCTCCCCTTTAGAAAATGGACTTGCAGTTCTAAACAAGAGTTCTCTATTTTTTCAAGATATATTGTCTGATCTAACAGAAGATATCACTCCCTTTCACCTTATCCCTTGCAATGAGTCTCTCCAAACATTTATTTAAAAACTAATTATGCTATACTAATTCCATCAGGAAACCATTATGCAGGTATACCATTATGCACATCGCAGGTTAGAAAAGCAAATGTTACTGGTCTGTTTGTCTATATCTGCATTGCTTCATTTAAAAAGCTTTTTATGTAAGAGTTTGTTTTAAGGTAAAGACGATGATAAGTCTGAGAAGGTGGTTGAGCACTGGAACAGGCTCCCCAGGGCAGTGGTCACGGCACTGAGCCTGCCGGAGTTCAAGAAGCCTTTGGACGATGATCTCAGACATAAGGTTGGATTTTCAGGGTGGTCCTGTGTGGAGCCAGAAGTCGGACTCGATGATCCTTGGGTGCCTCTTCCAACTCAGGATATTCCATGGAAAAAGCCTAAAATAACCATGATGTTCTAAGGCTTAAACACAAGTACAAATTTTGAGCCATCTTCCAAAAAAAAATTTAAACTTTTTAAAATAGATTCGTAAGATCCAGAATAACAAACTAAGCTGCTGCATCAATCATTGTCACTTAGACAAATTGTACATAAAACACACTTGTTACTGACTCACTTGACTGTCCATTTCCAAAATGACACAGAAGAATGAACCAAAAGGAAATAGAAAAGAGACCAATAGAGACATTTTAAGAAATGCTGAGTACAGGAAAAGTCAGTGAATGAATGAAAAGCAACAAGAAAAACAAAAAAGGTACGGGGAGACTGAACCCAAGGGTTTGAAGCTATTGCTCACAGCATTTTCATGCATATGCAAGAGAAATATACCTATATGTCTACCTGTATAATATCTAGAGAGATAGAGATACTGTAGGTAGATAAAATAATATGAACTGAGCTCCTGTTTCAATTTGAAAAATATGGAAGTAAAATTGTGAGCATTAAAAAATGCATCTGAAATTTTAGAAACTCTTTCAAAACTTTTGCTATAGATGCAGTTCTTTTTCTTCCCGAACAAAGAAATCTGATAGTGAACTCAGAATGACATCAAACCAATAACACTAGATTGTTATTAAACTACTTCTGTCATACTCAAAGGGCCTGGTGACTCAAAAGAAATAAAAAAAATTAGAAAACACAAAGCCATGAACCCTCATACAAGGTACCTTTTAGACAGGTTGGAATTAGTAAGCCTTGCTTGTTCTACCTCTGTTCATTATTCAGATATTTTCAAAAAGTAATGGACATCTACATCAGGCTGAAACAGTTACATGCATCAGCAATACAAAGTCATACAGCTTACTGTAGTGTTGCTCTCTCAACCCTCAGAAACTGACACAGATCAAAGGCAGCTTTCTGAGAGAAACATGCAAATAACTAAAAATTACTTCAATTTCAAGCTGTTGCTGATTCACATCCAGTCAAACAAGAAAGTGCTTTACTTGATTCATGTTCACTTTGGAAAGCAGGGTGAAAATCAGCTTCTTAATTAAAATGAAGAGTCAGAGTCACATTCCCTCAGAAATATACAATATTTCTTCCATTGACAGCGTACAGTTTGGACTGGACCGATAATCAAACCAGGTAACACAGTGAACAGAACGAACAAATTGAAGCGATGACAAGTCTGGCAGATTTCCACCTCTCTGGCAAAATAATTTCAAACAGTAAATACATATTATATATACAGATAATTCATCTGTATTTACATTCCCGATAAAAACCATTAAGAGCAAAACATAAGAATCCTCCTGCCTACCCAACTAGGTTTAGGTAATTATAACCCCAGGCCTGTCTTAATAATGTTCCCTACCTCCAAAATCACTACAATGATCTTAAACAGCCTCTTGTTAGACTATTTTTTCCCCTCACATACTCATATTTTAAATTATTTCTAATGGTACAATTATCCCAAAAAGAGTTTGACATTCTGCAATGGAAAGAATAAATAAAGCATTTTCCAGTAATTCCACCCACATTTACTAAAATTAGTTCAGAATCATTTCTGGAAGAAAAGAATCTCTCTTTCTTTTGAATGCATCTCAAATTTGCTCAGTTGCATAGCTCCTTCACAGGGTATCAGTTTTAACCACCAGAATACTTGGATTGTCTATTTACTATCTTAGTATCAATATCCTTCGATGGAAATAAAAGTAACATGGAAAAAGAAAAAAGTTACAGTAAAAGGCAACTACTGATACAATACTGTTTTTTTCTTTCGGTTTGTTCTTGTTCCCCCCCCCTCTTTTTTTTTTTTAACAGTACTAAGAGATCACTCAAAGGTATAGGTCAATAAACCCTTAGTCGAAACACGTTGTGGGATGTTATAGCAATGTATTATTCTTCCATGAATAATACTTTGATTAGGTATCTGATATGGCATCCTTGCAGATGGATATCCACAGGTGGAATTTAACTTTAAAAACTGCACACAGGCCTTAGAATTTCAGTGTAATTTCAGTGTGTTCAAAACTCAAAACTGCTGTACCACAGGACCCACACAGTCTTTATTGGTGTCACAAAGGCCATCTCAACTGGTATTCTGTACGTAGTCTCCCGGAGACAATGAGTTTAAGGCAAGCTTTCAATCATAGGGATGATGGCAAAGAAAAGGAATAATAAGATGTACGCACTTGAAAGGGAAATAATAGCATTGTGGGGGAATAATCAGTTTTCTGCATGTTGGACTCAAAAAGTGGGAGCAACAAAACATAAAAATACTAAGTATTTGTGTCCTTCACTAAAAGACATCCTCATTTATTCAGAAAGTAGGATGAAGTACTAGAAAAGTAAGTACTTAAAGTCTTCAGAATTAGCAATAAATAAGATTCAAAGATTTTGTTATCAATTTTATTGATCTAAGTACTCTCTAACATTGCTTAAAAATAGGTGGGACAGTTCAGGTGATCAAAGTGAAAGTAGATTTATCTACTCTTACTAGCTAATTTTTCCATACCAGTATGCACCTAACCGTTTAGAACAAAGTCATGGTGCAAGTATTTTATTTGCATATAATACAACAGGCACACAAGGTTCAGAATATACAAGCAACCCTTAAAATGCACCTGCAGTTGGCCTTACATGGTGATTAAAAAGAACAGGAAATAGACATACTCTTGGGCTAAACCCTGTACTAAAGAAGTAGGTTAATTTGTAGTCATCACTCTGATTTCCATTGATTTAGTATTTTACAATTTTAAAAGGCAAGAGTAGAAATAAATCTTGACCTGAAGAATGTATTCTACGTGTCTTGCTCCCAAAATGGTAGAAAAATAGGTACTCTAATCCTGAGCTTTTAAATGAAATTACTTAAGGGAGATTAACTGTTTGTAACAGAAGCATTTTGGTGCAAACAGCAATGAGGCAATGACTCATGTTTTGCTATTTAATATGGACATAAATCCTCCTCCTCAGAAAGCTCTGTTACAATTTCAGCAGTGAAAATGGCATCTTTTCTGTTTCTCCCTTCAAAGCCAGCATTTTTATCTTCAGGCCTGCACAATAATGTAAGTAATATTACCATGTAAACATGCATATTAAAGCAGAAGCCTTCACATTTCTCTTCTACATATGCTTATTCTGTCAGAGACAATACAATCAATTCATATTCACAGGGAAAACATGGTTAGCATTTTTAAAGTATGTATTTACGGCCCCTTGCCTAGCTTAATTTAAAAACACTGAAGCATTAAGGTTGTCAATGTCTTTGGCTAGTTTCATCCCCATTCGACATGCAAGGAAACTGAACCATAGACATTACCAAGCAATTCCAGGAGAAGGGCACATACTGCTTCAGAAAGTCATGCTACAAGCTGGTCAGCTGCACTTTCCATGCATTACAAGCAAAGAGTAGACCCCATTTTGCAGACCTAACCTCGCAAGCAGAACATAATGGTATTGCTGAGTGCAACAACACTCCTACTGCAGAGCTCTGCTTATACAAGTTGAGTTACCAGTGCTTCGACCCTGCTTGAATCCAACTTCCTGCTCTTCTCCAGCTGGTAAAGAGAATCGAGCTGGAGCTACACAGGCAACTTTGAAGAGCTGCTCTTTAATCTGAGCGTAAACTGTTCCAGTGTTTAACTGTTTTCTTCATTGTTCACCAACACTTGTCTGGGGCTGCTGGCGGGGTGAAGCAGGTATTGATGGTAGAAGCTAACTGATACCTGCCCAAATTAACTCACTGTTTTTACTTCAAGAAGTGTGGACTCAAGTCTTTTTATTTGGGACATAACTGACAAATCTGTACATAAAACTGTCCTGAGGAAAAAAAGAAAAAAAAATGCTCCAGGAATTTCTTCTTGTACCCTTCCTGTGCCCCTGGACTTTCACGGAAAACCCTGTGGCAACTTTTCCAATTTAATTCAAAGTTAGAGTACATTGATGTTCAAAAAAATAAAAACAAATTGCATCATTCTGATTTAAAATCCACTGAAAAACAAAACTATGTATTTTGTTTAAGTGGAAGATTTAACCTTAAAAATCTACAGAAAATTGCCATAGGTAAAACTGTATTGATCCACTTGCAAAGCCAGAAGAATTCTCAAACTAGACAATTACTGGAAAATGGATGAGGACAAGAAGGATGGATAAATTACTTTCCTCCACATTAGCAAGAATGTAAGATTACGCTCTTTGAGGCTGCAGTCTTTCTTCATTACACATTATTTTGACTCATTGATGCTGGGCACCTTTGTTTATATAAACTTACAAAAAACATGTCTAAAGTGCTACAGATACTTTCCTAGCTACTCTAAGTAAACAGTCAACAACAGCCATACCCCTGGTTAATGCCCTCAGCTTGGATTCATACACACTTAGAATGATGTAACTGCATTCATATCAGTTAATTTATCCCTGCTGCCACACAGCCTCAATCCAAATTTGTTATGCTATAGTAAACTTAAGAACAGTGGAAGAACAGTAAAGCAGACATTACAGAGATACACTGGGACTGAAATCACACTGCAGCATGTTTCTCTACGCAAAGAGTGTGTGATTTTGAAATTATACAGTGACTAAGAAATATTCCTAACACATTCTATGGAGAGAGAAAGTGGTAGGTATCTAAAAATCCATTAGTACATACAGGGTAGATGGGCAAGATATTTTCAACAGCAGTTAACAAGTTCAAGAAAGCACAGCAATTGCACTCAGCCCTGCTGTGAATTGACACGGCTGACAAGGAGTGACTCAGCTAATCTGCACATTGGAGTAGTACACATACGCAGAACCCACAGCCATGCGACAACGTGGAATAAAGAAACCTGCTCCCGGAACATCTGCTATCAAGATACAGGCGATTATATCCAGAGCCTCATACTTTTATTCCTCAACATTAACCCCTCCCAGGGCAATTCTTTGCAAAAAGAAACAAGCAGAAACATTGAGTTCAATGCAAAAGAAACTGAAAGTATAGAATTTAAATAAAAAAACTGCATCATCAACAGTCCATTAAAATAATAATGTGAATATGAAATATCTGGTACCTTTCCCTGCTTGTATAGAACTCTCAGCCAGAGGCACTAAGGTTTGCCTCAGACAGATGTATCTAAGTGATCTAGGAGAAGTTTCCAAGTCTTTTGTCTTTTTTTTTCCATTCTGGTTTATTATGACTCATAAAGCAGAAAGCCATTTTTTTCCATAGACAGTGGCGTTCATCTGATAGCTATAGGGAGTTCGCATTCGGTGGGAAAGACTAGCTTTTCAAGAAGTGCCTCCATGAGTCCAGCAAGGTTATTCATGGAAAGAGTAGCAACATCAAAAACTGCAGTGACTGTGATAGCCATGTAAAATTAGTTTTAACAGCTTGAAGCACAGGATTTAGGGAACTCTTATATCCACAGACTGCAAAGGCTAATGTTATTGTTCAGACTGGTCAGACCTCCGCACAGACTGATCTAGGACAGTAATTATACAGGGGAAGGGAAATCAAAGCCTAAGGATGCCAACGCTATTAATTTTCAAACCGTATCACCACCATGTTCAAATGAAAAGATTCTTGCTACTTTTGAATTGCTAGCCTAACTTTAAAAACCTTTCCCTGAGGCTATACCTCTGTCTTTGGCTAAAGATACCACTTACAGCATCAGTCTTCGAACCCAGAGCTATTTGGTTTCAGAATCTGAAGCTACTTTCTTTTTACGGCATACAATCCTATAATTGTGTATAATCTAAACAGTTGGTTCTTCAGCCTTAATATGTTGGGTTTTTTTCAGACTTTGCCATTAGACATCCTCACTGTAGAAACTGCTTCCATTTTCCTTTTCAGTTCATCTTCAAGACCTACAGAAAACTTTTCTTATACAAAAAGCTACCTCTGGAAGATTAAATAAGATGTCCCTTCCCAAAGTACTAAAACTTCTAAATGAACAAAGGAGATGAGATCTCCTTGAATTTCTTCATCTCAAGAACCATCTACATTCCCATCGTGCTTACCCCGGTATAAAAGTCTCTGCTTAAGTGATGAAGTAATGCTGGTTTCTCCTGTATAACACAAAGCTTCAGACTGAAGTTTGACTGTCAATACAACCTTACCACTGTGTATAACCTTACCACCGTGTTGGCATTTAGACCACCACCTGGTGGAACAAAGGCAAAAACATTGCTAAAGTTATCCTAAAATTAGGTAAATAAAACTGTTCTACAAGTATACCCCAGACAACAAGGATTAATTTTAAGTCTTGACAGAATGATTTCTTGTCACATTCCAAATCATTCCTGTCATAGCACATCAACTCAGGCATAGACACAGACCCAAGCTTGCAGTCCTAGTTCCTGAAGTCCTTAAATTATAATCTGATTTTCACCTCATTAAAACAACCTCACCTTTATGGAGTGTGAAAACGTGAACCAAGACACAATGGAGTGTTACCTGCCTTGGTTTGTGGAAAACTGGGAGTATGTCAAAGAGCTCTGAATGCAAAAACATGTGAAGTGGTGTATCAGCACTAAGAATCACTATGCAGAAGAGTCTTAAAGTACTCACACAAATGACAAACATCTGTCAAATCCCTGTCACTAACAGTGTATGCTACTATCCTGACTCTCTTAAAACTCAAGCGTCTACTACAGGTTTTGGGGGAAGAGTAGCTGGACTACTATTCTCTGCTGCTTCTACCTGTCAGCAGAAACTGAATTTGAGTCAGAGCGCAGGGCCATGAAACCATCACGTCATGATGTGTGAAGGGCTCCCAACACCTAGAGTCAAGTAGCCCTCAAGACAACAGAAGGAGTCACTGGCAGACTGCAGTCACTATACTACGGGGCACCATCTTGTGACAGTGTTCTCAGACTTACCATAAATGACCTACTCTTTGAGGGGTCTGTACGTTGTGTATTCTAACACTACATTTTGCCACCTCTTGAAGTTTCCACTGGATGCACCTTCAGGTCCTGAAAAAACTAGCACAATGCTATTATCTGGTGCCAAATCAGGCAAAGGATACAAAAACAAATTAGTAATATTGAGCAACCATGAGGATAAAAGCTCCTTACAAGTACACAATGTTGTTATGAACAGTTGGAGCTTTCTAAGGAAGGTGATACAAAGGAGAATTATTGTACTTGCACATTAATTATGTGCCATCTCAAAATGAGCTGTGCAGCTGTTAAGAAGTTATTTATTAAGTGACAGTGTTCATCTAAACAAAAGGAAAACAAACTCAGTCTCCTGCTGGGCAACATGCTATCCCCGTACAGGATTTATCATGTAGAAAAGACAAAAAAAAATTGTAAATACTTAGCTGGATATTCCTATGTAGATCTTTTCTAGGAGAGCATGACAAGGTTCTCTGAAGACAATAGAACAGGTTTTAGATATTAAAAAAAAAAACACAACACAGTTCTTTCAACTGTTTCAACTATGAAAAAGGGCAACCACACAGCTACCTAGTTTCTCATTATTATCTCACACCTGAAGATGATCTGAAACAAATTTAATTAACACCTCCAAAGTAGAGGTCGTCAATGCAATAAGGAAGAGCTACCACTGCCCTGACATATCACAGCTCTCACACAGACTTCTAGAAGTCCATTTAATGTCAAAGGGCTCATTAAATACACCATAGCTGATACCTTACACTCTCCAACCATTTCACTTGGTACTTAGCTTCAAAGACTCAGAGCATAGACTCAAGATTAGTGTCACCTGATCTAAATCTGTTCTGCTATTGATGGAAGAATGATCTACCAGGTGTGACCCCCTCTCCACTCGTGCTCCCACTTATACTAGCATTTAGGAGTTGTGCAGTTGCACATTTTATTGGAAGGGAGTACCTGGAAATGCTAAAATTACTGTCAGTTCCCTAATTGGATTGAGACTGCACGGTTGCAGTTGCAGGAGAGCTGGCACACAAAAAGCATCACAAACATGCAGTTGCACAAGGAAAGGAAAGAAGAACCACTCTTTCTGATACAGCAAGAGCTTCATCCAACTTAACTTCACCATGAAACTATACCAGGAAACCTCACCTTCATTAATACCATAAACTAATGAAATCTACTGGTAAGTCTGACAGCCATTTCATCTGCTCCAGAGCATTACTCCCATTCTGCTATCCACTTCTCTTGGGTCTTTTTTTCTGTTGCACAAAGTACTGGATGACTGAAGTGATCTGTTTTAAACCTAACCATTACTTTCATGGTTTAGCTCAGGAAAATTCCCCAGTGGTCTTGTGAGGGAGAACACAAGGGCTAGAACAGGGAGATAACTGGCAATGACATCTTCCTGCATTGACTGTGGCCTGAAAGATACAAGAAAAATGAAACAGATTTTCCTCTTTTGTTTTTTTTTTTGTTTGTTTGTTTTTGAGGTTTCTCTGAACACCTTACTAAGGTATACTGTGTACATTTCCAGCTGCTTCTTTAGCTGTAGTTTCAAATCAGCAAGTGTGATCAACAGACGTATTTGCACAAATATAAGTTTTAATAAAAGCATGTGACTTAACATTGTTTCAAAAGAATATATGTACACTTTTCACTTTAAGGAAGCAAAAATATCTACTACATATACATGAATTAATTTGCATGAATTAATTTGCATAACAGAGTCAAGGTCATGCAATTAATTTATCCATCCAACTAAGTGAATCAAGAGTGAAATTTCTATATAATATAGATTGTAATTAAAAACAAGACATTATTACCCTGAGCATAATTCAATAAAGACTGAAGAATACAGCTTGCAGGTATAGTTGGTAGAATTATTTTCCAACACGCTTAATGTGACAGTTGGATCCTTCAGTACACTATCTAGGCAACAGGACCATAAATTCAGAAGCTGTATAATCTTTTATATTAAACAATGTTTATATTTGAGAACTAACTCCTAGAGTTATATTTAAAGGAAAGTTTTCATTTAATTCAAAAGCTGAGTTGCTTGCCCCTACAGAGCAAATAAAAATCTCAAACTAATACCATGAAGACTACAAACTAAAGGAAAAAAAATTAAAAAAAACTCTAAAGTACTAGTTAGTTGTTTTGATGCTCACAGTTAACAAAATATAAAGTGTAAAGAGACATTTAGAATTTAAGAATACTCTAGCTAACCAAAGATGGCTATGATAAAGTACAACTTTTTTTTTTTTTTTAAATAGAAAAGTACTAGGTTTATAAGCATTGAATTCTTTCCAATCTAGATAGAGTATCTATTGTATTGTCAAAAACTGTGCTAAAGGTTTTGGAGGGGGACTGTATTGTTTTCTGAACTGGGAGATAGATTTCCTCCAAAACCAAAGTACAGTATGTTCCCAAGAGGGTGAATAATTCAGTCTTCCACCTTGATAACTCATTATTACCCTGTTATTTTGAGTATGACAGAAATGTCAAGGCCTGTAAGCTTTAACACTAAGCAGGCACAAATAAACAAAAAGTAGCTGAAAACAAAATAATACAATACACACAACAATGCAAAACCCCCTAGGGAAAGCTATCAGAAAAGCCTTCAGAAAACAAACCACTATACAGCGTGCACGCTAGTAAATATCCCTGAATCCAAACCAAATTGACATCAGACAAACAATGCATACTTAGCTATTGGCTTTATGCCCTAAAAGCGTAAGTTACAGTAAGACAACTGAGAGTAAGTGCTGCCATTAAACATCAGCAATCATGGAAGCTACAGGCAAAGGTTCATAGCACAAATAAAAATTGATGTCCCTGAGCCGCTTATTGTCACTCTCCTGGCACAGGTCACAATGCCTTGAAGAGTCAGCGCAATGCACAGCATTCAGTTGGCTTCAGTGCAAAGTCTAGCAGCTTGTCTTAATCTGCTGATGTTTTTCTATGATAAGCCATCAGTCTTGATGCTGACATGGATGAGATAAACATGGCTGTTCTGCCCTCTTGGCTCTTCTGTAGGGGGAGCAACATCGAAAACTCATTCAGAATACTACTCTGGCGTAACCCAGCAGAACACCAAGCATTCAGGCTAAAGCGCTAAAACCTAGTTCCTAGACATTTAGATGCCTCTCCCTCTATAGGCACTCAAATCCATTTGATTTCAATGGTAAGTTCATAGACATCTGACAGCCTGGTCTAAAGAAGTCCAGTTCCTCAACCAGAATTAAGGTTAATGGAGATTACAACGAGTGACATTCTTAGTTAGAACTTGATCAGTCTCACTGCAGAATGTTACCTAATTAAAATTGAGTACTCTCAGCAACAACAGTCTGGAGCTGCAGTTCACCCATGCTTAGGTCATATTGAAGTGACTCTGGCCACCAAGAGAGCTACTGAACCCGTTCCTTTTGCTTGCACAACTGTTTCTGTAGCTACACGATGAGCCAAACCAAGGAGCAATCTATAGTACCACTGTCAAATGAGAAGTAACAGAAGAGACAAAAAGAACAAACTGCTGAAACTGATATGAGAGCTGTGAAACGAGCATCTCCTCACATACGCTGTAGAGCAAGAATCAGTCAAAAAACCACAAACACACGTTATTCAGGTACTAAAAACCTCAGAGAGTAAAAGGCTGTGCTGTTCTCTCCAACTAGGATGTCAACACATCTATTTTCAGACTACTATTGTAAGGCTTCAGAAGCAGATATGTAACGGGGGGTGGGGATTCTACTAAACATAAAACAGCTCTGCGTACAAGCAGCCCAGAGCATCCAAGTTTAAGGGTGGGAAAGAAAGGCTGGGAGTGGGTTTTGGGGGGAAAAGAGGCTAGTAAGTGTACAGAAAGTGGCTGCTGTTTTTTTTCCTGTTTAGAATGAGAGCCATTACAACATGAGGACTCTTTTTGGACTTTCACAGAAATTAATTACTAAGCATTAGCTTTGCTGTATCATACAAAGGCTTCACTCAGTATTATTCAGCTCCACTGTGCTGTACAAGAAACACTGCTTTAAAGATATCCCCCTCAGTAAATTAAACGTCTCCAGCTCGCAGATCAGAGTTATATAAATAAGTGACAACATAAATATGAATGTGCCACAACATTAAATATTTCAATACTACTTGTAGATACCGAAGGTAATAGATTTACTTTATTATTGTTTTTGCAGGGTATTTTTGTTTATTTGTTTTGGAGTTTTGTTAAGTATATGGATTTGGCATCCTCTCCAAATGGAGCACAACACATAAATCATTAACAATTCATTTCAATCTCACTAAAGGCAGTTTTCCAGGGGGATTTTCAGAAACGGCAGTGGCTTTATGGATAACATCAAGGAGAGTCCCACATAAGGGACAACCTGAACGAAGGCAAATAATGCATCTGTGTGATAAAATGAGGCATGAAAAGACCTGACTGTCATTACTGTCAAACAGGAACAGGCAGAGATATTGTATTATAATAGATGAAAAAAATACCAGACAAGCCAAAAATATATACCTTTGTGCATTACATAAAGGATACTACTCATGTTACAGGCAGCTTTTCAACTCTGCTTATGCCCTACTTGATGGGGGAAAGGCAATATAAAGCAAAAGCTTCCACTGGATTAGTGTATTAACATACCTGGACAATCACAGCAAGTGATTGCCTTACGAAAAGCTTACCAAGCAGAGATGAAGCTACCTTTCAGCAATAAAAGACTATGCAGAGGTAAAAATGAAAACTTCAACACAAGGAAATTAATATTATGTCTCCAGAACAGCTGTTCAAGTAGAGAGAAAGCAGATGAAGATGTCAAGAGAAGTTCAAGGCCAGGTTGAAAAGCAATTAGTAAGATGAAAGACATGAAGTAGAACCTTTTACCCTTTAACAAGGCAATGATCCAGTAATGATATATTGCTAGAAACATGATCTTTAATTGAGAAAAGAGCAGAAAGAACAAAGAAATTTGCTGCCACGGGGCTAGGGGGAAGTCAACCATGCTTCCTGCTGTGAGGTAAAAAAATGAAATTGATGTGCATCTTTCCAACGATATGCACCACATGCGAACTGTTTCCTCTGAATTTCCCTAGAGTCAACAGACTACTTTGATTACAAGTACTACTTGCAAAACAAAAGTTTTTAAATCCAGTATTTAATAAGGTTTGGCATTAAAAATATATATTTTTTTCAAGAGTAGTACTAGTGGACAAAAAACACTGAACTAAAAATAATTGCACAGACCCCAAGAAGGGAAAATTAAGGCACTGGGAATACGTACTCTAAACACTGAGGACAGTAATAGACTAGAAGAGCACTTAAAATAGCAGAATAAGCAAACTGTGAGGAATCTGCAGCTGTTTCTCCAATTACTAGGTATTGTTTAAAAATGAATATGCAAATCAAAATCCTTCAGAATACTTGTACTCTCAACGATGACTTACACAATAGTTGAAAGAGATCTGTATTTTAACTATCAATGTTTAAGTTATTCCAGTAACTGCAGATAAATACTTTAAAGAACAAGGAGGAGGTAAAATGAAAAACCAGAACACAGGGAAGCATTAATATAGTATCTTCCACAGTATTTCCTAAAGACAACTTGAGAGATCAGTTTTGTATTCTCCTCAGAAAGCCCAGATTTATACAGTATGCTCAAATAGCTCTGCTACCAGTGTGTGGTAACTGCTCATGCCTTAGAGCAAATACGAAGGCATCGAACGATTGGCATCATTGATGTTAACACTCAGGGTATCTTGCAAAATCAGCTGCAGGGGAAAAGAAGATGAAGTACTAGTCAGTGTTGGTGAGGGCCATATTAGAAACTCAGAAACGTTGGTACATCTACACAGGCAGCCTATTTATGCAATATAAAAAAAAAAAGAGAGAGAGAGAAAAAAACTACAGTACCTATTTTTATCTTGTTTATACAATCAGCGTAGAGGAAAGTAAAAACTACTACTGCAAGACAGAAAATAAAAGGAGCGAGGAGTAAACACACAAGAAAAAAAATAAAAGCTATACATAACCATGAAGGTCAGTAATGTTTGACAGTAACATTTTAGGAAATACCTGAGTAGGTAAACAGCCCTTTCAATATCATTGAGTTCTTCATCAACTGTCAGTCTTTCTATTTCTTCTGGTGTCTGTCAAGCGTGAAATAGAGATTATGAGTTTACAATGCCTTACTATTTCCTCATTTTAATCTTCTTAAAGCAACCCCTTCCTCCCCACATCCAGGGACAGCTCCAAGAGTAATTTAAATTTAATCCTTGAAATCTCCAGCTTCAAATTGAGTCAAATAAATGGTTCACCGGGAAAAGCTGGGAGGTAATGGAAGTACAGCTCCATGCCAGGCACTACCGCAATTAATCACTGAAAGGAAAGTATAAACAAGTCGCATGTAAATTAATCTAAAGACTTAAGTTAGTCTATTTTTTTTTGCAGCTTAACAGGCTTATTCCGAAAATATTAAGTCCCTGCTGTATGGGACTCAAGACTGTTTATTCCAGGAGGAAGGAAAGCAAGCTTTAACACCCGGGTGCCGGGCAAGCAGCCCGCCCGGTCAGGTAGCCGGGCACAGCAGAGACAATTTCACGCGGCTCGTAAAGCACCGTTCCCCGTCGGAGCAGATACCTTCAGACTCCTGCGGACCGGCCTCTCTATAATAGTTAGCTCCTGCAGGTCTTCTATGTATCCAAACAGACTGCCCTGGCTAAAATCCATCCTGGAGAAGAAGACCATCGGGTGCACGCACCACCTAGAGCCTCTGGCGAGGCGCCGCTCCCCCGGAGGCTGGCGGAGGAAGGGCCGGCACCGCGCAACGCCCCCGAGGAGCGGCCGCGCCGCGCCCGCCGCCGCCGCCCGCCCGGAGCCCGGCCTCAGCGCGCACACTGCGGCAGCGCCCGGTGCCCCGCCGGGCCCGGCCCCCGCCGGGAAACTTTCCCCGGCCGGGCCGGCACCGGGCCGGGACAGCCCCGCCGAGCCGGTCGCCGGGGCAACGCGGCGCTACAGCGGCCTCCGCGAGGCAAAACTGCTGCCGAGCGCGGCAATATCTGAACGCGAGGAGGGGGCGTAGCTCGATGGCAGCCCCGGCCCCCTCAGCGCTCAGACACCGGGGGCTTGTTCTTGTCCCCGTCCCCCGTCCCCTCCCCGGGGGGTCCCCGCCGCCACCGCGGCCTCCCCCGCCGCGGCTGTGGGCCGGGAGCCCCCCTCACACCGCCCGCCCCCGGCCAGGTGTGCTCGGCCGTGCGTCGCCTCCACAGTGCTCGGAAGGAGAATGACACGGGAGTAAATCTGTAAAAATTCAGCATTTAATGTGAAATGCCCTAAGCAGATTCCTCCCCCAGTGAATGCTTTCAAATTAATTTCATTTAAAGGAGGAAGATAAAAAGAAACCTTTGACATACTTATCAGGGAACTGTGAACCTGCAACAAAGACATCGTTTCCACTCTTCATAACTTCTTATTCCTCATCTTTGCGGTCCTTTTCCTCAGCCCTGGTACAGGAGCTCTTCCTGAGGCACGCAGTTATGACTTGGGAGCCTTAGGACTGCCTCACAGGGTGCATTGGGGGTACAAGGGAGAGTGTTTGAAAATAAAGGTATGCCACTTTCACCCCTGAAGGATGGACAAATAAGCATGGAAACGCTACCTTTCTGAAGAACTTAATGTGACAACGTCTTTGGAGGTGGGCTGCCAAAGCAGAAAGCATGCAGGGCGAGAATCAACAAACACAACCGCACCTGGCGCTCACCTAGCCAGGGAGTTCTCCGGGCTTTGAGACAGTGGCCTTTGCAATTACTGCAAAGGAAACAACCAAACAACCACGTTCATAACAAACAAACAACTGTAGATACTTTACAAGAGCTTATCTGAGGACTTCGTAATATTTCACTGCTGCTTTGAAAAGCACCCGTGACCCAACAAGTTTTGTTGGTAAAGATAACTCCAGAAATTGTAAGGATTAGACAATATTATGTAGCCCATTGCCAAGAATTTGATTGACTTTTATGATTGGTATCTCAGCTTTTATTTAGCAAAAAAAATAAATAAATAAACGTTATGCGTTATTTCTCTGTGTATTGGATAGGCCAAGACCTGTGCTCAGTTAAGCCGCTAAAACAGTAAAGAATTAAAGCATCTCCATTATTTCAAACGTACATCAAAATTGCCAAGAGAAAAATCTGAACCAAAGTACATACAAAAATTAAATAATTAATTGTTATGTAACTGAAAACTGAAACAGTCAGTGTTTTCAAGACATTGTGATGAGCCAATGTGTACAACCAAAAACACTATTTTGAACATCTCTTTTGCATAATCCTTTTAAGTAGGGAAAGTTATCAGACTGGAAATTGATAGCTACCAATGTCCTCTCAAAGTCATTAACTAACTAGGCAGAAATTAAAAAAAAAAAAAAAAAAAAAAAGAGAGCTTAATAAAATGTTCTCAAATTCAGAGTTCCGACAACCAAGACATCCAATGGTAAAGTATTACGAAAACATCTTCAAATCCTAATCTTAGTCAGAAAAATCCTTTCACAAGTTTGTTCACAGCCAGTTTGTAATTTATTTCACCTTGCAAATAGTTCTCATGAATCTTAAAGGTCTTCCGAGAGCAAAGACATTTTCTTTCATGTTCCTTGAATTAGGAGCTCACTGCAGTTTTCAAGTCAGGTATTTCAAAAGGCAGTTTTAAAGACTGAGGCATGTTGAGTTTAGCTTTATGATTAGGATGTTTTTTCATATTATACATTATATAATTTTTGTAAGCCACAAAAGAAAAGGCTTTTTTATAAAGGTGCGAACAAGTCCCTTAATGTCTTTAAAAAGCTGTGCTTATAACTCAGTCCGGGCAACATTACACATGCGTAACTCCTGTCAATTTTAAAATCAATAGATATGTGAAATATGTTTATAGTAGATATGTTTGTAACATCCTGAAAATGTGAAAAGCAGAATAAAGATGAGATTTCTGTTAATTAAATACCAGACCAGAATGAACATCACAGAAGGAATTAACTTGCCACTATTCAACATACTTATCTCCTTTTGACCCACAAATTTGTTAGATAGGAAAAAAAAAAAAAAAAAAAGGCTTTCATATTTTGTTCCAAAATTACATATATATGTTAATCCCCCCAGTAGTAAAGCTGCAGGCATATTCTTCCCAAATGGTCTTTCATTCTCATCTGTGATGAAAGTCACGCATGATTTCACTTCCACTGCTGCTGCTTTCAGCTCCTCCCTTTTCCACTGCTCTCGCAAATAAAGCTTTACTTCCAGCTTCATTCTCAACCTTGTCAGAGCTATTGTAATAGTATGAAGTGCTATTTCATACTGCTTTTGTGAAATCCAGAGTGAATTGGGACCTCCATTTTAACAGAGGAGCTGTGTAAGCCTGTGAAGTCAAAACAGGGTTGATTTTAAATAATCCTTCATTGACGGAGAAAATTGCAGAGCACCCGGGACAATGGCATGCATACCTAACTGAAGGAAGAGAAATAGTGTTATTTATGTGTTCTACCGCAATAAACTGTACGTGCAATATGGATGATGACTAAAACCAAAGACAAGATAGTAGGGAGGACGTGGCTATTCCTCCAGTACGCTGGCTGAATCCACAGACCCTTGGGTGTATGGATTTACCATGTTTCATACATGTGCAGTTCTCCTTTGCTGCCCAGCAGCTGGGTGTCGACATTCTGGAAACTGCCTTGAAAAAGTTGCAATTCTTTACTTTATCTGTCACATGTTCCCGAAGAATTAACCTGTAAGTAAATTATTCCCAAAATTCAAAAATTCAGGAGGTCTCAACATGCATTGCAATGCCCATGTCTGCTGAAATTTGAAAGAACTGGTTTGGAGGATATAGAAGGACATGCCAAGAAATGCTTTCAGACAAAGTGTATGTACTCCACATTAAAAGCTAGTATTTCCATATGCAAGGGCCAAATCAATAAAGGAGGAAAAAAAAATCAGTAGAATATATTTAGATTATTTTGTAAAAGAAAAAAAAAATGGGACAAAGCACTTTTTCCCATTTTCTTGGCTTTTTTTAACATATTTTTAATTTAGACTATTTTTTAGCTGAATATTTCCTTTCAAAATGAAGACTTTCCTTAAAGGTCAAAATTAAATTAAATGTTTCATTCTGTCATTTCCCCTTTTTCCTGTTAATTTAATATTAAAAGTAATAATAAATGCCCTTTCATGCAGTACACTATGTAAATTAGGCACTGCATAATCACAGTTCTGTTCAGGACTCAACCCCTAAACTGAGTGTGCAGAAATTTGATTCAATCTGTTCACTACCACCAAGAGACAGCCAGAGCTGTATCAACTGTTGCCAACATGTCCAAATGAACAACTTCTGATGGGAATGGTTTTATTTATTTTATTTTATTTTATATTATATTATATTATATTATATTATATTATATTGTATTGTATTGTATTGTATTATATTATATTTATTTCTACAGTTCAACAAACAATTAAAAAATGCAGCTTTAATGTTCAACCTAATGCCTTTGCCTTGCAAAATAAGATTTCTTATTCCATTCTTACTCTAAGAAAAAATGTGTCCATGAACAGCTATTCTTCAGAAAACCTCCATGTCAAGGCAAACCTGTAAGAACATTCCTCTAAAAGAACCACGCACAAAAATCCGTGTCTACTTTGGAACAATGCTTGGAACGTAGCATACACAAACCTCAGCAGGAAAAAATATTATTTAGCATATTTTCTAGTTTGTTGCTAAGAAACTGTTGCTTCATTTTCCTATTGCCATTTGCAGAAAAATTCTGATTGTTCATTTGCCACTTTGGTCAACTCTTTGTAACAGCTATATAATTAAAAAGGAAAACACTAGAAAGTACTCATTGTGCTGTCATCATCTGTACACTGGTCCCCATACTCTCTCCTATAATTTAGTGCCCTCCAATAATATAAAAATAAAATAAAATAATAATAAATATGTATTTGTAAGATTATAAGCTGCATTCTTCATATCTTTCCATAAGAAGAACTACCAATGCCCTACAATGTCGAATCCGCTATCCACTCTCCAAAAGTAGTTAATTGCTCTTGCATGAAGACAGAGTAAGAACAGAAAAAATACATTTATGTATGTCCTCATTCCAGGTATTTGTAGGATTTCTGATCTAATACTAGCATCTAATAGCATATTACTTGATGAAATTTAAGTGAATTATTTTCTATTTTAAAAAGAACACTTTTTTTTTCCCCCAGGTTTACTATTTTTTTGAATAGATACATAAAGCAGAATTTGCTTACATTTTAAAAAATAGGAACACAAATGGTAAAAATCTCAATAAAGTTGGTTGGATATTAGAAAAAAATTCTTCACTGAGAGGGTTGAGAGGCATTGGAACAGGCTGCCAAGGGAAGTAGTTGGGTCGCCATCCCTGGAGTTACTTAAAAGACGTGTAGATGAGGTGCTTGGGGACAGGGTGTAGTGGTGGACTTGGCAGTGCTAGGTTAATGGTTGGACTTGATGATCTCAGAGGTCTTTTCCAGCCTAAGTGATTCTATGATTTCATTAGGGAGTTCTATATGATATTGTATCAGTTTTCTCAACCCTTTACAAAGAGCAGGGACCTGAAAACATCCCTGGAACTAGTAACGTGGATTAAACAATACTGGGCGCAGTAAAGGGGCTGGAGCTCAGCCCAGCCCAGACACTCTTTGCAGGCAGTAAGGATGCCCGTGCCCCAGCTCGGGAGGTTAAGTGGATTTGTGTGTGTGGACATGGTGAGAGAGCCTCAGAGCCAGACTGGCACTGTTAATTTCCTAACACAGAGGTAGCCAGTGAGTCCAGTTCCTTGCTATGACAACCATGAACACGATCTGTCATAAACATGTCAAACTTTATATTAAAACTAACAACTTTTTTGTCTTTGAGTAATCTTTACTCTCTGGTTGCCATAGAAACTTCAGATTTCCTACCTAAAATTACTGTTGGCCAGTTTATCGGGTTTCTTCTTGTGCCAGTGTTGTCCTGTACTTTAAATCATTCTTCCCTTCCTGTTATTTAAAGACTGTAGTCATATCTATTCTAATCCTGGGTTAAAACAAGCTAAGGTGAGCATTTAGTCTTAACTCCTAAAACAGGCTCTCCATTCGCCTCATTACCCTTACTGTCCTCTGCATCTGCTGCAGTTAGACTTCACCTCTCTTGAATAAATGTGACCAGAATGACAAATGGTATTGCAGAGAGGAATTTCAGGGAAGTAATTCCTTCCATGAAGAACTCTGTACAGGAATTAGCTTACCAAATATACCACATTGGCAGCTCATAGCTATCTTTTGATCAATTAATGCATGAGGTCATTCTTGTCCACAGTCTTCTAAAACTCATTAACTCCTATCTTAAAGTCTGAATTCTCAGTATTAGCCTTAGCTGAATGGTGCTGCACTTCGTGGGAGTAAATTCATCCCATTATTCTGGTCCTTAAAGTCCTTTCAATCTGACTGGTATCATAATTCCGCTCTGTATTAATAACCTTGTGTCATCAGCAAATTTAGTATTGTATCACAGTTATTAATGAAATAAGATTAGTCCTTAAGAAACTCCTTGAGTTAACTCCCTATACCTGATAGGTTAATTTATCAATATACACACCAATGTGCTCCTACAAATAAAATATGCATTTCCCTTCCATCTTTAGCCAACTCCCTTCATCTCAAAATTCTCATCTATTCCTCATTATTAACCATTTCTCATATAGCAGACATTTTGATGGTGTCCAGATAGATTAGATGAACTATACATTTCTGTCCATAAAACCATTTCTCTTTTCTCCCTTCTACCCTCCCTCCCAAAAAAATAAAAATAAATAAATAAATAAAAATAGAGAGGTCAAGTAAAATAGCCTGATTTCCCATCTCCTCTTGACTCACCAATACAGGATTTTATTTTATTCCCTACTATCTTCATCACTTCCTTTGTTATTCTTTCCTTTAAGATACATTCTGAAGTATCTCTTGCATCTGACTATACTTGCAACTATTGCAAACGTTTCCCATGTCTTAAATGAAGGCCTCTCTGCTATTCTTCAGCCACACAGAAAAATCTTCACTTTGATATATCTGTACTTGAAAAAGTCTTTGCTATTATTCCTACTGTTAAATGTGCCAATACTCTTAAAACTCACGCCTGGAGATTATCTTGCTCTCCTGTTTTTATAAGTGCATTAGCTGAAGAAGAAGCACTGTCTTTGACAAAGCATCCTATATAGCAGAAATGTTTCACGCAGATTAGTAAGCAAATCAGCTGCAAAGTTAAAAGAAAGAACAAAGAGAGAGGAAAAAAAAGAAGAAAAAAAAAAGAAAAAAAAAAAAGCAGTGTAGGCAAGGCAGTATATGTTTTCAAATGAGGTTTAACAACAGTGGAGAGACATAGGACAAATGTTCCAGAATACTGTAGAAAACAGAAAGAAGAAACCATCCTAAAATTCTCTCCCAGTTAACAGTCTATCTCTCAGATTATTATTTTTATGGTGCTCTGTCTTAATGGATCTTGTCAGTCCTAGAAAGATATTGAAGAACTAAATAAGGGAACAAAGGTGTTGAGCCCAAGAGAACCAAGAGTTTACCTTCCCACTTCAAGGCCAGGGCGACAGCCTCATCTGAAATTCTATAACAGAAAGACAGAAGACCAAATTCTACAGCCTGCAAAGCACAAGAGGTTTCAAGTACCCCAGTGGCCAGTGGCCACATATTCTTCATGTGCAAAATGTGCCTTAAGGTCAGTACCAATATAAATCATTACATGGTGACATTCTTTTATTAGCAGAAGGGGCTATTAAGATTCGTAGTTACGCAATACTGATGTTCCCACAAGAGAAAAGGAAAAATCAAGAAATAAGCAAAAGCATTACAGACTTGATTACTAAATGAAAACCTACATCAGTCTTTCACATGCAGATTCAGCTGTTCCTGGCACTGAATGTAGTTACCGTATCACTTATCCCAGAATTAAAGGTTAAAAAGATCTCTGGCTTGACCTACCCTAAGAGAAGTCTTCTGTATTTTATAAAACATCAAAATATTAATTCACAAAACATGTAATGTATAATATATAATACCACATAGTAGGGCTTAAACCATGATCTCAAGGCTACTGATCTACAAGTTTACAGTTGGGATGGATAGAAGGATCTGTTGTCAGCTAAAGGTTTGTAATAAAGACATCAATATTCTCACTTTCTCTTGGACCCTCAGACATATTGGCCTAAATCATTTGGAAATTATTGATAAAATAATAAAATATGTACGTAACGACATGAGTTATACAAACATACAGCTGGTATGGTTTGCAACTATTACTAATACACATTATTATCTTCAATTCACAATTTCCTGGTATTTAAATAACTGTTGATCTAAAGAAGTCCTAGGAGGAAAAGCAGACCTTGAGAAGCTTTGTTTGTCAATGGCCTTTTAACCAACAGCTCACTTTGCACTGTCAGTAATGGAATTGTATTCACCAACTGCTTAACATCTGACTTCCAGTTATGACAGAAATGTGCACTTCTTGTAGATAAAGGCTTCTCGCAAAACAACAAAGCTGTGTCACTGAGGTAACAGAGACTCAGGAAGATTAATGTTACTTGAAAACTAAGAAAATGTTTATTTCCTTTGGTTATGCCTTTTCAAAGCAACTCAGAACATTAATGCCTTACACAAGTTGATGCCATGGTAGTAAGTAAGAGTTGCCACCTCTTATGCAGACTGTTCTGAACCTCCAACCTCATTACAAACTGTCATATGCCTTCTTTCAAATTAAGATTTAGGGACTGTAATTCTGTCTCTTTGTCTACAAATAGTACATAGAAATACTGATTAAGAGGTCAGCTGCATCCACAAATGGATTTTTGAGGAATAACCAGAATACTCCTATCCTCTGTAAAAATATGTCCATAACTACATTAAAAAGCATAATTCAGCATAGTTTGTCAAGTCATCATCCTGTTAAAACTTTCTTTCAGGACAGATCTACAAACTGAAACTATTTAAGGCCAATATATGGGTAAGAACTCTACTGTCCACATTTGTTTATTCAGAAGCCCACCACATCTAAATTTGAGAGTAATTAGTCTCTTTTGCTTCTGAGAATTTGCTTTTGCTAATATTCAGTAAAATAAAAAGAGATAAAGTGGAAACAATCTAAACTAGCGAAATTTTCAGTGTTAAATTTGATTCTACACAATTTGGATGGAAAAATACTTTTCACGAAGAAATGCATAAAGACTGCTGAAACCCCCATTAAACTTAGCTGGGAAGATCCAGTCACAGCTTCTACCAGCTCGCTAGCTCTAGCAGTCATCAGTATCTCCAGTTCAGTACTACATAAATAAGGTTTGCAGGTTAAACTATATCAAATCCTGCTCCCTGAACTCACTTCAGGACTCTCATTGGTTTCAACTCTTTTATTTCAGAATATGAGGACAGAGCAGCAAAATTCATATGCTCTTTAGCATTGCTTATGAGTATATGAATTGGAAACAGCTCCTCACGTTATGCATTGGCTGATATGTTAATAATGGTTATTTGGAACTGAAACTGTCCTTGAAAACATTTAATGTGCTTATTTCTGTCCTTGGCCTTAACACATTAGAGGGGAAAAAAGAAAAACACTTCCACTCTCCCATCTTGTCACACAACCAGGAAGCACCTGCAGATACCACAGAGAAGAAATAATTGTAATTGCTGCTGTAATTGCACTGTAATCTACCGCCCTAGTCTTGCCTACGTTGAAATCTCCCATTTTTTTCTCTCTTCCCCATGTCTCACAGCAAAGAAGCCGTTCAGAGCATCTGCCAATCTTTCAGCAGAAATAAAAATCTTCCATTATCATAGTCTGTAATTTATGATGTCCTCTTCCTACACCAAGCTGAAGCCACCAGGAGCGCTGGATGACAGAGGAGGGAAGAATCACGCCGTGACCTCAGCGGTGTGCTTGCTTCGGGAGCTGTTTGCAGCTTTCCTCCCAACCACATTACTTCACCCACATTCTGAACAGGGAATAATAAAGAACACAGTAACGCACAACCAAGCATGAATAACAAGGCTTTTATTGAAAGAGCAACGCTGATGACATTCAACCTTAGGTGCTAATTTCAGAGTTGAAATTTAAGACGGCCTCAACGCATTATTTCATGAATGAGACATACTAGGCACATAATGATGCTGAAATAATCTATGGAGATGATGATTATGTTTTGAAGGAAATTTTTCAGTGGCAGGAAGGTAAACACATTTTCTTATCCCTCCTCTGTCAGAACTCCACCAGCACGTCTCATCAAGCAGAAATTAAGCAAACACCACCACAGCCCCTAACGCTCTGGGGAAAGACGAAGCCAACCCCTGACGGGAAAAGGGCGGGGCCTCCCCGGCCCCAGGCCCGGCCGCCCCAGCGCCAGCTCCCGCCCCGCGGCGCGCATGCGCACACCCCCCCGGCACGGCGCAGCGGGCGCCATGCAGTGACGTCACGGGGTAATGGCGGCGCCCGCGGGGCGAGCACGCGGCGGGTAGCGGCACTAACGGGAACGGCTGTAACGGCACTAACGGCACTAACGGTAACGGCGGCCGGGACGGGCCTGCGGGCGCCCGTCGTGGGCAGGGCCCGGGCCCCAGGGGAGCGCCTGGCCCCGCGGCGGGGCCGCGTCTGCCCCGTGTGCGTGCTGCCGGGACGGTTCCCTAAAAGTAAACGAATTATGCCTCGCATTTCCCTTTCTCTCTTTTTTTTTTTTTTTAATATTGTCAGTGTAACTTTCATTCTTTTGACCTGACGCCCTAATGATTATTTTTTTCTCTCCGCAGTTTCTTTTTAGGTAAAAATGAAGGCCAAAAAAGGAAGGAGATTTACATCTTCCGTTAAACTGAAAAGAAAGGGTATCGAAGTGATAGGGAAATGGAAAACTGTGGAAATCGACCCCAATCTCTTTGCTGATGAACAGTTTCGAGATATAGTATGCCTGGAGGAACTTACGGAGTACAAGTTAGTAAGTTCTAATAAAGTGGGAAAAGTAAATGAGCAGAAGAGAAAGGCTCAGAGTCTTTCAGAAGGGAGTGGGGAGGAGGAAGAACCTGTTGTCCCTCCCAAAAAGAAAAAGAAAAGCAAAGATTTGAAAACCAGAACAGATAAAAGTGATGATACTAACGCCACAGAAGTTGATGTGCCAGTTGATGAAGAGACAAAATGTGAAGAAATAACGGAAGGCGCGAATTGTGAGGACAATGGGCATAGAGCTGAGAGCACTTCGAGCACAAAAAGTGCTGTGAAGAAAAAGAAAAAGAAGGTAGATAAAAATAAGACCTCTCAAGATCAGGAAGCTCTTCCATCAGTAACCACTTCTAAAAAAGTCAAAAATTGGTCAACTGAAGTTTTATCTGCCTCAAGTGATCACAAAGCTGATGTGTCTGCGTGGAAAGACCTGTTTGTACCTAAACCAGTATTGAAGGCCTTGAGTTACCTGGGGTTTAGTGCTCCAACGCCTATTCAAGCATTAGCCTTGCCTTCTGCAATCCGGGATAATATGGATGTTCTTGGTGCTGCAGAAACAGGTACGAGTCCGTTAAACTGGTGGTACATGCAGTGAAGTTTCCATCTCCACTCTTCTCCTTATTGTTACAATTTTTATATGTAGGTTAAGGGCATGTGGATCCTGCATATCCAGTGTATTAGTAATGATTTGTGGTAAAGATGGAATATTTTGTGTTTGTCAGTTACTAAATTTTAAAGCTCTACGAAGTAGAATGTGCATAACTTTTAAGTCTCAGTGAGGTTCTATCTTTTGACAGAATGGTCTTTTCCTGCTCTGTCTCAAATTCTCTATTATTTTAAGAACTCTGAAGTGATACATTACAAACAGCAGAATTAAGGAAAGAAACAGGGTCATACACCCAACAGGCTACATTTAATGAATGTCCCTGTGTCGAGACAAGAGAGCCAGTCTCCTCTGGATATAATTTGGTGCTGGCTTAGAGAAGCAAATAGGAAAGACCAGGTGGAGAGTGTTAAGCATTGTGAGTATGGCCCAGCATATCAGAGCATTATTGAAGCAAAAGAGGCCCAGACGGTGCCCTGAATCTGGACTTGGGCTGTATGTTGTTACCACCCGCAGCCATTCTAACTGCTTGTGCTTGAAGTGAGTATTACATAGTACTGCTGAAGTTAATGCAACAATCTCTTGTCCAGATTGTGACTGGCTCATGTCTTTTATCTTTGGCCATTGCTAGCCTGAGTGAAATCTGTTACAGCTTCTATCTTACCTAAACAATACTATGAAGTCTCCGAGCATTACTTTCCCTCTAACTTTTTTGCTGAACACCTTTGAAGTTTTGTCTTCTCTGGCACTACAACATGTTTTTCCCATAAAAGCTAAAAATAGGAAGCACAATTGCAAGCTGTGTTGGTTTAAAGGATTCTTTTTCATTCTTCTCATCTGTTCCAGTTGCCTTATCTCACTACTTGCCTTGTAAAGCCATTTACTGCTCTTGAGCATGAAGGTATAGTAACTAATTTAATAAGATATGCAGTCATTTGCATTTTTATTTTAATTAGAAGCCAGGATGGTGTTATTAGGTTTTAATAAGATTAGAAAGCCCCTCAGGGAGTATTTTTGAAAATGGAACTGAAAAATTAAATGCTGTATTTGTGCTGCAGAAAGGTGCCATTTTGGCAGTGCTGGAAAACAAATCCCTCCCTAGTTGCAGAATAGAAAGCACAGTTAGTAACAGGTTGTGCTCTTGCTGTCTTAATTTTGCATAACCCTGAGCTAATAGGACTGTTTTGCTCATTTATTTTGCTCCTTTATGAGAGAATGCCTGGTTCCCTCCAGAGAGCCCAAGGGGTCTTGATGTTCCTGCAGAAGCTTGAGAGGAGATGTGAGCAATTGTCTGTTAAGAAAGTGCTGCAGGTGGGAGAATCTGAAACTCTCCCGTTCTGTTTTCCACATCATGCATCTGCCCTCAGTGTTGGGCCTGAGGGAGGATGCTGGCAGATGAAAGAACTATTCTTCGCCTTTCGGTAGCACCATAGGAGAGGATAGCAAGATTTTGGTATGGTGGTAGATTCGTGTGGGGATCAGACACAGGAAATTCCAAGGCTTTTTGCAGTGAGGGTAACTACTTCTGTTCTGTTCATTACCATGTAATCACGGCGAAGCACTAGTGAGGTTTTGAGCTAAGAAATGTCTGAAAAAATCTTGCAATGTAAAATTGTTTAAAAGAGCATTTGTCAGCTTGAGCTGTAGGATCTGGGGCCACCGAGATGCACTGTTCTGGTGCTGCAGATCAGGCTATATGGTATGTGATCTGTGTGTTGTGAAGATAACATGGCCTATGAGTTAATTATTCAATATTTGAATGAATGTGGTGTCTGCAGATTAGTTCTGAGTTTTACTGCCATAATCTGGCCGGGTGCAGGGCTGACATTTGCACCAGGCAGATCGTGTTGTATTTGATTCAAGATCAGCATCATGTCAGGCTAATGGTACTAATATTAAGACTTTCCTCTAAGTAGACAAAATATTGTGCTGCTGACTTTGGCAAACCACGGTGGGCTTGTAATATGGACAAATACTGCTCAAGGAATTGAGATGAGATTTCCAGAGGACTGCTTCCCAGCAGTGGCCTGCTGCAGGAATGGTGTAATAGTGTATGGTGCTCTGCGTGCTTTTTTTATGACCAATGAACTGATGTTTATGAGAACCTTAGCTGAGGTTGCTGTACCGTCAGGGTTCTCCTAACATCTCTATTAGTGGCAGATAGTTCAGAAGGGAGTGTGTGTCAGGGATGTGACTCACAGTTTGGTGCAGTGAACCCCAGAAATTACAGCTAGGGGAGCACTTCTTTTTCTTTGACAACCCCCTTCTCTCTCTTTTTCTTTGACAACCCCCTTCTCTCTTGGATGCCTTATCTGTTTAAATCAGGTGTATGTGTTTTGACTATAAAAATCTGAGCTTGTGATGGATCACGAAATTAGAGGCTGGAGTATGTCAAAATACAGTTTTTCACAAAGTGGTAAACACTATGAATTGAAGATGGAAGTGAATCCTTCAAGTACTTTCCAGTTTGTCCTTGGCCTCATTTGTTATTCCTTTATTTGGAGAACATTGATCAGAACTGTCAATTAGGGCATGGTATTCTCCTTACGGGCATACAGTTCTTTAAAAAGATCTTGGCTGCAACCACAGCTTTTTAAAACTACTTTCAGAACAAATGAATCTGCCTGACCTGCTAGAAAAAAAATACCTATTCCCCAGGAAATACGTTATTGGTGACCTCAAGATGTATGAAGGGAACAGGAGACAAGATGCTATTGTTGCAAGTTTCTGGTCTTATGAAGATCAAGAGTTTGTGTGGATTACAACTGTGTGTTTTAAGAACAGTGTGATTGGCTGTGGCTCTTCTCATCTTTTCAAATAACCTTCATGTCTTCTCAGTCTGTATTAATTCTGTTTGTTTGTTTCTTAGGAAGTGGCAAAACGCTTGCATTTGCAATTCCTATGATTCATTCTGTGCTGGAATGGCAAAAATCAAACAGCTCAATGAGCAGAAATGACAGCGTTTCTAAAGAATCCCATCAGCATCATGATGAAACAAGATGGGAAAATGAGGATGAAGCAGAAAAACTAACCCATCAGCAGGTTGAAGATAGTGGAGATGAAGATGATGCGTCGTTTGCAACAGGCTGTGTGAAGGTGCTGGAAAATGCTGAATTTGATTCTAGTGACAAGGGACATACTGTTGGCCTCCATAAAAAGAGACCTCTTCTAGGACTGGTCCTTACTCCCACAAGAGAATTAGCTGTGCAAGTAAAACACCACATTGATGCAGTTACAAAGTTTACAGGTATGTAGACCCCAAGGGCTGTGTCCCAGGTAACACTGGGTTTGGGGCTTGGCACAGGTGTTGAGCCAGAATGTGTGCCACAGTTTTTCACAACATAAAATTGGGTGGCTTTTGAAGGGTTAGGGCTCACAGTCACTAATATTTGGGAAGTGCACCAAGATTCTTCAAAGAGATGCACGTGAAAGTAAATAATGTGGGATACTTTGCTTTAAAATGTTTATTTTTGTACAAATAGCTATTGACCTGGGCTTTAGAAACAGAATCAATACTGGATACAAAAACACAGTTTATATATATGTGTATATATTTAAAAAAAAATAATAAATTTAAGGGTAGAAGGCTTCGTTACATTGTCTGACTTACCTGCAACAGCAGTCAAGCACAGCATATTGCTGGGTAGTATGTTGATGAGAGGAATTTCATCCTGCTCCTTTCTCATCCAAACAGAGGTCAGCACATCTGTTAAGGGAATGAGTGAGGATGTGAAACTACTAAAGATGGGGAGAATAGGGAAGTAACTCCCCCCTTCTCAAAAGCAGCAATTGTTTATTTGCAGCATCAACCACAGGGTATGGAGTGCAGTGAACTGTTTAAGAGCATCTTCCCTTGGTGTCTACATATCCTGCTGTGCTCATCAGTCTGCAGCTGATTACAAGGCTAATTTTAACTCCTAGCCTAAAATAATCAATTTATGTCAGTACAGCCCTGACAGGAGTGGTGCTATTTGTATATACAAATCTGCTGCCCAAGTGATGTGCGGTTGCTGTAGCAGGAGAGAAAATATGTTTTGATGTGGGCTTGCTTTGTCTCAACACAAAACTGTGCACAGTACTTGCATAGTAGCATTGAGTTCCTCACATGTGCTGGTGTATCCCCTGAAGAAGTAGGGTGAAGTAAGCCACGTGTGGGGTCTCTGCTTCCAGATCCAAATTTCTAGTACCTGAGCAAATTGCTTAAAACTAAATTAGGGTTTCCATGCTACTCTGCAGTCCAGAGAATCATTAATCAGGCAGTAACATCCTCGTTCCATAGCAAATGGGTAAGGCAGGCATTTCTTAGTCTTAGAGGGACCTGCTGGTTATTCGTAACAGGAACTTGCTTGCTCGTGCAGATATAATTGACAAAGCAGGAGTTTCTGCAGTACAGGTAAAACAAAAAGCTAATGGCTGTGGAGGACATACATGATTATTGCTACTTTTGGAAGATAGGTGCACTAAAAGAAAGGCTATTATATGCACTAGGAGAAGGGCTACGTTATTTTTGACATCTTCCTTTAACAAGAATTTCTCTGCAAAGTTGACAGCATTGCCTTAATGTTGACAGTGTTGTATAAAAGCCCACGAATTTCCTGGCAGAGAAGCTTGATGCTAGTTGTGGTATAGACATTTTAAACTCACTTCTCTGAGTGGATGTATGTAAAGATACTCACTGATAAATTCAACAAAGGCTATAATTTATATCTTCTAGGCATTAAGACTGCAATTCTAGTTGGAGGCATGGCCGCACAGAAGCAAGAACGTGTACTGAATCGAAAGCCAGAAATTGTAATTGCAACCCCAGGCCGTCTGTGGGAACTGGTGAAAGCAAAACACCCACATCTCTCCAATCTTCGGCAGCTCAGGTAAAGGTGCTTTTAGACTAACTGCTGAATGCTGTAATGGGTGTTGCTGCATATAGTGATTGCATTTACTGATTAAGCAATTTAAGCTATGTAAGATAAACTTACTTTATTGCCAGAGTATAGTGGTTAGTGCATAGTGGTTATGTGGAGAGAGGGAAATGTTAAAGTCAGTAACAAAAAACTTATTTTTCTTTTAGAAACCCGTTTTTTCAGAAAGAAATGTGGAAGGCTGTTTTAGCTACCCTGGCATATCTAGTGTTCCTTAGAGTTTTACATACAGATCTTTTTTTTATGTGTTTATCAAGAGAGATTCTTTTGAAGTATATCAGATTTGTATTTATCTACACAACTCTATTTATACGGTAAGTTTTCTATTTGACAGGTGCCTTGTGATTGATGAAGCAGACCGAATGGTTGAAAGAGGTCATTTCTTAGAGCTGTCTCAGTTGCTGGAACTCTTAAATGATTCACAGTATAACCCTAAACGACAGACTTTTGTTTTTTCTGCCACCCTGACATTAGTCCATCAGACTCCCACAAGAGTTTTACAGAAGAAGAATGCTAAGAAGATGGACAAGAAGACCAAACTAGAAATGTTAATGGAAAAAGTAGGAATAAAGGGCAAACCAAAAGTGATAGACTTAACAAGGAAAGAGGCTACTGTTGAAACTCTGACAGAGACCAGAATCCACTGTGATACAAACGAGAAGGACTATTATCTCTATTACTTCCTTCTCCAGTATCCAGGAAGAACCATGGTCTTTGCAAACAGCATAGACTGTATAAAGCGCCTCAGTTCTCTCCTCTCGATCTTAAATTGTGATCCGCTTCCTTTGCACGCCAATATGCACCAGAAGCAAAGGTTAAAAAACCTGGAAAGGTTTGCTGAGCGAGAGAGGTAAGTTGATTGTTTTGCTTTCTAGTAGAGAAGAAAAATAAATCACGCAAAGAATGGGGAGGGGAAGAGAGGAAACAACCGTGTTAGAAGAGGAGAAGGTTTGGAGAGTTGGCTGGGGATGCAAGTCCCTGGTTTCTGAGCGAAAGTTACTGACAATGAAGGATGGGGTCCATAGGGTGACTGAGGCATTCAGCTGGAGTCAGTTCAGTGGAGGGGTCACCAAGGTGGCTGAGAAGCACTTCCTCTGTGAGGGGAGGCTGGGGGCACTGGGTTTGTGTCACCTAGAAAAGAGGAGGCTTAGCGTGGACCTAATGGCAGCCCTCCAGTGTCTTAAGGTAATCAAGGAGACACAGCCAGACTTCTCACAGCGGTGCATGGTGGGAGGATGAGAGACAACAGGCACAAGTTGAAATGAGAGAGCTTCAGACTGGGTTGCAAGAAAGAGCTTTCTCTGTAAGAACAGGCAGGCATTGGAGGAGACTTCGTTCTTGGGGGTTTTAAGGGCTTGATTGGACAACCTGGTCCCAGCCGTGTAGCTCACCCAACTTAGAACACAAGATTGGGCTGGAGACCTCATGAGGTCCCTTGGAGTCTGAATTACTCAGGGATCCAGCAGGTCCTTATCGCTGAAGGAGTCGTCATTTACCTTGTTCTCATCTATATGCTTTTATAATCATCGTGCACATTCCCTCTGGCCCTCTACCTTAGCTCTACAGCTCCTGTAGGTTGGTTCCTTTGACCAAGCTATCAAAAAGTAAATCACTTCTTGCTGGATTAGGCTTTTGCAGGTTTTCTTAGGTGAATTAGCTTCCTGAGGGTCAAAGTATCATAGAGCAATGTGAGAGAAGGGGCAGTTGTGCCTTTCAGCAGCAATGGGCTGTCAGATTTACCCAGGCATGCCTGTTGTGTCATTTTAAGAATGATTGCTTCCTTCTGGCTTTGGAACGGCCTTTGGGAGGCAGGTGTGTGTTCTCAACACTTCAGTAAGCAAGAAGCCTCACAACTTAGTACTGGTGCAAAGTACTGCGTGCTGTCTGATTGTGCTGGAATGTGTACCACAGTAATAGACTCGGGCAGTGGAAGCAGATTGTATTGTCATGATAGATCTGCAGTATCCATTGGCAAAATGTAGTATCAGTCGCCTTGCCATAGGCCAGACCGAGCATTTTCAGAGTCTGCATTTCCACAGATTTTCAAGGCAAGAAGCAATCTACGAGGCCATCTACAACAGCCTCTTGCAAAATGCACACCATGGAATTTTCTGTTTATTTCTGCTTTGAACCTTGTAGCCATAGGGTATGCAGTCAGATGCCATAAAATCTTAACAAATTCATGCTACCTACAAATAACTCTTTTCAGCTGCTGGGAGGTTTTTTGTTTTTTTATGAACAAATTGCTCCATACCCTAGGCAGATTTCTGTCTCTGTAACAGAGTCTTTCTATAAAAGAATTACTTTTCTGAGTAGTACTTCATTTCTAGGGGTGAGGGGAAATACTAATAATCAGAACAGAATAACCACCTTATATTTCTAGTTTTTAATTTATGTAGAGAAATTATTTGAGTACGACTTGGTAGAAGACACTTCAGCCCCCAGAATTGTTAATTAAATCAATAATGTTAATAATAATGTGATTTTCTCGACTGGTGAAATGTGTAATAGCCTTTCTGTCCTGCCAAAAGATCAACTGTGTTGTTGATGCTATTGTCATACCAAGCTAATGATATTTTTAAACCCAGCCTGGGCAGAGCACTGAAAAATGTACTGAGGGAGACCTTTTAGCCCCCTGTCAAGGGGTTGGATTTGGTTGTTGAATAGTGATTTATGCTATTTCCTGTGAATTCCTGAGAATAAAAGCTTAGGAAAACAGGATACAGCAAGGTAGGGAATTTCATTATTAGAAACAGAATGAACCTGCTGAAGGTAACATTTATGTTATTTCTTTTACTGTAAGAGTTTCTGTTTCAAGACTGCCTGTGAGGTAATACTGGGTATGGTTTTCTGTAAGGGCAAACAAATAGCGTATTTCTAGCAGATGATAGTACAAATTTGTTCCTTAAATTTCTGTGGTAGAATTCAGGGTCATGTATTTTACATTTCTTGGCAGATGGTTTACTCTTCAATTTTATGTTCATTAAATATTATCACTTTCTCAGCTGTGTCCTCCTGACAACAGATGTTGCAGCTCGTGGTCTTGATATTCCCAACGTGCAGCATGTCATCCACTACCAGGTTAAATATCTTTGATGTTTTTGCCTTTACTATTTTGGTTTTGAAGTAAGTTTCTTTTACTAGCAACCCAAAGTCTATAAAGCTCTGATTCTCAGTCCTGTTTTAAGAGTATAGGGATTTAATCATCTTTAATTAAACTGTCCTGTAGTGCTTTGTACCACTGCTACAGTGACTGTCATTATAAGTGTGTGATTATATACAAGAAATGACATAACAGATATGATTCTCCTTGCTTTTTGCTTAACTTTGAAACCCAAAGGTGTCACGTGACTCATCCTTATAATTCTTCTTTGAAAACGCATACATGCATACAATTTTTTCCTGCTTTGCAAATGAAATGTCAGAGGGTCAGAAGTTAGGAGAAGACTTGTAACAGATTATGCCAGGAAAAATACTAGACCAGGGAACAAAAACTGTCCTGAGGCAATGTCTTTCACCATTACCTTCAGCTGTGTTACATGCAATTTGCCATGTGCATATAAAAAGCAATTTATCATTAGGCCTGGTACTATGTGGCAATCTCTTGGCCAAAGAATGACAAGCTGCTGCTAAGCTTCTGTGGCCAGTTTCATCATTTGTCTGACTTTTTGCAGGTCCCTCGCACTTCTGAGTTGTATGTACACAGAAGCGGCAGAACAGCCCGAGCTGCCAATGAAGGCCTTAGCTTATTGTTGATCGGCCCTGATGACTTGATCAATTTTAGGAAGATTTATAAAACCTTGGAGAAGAGTGAAGAGCTGCCATTTTTCCCAGTTGAAACCAAGTATATGACTTCTATCAAGGTAAAGAAACGTCAATCTCTGTGCAGCTTGAGTAGTTGCTTACTTGCTTGCTTACATTACTGCATTGCCCATCACGTTCTTTCCAGGTTTCGGATGAAATTTACTCTTCAGGACCTGGATTTGAAAAATCACACTTTATCTTTTTAAACCAATATTTGTGGTTTCTCCTCAATAACTGGCCCAAGAAAAGTATTCAGACGTAAACAACACTTACATTTTTCTTGCCTGTCATTGCACAGAGCTTCTCATGACTAGATTCCCAAAAATGGTACAGGGAGGTGTGTATGCTTGGTGGCTGGGAAGCTGGGATGTTTAAAGTATCCGTTAGGAATAGACCAGAGCAGGATCTTCAGTGGTCTTTGACTGCCACTGAACCCGGTCAGAACCAGCTATGTTTCCTTTTTTTAGCCGACAATTCAGTCATTCAGTAACTCCCAAGATTCACAGTGGTTAGGATTTACAAAACAATACATTTCAGAAAGAAATGTTTCTGCTTTCTGAAAAAATAACTTGTTTTGAGAGTGCTCCTGCAGAGGTCCCTTTGACATTTCTTCATGAGTAGCTTTTGGCAGTTATCACGCTCTGTCAATTAATGGGCAGGTAAATATTGTTCCCACACTTAAATTTTCCTGCTACCATCTCACTCTCTTCTCTCCATAACAGTACTTCTTTCCCCAGGTAAGGTGTCTTTCTAATTGTAATTACAGAACTCTAGCCTCCTAGGCCCTTCACATGGTCAGGTGTCATTTACACTTTGCCCTGCACTTAATCACAAAGCCCTTGTAGTTAGGACTCATAGTGCTGCTAGTTCTTTATGTCTGTCCCTTTTTTACTCTCTTCCCTGGTTCTGCCTGCCTTCATCCAAGTTGTGAAAAATCAGAAGGAATTTCACAGTTGAAAGGAATAGAATTGGCAAACCATGGTAGAGAAGAGACTAAAAAAGGACTCAAATTTTACGAAGACGGAAAAGCTATTTAAAATTCCGTGTAATGATCTAAGGAGACGTGACTGACTTGTTTTATTAGTTGATTACAAGTTTAATTTCTTGTTTCTGCTGTTTTAATTATCTTGGCAGTTCCGGGTGGTGCTGTAACTGTGCAGCACCCAGCTATTCATTTGGGCTCGTAAGGGAGTCCTGCACACAGTTTTTGTGCAACCGCAGGCACATTCCAAACAGCAGAAGTTGTTGCTAGGTTGATTTATTATTTACTGTCAGTGCAGATTTTCTTTCCGTAACAAATTAGCTATTTAAGACAGCTTGGCCTAGCTGGAAAGCTGCAGGTCAGGTTAGGTTTGCTGGACATCTTCATTCCACATATGAGCAGCTGGGAAGAAGGATGGAACATTTTGTCCTATGCCTAAACAAAGTCAGGTGCATTTTTGAAACGTGTGTGGCCTGCAGGAACTTTGGTTCTTCAGAATAACATGAAGTTTAGTGGCTGTCCCCCATTGCTGAAACTGGTAACTTTTAAGATCCAGCTGTACTTTGGAAATGATTGGTGATGCGTCCCTGATGTCTCTGAAGTGTTTATGACAATTCCTTTAAAGAATGAGGTGCTAACATTCAGCGATGTTTAGAAGTTGAGATATTTTAGGAGTCAAATTCAATCATGGGTATCTGAAGAAGGAAAACGCTTTGGTAAATGATGTGTCCGTATTACATAGGGTGTCTGCTGGGACAGCAGTAGGGAACAAATGCATCTGTCTCTCTGCAAGGCTGACACCTAGGTTGCATTGTAATGCATGCTTTCAAACACTGATTCTGCTAGAGTGCCCCACATTTAAATCTGATCGAAATGTCTGAGATGCACTTTTGTTGCAGGAGCGGATGAATTTGGCACGGCAGATTGAGAAGGCAGAATTTTTCAATAGTCGAGCGAAGCAACACGATTCTTGGCTCCAGCAAGCTGCGGAGGCTCTTGAAGTTGATCTCGATGATGACCTCTTTATGGGCAAGTAGTAGTGCTTGTTATGGGTGTGCTCAGTTGGTCCTACAGTACTGGTGTCCAAAAAGAGTGCTACTGTGGTAGAGGAACTTTTAAACCCTGCAGGGCAGAAGGGGAAGTAAAGCAGTGTTACTACTTAGTACGTGGCATTGCTAGTGTTTTCAGGATGGTTGTGTCCTAGTGCTGCAGTGAGGGAGTGAGTTGTGACAATTGTGGCAAGACACAGACAAGTCCAGGCAACATAGGATAGTTTAACTTGTAGCAACCGTTTTAAGGTAATCTAACAGTCTAGTATGTCCTGTGGGAATCTTTTCCCCTCTGTGTCAAAGAAAAAGCTATTTATCCACTCCTGCTTATTTCTCCCATCCCCCTGTAGTCAAGCAGCAGGACAGGAGCCAGGCAGCGCTGTGGAGGAACACCCAGGAAATGCTGGCAAATACCAAAAATTATGTGAGCCTTATGTGGGTTGAATTGTGTGGGCTAAGTGTCGAATAGTGGTATGCAAGTTGTTGAGGTTTCAGGTGGTGTGTTAAAACTATAATATTTTCTTGTACTTTAAGATTAAATATTCTGCAGGCTGTGCCTGGGGGAATGTATAGGGCTGTGCAGCTACAGGTGCCTATTAGTTGAATGCCATGAAGCTTTGCACTGCTTAGATGGACTGTTAAATGCCACACTGTGCTCCAATTTTAGGAGCTGAAGGTATAATTTCCTACCAGTCCAGAAGGCGTACTGAATGGAGTTGCTGCCTGGGTCACTTCAGCTTAAGCTGCCTCTATCCTGGTAGCTGCTTAATATACAGATGCCTGAATGTTCAGATACATATTTTTCCCCTTTCCTTTGACCATAGGCTAGCTCGTTTTCTCCTACTTTCCAAGCAAAGACTAATCAGATCTGTCCGAACTGTTCAGCAGTGCTCTCAGATAATTAGCAGCCTGTCTGTTTTGACATAATCTGAATATTCTGTGCTTTGAGATAAGTTTCAAAACAGCACAACTAATGCAAGTTAGTTGCGGTTCTTCAGTGAAGCGCTTTGTAATTGCCACCCAGAATCTTGCCAGATTCATGCAGTTATTCAGTCTCCGATTCTTCCATAGCTTGTTGGAAACAAATGAAAGTCTTAGTCATACCTCCCATAAATAAAATGCTTCTTATATTGTTACAATGGATGTAGTAATGTCCTTTCAATTTACATTACAGATAACCTTGATTTCATTTATTCCCTCCAGATCAGGCTTCTGATCCTGTGAACTATCTCAGGTCTCTTTTGTTCCCTTCCTTCTATGATATTAAATCTGGCCATCTCATTGGGTTTTTTATGTATAAGAAAGAAAAGAGTTTCCCATTTAACATGTGCTGAAATGAGGCTTGCATAAGGTAACAACTTACAGAGGAGAAGGTTCTGCCAGAGCTGGAAACCCTCAGTTAATATTTTGTCTTCTGGACCCCTTTTCTTTTTGTTCCCGAGAGAATGCTCTGGGTTGAAAGTCAAGTGAACGATTTAGCAGAATGAAGCCTGGGATAGAGCTACTCAGTCATGTTTATTCTTACTTTTTTTTTCTTGTGGACAACCTCAGGTGATCTAGAAATGTCACAGATGACCGGAAAACTACATTGTAGTTGAGCGGTTTTGTTGGAGGGAGATTTGTAGCAGTAGGGGCAGATGCTAAAGGCTGATGAAACAGGCCAGTGCAAGTTCTTCTGTTGTAACATTCTGTATCTTTGATTTTCATTCCCAAGGAAGAAAAGCTAGTGAGCAAGAAGAAAGCCAGAAGCAAAAGATGCTGAAGGGAATGAAGAAACAACTGAAACATATGCTGTCCCAGCCACTGTTCAAAGTCTTTATGAAAACCAAGTACCCAACGCAGTCTGGAAAACTACTCCTGCCTCAGTCCTCAGCGGGCAATTCAGAATCTGCTCTGGGTACCGTGTCAAAACAACACGCCAAGAAGAATAAATCAAAAAAAATTAGATAACTAAGCAAGATCTCTTGCTGTGATGGAATCAAGGACTAACCTTATCAAGGCTGACAGTTCTTATGCAGGAGCTCAGCTAGAAAACACGTAGTATCAAGGGATGATTTCTGTGTCTTGGTTGTGCAGGCACACAGCAAAATGTTGATCTGAATCTGGGCACTGTTAACATGTGATTAGTTACTCTTGAATCCTGTCTTCAATCTTATTTTCTGACATCCTTTTCCTTACTGTCCATATTAATAGAATTTAATTAGTTTTGAGATAGTTCTGTTCATTGCTTCTTTTTATAAAGCAGGTGGAAGTACTGGGTAAAACTCGCTGTGGACATATTCTAATGTAACTTGATTTGAATTTTAATGTTATTAACGGGGAAAGTAGGCTTTATGCAGGGGACAATCTGAGCTGGTGGTAATGGCAGATTTGGCTTTTACTGCAGTTAGTTCAGTGAGAAAGGCAGTAAATACAGGTAGTGTTACCAGGCAGGCTAGAATTGTAGTTATGGGAATCTCTCCCAGTTTCCTTTCCCCTCTGATACTATTTCTCAGTTCTGTTATCTGCTGTGTCTAATTCCATTACTCCTTTGTTAATATGTTTAAGAATGTTGGAAAAAAAAAGTCAAGGTGGCAATAGTCCAGGACTGACCTTGGGAGATACGCAATCCAGGCAGACTTTTCAGGAATGAGTGTTGCTACTCAGCATGTTACTAATTAGTATCTGGAATTAAGTCTGTGTTTGAAAACATGTTTGAATCATGACCTTTGTTCTGTTGGAAAAGATGATGATGTGAAATGTCACTTATGAAGAGTGTTTCCTGATGATTGTACTTCTGAATCATTTTAGCCTGACCTGGGCAAATACTTGTTAAAAATGTTTTTTAAACTATGTCAGAAAAATGTATTTTGAATTCTTGTTAAATTATATTTGGTATAAAACGCAAAGTCTGTGTCTGCTTTCAATTCCTTGGAATTTCTAAATTTCTTATAGCTTTCCCTGTACATTTAGCAGTCAAGGAGAGGAAATTCAGGGGAGAAGCACCCAAAAGGTAAGGCACAGTAGCGACACTTATATTGGTGGGAGCACAGAAAACCTTCACCTTCCAGCTCTAGACTGAGCAAAGTTTTTGTGTCTTGTATTGAATCAGTGTGACTGCCCTGCTAGGAGGCACCAACTGACTCAACTAGTCAAAGAGAAATTTACCTATGGAGTTAAGTGTCCCCACCAACCACTTGCTGGTTCTGGAAGAGTAGCAAGTTCTTTGCTCTTTCATCTTTATGAATAATTGACTCTCCTGCTCCCCCATCTCTGACAAGGGCTTTTCTCTCACTTGCTGCCTTGCATTACTGAAGAAGAGATGTGACAATTTAATCATAACAGTACAGAGGTTATAAATTTATGAAGCTTTTCTTGCAATACACTGTTCATCTGATGTCCTGTCCTTTGGGGTGGTATGGGTGGGTGGGGGGGAGAAGTTGTAAGGCTTTATCCATGTGAGAAGACAAAACATCTTTGCAGTATCTGTGACATCTGAGAAAATACAAATTTAAACAATGCTTCTTGCAAGGAGAGCTGAGAAAATGAAACTGAGCAAAGGCAAGCGTGCCCTGTCTCATTCCTTCTTTTTTTCCTGTACCATATTAATCATATTTTTAAGCTATGGAAAGAAAACTTTCATTGCTTTTTGCATCCCTGAAGGACTGAAGAACAGGTGGGCCTTCTATGTATCTTGTGATAGATTTTTGCCTGCGATTCATCAGACGAAATCAAGGCCGACTCCTGACACTAGCACTCTGTATCCCCTCCCTTGTCTGAAAATCTGCATGAGGTAGAAGAGTTTGGCAATTTATAATTCCACATGATGACAGGAAGAACTGAACTGGAGGATGATGAGAGTATTATTTCTTCTCCATCATTGCTGTGAAGTTTTTCAGCTACTCCTGTTTCCTTGTGCTTAACAGCCTAGTTCACACACCCACCCCTCTGTCTGGCCCTCAGCCCACTGTCTCGCTAAGTCTCCCTAGGATGGAGCGCGACACCTCTGCCCTCCTCCTCGCCTTCTTCATGCTTGCCTATGGCATGCTATGCTGCTGGCTTTCTCCCACAGCCCCTGACGCACTCAGCACGTGTTCTCTGGGCTTAATCTACTGATAAAGTACCCCATGGGAGCTCAAGCCATTGCTTGGACCCTAAAAATATCCATGTCTTAAAAAGAATACTTGTCTAGCACTCTGCAAGCTCTCTTCTGACTGCCTGCTTTCACTTGTCCTTCTCTTGCTAATACATGGAGTCTTCTAACTGTAGGAGGAACCTTATGCTTGCTTTAGCTAATTTAAGCAAATTATTAAACAGTAACTGGAAAATATTACTGCTTAACGGTCCCTCTCCAGTGTGGACTAGGTTACTGCTGGAGGAGAAGAGGGCAGAGGAGCAGGTTTTTATCCAGCTCTGATTATTTGCATGTTTCACTGGTGCAAATTAGACATGAAGAGTTTTACATCGAGTGCATATGGGTGATTTAATTTCAGTATTTAATGAAATGTGTAGTAATGAATTACTTCTATAATGCTCTACTGGCACAGCAGTTATGCTAAAGCATCCAACAAGTAATCTTGTGTTTTGTGGCAGCTTATGTCTGCTAAAATACTCATTAATTAATAGACTAATTAGGTCTGTTTAGGCTGTAAGAGCAACTACCAAGTAGATTAATCAAGGCATGAGTTCAGCAAAGTGTTGGTAGTGGCCCGGCCAATACAGAGCCAGAAAATTGAAACCCTTCTAGCTTCTGAACCTACGTTTTTATTTTGTGAGTGTGGGAGGCCACTCATCCTTGCCACAGAGCTCCCAGTATGTCATCTGACTACCAAAAGAAGGAAGAGTCCCTGTAGTTTAAGACATCTGCTGAGGAGATAGTTTGGACAGGTTCTCATACTTTGGACAGTAAAGTTTCCCGAAATTCGTAGCCTTTTCTTTCTCTCTTCCCCTGTGTGTTAGTGAAACAGCAAGTTAACAAAGGAGAAATTGGAGAGCTGCCTTAGCATATGCCGGCAGCCCAGGCGCACCTCTTGCCATGAGGCATATGGCAGGTAATTTGCACCTTGCCGGGAAAGGGACAGGTACCTCACGTTCACCACGCTCGCCACAGGGAAAGGGTGCACATGGAGGAAATAGCAATTAGGAAGCTGATGCAGAGCAAGTTCCTGTCCTTGCTCATCCCTTGTAAGCCTGTGTTCACATCCGTAAGGAGGAAAGGAGGAAGGAAAGCGCGCTCATGGTGATTTCACTTTACGCTGTCTGATCCCAGGAGGAAAATCTGGTAATAAACACTGTGCTTTCCTGGGTGTTCAAATACCCACTGCTTTGTCCTGTGCTAGCAGGGTGCCTTTGGGGGACTGAGTAATTCCACGTTGTCTGATGAGTGGCTTGGTGAGGGAAGTTGCTCAGAAGACTGTGAGTTAAGCGGCAAGCCTGATAACATAGCAAGCAATGTTTAATATCCAGCCAGCGGTCTTTGCAGAAAAAGAGGATGGTGTCAGAGGTCATAGGATTGAAGGAGGAGGGACATGACAGACAAAAGGACTTTTTGCTTTAGGAAATGGTGCTGATTTTGTAACCCTCTATAGCTATCTTTCCTCCCTCTCCCCTTCTGATGCTATGGCAATTGTTTGATATTTTTCTGGCCCACGTGAGATTTCTTATTCCAGATTCCTTTTGTGAAAGGTACTTAAGGGCTCCAGTGTTTCCTCAAGTCAATCAAAAGCTCCTCATGGGGCTGGCCTCACAGAATGGAGACAAAAGAGGAAAAATAATAATCCATGACTCCTGAGGCAAGTTCATTGGCCTCTGAAAGCAAGCGAACAGGGCTGTTACACTTGTTTGTCTTGGAGTTCAGTAGCTCCTGCTGTTAAGCGAGAAGAAATTGAGGCCTGTTTCCAGAGCAACCAACTTAAGATGGTACAAACTGCCAAATTTCTGTAGGTGACGGCTGCAGTTACAGAACACAGCCCCAAATCCTAGGTTCAAAAAGGAGAAAGAGCACTGCAAAGTACACATAGACTTTGGTACCCCTAGTTTGGTTAGAGGTATGGTGTCCTGTTATTGCTCATGTGATTGTACCGGCCTACTTGGTAGTGTGAATGCCCTTATAGCAGTGGAGTTTATTTTCCTTTCCTTGTGGAAATACCTAAGCAACTATAAGCAATTTTAGTACTGACTGGAATATAACTATTAGATTTCTGTACCAGCATTGGTTATAAGGTGCTATAAGGTGCAAGGTGTAAGGAGACAGCCGCTGTCGATCCATTTTCCAGCCATTTCAGACTGTTTCTGTTAGTGTTGTTTCTAAGCCAGCTCAAGTGAAGTCAAATCCTCTCAGTTCTCAGATGACCTCACAGCATGGTTTTCTTGGCAAGTTAAAAAAATTGTGAGAATTAAATTTGCTGAAATACTTCTTGATATTTTTTTCTTTGTTTACCTAGGTTCTTAAAATCTCTTGAATTCCAAATGCAAATAAAGTTTATCCTTACATCATGACTGGAAAATATGTGCCTTTCTTCATAGAAGTTTTCCAAAGTTCATTTTCTAGCAGATCATTCAATCATAGATGTGTGTGCACAAATAATTTGACCTAGCTTTTAGCTAATATGACTATATACAAGAATAAAACGGGCTGGAGCATCTCTCCTGTGAAGACAGGCTGAGAGAGTTGGGGTTTTTCAGTCCTGGAGAAGAGAAGGCTCCAGCAAGACCTTACAGCGGCCTGCCAGTACCTAAAGGGGGGTATAGGAAAGCTGGGGAGGGACTCTTTGTCAGGGGGTGTAGTGATAGGACAAGGGGGAATGGCTTTAAACGAAAAGAGGGCAGATTTAGATTAAATATTAGGAAGAAAATCTTCACTCAGAGGGTGGTGAGGCACTGGCACGAGCTGCCCAAAGAAGCTGTGGATGCCCTGTCCCTGGAGGTGCTCAAGGCCAGGCTGGATGGGGCTTTGGGCAGCCTGGTGGTGGGAGGTGTCCCTGCCCATGGCAGGGGGCTGGAACTGGACAATCTTTAAGGTCCTTTCCAGCCCAAACCATTCTGTGATTCTATGATAAAATACTGACATTAGCTAAATAGGTACTGATTGTATAAGTGTATGTATATATATGAAGAAATTTAGAATTTCAAAAGAACTTGTAAAAACCTCAACATTTCTCAAAGGAATAACATAGGAAAGTGTCATTATGTCTGCTTTATAAACAGAAAAACAGCTCACTGTGCCTTTCCCACAGCTCCTTGCTAGGGTGGCAGTAGAGCTGATACGCAGAGGTGTGCGGAGATCCAGCCCAGTGCTGTGAAGTCCATGCTCAGCTCACCTCTTGGCTTTCCTTGGTATGTTTCAAACGTATAGGCGCTCCCCAAGAACTAGACCCATCAGAGCAGGCACTGAAGCACTATTCCCACTGCTGTTTGTCTGCTGCTGGAGCCTTCGAGCAGCAAAGAGCAGCAGGGAAACATACAGGGAACTTTGTCTTCTTCATTAAAGGAACGAAGTATGAATTTCCTAAACAATAAATGCTAACTAGAAAATATGTCATCGTGCATTTCAAAAGAAACAAGAAAATCTCAATGTTCAGTCCCAACTAAATCTCAAAAAAAAAAAAAAAGGAAATGAAGACCTGAAATTTAGAGCATAAAAACCAATACAGCTTTAGTGAGCAGAAATTTCACATTGTTTTCCTCTATTTAAAATATGACAGCACCAAACAAACATTGAGTAATGTTTATCAGAAGCTGTTTAATTAGAAAATGGTACCATCATTACCCCTGCACTTTTCTGTACACAAAAGCCTGGTTGTCACCAACAGCCAGGGGCAGCTCTCTGCTTGCAATTAAGAAAATGTTTGCATTTTCCATTTTCTCGCAATGCCTTATTATTTAAAAAAAAAAAAAAAAAGGAAAAACTGACACTTACAAGGCACCGGTTTGACTGAGAAGGGTTTGTCTACATTTTGTCAGCAAAAGCTGTCTTTATTGTTCCTGCATTTAAACTAAACTTCCTCGCATGCGAGGGATGAGACCAAAACTCATTTTGCAATGAATTCCAGACACTAGAGCTGGGTTAAGGTGTAAGAAGAACCAACTGTGATGCACCAGTTCCCTGCTGGGGCAAGTAATGTTGTAAATAAACATTCCTGCTCTTTAGCATACTTATATTTATAACCTTTCTATATGCTCTGAATAGCAAGTCAGGCTCTTGATTTATAGCATCGTTTCCCAGCAGAGGCCCAATGCACAGATAAGCAGGGATGGTGGATGTGCTTTGCTGTAGCAAATGGCCAAAGTGGAGGAGGTAGGAGGGAGAGAGAGAGTTCAAGAAAAAAATATCTTTCTGTGACCTAGTAATTGCCAGAACTACATGTTCTCCCTCTCAGCATAACTCTTCACGGGAGTCAATGTGAAAAGTAAACACTCGTTTTAAAAAATTGATTAAATACCTTAGAGCGCTGGGGGAGACTGGATTCAAGTGACAGCTTGACAAGTGGAGCCTGCCAATCCCTGGCAGCTCTTGTTAGTCAGTCTGTACCACGAGCCCAACTAGAGCTGCCAGCTGCAGCTCCTGCGTGCTCGCTGCCTTACAAGCATTGAGCAGAAGATGGGCCAAGTCCCGCAGGCCTGGGCCCGTTTGGGTGTCAAGTCAATTGTCATTCGAAATCACTGGGACTTCTGCTGACTGCATGGTTGGTGGCCGTGGGACAGGCAGTCAGCTCGCCCAATTAAAACCTTAAAAGATCCTGTCTTTATCTGGTGAATGGTGAATTTCAGGCATCGTGTTATGTGCATTGTGCAGGAAAATGCCATGATTGTTCAAAAACTTTCCTCAGGTTCTGGAAAGAAACCTTCAAATTCAAAAGCTTGCTCTTGCTGTGAGAAGTAAACAGGTCTCTCTGCTTTATCCACTGGCTTTATCCATCCTGGCAAATCTGACAGTACATTTTCCCTAGCCAGCACTGAGTTTTAAGTAAACAAATTCACTTTGCTGTCAGATTACAAAGTGCATAGCACATTGCAGCAGTTGATAAACTGAGGGATAAGCTGATTATGGTGATCAGCTTGGGTGTTCATTTCACACAGTGGCCTCACAGAGGCACGTTTCTCTTCCATGCTCAAAACCTAACCCGGAGCAGTGGTGCTGCACAAGCAGTGGTTGTTCTTGTGGAGTCCTGCCTTCTTCTTGCAAGAGGAAAATGAAGTACAGCAATAAGAAAGGAAGAGTCTTGCTATCCTCAGACATGTGCTTCTTGTATCTCAAAGTCCTTCACCTCTGGCTATAGTTAGCACCCCACTGTGCTGTCCCACTTCTCTAGGCAGTATTGCAATTATAGAGCATGAGTTGTTACTGTGTCTCTGTGTGGTTCTCATCATGGTTGAATATAAATCCCTAACAATCCCTCTGTTCCTTTTATATTTGCATCTTTCCCCATATTTATTTATTCAGCTATTGCACCAAAACGAACTCTTGCCAGCTGTAGTTGCATTTCAGTTATTGCAAAGAACTGTTTCTAAAAGATGATGAGCACTCACAGTAATTATATTGCTGATAATCCATTTCATAGAAATCATAATGGAGTCAACATTGAAGTAGTTAAAATGTCTTGTGTTAACATGATATTCTTTTTTTAATTGAAATAGCACAGTGCTGTTTGAATTTAAGCCACTAGTGCCAGGATTTTCCCAGTCCAGGTAATGCATTTCCTTTCAGTGTCCTATTCCAAGCAAAATCCTCTGTACCTGCCTGCCAACTTCTCCATAGAAAGAGACTGCCTTTGTTCCAGAGGCATTTGGACAATCCCCTCAATAATCTGCTTTAACTTTTGGTTAGCTCTGCACTGGTCAGGCAGTTGGACTTGATCTTTGTAGGTCACCATTCCATTCCATTCCATTCCATTCCATTCCATTCCATTCCATTCCATTCCATTCCATTCCATTCCATTCCATTCCATTCCATTCCATTCCAAACCCTTCAATACCCTTTTCCCAAGCACTTAGAGCACACGGAGGTAAACTAGCAGAGGCCATAAGCTTGGCCTTTCCCCCTGTTAATCCAGAGCTAACATATTAGCTGTTTACATTGATGGAAAAAGGCACGCTTCATCTGCTGGACAGCTGGGGTACCTTGCTGCTTACAGGAGCAAAATGCTGCCTCTGATGGCAGTGGAGCCTCCTCCACAGCACTGCCGTGTCTGAGTCACTTGTGGGAGAGGACTGGACGAAGGCTTGGGACAGACCAAAACATTGGACCAAAAAAAAAAAAAAAAAAGGAGGAGAGTCTTTTCTGGGGCAATTGGTTTTGTCTCAGCTCAGCTTAACATCATGCCCCGCTGGCCACAAATGTAGTACAAGCAGTAAAGTTCTCTGGCTTCTTGCTGGTTCCTCAGAGCATTACCTTTGCCTGCATTTTGTCCCAATTTCTGCAGCATTGTTGTTCATTGGCTTGTGTCTCTACAGGATGAAGCTGGACTGAGCTGCCAGTGTTTTGGTCAAGAGCTGCAGCTCTGGGGCACACTGCAGCAATACCTGCAGGCAAATCCAGCAGGAGTGTTCAGCCTCAGCATCTCATCTGTGTAGCTACTCACTGCAACAAAGGTGCATCCAGCTGCTCTCTTTCTAAACCCAGGAGCTTGGCTGTTTAGCCACACCAAAGTGACATTAAAGATGTTACAGGGTAGGAGCTTTGATATACTTGTTAGGTTACTATCAAAATGTTTGTGCCATTTCCGGGTATTTTACTTAGCAAGTGACTCTTCTGCTTTGCATTTGTTACACAGAGCCCAAGGACAACTTGAATGACCAGACAGCCAGCCTGCCTACACCAGTGTCCTGCAGGACATGACTTTATAGATGAAAACATCTAGAAGATCTGTACAGAATGCTCTTCTACAGCAGAAACCACTGACAGTGGCGATACGTTTCTGGTTTGCTCTCCTCCACTCCAATGCGTTTTGGCATCTTGTGCTGAAGATCTTAAGCTTGCTGTAAAAGTGTGAGGAAGGGTTTTGTGGCCTCTGATAAGCACAGACCATTTTGCTTTTTGCAGACCTGTCTGACTAGAGGCTTACAGAAGCTGTGATTATGTAGGGGCTTATTAGTTAGAGAAACAGGAAACAACATAAAGACAATATCAAGGCACTTGATGCTCAATTTAACTCCGAAATAACAACCGGCATCCATTTTAATGGATCTTTGTGTTTTCTCTCCAGAGAGAAATAGGCACTTAAAAAGACATTGAGATGCTATTTGAACGCCTTCCGAGCTGAACTTCATTGCATAGCTCCTAGAGGGCAAAATTGCAGCACTTTATTTTTCATGGGTAACAGGAAAAGCGACGGGCAGAAGGAACAACCCCCCCGTGCCCATCTCTGCCTGGTGCTTAATGACCTGGTGTTGGTGTGTGTGTGAAAGCCTCACAGCCCGTGCCACTTCTCTCACAAGTCGGTCTCTACCCGGCTCGGGGTGCCAGCACCGGGCCTGCCGGCTGCTTAACACACAGGCCTCACCTCGGCCCTGGTGAAATGATGGCGCCCAGCAGCCGCTAGATGGCAGGCAGGGCCCGGCACAGCGGCTCGGCTGCTCGGCCCTGGGGGCCTGAGGGGGCTGAGGGGACTGGGGGGATTTGGCGGGCTGAGGGAATTAGGGGGGCTGGGGAGGTTCAAGGGGGTGCTGAGGGGTCTGGAGAGTGTCGCAGTCCCCCTCACAGTCACCACTCACAAAGAGCGAGTGTACCCCTGTCAGTGCTCCTCGAGAGGGTGGTGGGCGAAAGCCTTGCACATTGGCATTGCCCCTTTTACCTACCAAAAGGGCGTTTTGTTGTTGTTTGGGGGGTTGTTTGTTTGTCTGAGACAAAAGACAGAAGTGGTTAGACTTTAGGCTCGCTTAAATTCTCAGCGTTTCCTTCTTGTGCACTCATGTTGATGCCCTGTGCACCTTCAGCCCCGGCGATAAGGATGATCACAGCTGTCCTTCATGTCTTCCCTCATGAGGCAGGGCAAAGGCAACTGGAGGGGTTCTTGGCAAAGTGCTGGTGTGAAGCGAGCGGACGGATGTGGGTCTTGACAGCAGGGACCAGGGGTTTGTAATCAGCCAGATGAGCAAACGCAGGTTGTTGTTCCAAAGTTGTCCAGACAGAGCAATTGGGAGTTATTTCCCCATGTGACTCCTGCCAGGAACAGGAATATTTTAAATCTCCACATATTTACTGTTAGATGCCCTCAGCAGGCACCCCTTGTGGGATGCCCCTTTGGGGGAATCCCAGTCATCTGCTTCACCCATTTGTATTTGTGCTCTGAAGACACCTAATTGTGTTGGTCCCACAGGCTGAGAGCAGGGCTCCGTTTAGGCCATTTAGACTGGCTAGCTGCGTGCCGCTCTTGCTGGGTGGTGCTGGAACAAACCAAAGGAAAAGCTGTAGGGATGGGCCCTCCAGCCAAGTCCCCGTGTCCCTCTGGGGACAGCCAAGAAAAACAGCAGGGGATGCTGCCCACAGCAGCTGCCATCTCACGGCTTTAGTTTCTTGCTGTAAATACTGATGGTAAGAGAAACCCAGCCCACAAGTCAGGCTAAAAGAAGCATGTAACAAATGGGCAAGTACGGAGTCTGCTTTCACCTGATAAATCCTCTGGTTTTCAGCAATCAGTGATTTAGGGATTCCCAGTTCTTTTAGTCTCAAACTTCTATGCTGGAAAGACTGCTCAAGAACTAAAAGAACCTTTTCCATGGGATGGATAAACCACAGCAAGGCTGCAGAAATATGGGGATCTGCTAGGTTCAAGTCACGGCTGTTACAAATATGAGGGATATTACATTTAAGAGCAATCTACCATATACTTGGTCTTAAGTTTAGTAAAGCTTTTATGCATTCAGTACTCATATTCATTTCATACACTTCTGTTGCCTGGTAGTAAATAAGTCAGCCAGTACTTTTTTGCTGTCAATATTCAGTGTTTTCAGTAATTTTCCCAGTTCATAGGGCAGAAACCCTGCTTAAAGTTTACAATTCTTCCTCAGGTTCCTATTAAGAAGTGAGAATTTGAATCAAAAGTAGGCTAGATTTAATTCAGTCCATAATCTCAACACTATCCGGATTTAATACTCTCTTACACAAGGCACCCACTGAGTGACAGTCAAGCGAGGCAAAGACGCTTCTTCAGCTAGGAAACTGAACTGAGCTAGGACTGTGCGTGTTTAATCCTGTAATGTTGATGTGATAAGCATCTTGGTTTAATGAGATATGCTCATACCAGTTCTGTAGCTGTTGAGGGCATGCGGATGTTTGGCTGATTTCTGAAATGTAGGATTTCCCACTTTGGTTTGCAGCAGTAGTCCAGGCTGCACCTCTGAGAGCAGTCAGAAGCAGCTGTATGTTGAGAAGGAATATTGCAAAAAAAAGTAACTGACAGAACACAGATGTGGGTTAATCAGTCCTCCACAGCGGTCTCATACTGATCCAAGAAATTAGAGACGGGAATAATCTTTGACATGTGCAGTTCTTAGTGACTGTTGTACTTCACAGGAGATTGATTTTTATCCTATTCTCTTCCCATTCCTTTCCTTTTCTTTCCCTTGTCCCTGGAGAATACATTTTGGGTGGAAAGTATGTGGCCGCTCTATGCAGATCACTGCATGTGACAGGAAGAAAATCTCTTGAGCTTGACAATCTTGCTTCATGAGTAAGAACTTCTTTATTTTATTTTTTAAGCAGATAGTTTTGGAAGTAGATACCGCTTTGTCAGATTGTTATCCCACCAGTTGGTGTCTTTTTATTAGTGTAAAAATAAAATAGCTTTCTTGCTGCCTTTTCCATTAGGCAATTAAGTTGATAGACATCATTCAAAATCTTGTTTAGGATTTTAATATTCTCAATGGCTTTTTATTTTCATTTAACAAAGTCAATCTTGTTTAAAAAATATAAAACTTAAATCATTTGACCCCATTGCTCTAACACTGAGTGACTTATGGATTAACTTTCAACAGCATATAGATTTTGATTGCTTGGTTTAAGTCAAATCTGTGTTTGCCTCTGTCTTGGCTCTTGGGCTGAGTATTCTATATGTTACTATATGTCTTTGACCTCTGTCCAGGGTAAGGATCCTGTTGCATGTAAAGCTATGTGTACAGGTAGTAAGCAGAGCCAGCCAAAAAATGAGAGATCATGGGATTTTATTTTTAATGTGGTTTTGATCCAAACTGGGTGGAAACCAGCATTTTTCAGAATTTCCAGCAAACGGAAACCTCTGCAGTCCTTGGGATGTCTCAGTTTAACCAAAACACTTGTCACTTCCACTGTTAACAGCACCTGCCCCCTTTCCAAGCAGCTGTAGGAGCTCCCAAAAGCCCTCCCAAAAGCTGGGCAGACCCCTCAGCACACCGAGGTCCCTCAGCCCCAGGGTGGGCATTGGGAGCACCTGCCAAACTGCCTTGACAAAAATTTGCCAGTTAGAACATTGCCTGTATTGCCAGTAAATGCATTATTTTGTTCTACCTGAACTTGGCTGATTTGAAACTTCTGCAGATGTTCAGAGGCAAGGATTAGCCTTAGTACCATCAGTACTCTCTTACATCTTTTCCTTTTGTGCTGTTGCTTAATCACTGCCAAGGACTGTGCCCTCCTAATGCTTTTAAATTATATATATATATATATACATTTATATATGTCACTGTATTTGTTATTCAGTTTGTGCAATAAAGTTTAAATATGACTGGAGTCAATAACTCTTTAAATCAGCAGCGTTGACAGCACAATTACTCCACGGTATGAGGCAATAAGCACATTCTGCCGCACTATGGATACCTACATGACATGAGAAGCATTTTATCAGTGACATGCCCTCTTTGTGTTTCTGCATTATGAGTTTTTATCTCAATGTTTTCAAAGTCACCAATATGTGCTAAACTGAATGATGCAACCTGTTGTTAGGGAGGGAAGACCACATCTTAGGTCTTGACAGTCCTCTTGACTTTTGGTGGAAAGCTGAACTGGTAAAGCACTCAAACAGCGGTTTCTTAATAGCATCATTAAATACTTTGATTCAGAACTATATTGATTCCTGTGTATCAACATGACTTGTAGTTACTGCTCTTTGTAAAACGTGGTTTACTCTGGAAACAGGCTCTGTAACAGGGGAGCGAAAGGGAACCTACACAGCATTAGCACAAGATGTCTACAAATAACCCTGCCATCCTCCTGAGACCCACACTAAAAACAAACAGCTCTGCCAGAGCCTGGAAAAGTCTGATTCTTTTAACTTGTGTCTTTTCACATCATAAAGCACTCTGGAGATTTCAGGCTTACCAGCTTTTGCCAATAATCCATTAAAGGAGAAAAAAACTCTTCATGCAGAAAGCAGAAAATGAGTGGTTGCTGTCATGATCCTGTACTGGGAAAGGAGATCAAAATGTGGCATAACCAGCCAGATAGACTGAGCTGCCCAAGCTTTGGTTACTGCTTTCTTCCATTGTCTGGAACAGGAAAGCGTGATGCTGAGCTGTTTGTTCCATGTGGAGAGGCCAGCCAACACTTCAGGATCAGGGTGGTCCTGCTCTCCTCACTCCTCCTTCCTCCCTTCCTCTTGCCAAGTAAACTAAAGCTTTAGGGGCATCACATTTGCAGCTGGAGGAAAACGATGGCTCTAAACTGACTGTGAGCAGCAAAGGGTCTTATTTTGCTGAACCTCCTTTGGCTTGCTGCAGTGGCAGATGTCCTTTCTGAGGGGAGCATTGCATGGAGGGGATAGCTGCAGAACCACCTCGCCTGGTGGGGAAGTCAGTCCACTCATCCCTCCTCAACCCAGGTGATCTGGCCTTCATCAGCAGCATGTCCTTGCAGCAGGCAGTGATGAGCAGCTGAGGGTAGAGATGCCCAGCAGAGCTGGAAGAAGACAGTGGGGAAATGTAGCTGAGGAATAGCAGCACATGATTGCTGCTGCCTTGCACCCCAAGCTGCCTGGGGCCAGTTTGATTCAGTTGCGTTTTACAGTCTGCACAGGCTCCACAGGGTTGCAAAGAGGAGAAATGAGATGCTTCAGAGTTTTTTCCACGTAATTGTCTGGGCTCTTGATTTTTACTAGAGGAACCATGTGCAGTTTTGGCACCATTCTGCCCTTCATAGTCCTGCCACAGAAACAAAGTGCAGAGCGACTTCAGCATTCACTTTTCTCATGGAAAAAGGACTTAGAGTGTCCTAAAGAAAAGAATAAAGAAAGAAAAATAATAGGCAGCACTTTGCAGTTTGGGCTGAAATCCTTTGAAGAATTTTGGTAGGGAAGGGGAAGCATGGCAAATTGTTGCTGAAATGGAAGTGTCTCATTCAGTGCTGAAATGGAAAATTCACTGGAAAATTCCGACTTGTTTTCCAAAAACATGAAAAAGCACAGTTAAAGCGGAGCTGTAATGCCTCTTAACAGTTGCAGTTCCCATTTGCAGCTGCCTTTCTCCTCCTAGAGGCTGGAATCCCAAGCTGGCTCCTCAGCCCCCTTGCCCTGGGAGGCCCTGGCCTGGCTCCCCGAGGGGTGGGCAATGCGGTGACCCTGGCCTACCGGACAGCTGCAGGATGCGGGGAGCAAAGAGCAACTCTAGTCTAAAGACCCTGCAACTTTCATTTTTCACCCAGGCATTTACATATTTGTTGTCATGTCTCAAATTTGGATTTTCTGACAAAAAACACATATGACTGGGGTCATATTTTCACATGTATAAATTCCTCTTCAATCATTTCTCTTAACACATCAGCAACAAAAATGCTTGCCTTCATCAGCTCTTCATACGTGTTCTTATTTTCTTATTTAAAAGACTCTTAGGCTTCAAAAGACTCTTAGCTTGCCCTCACTTCTTCTGAGTTTGTCCTGGGGGTGAGGTGGAGACAGTCACAAGCCCTGCCTTGGCGGCAGCCCAGGAAGAAGCACAGGATGCACTAGGTGGGGAGGGAGCAGGATCCGCGGATCGGTGGTGGGAGGTTTTGGAGAGTCTCTGTGTGTGTGTGTGTGTGTGTGTGTGTGTGTGTGCATGCCCCTGGAGTCTGGGCCCAGCTCCACAGCTGTCAGCCAAGGCAGCAGTGCGAGCTCTCACCACCACTCACCACCTGTGCTAAAGGATCCCTGGCACCAACACCAGTTCTTGTTGAGTTTGGCTACAAATGCAGGGCACAAACACTATTCATCTGCTGTACCATGGGGTTTTTACTAGCTGTGTAATTGGTGAGTCAAGGAGGGCTAATCTCGAGGAGTGGCTGGAGCTATTAAAACTGATGCTACCTTTGGACTGAGAAAAAAGGAACAAAGTTTGAAGCTAGATCTGAACAAACTTGATGCTGCCTGCAATGAATGCCTCTTCTTTCATCAGCCAGTGACTCACTCAGGAGTGTCTAACTCAGTGACTCTTCAGAAACTAAACTTTAGCGACCAACTCTTCTGTTTAGACTGGTATCAGGAAGAATCAAGGGCTTGGTTTGTTGCAGTCCAGTGCAAAGTAGTGTGAGATGCTTCCTTTCCCAACTGGTAGTGTTCTCCTGCAGCCTTGGTCTGGCACAGAGATTTGGCAACCTGCAGGACAACTGTGAATTGAATGTGCTGTTATGACACTGGAAATCTTGGCCAAGATGTTTACCAGGCAGCAGCCAGCAGAGCTCTTGTGCTTCATAGGTAAGGAATCACTTCTCGTACAGGGTGGTGGATGCTGTGATAGCAGTGCGGGGAGCAGTGTACCCCCCTTCAGCAAGGTCACCCGGGCAGAGTGAGGAGCTGCTGTGGGGAGAACAGGAGAGCCAAACACCTCTGAACTCCACTGGTCTCACACTGAAATGGCTCTGAAATATCACAGTCTTGTTTGGGCATAGTGAATGGCTCCATGAGCATCACTCAGCACAGTTCCCACTGTGACCCAGTATGTGTTATCCTACCCTTTTTGTAGCCCCTTCTTTCTCCCAGAGAAGGAACAGAAATGAGGAGTTCCAGGTTGATTTCCAAGTGGATGCCCTGAAGCAAAGTGCACATAACTGTACACTGATCCCACTCATTCCCAACATGACAGGTGTTAAGACAATGTTTTATTACCAGTGTGTACCCATTGCACAGCAGTTACATCTATTATTACGGAGCTTGTATATGCAGAGGAAACAAATGAAAAACAGAATTAGAAGAAGGATTAGTTAAGGAAAACCATCTAGCCTGATGCTGACGTTTGCAATTTTAATCTGCTGAAGCAGCACTACATTAAAATAGTGTCATGTGAGTGCTTTCCAGTTTGTCTCACTGCCTTGTATTATTCCACCACTGCCCACCAGTGGCTGCTTTTGTGCCTTCCTCTTAGTTTCTTGCACTGAGTTTGGTTTCCAGAATTAGACTGCAACTTCCCAGGTCCATCAGGCTGTGTCACTAACTGTACAATTAGATTCATTTTTTTTTTTTTTGAAATGAATTCCTGGCAATGAAAAGGATCCTTCTGCAGGAAACAATTACTTGCCTCCAGTCCCCTCCTAATCCATGGGATTACAGCTCTGCTCTCCTCGGCCTGTGCCCTCCCTGTTGCCTATGCCTGCGGGAGCGGGGCTGCCCCTTGCTGGCACCCAGTGTAGTGGGGAATGTAGGGAGAGAGGATCAGAGACAGTGCAAAAGGACTCTGATTCTGCACTGCTAACTAGTCTGGGACAGTACCACGGCTATTTATTCTTATTAAAATATCCTACCTTCAGGATTTCCTGCCCGCACTATGAAACACGTAAAGATGCAGATGCGGTCTTCATGGTCTGGGTTTTGAGACCATAAACTGAACAGTTTTTCTCCTTCCCCTTTATTTTTGCAAGGTAAATTATTTTGTCTTGTCTCAGTAGGGACAGGATTTCACCTCACAACTGAAAGAGCTGAGGCAAGGTTCAGACTTAGACCCAAAGCTTGGGAACCGTCGTCGTGGCCGTTCCTCTGGCTCCACCTCTGACCAAGCACTTCCCCATGTCTCTGTATCTCTCTGCTAAAACAAGATTATTCTGCTAAACCACTTTAATACAGGGCTCTGGGAGAGGCTGGAGAAAGCCCTTGAAATACTAATGGAAAAACCATAGCAGTTCTCACTTTCTAGACATGTCCATATATAGCTCAGCTGGGGCAGTCTCCGAGCAGAGTTATTTATTCCAGCAGCCTGTGTGCTCTGTGGCTTTCTCCAGCGCTGCTCTGTTGCACAGGTTTACATTCCCAGGGGCTGAATCCTGAAAAGATCAGCTTTGAAGAGCACATTGTGGCATACCTCAGCCAGGAACTGAAAGTCTCCCAGTGCTGGCCTTATACCCTGTCTCTTGCCAGATCAGCTAAGCAGAGCCTCATCTGCTGCTGTTAGTGTTACAGACCGACAGCACGGTGAGACCAGCAATGCTTTGTGCCACGTGCATGCTGCACGTGCAGATGTGCACAAGGTGATGATGATATATAGCATTTAGCTCCTTTCCTTCCCATATTTCAGTTGTTTAAGGTATCAGTTAACACCCAGAGAAAATGGGAGAGGTGCAGGCACCCTGGCAAGTCTCTGGGACTTTAGTGCATGCTCCTGGAGGAGTGCCACGTCGGTGCCATGCTCCACGTGTGCCCAGGTGTGAGAGCAATGCCACCTCCTGCAAGGGCCGCAGGGCCGTGTGTGACACTGTCCTGACGGAGGTGGCTGCCGGCAGGTGCCTTGGTCTTGGCTCTTCCCCCGCACAAAAGCCCCGTGTGAATTTTTGCCGCTGGCCCCGAGACTCGAATTGCCGAGTTCCCTGAGAAGGCCATTCCTCTCAAGGTGACAGAGCCCAGCACAAATCCCATTGTGGGATCCAGTTGTTCTTTTGGGTGCTTCCCAATTATGCTGCTGCTTTTTTCCCTGTCCCTGCTTCCTCCCCGTGACCCTGGCCGGCCTCAGGGCCACCTGCTCACCTGATATCTGGAGTGTCCTTGCTCCTGGGTGGCGTGTAGCTCCAGCTGTCTGCTTGGCTCCAGCGAGATGCTGCCCTTCATCTGAAGCTGAGAAAGCTCACACATCACTTCTGGATGAAGAAATCAGAAAGTTCGCCTGAAGCTGCGCTTCTCACTCACAGAGAAGGCCAGCATTGATGGCTTCCAGTTACAAAATGGCTTTCCCGGTGATTACAGGAGTCTTTACAAATTTATCAAGCCTTCCTCTGGGGCTGGGCCAGGACAAGCGTAGGCTAGGCTCCCCCACAAGCATTAAGGCTCTGCAAAGGCCTGTGCACCTCTACATTTGCAGGGCCACCTTATTTTCTCATCGGTGCCAAGGTAAACCTCAGGCAGCACCAGTGCGAGGACACAGCCACTGGTGAGCAGAAGGTATGGCTCCAGGAGGAGTGCCACCAAGGAGCAGCACAAGCCTGGTAGGTGCCACTTGAGCCGCCCAGGCATCTTTCCTGGGTGCTGGCCAGAGCATCAGATCCAGTGTTATCTGAGGACAGATATGGGACTTTTATGGGACTGCTTTCTCTTCCATGTAAGGACACAGTTTCTCTTTTTATGCCAGTTAAAGTATTGAATAAGAGTGATTAATTTAACCAAAGTACCATGAGAAATCTTTTAACCATAGAAATCAGCTTCAGTAGCAACATTTTATAAACGTGGCTCAAAATTAGACTTCAGAAACCCTGTCTGTGTAACACCATGGCCTGGATTGCACTTGGCCGCACTCCAGGAACCCATCCAATACCCATGAGAGATTTCCAGCTGGGAGGGAGTCCAGGCTGTAAAATGGCCACTGACACCACTCATTTGACAACAGGTATTTTTTTCTAGCATGTTCAGACGAGGGGAATATATTTTATATTTACAGTCAGCAATAGTTGGACAGACAATCTCCTCTTCAGCTGTTATATACAATTCTGGACTCTGAAGCTTTCTTGCAAATCACAGCATTCAGCACCACAAAAAAAAAATCATTTTTAGATGATGTGACTCTGTTGAAGTAAATACTGTCCTATAAACTAAATAACAAGCTTAACAACGCTACAGTTTTTGTGGTATCATGTTCCCATAGCAAGGCTTCAAGGTCACGCTGCCTCTCTTGTAGTAATCTGACGGGATGCCTACGTTCTTTATCACCTTCTGGTTTGTAGCTGAGAGTCTCGTGCTTCCTGATGACAGCTCTTGCCGTGGAGTCCTCACTGTTTTCCAAGTAATCATTAGAAAGACACAAGGGAAATAGACTACAGTGTGGATATAGGTGCAACCTACCACCTATCACTCATACTTTATTGTCTGCATTATATGCGTCAAATCCTGCTGATATACAGGTTTCTTCCTACAGGATATGTTATTCTGACTGCTCAAGACCTTGAAGAAGTGCCTGCACCTTACAAAATCCATAAAGGACCAGGACATATGCATAACAACAATCTTGCTGCTGGGGAGTATGTCTAGCAGTGGGAAATGATTTAAGATGGCTAGTTAGGAGCACTCATGTCTGAGCACTCAGCTGCTCCCTCTACCACATCTTGAGGTCATCTCAGCAGTCATGAATTCCAAAACCAGAATTTGGTACCTCTTTGCACTTGCTAGTTTTTGAATGCTGGAGCTTCACATTTTCAGTGTTTTTTTTTTGTTGTTGTTGTTGTTCGTTCATTTGTTTGTTTGTTTTTTCCCTGCAATTTTGAAGAGGCTTGAAACAGACCGTTTAGAAATAAAATAAAATAAAATAAAATAAAATAAAATAAAATAAAATACCCACTGTGCTTCCTTCCCCACCTCCTGCCTGAACAGTGTAGATTGCTGCCTGATCTACCATCCCCAAAGCATCAACTAGCCTGAGGTGTGAGAAAATCATATAAAGTGCCTCTGCTGGTGGAGTGGTCACAAAGGGAAACAACCCCGGTCTTCTCAGAGAACATGGAAAGGTAAGAAAGCAAGGTAACTGAAGGGATTGCATTTCAAGATTTAATTAGGAAAATATACTGGACCTCATATGTCTGCTAATTGTGGGCTTTAAGCTTCTGATCCCAGGGAATCTAATTTCTGGAAAAAACAGTGACAAAGATGGAAAAGAGGAATACTCTTCACCAAGGAAGGTATTTTTACTGTAAAGTAATGAATGGAGAATGAATATAGCCAGAGTCTGTAGTGATCCAACAAGGAAATCAGTCTAGTGTGATATTTCACACCAATGAGTGAAATGGGTTTTAAAGAGAACCTGGAAAAAAAAAAATCTGTATGGGGACTTCTGTGCTCTTGGAACAGGCTATTACTTCAGACTTGACCTCTTTGTGAAAAAAAGCCAGTGACTTTTCATAGTTCAGGGTCTAAATGTTGCCAAGAGATAAACTATTTATAGGCTTAACACCTGACTAGGTGTTAAATAGCTGTCGGTGATAAACCTCTTGGTGCAGAATTATTAATTCAGACCGAGACTGGACTAAAAAAAAAAAAAAAAAAAAAAGGAATGCGGATTTAAGATGCGTTTTTAAAAATTTTGTTTAATGCATTTTCTGTAAGTTGTGTGTAACTCAGCAAGATTAGAGACTTTGGGAATGACAGTCAGGTCCTTTACCTAGATGTAAGTAACTGATCAGTGAATGTACATAAAAGAAAATCACCTAACTGTTTAAATACAGCACTATAAAGGAAATGGGTCTAACTACACTAAATGCCTCAATCTGCAAGCTGGATCTGTGCTTTACTGCATTCCCTAGGAGGTGGCCCCCATCTTGCTAACACAAATATTCCCTTGACCCCAGTATATTTGTTTTAAAAGCAAGAGAAAAAAAAATATCAAAGTCTGTTGGACTGACTTGCTTGTTTGGAGAAGCTGACAGGGCACTATTGACCTTAGACATATGGGGGGGGGGGGGGATCATGGAGCAGGACTTTATTCATTTTATAGTGTAATAAATGTTTCAACATATCACAGCCCTCTTGGTTGCCTTGCATGGTGCTACAGGGGTCACAACCAATCTGCCGAAAAGCACCGAGCTATAAAACAGTCTGGAGCCTCTTCTACTGCAACTCTAATCCTCTAATAAATAAGTGGAGAAAACCAGCCTGTGTCAATCACAAAAGAGAGGATGCACAAGTTTGGACAAGTTTGTCTTCCACTGCTGCCATGCAAATGTGTGCTCCTTGAGCCATTTTAGGGCAAGCTCCACAGTTGTCTGGAGGGAAAGAAGCCAAGCGCACTCAAACCCCAAGTCCTAGGGTCCAAGGATGTGTCTGTGTGGTCTAAGAAAAGCCCTAAGCAAGGCCAGTGGGCTGTAATTTGCCTAGGCAGGCTTCTTGGGTTGGCTGTAGCCAGCTATTGTATGGCTGTGTGGAGCCAAGAGCACAACAGAGCCACCAGCCAGCCATGGAAGTGGGAAGCAAGGGGGCCAGGAGGCTCAGAGTGCTTATAGCTACTTTCAGTCCAGCCTGTGATTGCAGTGGTGGTGGTGAAGCCATCCAAGCATCACTGCCCTATTCCTCATGCACAGCACCCCTGCTGACTGCTGTACCTGGGGGGAGTTTGCAACCCAAACGCTCCCTGTGCAATAGGTGCACTTTAGACCCAATAGCAGACAAGTTCAGCAAGAGAGACAAGAAATAAAAACTTTGTGAATCCTTTCAGCAACTTCATGTCCTCTTGGCCTAAACCAATTCCTGAACAGACATCACCAATAAATTGCTGCAGTGCCTGACAGCCGTGTGATGCAGTCCTGACTTACTGCTTCCCAAGCACAGTTGTACTGCTATGAGGGGTTTTGTCTCTTGCACTGGTATCAGTGAGAGAAACGTGTGCTCCCAGTTCACGGCCATGAGGCTATGCAGACATCATGGCCAAACTGGGCTGTGGCTGTCCCGTAGAAGGGACCTGGCTGCCCTGCCCTGTACCTGCAGCTTGACCCTGCTGACCCGGCACGCAGGCTTAGCCCCAGTCCCTGCTGTGCCCCTGGCCCCTGAGCTGGCAGCCGTCAACTCTCTGCACAGCTGGCTGGGATTCACTGGACCGAGGCTACGGAGCAAAATCAGGCAGTGACAATTGCTGTTATTACAGTAAAGAGCCAGCAGATGCTTTGGAGTAACACTTGCTGTCAGGCAACTTGTCACTGTTTTTCAGTAGGAAGTCTTCATACAGTTTGAATTTTGCAACTTTGTTCTCTAGTTTTTGCTACCTGAAAGGAAATGAAGAAGTACTCAAGGGTGTGTTGGAAGTGTTAGTTCAAACTCTGAGAATGAAATATGTTGGTAAAGGGATCCCTCAGTGTTGAAGGTGGTTGTAATCGTGCTATGCCACACAAGGAGGATTTCCACAGTGTTGGAGGAGTGCATAAAAATAAGTGCCCTTTGAGGGGGAAATCTGGTAGTGCTCAGATAGTTCAGCTTCCCAGTGGCCTCCTGAAATAGTCGTAATGATAGTAATCAAAATACTTAATGATAGTAAGCACTGTTGTCCTGTGGTACAAGACATTAATGAGATCTGTTCCCAGGTATCATGTGAAATGTTCTGGAAAGGCAGACTTGCAGCAGACAGGTGCAGGCAGGGAGAGCTGAGCAGAGCAGGGGAACTGAGAGCTCGTCTGGGACAAGGGGAACTTGGCTGGCTTAATGCTAGCGAGAATGTGTCCCAGGGTGGATACCACTGCTTTCTATAAATAAAGCAAGGGCATAACACCAGGGAGAAAGAAGAGCTTGTTAACCCAAACAGCAGAGTTGGCAGCAAAAGAAATAAAGGGCCATGAATCAATTAGAACAAAGTTTCTAATCAGAGGCAAGAGGTCTTGAACAATACATCACCGGGTGTAAAGGCAGCTGGGGTTAGGGCTGTGTTGGCATCCAGTGGTCCCTTTGCAGACTGTCGTTGCAGGCTACACTCTCCCAAGTGCCCTCTAAGGCTGGAGGTGCCTAAATCACTTAGCCCATAGGCACTGAAGGTCTCCTGGGGGCTAAAAGCTCTGCATCTCCATGTGCCCAGCACTGCTTGGGTTGAATAGCTTCTTGCTTTTGCTCGCACCTATGCCCCATCAGAAGTGGCTGATCACCAGCTGAGATTGTGAGGGAGAGCTCACCTCAGTGGGGTGGCAGTAGGCCATCAGGACCAAGTGCTTAGCGATATTCATCAAGACCCACTTTATTTTAAACATGACTTGAAGAGGGGGCGGCAGTGCTCCTCCACCCACACTTGTACAAAGCAGCTTTACTGACAGCCAGGCTAAACAGTGGTGGCTAATCCCCACTGACTGGCAAGGAACCTGAGCTCCCAGATCTCAAGTCCCCTTTGGCTCCTGGTGCCTATAAATCAGGATTGGCACTGCCAAGTACTGTTGTTCTGCAGCCCCTTACTGTGTCTAGCCCAGATTTCTTAACTCATTTTTGATGGGTATCATTATATTCTGAATGGGGATTATACATAATGTTTGCTGACAACAGCAGGGGACAGGACTTAAAGATGCAGTGGATTCAATTTAGTACCTTACTCCTGTTACTGTACTATCATGCTAATTTGTTTTATTAAGTGAATAATTAGAACAAGGGAGATGCATAAAGTTGGATGGAGACTGTGTGCAGACAGCAGCAGTCCTATGTCGCATGATCTGATATTGTGGTGGGGGGATCATAGTCCCTACAGTCACCTTGGGACTGTAGCTCCACTTATCCTATGCGGAGACTAGCAGCAAGCTGAGTGGCTGCCCCATCACATCTGTACTACTGCAGCCTCAGAGCTGAGAGCTCAAAGGCAATTAGTGGTCAAAATGAGGTTAGGCAAAATACAAACAGCAGCAATGGTGGAAGGGGAGTTCCTCAAATTGTATGCCACATACCTGACTGTCAATTTTTCAAGCTATGCTAACAGTTTATTTTTCTTTCCCTCTGATATTTCATTCAATTCTACTTCTACCTGGGACTTCATATTGGCCATCTCCTCTTCACATCATTACCCTTAAAAAACATCTGAAACTTAAGAACTTGGTTCCTGCCTGCCACAAAAATAAATAAATAAAATAAAATAAAATAAAAATTAAATTAAATTAAATTAAAATAAATAGTGCACTTCAAATGTGGATGAGGAACCTGAATGTGTTGGGTGAACTGCCAGCTTATCTAATATCCTGAATAGGCTCATTAGTTTCCAGCAGATTGACAAGTATAATAATCGACATGTCCACACTGAGACTGGAGCATGAGGGAAGATGCTCAGGGTTGTTGTTAAACCCAGCCCAAAGGACTTTACAGCACAGGCAGAGACATAATAAGCTTCAGTCTGCAGAGGCTGCAGTGCTGACTCGCGGGCCATGGTAAACTACAAAAGCACTGCATTCAGGTTGTGTACTTGTGAGAAAGGAGGGGAGAGAGAGCACATCCTTTGGAGAAAGACTATCGTTTGCAGCTCTTCCCTTGCTCCAGCAGACTGCCCGCTGCTTAAATGCCCCACTGACTGCACCATGTATGAAAGTGCAAATGTTCCCCACGAAGGGCCACCACAGTCACCCAGGGACACATCAGGACTAAGCCCTGACACCAGGGCTCTTCTCCTACCTCAGAGTGGGAAGGATGCTTACATCTTGCTGCTTGGCAGCCACCTCTGCTTTCCACTGGGACGCGGCTTCCATCCCCTCTTCAATTTCTTGCCTCTTGGCAATGAGCTCTGCTGTGACATGATTGACTTCAACCTCTCTCTTTAGAAACAGAGCCTTCTGGAGCGTATTTGTAGAGCTTTCCAGAGTCTTGCTGGGGGCCTACCAAGCGAGCTGGCTTTGCAAGTCAGTAAAGGCACACAGCAAATCCCCTTGTGCTTCCATCGAGCCAAGTCAGAGTACAATAACTTTTTGTCTTAAAGCTGGCCAAAATCTCAAGTTCCACCCCCTTGCCCTCACAGTGCAGGCACTTACATCAAGGCCCCAAACCAGAACAGAAGTGTGACAGATTTAAGTCCCCATTTAGTCAAAGTAAACCACTGAGACATCCTTGGGCCATGCTAGGAGCTACTATGACCCAGGGTCCCATCTTGCCACAGCCCCCAGGAAGCATAAAGTGGGGAGAGCCCCTTCAATCAGAGGTGCAGCAAAGGGCATGGTGGTGGGGTTGGGCAGGACCTGCCCCATCACAACCTGTAAGGCTGGTGGGATGCTGCCACATGGGTCTGAACAGCTCTGACATCCGTGGAGATGGCTGGATGAGGCTGGGACGTGTGTGAACTGCAGCCAAGTCTCACTCAGGGCTTCGTTATGGTGGGATTGGTGCATGTTGACTGAAATGAATAGTGAGTTGCTACACACGGGCTTGCGTGTGACAGACTTGCCAGATACGGGCCTCTCCTCTGGAAAGATCTAACCTCGTGTGGTGTTTTTAATAGAACATAGAGTAAGTATCCTGGTTATCTCTAGGTATTTAAAGAGGTGCCAAAGTTAGAAGATTAATCAACTTTAAAGCTGATAAACAAAAATAAACACCCGAGAGGTCAGTGCGGCCCACTCAAGCTCTGTGGTGGCCGAGGAGTTACCACCTCTCTTTCTCATGACTCGCTGGAGTGTGAAGTGATGAGAACATGAAGCATGGGTCAATACCTACAGTTATGTGGGACAAAAAGGGGCAAAGGAGAGTGGAAAAGGAGCAGGGCAGGTGCTGAGGTACTTTCCACTTTCTGCACAAAGGAAGGAGTAGCTGAGGTAGGACACACAACATGTCACAGACCAAACAGGAGTGGTCCATAACTAATGATGCTATTGTAAAAGACTTGGAACTAAGTTTTATTTCCTTAACACAGCATGTTTTTCTTCTTCAATTTTATTACTGGTTTGTTACCTTATTCTCATCATGAATTACTGCTTTTGGGTCGTTCTGTGTATAAAACTAAAACCATAATATTCTGATGTAAAATTTACTTTGAGGGAAGTCCCCATGTAGTAATGTGGCTTGGCCCAAATTTGAGCAGACATTTTGAATCTACTGCATGTTTGGCATCCTGCACTCATGACACTGCTTTACTTGGCTGAGAGGGCTGGATATATGCACTGTACACTGAGAGGGCAGCATTTGATCTAAGAGTTAAGAGGTTGCTTTGATTTAAGGAGAGAATGCAGTTTTCTGGGATTCTCTGACATATGAATAGGCAAAAAGATTTGTCCAACCTCACGGATGATGGAGATGTGAGTGACACCTTTGTCTTCTTCTTCCCTAGGAAAATACGCAACACTCAATCAAATCAACCAAAACATTACCCAGATCATGATTTTTTTACTCCCTGTTAACTCATCTGTATGCGGTGAAATAGCCCTTGGCTTCAGCAGACATTTTGTCCTTAGAAAAAACTTCATAACCAACCCTCTCTATAAAGCTGTTAAAGAACGGTGTCACACAAGAATACGCAGAAAAAGCTGAACCTCACGCAGGGCTGCCAACCTCTTTGGCCTCATACCGCAGTATGTGAGAGAGGAAAGCATGACTTGTCCCTTATTCCTTGCAGAAAGCAGGCTGGAGGTGGCTGTTTTTCTTTTCCTTCCCTTGGGACCAGAGGAAGGGACTGACCAGGTGCTAGTACTTTTGATACTACCACCCAGGCCAGAATATAAAACAGACCTGTGCAGCTTCTTGACTAGTTGGTGCCAAGATTATACTTTAGTATGTACTTTAGCATACAGGGGCCAGGCAATAAACAAATAGTACTATATCTTGCAATGAAGAGAGGCATCCAGGAGGTAGACAGGTTTCCCAACAAGGTTCAACCCACAAAGTATCAGCAGGGCAGTCGTTATATAAGACTTTTCTCTTAAGTTTAAAATCAGTGTTTAAATCTGAAGACTTGAATTTTTATAAATCCACAAGCCCAGATCCTGATAGGCAAGAATCATGTATTTTTATCAGTATAATTCAGTGTGTCATGGTCTCTTGAACAGATCCTTCTTTATGGATGATGCTAAACAGGTCCTGAGGATTTTCTTCATGCGACGTTTGTCCTGCCACCTCCACAGAGATTAATACAGTGGTCAGAACTGCTGGAGGCTTGGAGAAAGTACTTGGATGGTTTTATAGGTTCTACAAATTGCAAAATGAGATATGGTCCCAGTTAGTAATTTTACTAATTTCATATAATAATCCTGGCAGATATGGGACGAAAAACAAGGCTTCTGTTACAGGGCTAGTCCCATTCAAAATGCCTTAAGTGCTCTTTTGTGTTTGATTTGTTTACGGTTACAAATTTTGGAAGTCTCGAATGTCAGGACGGAGGCCTTTGAGGGCAGGTTGCAAAAGAATGGTCCTGAAATGTGCAAAACTAATGGGCATGTCTGATAAGTTGCTGATTCTTCTGAAGAGAGATTCTGTTGGAAAGAAATGCTGCCAAAACACGTGGGAAAGACTCTTTTGTGCCATTTTGAGAAGACCCACAAGCAAGTCAGCCAGATGTAAGGCAGCTAGGCAAGTAGATTTGGACAGTAATTCCGATCAAGCCAGTCGATGCATGTATGTGTCAGAGCTCTGTGGTATATAAATAAGTATCACAGTGGTAGGCACGTTACAATTGAGCGGTGGATTAAGTGGGCTCACACATGAGCAGCAGCTGCACACACTCAGTTTCCCAGAGCTGTCCTAAGCTTTCTGGGGCTTAATCAACCAGTTGTGCACATGTGTGTCATATTACCTCTTTGGGGTTGTTCCGTCTTTTTATTTTTATTGACTCCATATTATCTGCTATAAATTTTAATTTTGAAATGATGAATCATCTCGCTGCCTTCTGCAATGTGCCTTCCCCATGTTGCAAGACAGATTTAAATTCTGTCAATGTGAGCCATCTGTAGAAATGTAGCAAATACCCAATAAATGGTTGGTGCCTACTGACATCACTCTGGCTTGTTTTTATTTTCTGGGATGCCACACTTAAATGCACAACACTAAGTTTACATAGAGCTGTTTCACATGTACAGGAAAGTTGCTATTCAGTCACTCCTCCTCTCTGTCCTAAATTCTTTAGAAACACTTTTATTTCTGAGAATTCCTTGCCACTATATTCCCCATAGAGTTTCCTTCTAAATTTAAGGATATGGCAAGTCTCCTACCAATCTCTGGTCAGCAGGGAGAGCGCATCAAGGAGTTGAGCTCCGTGGTGTTGAGCTGCCTTCCTGCCATGGTCACAGTGGTGTTCCCCTGGCAGCTTCAGCCATACCCAGGCAGGGGACAAAATATCATGGGCTTTGGGGCTTGCCCTGACAAATACTTCTTCTGCCACTATGCAAAGCACTGCCCAGTCATGCTAACACCCTTCTTTGCTGCACGTAACACCTTGGGGGAAAAATTCAGCCTTAAAGTTTTAAAATCAACTAAAAAATATACATATACATATATATATAATCAGTTCCCAAAATGTAAATGCTGCAAGTAGAATTTGAGGTTCAACATTAGATTTCTTTGATTTTTTTTCAAAAGCTGCCCAACTTGCTTGGTGCTGTCCTTTACACACAGTTCCCAGTCCCCTTTTTGCATCTGTGTGTGCATGTGGGTATGTCCACTGTAGCGTACACAGAGATACACAAATTTTATCTTCCTCCAAACTGCAGCACTGTGTATTTTGTTTTATTTGCACTGCAAAGTACTCTTTCCTCTCCGTAGTCAGCAAAAGTGGTGCAGAGCCCCCTGCTTGTATCTGGTTTACTCTATTTAATTATATGTAGATTAGTTTTTGTTTGTTTGTTTCTCTGCTAAGATACACACAGTGCTGCTATTTTTTATGCTTAATTTTTCTTGAAGATGTTTAGCCAATATAGCTTTGACCTGTCCACCCCGTGTAGTAAAGACATAAACTTCCTAAGCCAAACTCTTTTTCTGCTTGCTTCAGTTCAGCCTGTCTGCATAACACACATCTGGTTTTGTTGTTGTTGTTGTTGTTTGTTTGTTTAAATATATATTTCACTGATGCTCTGCTCAGACAGAGTGGCGAGCTCTGTGCACAAGTATGTCATCAAGGTCCTTTCCAGATCTATTTGCAAAAGTGGTTGTCATTCTGTGTCAGCAAATTACCTTGAACCATATGGAACTGACAGAGAGCTTCTCATGATCTCCAAAGATCCCGAAATCTTATTGTTTGTTTCTTACCAGACATAAGATGTGACTCTGGAGCTTAAAAGGAAAAGCACTAAAATGTCATGAGAATTTCACATGGCAAGTGAGTGTATGCCATTTGCACGTCACATTATTTCACAGACCAGAATCTCTGTTTTACAAGTCTCTTGATGGGAGCTACATGCCTACATGTGAAGTGCTGCTTGTGCTCTTTAGTCTGAGCTGCACCTTCTTTGGAAACAACTAAGCACAGTTCCACTAAAATAAACAGGGTTATACTGATCGCTACTAGCTAAACATCTGCTCATTTTTTACATAAATAAATGCAAGAGACTGAGTTCCCTGGACTGGTCTGTCCATTTTGTGACATAAAGTGAAGAGCTTAAGGATGGGTAGAAAGCGTCTGGAAGCAGAGGTTATGAAGGAATCCTTTATCAGAAGAAAGTTGGGAGAAAGCCCACACCTTCTGCAATGTTTAACCCAGCTACTCTCTTGCCACACTAACTTGTACCTGCAGTGGGTGTCTCAGGTAAAGGACTTTACCCAAGTATAGTAAATTTCCAGTAAGATATCTGTACATGTGCACATATAAATGTGAAGAGAGAGAATGAGTGCTTATTCATATGTGTGTTACATGTGGCAGGAAGGTCAGAAGAGATTACAATAGTTTGTTATAAACAATAAAGTGTAAGTACAGCAGGGAAAGAAAAGGCTGGCAATGCCTGCTTGATCTGTTCTTTCTTTCTATGAGACCTTAGTGGGTTTTGACTGACTGCTTTGTCCTCACTTATTCTGGTGTAACGCCATCAGCTTCTCCGGTCCTGGACCAATCTACCTGGGCATGCCACTAGTTGAGTACTGCCTCTTATGTTTTATTTTACAGATGTGATGCAGAGCAGAAACAAACTGATGCTGAGGCCAAACATGTGGTATGGATTGTGGATCAGTGATGAGGAGAGCACCTTCCAATTATTCTGGTGGTTTCTGGTAAATCTTTGTTTTCTCCTTTTTTTTTTTTTTTTTTTTTTGTCATTATGCTAAAAGCAAATAAAATGATTGTGAACACATGCCGCTCCTATTCACATCCTGAGCAGCAAACCAATAGCCTGAGACATTTCTTAACACTGGTGAAAACTGACACTGACTATTGATTGCTTTTTTTATGACACAAATGTTTTGACTCTAGGCAGACACAGACGTCCTGTGGTGTCCTGTGCTGCACAGCCTGCCCTGGTGAGCGTGCCTGCAAATTCATCAAGAGCTGTTGTATTGATGGCAAAGGCAAAGTTTTGATTCATGCATGTGTTTGGGGATTTTTTTCTTCCTCTGACTATTTTTGAAGCTAACCACAAAGTTTCCTGTACAACTTGAACGTGGTGTTCAAAGCATGCCCCAATGTCATTTTTGTTACCCAGTGTGTCAAAAGCAAGCTTAGTGCGTGCAGCCTCGCTTTCCTCTAATGCCTGGCTCACAGTTTCAGCCTCCATCAGTGATGGGGGTCCCTGCTCCTGGTGTTCAAATCCACATGTGTGTCTCTCTCTGCTGGTACACAGCAAGATGTTGCCACAAGTTCGACAGCCCCAGAAATGTGCTATTTGGGGCTCTGGAACTCATTGCTTCACAATGTCGTGGAGATAAAGAATTTAGCAAGGTTCAAATTTGGGCTCAGCACTACATGAAAACAGAATTCTTCAGAAGTAAATTAATCAAAAAAATATTTGGAGATGCTGTAAATTGCCAAGTTTTGAAGATTTAAGCCAGTCTTTATGAGCAATCAAGACTTCTCTGAGGGGAACAATTTATCCTGCCAGAAGTTTCTTGCAAATGCTCCTAAACCACCACTGTCAGAAGACAACCAGTGGGGTCAAGCTAAGCTGACCACTGGCCTGATTGATTTTTAGGTATCAAGAAATGGAAAATAAGGTTAAGTCAGAGATTTATGTAACTGTGAACATAACTAATGTGACAGACATGATGTACAGTTGCAGCAGAGAAAACCAAACCATTGTCATGAAAAATAGGCTGTGCCAACCAAGAAATGACTCAGTCATTGCAGCATTTCAATAAAAATATCTTTGACACTCTGCATGTACCTACGTACACACACATAGAGTGTGAGTAGCTGAAGACATATAAACCTGTGTCACAACCTCAGGTCAAAAGGGAAAAAATAGTAAACGTGATTTAAGCCCTGTTGAAAGGTGCTGTGCTGGCATGCCCTGTTAGCAAAGTGCTTTAGTATCTGGAGTACAAGCACAAAGTGGATGGACAGGCTTGCTTACACTGGTGTGGCATTGTGCCTCACTCTGATCCCAAAAGACTGTCCCACCCATGGGTGAGAGTTTTTTTGCTGAGGAAAGTGGACAGTGCCCGCTGCAGCCCATCACAGAACCACAGAGTGGTTGAAAGGAATGGAAAGGACCTCTGGAGGTCACCTAGCCCAGCCCCCAGGTTGAAGCAGGGCCTCCCGGAGCAGGGTGCCCAGGCCCAGGCAGCCCATGAAGTCATGCAGCCCCCACACCCAGGCCAAGCCCCTACACACGCACCCTGCAGCTATTGGGCAACTGTTGGGCATCAGCCCCTCCATCGGGGCTGGACCAGCTTTGGCCTAGTGACCCAGGGATCTGCTTGCATCCCATCTCTAATGCCTTGAAAAAAAAATCCTCCATGCTCAGCTCCCACAGAACACCAGGGCCCTGCCTGCTGGACAGCACTGCACGCTGCCCTTGGTGCTCCTGGTGCACCTCAGCAAAGGAAAGCGGTAGCCATCACCCATGGACAGCAGCACCTGCAGCCCCAACACTCAACAGCTGGTGAAAGCCCCCTAACCTGTCCTTATTGGTGGGGTGGGACTACATAAATGCCAAAGGGCAGAAGCACAGCAACAGCTCTGATGGAGAAAATGCATCCTCCTTGTTGTTACAGCTCTCATTAATGTCAATGAAACTCAGCTCCTTACTCCAGCCTTCATCTCAGCTGTCATGCTTGTTCTCATCTTATCTGAAAAGGTATTAAACAGATTTTCCACAGAATAACTTTTTTTTTTTTTTTTCCGAGTGCTCAGGTTTTCCCTGGAGCTATGATCTCCAGACACAGCTCAAGAAGCTGATCATGCTTAGTTTGGAGATCTGGGTCTCCTCGCCTCAGCCACACTGAATGGTATCATCTAGCCCTCTTGTAGTTCAGGAGGCCATGCATGTTGCAAGCCATTTCTTAATAGTGAAAGAATCTGCCCTCTTCCAGGTTTAAGGTGGGAGTTTAACAGCCACTTAACTCTGCTTTTGAGGAATCAGAGATCTCTCACTTTGGTGGGAAAAAACTCCACAGTTCTTTGCACAATTCCACTGAAATTTACCTATTCACGTCCTTTTGATAATCTAGGCTGTCATATATAAATGACTATGGGACAGTAAATTCTGCTCAATACAATAAGAAAAGAGAGCTAACACAGAAAAGGATTTTTTTCTGTCTTACATGCAGTGATGTCCCTTCCCGCAGTATGCTTGTGACTCTTACTATTGCCCAGTCTGATTACCAGCTCAGTAGATAGAATCCAGAAGCCTGCTGAATTAGGTAAGTGTATGGTTATTTTTAACTGAATTGAACGTTACATGTTCGTATGGCATGTTGTGCAACAGATATATGCTGGTGTCATATGATATTCTGTCCAGACACTTGTCCTAAATTTAGCTCTAAATTTAACCTGAGAGAAGTAGGGCAAACAATTAAATGTCAACCCTGCAAAACAAACCTGTTGCATTGTGATTTGAACTTAAAGGAGGCATAAATCTCTGGTCCGTTCTCATGAGTGCTTGGAGCAGTCAGTGCAGGATAGCTAAGCTTTCTCAGTGGCACTATAAACGGGAGTTAATTTGATCTGAGCTTTAAATATTGTATTTATTACATTTGAATTTGACTGCACTGCAAAAACAGCACTGGCTAAATAGAGATGATGGTGCAATGTCCTTTAGCACAGTCTATTCTGGTTCTTTCACTGCTCTTGTCTGCGCAGCAAGCAATGATGTCCCAGGCCTGACCATCTCACTAGGGGAAACAGGCCAGTGCTGCATGGCAGGAGTCAGTAGGGATGACAGGCTGTTCCCCTGCTTTGAGTTTCTGAGTCTGATGGCAATGAACCCACTTCCAGCTGGGGTGTCTGGAAGCCACCTTCAGCATTTGTCCCAAGCCAGGCTGGAGCTCATCTCTGTGGAACCCAAACCACCCGCTTCTCCTGGCAGCACTGCGCAGCAGGGTCTCACTCTGCCTCATCTCTCTGGTAGCCTTGGTTTAACTCTGGACACATAGAAAGTTATAACTGAACTCCTTGAATTCATCATGCTGAAAGGTTTGTATGTTTTTGCAAGCTGTTCTATTTAGGTGGGGACATCTTTTGGTTTCCAAGGGCTTTTTCTCTGTGAGGACAGTAAAGCAAGGACAGACCTGTAACTAGAAGGCCTGCTGTTCCCAGGTCAGGAAAGGGGAGGAGAGCACTACAGCAGATGCTCTTGCATACAGCAGTCACAATAGCTGGAAACCAATCAGTCTTAAAGGAATTAGAGGGTACCAGAGAAATGCATCCAAAATTGTAAAGTAGCAGAGGGAGACTGTTCAGAAAGTTGTTTATGGGATAAAATGGAGGGGTAAACTCCCATGGTATATTTACACAGATTGCTTTTTTTTTTTAAAAAAAAAAAAAAAGGTACAAAGCTTGTTTTCCATCAAAATCTCTCTGACTTTTTCACCATTGCTGTTTTGGAGTCCCTGTTTCTCTTAGGATCTTCGCTGTTTGCAGCAGCTCGTGTCTCACGTTGCCATTCTTGCCCTCCCGCTCCTCTGCAAGAGCCTCAGAGCAAAGGGTTTGCAGCAACATCTCTGAATTCTGTGGATTTTGTAAAGGTCAAGAAAAAGAAAAACCTTTCATTAGAACTCTTAATAGCATACATTATAGCATAAAATAAATGATATTTGGACAGCGAAGAGTAACTAAAAGATAATGTTTATGCTTTTCCCTTCCTCCAAGGAGGTTTTTTTTTTTTTTTCTACATATAGTTTTGGGGTTGCATTCACTTTGTATTAGGATTTCATGTTCTCCTCTGGCTGATTGCTCGTTCAGTCTGAGTCAGTGGATGTGACCTTAGGATGACATTTGCAGAGAGGCAACGACTGCAATAGCTGTGCGTTCTTCCAAAGCGCACTGGTATGGCAGGTCTGGGCTGAGTCACCAGATACCTGAAATAAGGCTTAGGACCCTAATACAGGGTGTTCCCCGTTGTGATCATACCATGTTTCCAGAAGACTGAGGGCTCCATTTTGATTGCTTCTGAAAGGTTAAAGTTTTCTGTGAAGACCTACTGTGCAAACGCGGAGGTTGCACACTGAGCAAAAGTCCACCCTGGCTTAGGGGTGAGGGCCAGGAGTCACTGAAGAGAGCTAAATCCCTCCTGATTATTATGTTCTCAGTAGAGTGAACTCAAAGAATCTACATCTTTGCAGCGATGAAGTACTGAGACAGCAGCCTCAGCAAGGAAAACTCTATATTGTATTCCCTACCCCTGGGCATGTGTGACACTCTGCACCTTTTCCCATGCAAGTGCCTCTGGCTCCTTGCCTCTCTCAGGTTACTGTGGCCAAAGCAATCTTTAGTTCTTGCAAGGGAAATTGAAACTGTCTTCCCCTGTGGGAGTTTCTGTCTCCTTGTTGTTTGAACATGGGTTGTATAGCGGGAGGTGCAGGAGGATTGTTTTTGGTTCTGGCATTTGCATTTAATCTTTGGGAGTGTCTGATGGAAGCGCAGCATGGCAACACCGAATGCAAAGCAAAGCTCTGCTTACTGGAACACAATTGTGAAAGGCGCAGAGACGTGCCCTAGGTCTATACTCACATTGAGAGGTAGCACCCAAATTATCTTGCTGTCTTGCTATAGTGAAAAAGTTCAGACAAGACGTAAGTGACAAGGGAAGAGTTCATGGTACCTGGCACGCAAGTCTGTGGCAAAGTATTGTGGGGTTGCTCTGCTTTAAACATAAGAAATTGTCAGCAGGAAACCTAATCAAACAGCTGATATGCAACTCCATACTGCAAGGGGTCCCCTTGGCTGGATCTTTTTGCATCTCATATCTGTGTGCATTCAGCACTTACTACTGTCACATGCTGAAAACTGTACGTATGAATGGCAGGCAGAAACGAAGTGGTTAGGTTTGCTCCTGGAGCCACATTTTCTGTCCAGGGACTGTTACTGTTGCAACTAGTCAGCATTTTCTTGCCTTCAGAACAGGCACTGCTGAGCCAAGTGTCTGGGGGCAGCAGAGGTGGTTGCTGCTGGGAGTTACAGGCTAAGGATGAGAACACATTCAGTGCTGTGTCCATTCTCACCTGGATTTCATCATGTGATGGCAAATGCATTGCCGGCTTTGCGCACAGAACAAGTCTTTAACTGGGTAAAAGGCCTCCAAGGATGCACAAATGAACTTTGTTTTTTCACAAGCCTTAGTTACCTGATTAATTTGTGCTTTAATAGAAAATAGCACTTAGTGGAACGGAAGGGCTACTCAATTCAACTAACTGTATTAGCGGCTGCAAACAAATCCAAAAATAAAACACGTTAAATGTGCTTTCCTGACCTGGCTTCTGATGGCTATTTTGAGGAAACAAAAAAAAATAAAGTGAACCTTGTTGTTCATTTAGCCATTTGCTATTTTTACATGGTTGTCCTTTGTCTTCTCTCAGATTCAACTCTTTTTTATTGCTCCCTGTTTGTGAGACCCTAGCTGACTCCCCCATCAGCATGAGTTGGCTATTTCCATCGTTTTCTATTTAAAGAGAAAGCAAACAGATCTAATGTGCAGTGTCTGAGTTTGAAGTCTGTCCCAGAAAATGGCATGAATTTATGTATTTATTTTTGCAGGTGACATTTTGTAATCTCTTGGAATGTCTCAGGGTTAAGTTGAAAATGCAAATTCATTACTGGGTGAGTCCCAGGGGAAATATTAATAAATCTGATGCAATGCTAATAAATCATAATGATTGTTATTATTATGCTTTGGATGTGTTGTAATAAAGACACAACATTGTTTTGGAAAAAAAAAAAAACAAACCTCAGCCTCCAAATGTATGATTTCATGACTGTGTAGTAATATTTCTGTAATTAGTATTGCAAACTTCTACGAGGTCTTCCTCTGAGGATAAGAAAGTATTTCACAGATACTGATTAAATAAAGTCATATTTGTCAATCTCTATCCATATAAGTAATCTTGTTGGCTTCCTGTCTATGAAGAAATCTGAACTCATCTCTGAAGTTAATGCATTTAGTTATTCACTGACGCAGATGAGACACAGAGGAGTTAAATGTTTTACTCAAGAGAAAAGTGAGAGTCAGTGGTATCTAAAAATAGATCTTCTGAGGCACTTTTATTAGAAAAGGGTGCAGCAGCCTTCATAGGTGCTCCCAATACATCAAATCCCTTATGCCCACAGTGATGCATTCCTCCAGCAATGGGCACTTAATGCTGCCTGGTCTGTCCAGAGTCATGCACCAAGGGAGATATTCATGCAAAAAAGCTCCTCCATGGTGGAGCTTCTCTCCCACTCACGAGCTACAGCTGGCAATCCTGCTCCATGACCTACCAGCCTGTGGCATTTGGTTTGCTGCAATGTGGAGTGATGGAAGAGGCTACAGCACTGTGCTGTGCTGGGTAGGCACCAGAGGACCCTGCACCAAAAGCAGCCACCCAGCTGTGGCCCTTGCCACTTTGTGCTGTGTGTCTTGCGTGTCTCCGTACAGATGCAAACATCTGATGCAGTGCACAACTTGAATGGTCTGATCTGTATAACGCTAAAGAAAAGCAAGGCATGGGCCAGGACTTACGGTGACATGTTCCTAATTTCTTGTATGCCCCAGGACTCAGAGTATGCTTCACACAGTTTCTGTGTAGGAAGGATGCACTGGGCATTGCAAGGAAAACCAGGAGCGTGGGAGGGAGGAAAGTGTGCTTAGTGTGAATGACATGGGTTACCTCCTGCAATGTTCATAGCTGCTGGGACCTTGAGCTCCAGTGTCTTTTTTCTGATTAAATAACCTTACCGGAAGACTTACACACCCTTGCGTTTTCCAAGTATGAATCTGCAATGAAGTATCAGCATTGTTCCTTGAGTTCAGTGGGTCATCATGCAGGCCATAAGAGTGCCAAGGGTGTGGATCTGATGAGAGCCTGCCAAAAGGAAAGCAGAAGGGTTAGATCCGGGAGATATTCACTCTTGTTTTTAAGGCAAGGCTGGTTGCAATCTTAAAGCAATATCAGGAAAAAAAATGTTGGGTGTTGTTTAGAAGTCACAGAGGGTTGGCTGACATGCTGTCAGGGGTGTAGGAGTTTCACACCCACTCAATGACAACATCCACAGCTCCTTTGCCTGCCACAGTAATTGTTGAATGTCCTTAACTTTGGACAAAACAATTGCCCCAGAACTGGTGATGAGGGGTAGATCATTTTTCAGACGGCAGAGAAGAGGGACGTGTCATGTAATGGCCATCTTCTTGTGCTGGAGCACGTCGGATTGAAGAACAGACTCAGAGAAGGAATGATGCTAGTCCTGAAAGACCCTAAATGCAAAGCAGGTAAGTTGGAAGGGATCATGTAGGAGTGGATGATGCTAAATTGGTTCTCTTCCAGATTGCTCTTGCCAAGCCTTGGATGGGGTTGTTTATGCAGTGACAGGGTGAGTACAACTAGCCTGAGGCTCAACAAGGTGTTCTGAAAGGAAATGAGACCTGTTGCAATCCAGGCTTTATTCTTTTTAAATGCAATGTTTTGTCACAGGAATTAATGAAATAGGAGCTGAAGGAAAAAGCAGAGGCATCATTTTGATTCTGTATTATACTGTATTATACTTCATTCATCATATTAGCTAGACAAATACATAGTAACCATCCCAAATGGAGGATTATGCCCATGTTCCAGTTAATCCAGCAGTGTCAGCTCTCCTGTATGTGCCTGACTATTTCCTGTAATCAGAGTTATCTCTTCCTTTGCCAGTTTGCCCTATAACAGATGTGGGGACAATGGCTGCCATTTCACTCTTATGGCCGAAGGCAGTCTTGTGTTCGAGGGTCTTGTCTTCTACATTTAAGTGTTTTGAGAGCTGTTCTTTTCCAGTAGTAAGCTCTTATAAATATTACTTGGAACAGGTTCACAGCTACTTTTGTCGTCTTTGGAATTCTGAAGTCTCAAACCTTGTAGCCTTAAAAATGCACAAACCACTCTAAAACATCACTAAATACCCACAGTAATGTTTGCCTGCTTCATTTAACGTGCAGCAGCTAAAGGAAAAGTAAATTGAGCTCCCTTCACCCATGTAAATAAAACTCTCCAGGACAACATATTTTACTTCAAAATTATATGGTAATTTCTTTTCTTTTTTTTTTCTTTAGGTTCCAGAAACATGTCCATATATGGTCTACTTGTCAGGGACAATAAATAATGATGTAATAGAAAGGTCAACTTTGTGTCATTTAGTTACAGGATGCTTGATGAAGTGAAGTTCCTCAGATTAATGCAACAAAGAAGAACTTTAGAATGGGAAAAAGTTTCAGCAGTACATCTTCAAGCAGGAAATCTGAGATTCGGAACAACTTATATTTTGGCTTGTATTCGCTGATCATGGGGTGATCCAGAAATAAACTCCAGGCTTCAAAGCGAGAGTGTTTCAAAGCTGTCCTGCAGTTGATCGAAACATCCAGGCAAAGCAGGGAGATGAATACCAACAAGGATTTTCTGAACTAAGACTTAATCAAGGAGATAACTAATTTCAACAATATTATTACCCTTTTATTTCAGAACAAAAAGGTAATGCAAATATGCATGTTTTGAACTTATTTAGCATTTTCAATCTGTCTTTTCTATTTGCTATGTCTGTGTAAATGCTTATTCCTATAGCAGTTTGTAACCTAACACCCTAACACAGTCTTGGGAGGTTTTGTGGTTTCCTTTTGTGTTTTTTCATTTATTTATTTATTTATTTTTACAAATAAGCTATACAACACTCACTGGTGTTAAGCAGAGCTGTAGTTCTGTCATTTCCTTAGTTTTCTTTTACTTGCAGGTGATGCTTTTATCTTTATCCCTTAGAATACCTTGCTCAGAAATAATTGTTGTTGTTATGACATGAAAAGGTAAAACAGTGTGTGCAAGGCACAGTGCAGGAAAAAGATGTCATCAGCAAATAATTTCTTTCATTTTTAAATTTCCATTTGGTATGACACAAAGCTAATATTGCACTTATTGCTGTGTGAATTAATGCTTTCTGAGAAGAAATAAAAGCATGCAGGTGTATGTATTTCCAGTAAAGATTTTGCACAGAATCACAACTTGATGGCATCATAACCCATGCCAGACTGATAGGTGACCTGTTTTGACAGCTGGGGCTGGACAAGTGGATCTGTTTGCTTGGAGGATTCCTTTGGGAAGCTTGGCTTTGCTCCTCCAGCACTGGGCTATAACTTGACCAGTATGCATAAGCTGTCGTTACAAAATGTGTTTGCCTCTTGCTGCAGCTGGACTGCATGAGGTGTTGTTCTTCTAATGCCCCAGCTCTGACAGGTCTGATAGGCACTGGAAATCTTTCTCTTTTTAAAATATCATTTGCCTCCCAGCAGTAGTTAACAATATATTTCAAAAACTGCAGAGATGTCTGAAAACTGACCTAAAATATAGAAAAAAATATGAGCGCTCTAAGTGCTGTAAATTGGTCTAGTTTCTATTGCCAGCAGAGGATCTGGTCTGAAAGGTGCAGAAGAAAGAGCTGAAGTGGAGGCTTGGTTTTCTGGGAAGACTTCCAGCCATGTTTACCTTCCCCCTGTGTGCTCCTGCTGCTTTCAGAAGTAAAGGCAAACACACGGAGTGGTATCTGCAGAACCTGGGGCTCACTCATGCCTTGTGAAAGGTAAAAGGAGCAAACCACTCCTCTTCTCTCCCATTTTCAGCCTCTCAAAGACTTGTTTTTGTTTTTAGAAATGTGGTTTATCTCACCCTGTGCCATAAATACTGAGGTTCTGTATTGAGTTACAAGCTGACCGGGTAAACGAAGTGCAAAGGCAGGCAAAGTCCCTGGCTGTGCTCCCTTAATGACCTTGTCACTCACCTGCCACCCTCCTCTGACAGAAAGAAGTAATTCTGCTAATTCTGCTGCCTGGGGTGCATTGAAGGACAGGCAGCCTTGCTAAGCTTTTCTTGAAGGGAGTGCTATCAATGGGGACCAATTGTTTCAGATGCTAATGGTGTCGAACAGTGCACTCCGGCATGTTGAGAGCCAGCTGTAATCCTCCTTGTTTATTTATGCTGCACCAGGAATCGGAGGCCCATTCTCCCAAACACTGAATGTTGACAGAGCCCGCAGTCCAAATATAATAGCATCCTAATTGTGTTTGTCTATGGCTTTTACCACAATGTGAGCGGTTGCCAGTAGTCAGCCGGGAGCAGTACCTCTGCTTTCAGAGCCAGGTACAGCTGCTCGTCGCACAGTGAGGGCAGGGCCTGGGCCTGCCACCACCATGTCCCTGCTGGCCCTACCTGCCGGGCCCCGGGTGCAGCTGCAGTGTGTCTGTATGGCACAGGTGTGATTGCTACATCAAATAAACTCACTGAAACCAGGAGAGCAAAGTTACAAATCAGGTGGAGATGTTTATGTCAGGAGAGCAGGGTCAGGCCCGAGGTGGAAATGATGAGGAATTTAGATCCAGAAGATCTTGTCAGACTGAGGTATTAAGTGGAAGCAGAGGCAGCAATATCCTAAGATGTGTCTCTAACAAGAGAGTTCACTAATGAGGCAATTCAGACCTGAAGGCAGAGTGTTCTTCTGTGACTAATACAGGCACTATAACCACAGCTTTAAAAATCAGGTTCTGCTCTTCTAAAGTACAAGCAATGTGATGCGCTACCCACCTGTGAGGATAGGCTCTCGGGCTGCCAGAGGAGTACAGGGGATAGCCCGACGCGAAAATCTCCCACAAAAACCTGGAGATAAAGTGGACGGTTAAGCCAGCATTTAATTTCTAGATCTGATTCTAATATTTTAAACCTACAATAAACAGTACTGAAACAAGTAAATAGATTCATGCTGACTGCAGAAAGACCACTTGGCTAGACCTTATTTGACCAAATTGGTTCAACCATTCCACACAAGAAAATTTTCTTTAATTATTTATTTATTTCCATTTATTTACATCTTTGCTACTGCAGGTGGAAAATATGTAGCTTTTAGCACATTAGCCTAGTGGGTATTTATAAGGTCGTGGCTGGAGGTTCACTGCTGTCCAGCTGAGCAGGGCAGCACCAGGCGAGCGACTGAACCCAGCCCAGGGGGGAAGGAGGTTAATCTCCATCCCACTGCTGTGCACCAGCCTCCAGAGGAAGGCATGCACTTGGGCAGCTACCACAGCTCGCATGGCTTACAGCAGCTTCCTACAGAATTAAATCAAACCCACATCAGATCACTGTGACTCCACAGCTGCCTACTAAAGCATCTCACCAGAGAATGGCTTCAAACCCAACTTGAATCATCTCTGGGAGGGTTCAGGGCAGCTAAGGACATCTTTGGCTGTCCGAATGGGCCTGAAAGCTCCTGCAGCCCCCAGATGTGACCCTCACAGCCACAGCAAGGTTGTGCCAGTCAGATGAGCAGCACTTAAAGCTTTCTCTATTTCGGGCCCCACAACATTTCTTTCTGCAGGATGAGTCAGTGGTGGGAGCTGCTGCCAGCACTGTTGTTTCTGCACTCCATGGGACTCCTGTCAAAATATTTAGATTAGTGAGGATCACCAACACGTGGGGGAGGTTCTCCCTTTCCTCTCGAGTGGGTGGGACCCAGTTAACCCATACAAGAGTAAGAGGATCAAGCAGGAACGATCCCCAAGTTAAGAAATGTTCCTTTTCCCTCACTGTGCTTCAACAAGGCAGGAAACAAAAGGAGGGAAAGGAAGATGTCCAGAAATGGCCCTTATATCTAGATCTGATAGGGGTTTAGAGGGTCACCTAAATCAGTAGGCCCAGTGTGCCAGAGCATGGAGTTGCATTGCTGCTGCTCTGCCCCTGTGCGGTCAGGATGCAGGTGGTGGTGCTGGGGAGGATAGAGAAGAGGTATCTGAGCCCCATGCCCCACCACTACAGGTTCCCCTCAAAGAACACTTTAGCTCCCTTCTTGCCTCCTCCAAAGAGTCACTGTGCATCACCTTCATTAGGAGCTTAGAATAAGATCCTGCCCTCTTCACTAACAACTGAGTTTAAGTCTCTGAGTCACCACCTGGGCCAGGCCCCTGCATCTGGGCACAAAAGTGCTGGATGTTGCAGACAAGCTCTCTGATTCCAGCCCGTGGGTTTCACGCAGCCACAGCACACCACTCGCTACGTAAGTACCTAGGCTGCGGGACTGTAAGCGTGCTGCCCAGCATGCCAGGAATTGAGCAAGCCAAACAGCAGCAGAAGTTGCAGGGAAAACAAGGCTGTGTCATGGGTTTGGGCCAGCCGTGGGCTGGAGTGCAGCCAAGGACAGGTACTGGAGCAGCTGGGGTATGGGGCGACAGCAGCTCTTGCATGGGAACTGTCAGTGGTTTGATGCCTGGTTTCAGTTCCTTGGGACAGCAAGGGGTCAGAGCAGAGCTGAAGTGCACCAGCTCACATTAGAGCAGCCTTCAGAAATCTGGGGAAAAAAATAAAAATTAAAAAAAAAATGGGTTGCATTATTTACAGGAACAGAAGGTTTTATTTTGGCAGTTTTCATGACTGCAAAACACATCCTTCATCGTTAAGAGTCATAATGTTGATCTGAAATCTGCTGGGCTTCCCTTTCCCACTTCCTCTGGGGCATGCTTGGAGCTTGAGGGGGCCGTGGATGTAGCAAACATGGCTGTTTCTGAGGTGAAATGCTTAAATCCAAGGTTTTAAGTTTCTTGTGGCTTGATTCAGGCTCTTGCATTTCTTTGAACTCTGTGTGTATACATACATATACATATATATACATACATATTATGGTTAAAGAAATGACCGTGAGTGTCTTGATGCACATAGCTATGTCCATTCCCATGTGGGGAGTTACTGTTTCCCCCAGGTCAGGACTGTCTCTCAGCTGTGCACACAGCAGCAAGGGCTGTGGGAGCAGAGCCATGTCCTGGCATAAGCCCCAGGAAGCCAGTCTGCCCTGGGTGACTAAGTGAGAAAGAGAGGTGGAGGCTTCACTCCATCAGTGGTGCTCTGGCATGGCAGGGGCAGGGACCCCCATGCTCTGGCATGGTTTCTGGGGCAGGGACTGACACCCCTAGGGGCTGAAAGGAGCCCTGATCCCCAGCGGGAGTAGAGGCAGCTTTGTTGAAACCCCACAGGTGCACTTAGCCAGCCCCTTGCCTATGTGTGCCTGGGGGATGCTTCTCCACCGTCATATTCTGCTGTCTCCCTGTCCTCCCCTGTCCTGTCCACCTCCTCCTGGGCAGCTTTTAACCATTTCTCTTCATACAAGTGTTCTCTGTAATTTTACACAGTTCTTGTCACTTTGGTGTGCTTATAAAGAGCAAACCTATTCCCTCTTGGCTGTCATCTTAAAAGAGACAAGGTTTTCCACCTCATCCCTTGATTTTGGGACACTGACGGCCAGAATCCTCTCTGGCATCTGGAGTAGATCCCGCTAGAGTATTGTACTGTTCATGGCATTAATTCATCCCTATTACTACTGGAAATGCAGTAGTACTTTTGATTGTCTTTGCCTTTTTTGAGTCCGTATTATGATGAGGGTTTGCAGTCATTCTGTGATTTCTGAGTGTGCCCTTGTGTTTCCCCCACCTCTCCTTTCCAGATCTCAACCACCAGTTTTTAGAAGTGAGTCTTACCATAAGTCTTGAAACTGGTGACCTTGAACTTTGTTCTGTGGGCAGCAAAAAATCAGAAGTGAAACTGAGCAGTGTCGTGTTGCTCTGCTAGCTGAGCAAGACAAAGAAAGTCACTTCAAAGAATATCTTTGCATGTTGCACAAGAGATCCCCTGATAGGGTGGAAGAAATTACTCCACGAAGTTGCTTTATCCTGGCAGAGAACCTGTGCTTGCAGAAAACAAGCAGAAAGACAAACCTTGTCCCTAAATTTTCTGCAATTAGAGTGAGAAATAAAATAAAACAAAACAAACAACAGCAAAACACACACAGAATGATGCCCACTGGTGTTGACCTAAATAAACTCACTTCCAGGCTGTATCTTTTTAATCTGACAAGGATTTCCTTTACTGATTCTTCTCTTGAACTGTGGCAACCAGAAAGAGTAGATAAGAACCTGCCTTCCTCGCAGCAGCTCCCTTCCCTGTTTAATCAACAGATAAATCAGCTACTATATGTGATAGAAAGGAGTTCGTTCAGTAAGTTCATGTGCAGATTTTGGCTGATAATATTCTCTCCCTGGTGAAGGATTTCCGAAGTGTTCGCCAGTCAGTCCAATCAAGGGGCGGAGCTGAACAAGAGCACGAGATGGTTGAATTTCTTTGCTAATTCCAGATTTTGATTACTGCAATCTCCCTTTACAGGAAAGCAAAACAAACATAAAAGAATAAAAATGGCTACAACAGCAGCAAATACCCAAAGACAAACAATAGGCTGCGAGGAATACAGCCTGTACGGTAGCTTGAGCGAAGACGAGCTTATAAAAATGGCCATCCAGCAGAGCTTGGAAGAGGACCCGGCAGGCCAGGCAGCTGCCCAGAGCCACCAGAAGTCAGTGGTGGGGGGCCCTGGCGAGGCGGCCACCCCCGGCCGTGCCAGCAGCCACAACCCTCCCTACCAGCTCTACCCTTGGCAAAGGTGAGTGAGCGCCGGCCCAGGCTGGGCCATCTCGTGCTGCCCGCCAGCAGGAAAACAGCTTCCCCCGTCAAAACACGTGCTTTCTAATTAGTGCTGCTGAGCAGCTTCACGCGCTTGGTCTGCAAGCCTGTCATTAGTTTGAAAGCCGGAGCCTGCTATAAATCCAGTGAGGTCAACAATTTACATCCTCACGGTGAAATGAGAATCTGCCCGGAGCTGTCTGGTTTAAGTAATAAATAAAAGGAGAAAGGGGCACTGCTGTGTGCTTTCCTGAAGGGAAGAAGCCCTGCTGAAGCCAGCAGCTCCCCTCTCCTACAGGGGCACACTTTGCGCCAGGCTTCAGCTTCACCAGAGGAAGCACAACGTTTGTTATGGGAAAACATAGGAGAGAGGCCAAAACCAGACATATAAAACAGTGTGAGCTGGATACCTTTTAGATACTGTAGAGGATGAATTTATTTCAGGTCTGAGTCTGGTCCCAGGCATGCAGCTGTGGAGGCACGCCCTGCTCTGCCATGCTGGGCTCAGGCAGTGACAGTGGGGACCTGCTGGCAGGGGAAAACCAGACCTTGTTCTTCTTTCAGTCTTTATAAGGCAGATTTCTCAAGGGTAAAGGGAGAAAGACATTAGATAATCACCCCCAAAATCAAGGCAGATACAAAAGTATCCTTTAAAATCTTTTTTTTTTTTTTTTTGGGGGGGGGTGCGGGGAGGAGTAACTGAAGTTTTTGTTCCTTCTCCCTTCTCATAGCTCTACTGTTCTTGCTTGGTTCCCAAGGCTGGGAAGCTTGGGACAATCTGAGGAGCTATAAGCATGCCTAACAGCTGCAGAACAAGGATGCTTTACAGAGTGCACTCCTGCTCCAGCTGAAGTTTGTGGCTACTCGGTGTCATTACAGTGCACTTGCACTGTCAGCTCTGCCGTGGGGACCCAATGCTGGGCAGAATAAGGGCTTCCCTGGCCATTTGGTCCTGTCCTCCTTGGGGTCCTTGCTATTTTACTGAAAGACTGCCTCCACTGCTCTGTGCATTAACTTGTCCTGCCTTTGCCGCAGGCCAGCAGCATTTGACCTCCCAGCACAGCAAAAGCCTTTGCAGCTCTGTAACTCCAGGCTTGGAGCAGTGCTGAGCTCTTCCACCACCCCGAGGAGTCAGGTGTCTTCCACCCCCTGCTCAGACCTGCTTGTGTGACACTTGGGGAGGTGACAAATGTCACCTCGCCTCGTGCCTGCTTCCTGTGTGGTGGCGGCAGGGTTAAACTCACTCTTGTCTTATATGGTCATTTGAATCCCCTGACGCTTCCTCAGAGGGCCAAAAATAATCTCGAGCTGAGAGAGCAGCTGAATCCAGCGTAGAACAAGCTGTGGCCATCTGCTTTTATTCAAAGCCCTGACCGGCAGGCTTCCTTGCTCCATCTCTGCGGATGTGTGTCTCTGTTTCTGCCTCACCATGACCTGTTTCTCCTATTCGGAGTATTTCTCTTTATTTCATTCATGTCATCGCCACTCCAGATTGGCAGCCCAGCCAAGAGGCCGTGCTCAGCCTCCCAGCACAGGAGCAGCCTGGGGGGTCAGGCGAAGGTACGACGGCAGCCTGTGCAGCACAGCCCAGCCCGTGTAAGTGCCTCCCCTCCTGCTCCCGCTCCAGACCCCCCTTGCTCTCTTCTCCCCCTTCATCCCTCTCCATCCCTCCAGTGCACACTTCCTGGGGACTCTGGGTCACTTGGTAGCTCTGGGAAAAAGCAGGGAAAAGAAATATTCTATCGCGTTATATAAACAGGGCAGGAAAGCCCTTCAAAGGGATGTTTTATTAATGCTGCCAGATGCAATGCCTGTTCCCAGCAATACCTACACTGTCCTGCCACGTTAAGAGGGGCTGCTGGGAAGCCGTGCTGCATCCTACCTGCCCGAGGGGCAAGCCAGCATGGCTGACTTTTGACCGTCCTGGCCACATTTTGCTGTTGGCAGAGACCATAAATAAACTCAGATGATCACAGTCATGGTTGAGGAAAGCAGACAGGCAAGTGGGTGGCCCTGTCCTATGCCTGGGTGTTGTGGAAGTGTCTGGACACAAATGGATTTATTACAGCTCTCTGCAGGCAAAGTAGATGCAGGCACCTGCCTTTGGTGGCTAGACAAATTATTGCAGCAGCATTTCTCTTTTTCCTGCAGAAAACTCCTCCCTGCCTTTTTTATCCCAGTTTGAAATCACTTTCTTCTATCCATCTCTCAAGTCCCTCGCTGGATGCATGCTTGCAGTGACTACCTTTCCACCACTCTACTTCCTTTCCTCTATCACCCATCTCTATGTTCTCCCCCATATCACCTATCACCCATTCTCCCCAGTCTCACCCTGCACCCAGGCTGATCCAAGCTCTGTCCCCTGCTGACATTGCCCTCCCTGACACATGTGAAAACCCCTTTCTGCTGGAACATGGAGCCTCCCTTATCCCCATAACCTGACACCTCCTCTTGGTCCCACTGAAATCACACCCCCTTTTTAAGTGTTCTGCACTCCTTGCACACCTCTCTCCTCCTCTGGGTGCGATGACTGGAGGGACAGCTTCTTCTGCATCACACAGCTCAGTAGGGTTCAGTCCACAGTGCGGAGTGGGATAATGCTGATAAACTGCCCGTCCTCTGCTGCCAGGTGAGAGCAGAAGTGTGGCAGGGAAGCTACAGGGGAGTGTGCTGTCACGGCTATTTTAGGGCCCTGGTCTTGGAGCCAGGCAGGGCTGATTGTTGGCTTCACCTGGAGAGATGTTGCTCCTTCCTGCTTTCTGCATCTTACCGGGCTGCCAGGAAAATGAGGAGCTTCCTGAACCCTCCTGTGCTCCTCTGCACCTCTTCTGCAGTGCTCAGAATTGACCCCCCTGTACTTCTCTTCTGCAATGTGTATTTATCAGCTTCACTACTGGCATTTGAAATGCAGTAATTCTTTTGATTAGTCTATAAGGTTAAGATTTTATCAGAGCTTCGGGCTTCCTCCATAGTCCTAATACTTATTTTGTATATTTCTGATGAAATCCAAGCAGCAGAATGGTGACTTTTTTTTTTTTTTAGATAGTTTGGTTTGGTTTGTGTTTTGTTTTGTTTTGTTTTTTATAACAGCCAACTATGAGCCAAGCAGAAAACAAGGATTTCACATGGAGATTCATTAAACTTTCTGTACTGATCTGGAATGTGCTTGGCTAAAGCATCCACAACCTGATCCAGCAAACCCCTCTTCTTACTCAGGAATCATTTAAGGTCAAGGATCCCAACAGAAGCTTGCTTCATTCAGCATCTAAGGGCTCAAGCCGAACAGTAACCGATTCTTCACACATTTTTAACCCTATCGCTGATAAGAGGTAGGCTGCTTTCACTGAGGTCCCAGCTAATGAGCTTCACCTTGCATTTGCTGCCTGCAAGCACCATGCACAGACTCCTGCGATGGCCCACCTGGCATGCAGTAACTCATTCAGCGCCAGTAACTATTGTGTGCCGAATCCCGAGGTTGTGGTGAGCAGCCCGGCGTATGTAACGTGAACCTTTGCACAGAACAACAGATGGCTTTGGCAGCCTTGTGCCAGAGGCTGTTACAGACAAAGATCCCCCACCTCCTCCTCCTGTCCCAGCCAAACGCACCAATTGCTGCTGGCTGACTTCAACAAAATGCTGGATTTCCAGCGCTTATATAAAACTCTCTTATCTATAATTTAGTCGTAGTCCTCAGGGTACTCTGAGAATATGAAGATGCAGCAGAGATGGGACCTCAGCCCTGCAGCTACCAGGTCAGGTGATTCCTCCTGGCCAGCTGTGGCTAGGACAGCAGCTGCCTGCTCTAGCTGTTATCTCCTCATGTAAAATGCCTGGCTTTGTCCCCTATCTCCCTCCATTCCAGGGTTGCTATTTTTGTGACTCTGCTGTCCTGAGACTGCTGCCTCCAGCTCTAGAGAAACAGCAGTGGCACAAGGGACATTTTCATCTGGGGAACGGTGTCTTTCCCCATTCCTTGGCACACTGCTCCTGCAAGCTGCACTAAATGCAGAGGTTGTACCAATGACGTGGTTTTTGAGAACTCCCATGCTGAGCTGCTTATATTTTTCTGTCTCTAGTCTCACTCCATTGTGGTATTTTAGACCTCCTGTCATAATCAGAGTTTCTGTCTGTTCCCAGTATCACTGCCCTCATCTCATACTGGGTTCCTACCCTGGTGATGCTAATGCTCTCCTTGAGACACTCACCTCCATCCCCAGTCTCTTTGCCTTCAAAGCTGCAATATTTTCTCTACAGAGTTAGTGTGAGCCACAAGCTCCCCTAGGTTTCCAACATCCTCATGTTCTCTGTCTCTGAAAATACAACCCCTGTTCATTTTTTCGCAAGCCCCCATCAGAACTGGAAGGGTGCTTCTTCCCTTGGGGTGTTTGCTGCCCTGGAGCTTGACAATTTGCTGCCTCAGAATAGGAAAGCAGTGGCTGCCTTCTGTCAGCACAGCCAGGCAGAGAAGGACTAGGCACTGGTGCTGGAAGGAGTAGATCGGCTGCTGGGTCTGTGCAGGATGCAGGCTTGGCAAAGGAAAATCTTGTTGGAGAGAAGCTCATCTGAAGGCTGCTTCTCATGTCTCACTTCTCAGGGGCATGGAGCACACTCCATGATTTTTCTAGGTTTTCAAAGTGAGTCTCTTCTTCTACACCCCATGCAAAGAGATCAACACGTCCAGACAGTGATTCTTCTGACCTGTTGTGAATGGCTAAATTAGAGCAGATAGATAAATTTCACCTTTAGAGGCCCCGTAGCTAGAAAAAAATAATCTTAGCATATCAGCTGTAGGGGTTCACTGTTGTTGCCAAATGATACAGTGATGTTGCTGTGAAAAGCTTATTGGGAATGAAGGAAATGGTAATCAGGTTTTAATCTTGTTTTAAAGAGAACTTGACCCTGTTGTGGCAGCAATCAAGGATGGAGATGAAAAAGCAGTGTGCAACATGATGAAATCAGGAAAAAACCTTTCTGAACCTAATAAGGATGGCTGGATACCCTTACATGAAGCTGCGTACTATGGCCAAGTGGGTTGCCTGAGTCTGTTGCAAAAAGGTCAGTGAAATTAAAACTAACTAATTACAAAAGGAGGAAGAAGAATATGAGTATACTAAAAAGCAGAATTAGCACCAGCCCAATCCTTTTCTGGGACTGTGTGTGAAGATTTTCTTCAACCTCTATGAGTGCATATTAATTTAACCTTGTCTTTGAGGGTAGTTTTCCAGACTTAAGCCCCTAAAAGTTAGGATCTTCAGGAGAAAGTGATGCCCGGATAGATCTTGCCAAGCTTTCAACTTCTCACAGCAGTCTTGTAGTTGGGATCTTGGCTGTTGCAGACTGCTCAGCCACCACAGCAGGCATCAGTGTTGCCTGCTAGCACTAGCTTCAGAGCCAGCCCAGCACCTCTTTCCACCTCTCTGAAAGTGGTCGACTACTGAAATTTATTTTCAAACTGCTGCTGAAGTGCAGTTACTCAACAGGTTTCTCCATCACCAGTGGCCATAGCTAAACATTTTAATCTAAGCTATTGACTGATTTTTTTTTATATTTTTTTTATATTCTTAACTTTGTTTGCTGAAAATAAAAGGAGGAATAAACAAACAAAAAAAAAAACTCACCTAAAACTGTAAGGATGGAAGGGTGATGGTGCTGCAGATACTTGTGCACTGCCTGCCACGATGACTTTGGGCTCTCGGTTTCTTCACAGCGTACCCTGGCACCATTGACCAGCGCACCCTCAACGAGGAGACAGCTCTCTACCTGGCTACCAGCCGGGGCAACCTGGACTGCCTGCTCACCCTGCTGCAGGCGGGGGCCGAGCCCGACATCTCCAACAAGGCCAGAGAAACTCCACTCTACAAAGGTAAGGGTGGTGCTTCCAGGGATGATGAGCTCTTCTGGCACCACCAGGAGAGAGCTGCAGGTGCTTGAAGGATCAGCTGCACCTTGTTCACCTCAGACATCTTGCCTATCATGCCCTTAGGCTGAAACTCCGCAATTCACTCATTTTGCACCCTCTGTCCAACAGTCCTGTGTCTCCTATGTCTGACCTGCCATGCCATGGCCTCTCTTCTCATTCACATGAGAGACATTTTAGATGTTGCCCTGGGGGCATAGGCTGCAACATGGTGCTGAGGACAGGGTGTGTGGTGCTCAGTGGACTTCTCAGCACAGGGGGTCCATGTAGTGTCCCAAACTTTGGGAAAGCAGAAAGCTGGACAGTACAGGAATATGTATGCCTTTCCAAGCAGTTGGTCCTAAGTAGCTGTTCGGTGTGGGAGTGTATCAGCTGTAGACATGCCAGTGATTCATAGACAGGGCCAGGCCAGGCTGTGTGCTACGGGAGATGAATAAAGTTATAAACAATCCAGTGAGGTAGATAAAGTGTTTAACATGGACATACTGCATTGCTGCTGGTCAGAGAAAACACTTTCTTCAGCAGAACAACATCAGATCTATGATATCACAAGGACTGAGAGGACATGAACTCTCACACCTTCATGTCCATCCCTCTTTGACTGACTGTTACTGCCATAACCATTTTTAGTGCTCTAACACATTAAATAGCATATACTACTGCTTTCAACAGCAACCTTGCCTCCAGCTTCGGATGCCTGGCACTAGACCTGTTCAGTTTAAAATGCCTTAGTTGTAAAATTCTGGCTCACAGTCTGTCAAAGGAAAGCTGTTCTACTCTGGCTGTTCTACTGTGTGTTAAACACACAGTAACAGTGGTAGTAGCATGTAGCAATGCTAGCAGTAATACTAGCAATAATAATAATGTGAATGCATCCTTTAACCAGAGAAAAGCTATTATTCAGAGCATGCAGGTCTTTATGCAAAACCTTCTGGCCCATCCTCTAATAAAAAGAGTGAAAAATTTGAATGGCAAATAAGTCATCCCTTATGTGTTAGCAAATTTAATTCTGCAGAGCTACCATGCATAGGTGATTATAATAGTGTCTATTCAGATCGTTGCTTTCAGTACATGTGAGCGACACCCGTGTATGAGAGAGAAATCCATGTCCATGTCCCAAGGGAAGGATCAAAACCAAAAAAGGGCCACTGTGAGAAAAATGAGCTACTATATAAAACAAAACGAAAACAAAAACAAAATTACTATATAATGTGCTGGCCTACCTCTCTGCACATTGTAGAACAAACGCTACAGGGGGTGGTAAAAGTTTCTGATTATTCTAGGTGCCTTTAGTTTGGGATGCCACAGTCGGAAGTGTATAAGAAGGATTGGAAGCCTCATGATTTGGAAGTCAAGAAGCAATGGGACAAACTGATGGAATAAAAATCAGTAGAATACTATTAATTACTAAGAAAACACCATTAGCTTGGGATGGTCCTAAGCTGTGAATTGTTGCAGGCTGAGAGAGTGCTACTGACTCACCCTGTTATTATTTTCAAAGGATCTTTTTCTGGCCACTCTTGGTTTGGGCTTTTTTTCATTCTATTGTCTATATAGAACTCTATTTGTAGTTCAGAACAGTAAGATCTAGAGCCATTTTGCTCAGAATTTGCAAATACAGTGTTCAGGTCATGGAATTTCTATGACTTGTTCATTCTTCATAAATTATCTCTCGTGCTTTGTCCTCTCCGTGTGTCACTGTGATGTCCAGCTGGCACAAATGTGCTGTGCCTCCTTAGAACTAGGCTTGGCACAAGTCCTGCACATGGCACAGACTCCCCCAGCTCCAGACTGAAGATTGGCTTCACTGCCACGTCTCTTGCAAGCCCCAGACAATGTCATCTGGCAGCAGCCTTAGCCATTATATTGAACGAGATGGTCTTATTCAATATGGCCAAGGTGCGTTATATTGCCTTGTGCTACATGAGGTGGATACCCACAATACCTAGAATCTTTTCAAAAGCTTGTACTGATCACTTCACTTTTCTTCAAAACAGCCTGTGAGCGCAAGAATGCAGAGGCCGCAAGACTTCTGGTACAGTACAACGCCGATACCAATCACCGTTGTAATCGAGGATGGACTGCTCTCCATGAGGCTGTCTCCCGAAACGACCTGGAGATTATCGATATCCTGGTGAAAGGGGGTGCCAAGATTGAGTCTGCAAACTCCTACGGAATCACTTCTTTATTTGTGGCAGCTGAGAGTGGGCAGTTGGAAGCTCTGAGATACCTGGCAAAATGTGGTGAGTAGAGTTGTGCCCTTGACACACCATTCCTCGTTCCATCCTTGATATTTCAAAGTTCCCATTAATTTTCCCTGACTCAGCTTTTCTATCTGCAAACAAAGACTAGCCTGTAGAGCTGGTGAACCCCTGTTGCTCCAGATGGCTGGATTGTGTAGGGCCTTTCAGAGAGCATGGTCTAAACAAATGCACTTTAGCATTCATTTGAGCTCACCTACTTCAGGAATTAATATGATGCTCTCTAATTTCATTGTTTGACAGTTTTCAAAACCTGTATTGCTGTGCACATGTAGCTTAAATCCGATCAGTCATAGAAGAAAACTGTAGGTGGTAAGAGATGGCAGAAGTTGAATATTAGCCAGCCCCATCTGCTCATGAACATGTACACTGATGGGCAAGGTTATCTCTCCTCCACTAATGAATCCTGCAGAAAATAGAGTGCTATTGTTATAGTTAATGGATTTACACCTAGGAGAAGCAGACACTCTCCCTCATGTGTATGTGTTCAAACATATAAACAGAATGAATTTTATTCTAGTTTACACAAAATCTAACTTCTACTGCTCCAGTCATGTAAAACAGCTTTACAATAAGCACAGGCTTTACTACCATTCTGAAGAATATTTTATTATTGCTGTGGACTACTATCTTCAACGTAGGTAAGAATTGGGTCCTGCACTTGTGAAATGAGAGTTAAACAGCAATGAAGATAAGAAAAACTTCTAAATCAGAACAGCTAAGAAATATATGAGAGTCGGGGAACAAAAAAAAAAAATATATTCTGTCGTCCAGCTAACATTGTCAAGTCAGTTTTATGTGACCATTTAGTCCATCAGACTGCCTACAATTTTAGAAACTAAGCTAGAATGTGATTTATGTTTCAACTTTGATAGATATTATGAGTTTCTTAAAGTTCAATTTTGAGAAAAATACACAAGAGAAAATCCAATAAAACTGTCCAGTTGTTTCAAGTCCTCAAAAACTCCTCTGAGAATCCCAGAAATGATATCACTGCATTGTTTACAATGAGCAATGTTCATCATAAAAAAGGTTTCTTTTTCATTTCTTTTTCATTAAGAATGTAGTCCTGTGTTATGTTTTGTCACTGCAATTCTCCTGATGTTTCCAGCTACAACATCTTCAAAGGGCCAAACACAACACAGATGTTTCATTTTGGGGTGAGAGCACAGGGAAATGTTCTCTTTGGCAGGGATTTTTCATGATCAAACGGGAGACTGATTGACTCCTTTATTGGAGTTTAGAAGCAAAACTCCAGTGAACTGTCATTCCCATTTAGGATGCACATAGAGCAGCCTTCCCCAGGACAGCATGGTAGAGTATATTGCAGTCAAAACTCAGTCTGCCAGGCCTTAAATATATAGCACAGAAAAAAAAGCAAAATTCCAAACTGTTTCTGGCCAAATAGTACCAGGGCTCAGTTTATTCTTGCTTGTTATTTATTAAGACAAGCACCCACTAGAGTACATGAAAAAATGCCCCAAATACTCTAGTAGCTCATCAATAATATTTATCTTTTCTTAAGTAAAATTCACCATTTGGGGCCTAAGTTGAAGCCTCATAAAATGGAAAGATAAAGCTTTAGGTGCTAAGTTTTGAAATGAAATATTCATTAAGACTTGCCCAAATGAAAGCTGATTAGAATTCTCATTCAGAACTATGCAGATGTATTTATAAAATCCTGTTTTAGCCTGTATATGTACTAAAATTGAAATATATTATAAATAGTATAAATGTACATACATATGTACCTACATAAATATATAGATTATAAGCAATTTTAAAATGAAATAAATATATAAATCATAAATACATAATCATATAATAATTTACTTTGGAGAGCTACTATTGAAGTAATCTAGTCCACACTTCTGCTCATGAATATTATATATACATAGCGTAAATATATAAGTACTAATGGAATTATTGTGTCCAAAGAAAAGGCCATGTTAAATAAAGAACAAGCATATTTTAAAGTGTTTGTCTTTGAGACACAGCTGAATGGAGCCTCGATTCATAACTGGGATCTCATGTTTGACACCCTCTGTGCATTTTGTCCTGAAAATATCTCCGCTTTCCTAGAGTGCATTGTCACTTTATCACTTTACTTTCCCCAGCAGTCTCTGAGTAAGAGTATGATTCCCTGTTTAAACTCTCCCTCATAAAATTCACATCATAGTAAAAGCCAGTGGAGATCTATAATATAACTGTATCACATTGTCATTTTGCTGCGATAAGACTTCATTCGCATCCTCTTTCTGCACATGGTGTAACTCCAGTGTCATGGAGATTTATGGGTTCATTCAAAGTATGTTGCTCCCATCTTATTTTAACCTTTTGGTGCTACAAAGATTTTCTTCCTTCCTAGGTGCTGATATAAACACTCAAGCCAGTGATAATGCCTCTGCTCTTTATGAAGCTTGTAAAAATGGACATGTACCTATTGTGGAGTTTCTTTTGTCCCAAGGAGCTGATGCTAACAGAGCCAATAAAGATGGCCTGTTACCTCTTCACATAGCAGCCAAAAAAGGGATTTGCGAGTAAGTTTTAGTTCATTTCATAATTTCATCTTTTAGATAAAAATACAAAGTCCTTATGAAAAGGAGAACGTAATGTTCCAGATCCAATTCTGAGCATTGCAAGCAAGGGAGCTGCCGCTTTCAGAGCTCAGGTTGGAAATCATAAACTGAACAGAGTGTGTTTTCCGGACGGGGTGGTGTGAGCAGGGATGTGAGGTGAAAGGTCCCTTTAGCTTTGACAAGATATCACCTATTACAGCTAAATAACCCCATGTATCTTGAGAGTGGATTAAATTGAGCTCCACAAAATAGGCTTGAGATAGAATAAAAAAGCATCTGTATAACGGGTTAGTACTCAACAGCTATCACGACATAGCCTAGTCTGCAATCATTTTCCTACATAAATAAGCCCAGAGTGATTTTTCTCCATAAGCAGAACATGCTGCATTCATCTCTGGTGTGTTCAGGTTTTATGAGCCATAGTTCAGCTGCTGACAGCAGGAAGTGGTTAAGTGAATCTTTAGGGCATTAGTGAGATTGTTGCTAGAATATGGTGTCCAGTTCTGGTATCCTGCCTTTCAGAAGGCTTTCAGGAAATTGGAAAAGCTTCAGAAACGAAGTATAAGGATCACCCAAGGTCTGGAAAATATGCTTGTTAGTGAGTAATTAAATACTCTTTCATGGAACAAATTCATAAAAAGATACTTTTTTTTTTTAATTAAATGTCTTTGGGATAGAACTGATTATATTCTGTAAACACTGAGAAAAGTACCTAATGGAAAAAATAACCAGGAATTGAGTAGATTTACTGGTCCTCTGAAGTAGTTTTTTCTAATAGGAGAACACAGTCCTGCCTGAAATAAATGACGTCAGTTTAGGAGGTGTTGTCTAGGGGTGGGATTGTTGCACTGTCATGTAAGTAGTGCTTCCCTATCTCTTTCAAGACCCAATAGGAACTGACATTGCAACCTGTTTATGAGCCTGAATTCCTGAGCATTTCCTTCTGATCCCAGGGTGAGTTTTAGCTCCCACCTTAATCCCTTGCCACAGCCCACAGCTATTTTTGCAAAACACAGTCACATCTCTGGTTGCAGTGACAGACCCCTTTGGTGACTTTAGCGGACTCTTCTGACTATAGCAATTTCTGTCAAAATCCTTTAAGCAGTGATTAAAAGAGGGAGTATGTCCAACTATGTCCAGAAAAGGCTGTTTCTAGATAGTAAAGCCATCTTTGCAGACTGCTAGAGCAGATTCTTATGTATTTCACAATGTCTGAGGAATTAAAACTTTTGACAGTGCTACACCTCCCCACAGTATCTTTTCTCTTAGCATTTTGGCCCATTTGGGAATCCCAATTACACTTCTCAAATCACTTTGATAGACCTGAGGATATTTATTTTCTGCAATTGCAGTAGGCCTGCTTCTTTGTGGAAGTTGTATTCAGAGGGCAGCCCAGTGTGAATTTACATAATTGGTTTATATGCTTCTAGCATGTACATAAATATCTTGCATAGACTAATACAGGCACAATTCAACATTTTCTCCGGGGTTTGACTTACAAAGACAGTTTCTTGAAAACAAACACATTTTAGATGAGAAATGTGCCAGAGACAAAAACCAGCTCCAGTCGCTCACTTTCAAAAAAGTTGATCCAACAGTACAGTAAATTGATCTGAATCCAATCTGTATATAGAGTCTAGACCAGCTCTCTGAATCTATTCTTCCCCTCAGAAGATCCACACCCCAATCTGAAAACAAATTTACATGGAAAGTCTGCAACCTCAGTCCATCCCTATGTTATGAGAAAAAGGGCCTAATTCAGAGATCACATCTATCATTGCTAACACTGAGCAGCATAAATGAGACCAGAATTTATCTCAAACTCAGTTTGTTCACTTGCAAAAGTCTGAGCACAAATTTTTTGCACAACTGCCCAACTGCTGCAAACAGAATTGCAAGAGGATGAAAAAAAGAAAAAGATCTCTTATAAATATTTATCTAAATGACAAAGCTTTAGCCCGATTGGCTGATCGTTCTTAATTCCTTTGGTATTCAGTAAAATAACACCCTTCATGGTGACCTCTCTTTGTATTCCTGCAGATTTAATACGTAATTCTGCAGGAATTCTACTCTTCAACTTTTTGCCAGAGCACGAAGGCTCCCTACCATCAAAAAGCAAAGAATGTAGTCTCAGGGCTTAACTGTCAACTCTTGTGTCTTGGTGTTTGTTTATTTTAAATGACACCTTGTCAATACTGACATGAAATTCATAAGGGTCATCTCATCAGCTGTAGGACAATCGCAAGCAGTCATTTAACTCCTTCCCCCTTGGAACCAAGGAGCTGAGAAGAGTTTGTGAAGTGTGGGCAGATTTATTAAGTAAATGCAAGTCAATAATCTCTTGGCATGCTCATAGTAAGGATGCTCTCTGCCTCTTCCCTATAATTTCTAGCAAATGGAAATCCCAAAAGCAGGTGTCAGGGATAAGGGGACACTCAGCACTATTTCAAAACTGTGTAAGAAGCTCAGCCTTGTGACAGACACGAGCTGTGGCATGGCTTGTCCAGCTTTGGCTGCCTTCACTTGAGCTCCATTCTCCTTCCCACCAGACAGGAAAGACTGCAGTGGTGGAGACACCACATAACTGAACCAACTCGCTTTGAAGGAAGAAGAAACAGACAGGTACTAGACACAGAACTAGATTCTGATAAAATACGATGATTCCAGACTTTCCTTTTTGTTCTCCCAACAAAGTCTGAGGTACAGGGGTTGTACTGATATTTGTGGCACTGCAACATTTGGATATAAAGCCTCAGTGTGGCACCCCTGAGGTGAGGTTCAGGTCCTTGCAGACAGAAATGAGGCAGGTTAGAACTTAGATGTGAAGAGCTGGCTGAAGCACATATTCTGGAGGGAAAGAGCAAAACAGACCCTTAAATCTTCAAAGGAGTTGGTCATGGGATGACAAATTCTGGCACTTGGCATGGTGTCCTCACAGTGCTTTGTGCCCTTTCTGCTATTAGGGCTCTTATAGAAAACATTTGCTAATGGTGGAAAGTTGCACGCTCACCAATATCCAATCTTCCTGCTCCCTGGTGAGCATCACAGTGCTGGAATGAGTGAGGATGCTGGAAGAAAAGAAAAAAAAAAAAAGAAAAAAAAGTGCTTCACTACCCAAGATATTTACGTAATTTAAAACAACAACAACAACACAACTTCTGTTTAAAAAATAAGATGTAAAAGTAACTTGGAAACATCAACTGTCCACCATGTAAATGGGAACATAATCCTGTAAAGTGTTATGCATCTTCAACTCTTCTTTCAGCTCCTGAAAGCACTGGAGGCTCAGTCTTTCACAGGATAATTCAATGCATCACAAGCAAAGTTTTTTTCCTGAGACTAGGGCTTATATTTTGCTTAGTTCGATATGTAAATATACGTTTGAGGGCCTAGTGTTGGAACCGGCCATTGAAGCCCAGCTGAAGATGTGCCACATTTTAAAGGAGAGAGACACTACTCATTGGGAAACTGAGCTCTGCATGTTTGTTAAAAGAGCTGTTGAATGCCAGATAGAGTCATCTGCATGAGAGGAGGAGGAAGAGGTGTGTGACTTGCTGGCTGCCACAAGTCCCTTTTTTAGATGTCCCTGTCTCTGCAGGCATCCCATAGGGAGCATGGGCATCTCCTAGCACAGTAGGCAGGCTCAGGTCTGATGGTCCATACTCTCTTTCTAGATCTAGCTTAGGGCGACTGTCTGTATCTACAGAATCAGGATAGCACCTTAGCTAAAACACCCAACTTTATGAGCAGGAAATGAGGGTTTAACCCATGGGTCTGGTTATGCAGCTCCAGTGACAACTGTGGAGACAAAATGCTCATGGATTTGAAATGGCAGGGGCCTTGTACATCATATATTTGAAATTCTGATTACGTAATGAGAGCGGCCTGATTTATGTTGCTGTGCTAAAGGCTGCATCACACTTTCCAATAGCAATCCCTGGTTACTGGGGTTTAGGACTTGGCTGTACATTTTTTCTCCCTGGGCTAAAAGCATGGCAACCAGCCTAGAAAATATTTGTGTTTCTTTTTCTCTCCTTTCCTAATTATCTTTTTGGCTCCCCATGATCTGGGATGGATGTTGATAGCCCCACGGATTTGCCACAGCCAAAAGCTGCACAGTGAGGTCCTCCAGGACGGGTCTCAATCCAGGGTAATAACTGAACTGTAAAATCTGGCATGGAGGTCTGGAAACCAAATATATAGTTTATTCCAGCTCTGTCCCACAGAGGAAGGTTTGGTTTCATCCCTTTTGGTCTCAAGCCCCTTGCTGCAGCTGTGACCCATGAGGCCTACCAACATCTTGTGTGGGTGAGCACTCAGCAACAGAGCCATCATGATGGAGGTGGGGATGTACAACCCCTCTTTCAACAAGCCCAGCCTGCTTCCTCAGGCAGTTCTTCTGACTCCTACCCACAACGCAATGGTGGAGGTGCAGAACATCCAGGAAAGCCCATCTGGGTGTTTGCCATTTGGGTTGTGGCACAGGAGTGAGTTACAGCAGGATAGGTGAGGAGGCAGCACATTGCCTCTTCCATTGTAAATGCCTCTGTGGCTGTCAGTACCTCACAGAAACTGGGTGATAATTTCGAAAAATTTGCTCCTCTCTGAAAGAGGAGTCACCGAACTCACATTTTTGTCAAGGTAAGAACATAGGGAGATGAAGACAGGTTTCAAGTTCACACTCTGGTTTTGCTCTGAGTGAGTTGTTCCTGTGCCAGTTAGTAGGCTCTTAAGGTTACAACCACAAAGCGAGGATTTGCAGTAGATCCACTAGAGCTCACCACTGCTCACTGGCTCTCCATCCATCCATCAGGATTGTCTCCATGCTGATCCCTGTGACCAGCCGCACCCGTGTCAAGCGCAGTGGCATTAGCCCCCTGCATTTAGCAGCCGAGCGCAACAACGATGATATCTTGGAAGAGCTGATTGATGCTGGCTATGAGGTGAACACCAGCCTCTCCAATGAACGCTCCTGCCTTTATGAGGACAGACGCACCACCCCCCTCTATTTTGCTGTTTTTAACAACAATATCTACGCCACAGAGCTCCTGCTGCAGGCTGGAGCCAACCCCAATGTTGACCTCATCAACCCGTTGCTCATCTCCATCCGCCACGGTTGCCTGAAGACCATGAAACTGCTTCTTGACCACGGAGCGAACATCAATGCCTATATTTCAAGCCATCCTACCACATTTCCAGCGACCATCATGTTTTCAATGAAGTACCTTTCTGTGTTGAAATATCTCCTGGATCTGGGCTGTGATGCTGTTTCCTGTTTTCAGTGTCAGTATGGAAATTGCCCACACCCTGCATTAAATTACAGACGGGACAGACTTAATGATCCTCAGCTGTCCACAGAGCCAACTGTAATACAGGTAAGCACAGCTTAATCTACCTTTAGCACTTCTGAGGACATCTCTCACCTATATATCCTGATAACTTCATGTATTTCTTCTCCCACCTTTCCTGCAAGAGAAGTTGCCTTTAGTTCTACTTCACTTACGTAAAAATAAGGCTTAATAAGAGTATGCGAGAGCTCCAAGTCCATGTTCAATGAAGGGGGGAGAGCGGGGGGAGGGAGAGGGAAGATAGGCAAAATCTGCTGTTGCCCTAGCCTGAATTTCAGGTGAATTATAGGCATCTTGACAGCTTTTGCTGTCAGATCCACAATACTCTTTTCCTCTGGACCTGAGGTGCGAGGAGTGAAGCATGTTTTCTTGACAGGCAGTGTCAAATGGGCAATAGAAACATGCTTATGTTTCTCACCCTGTAACACCTGTTTTATCTAATAGAGAATTTAAACTCATGGTTAAATTAAAAATGTATAGTCCTTCACTTTATGAGGGTAAAATAGTGAATGTAAATTGTTGCGATTTCTGAATCTACTGGATAAGCAGCCAGGGAGAGGTTATATAAATCACTACATTAGCTACATGATTGCACATTATATTCAGTTTTCAAACAAGATTAGGAGATTTAGATCCATGATTCCATATTTTCAAAGCCACTTACAGATTTTAGATGACCATGTCTTACACGTGTATCTCTGCAGTCCTTTCCAAATCTCAGCTACCATTTCCATTGAGCTGGAATTGGATTCTCAGTCCCGTAAATGACATTGCATAATCTCAGATTACACTTTTGTTGTGTGTGATCTTTTGTTGACTCCTTCCAAAATATCTCAAGGAAAATATAACCCTCCAGTCACAATTTACTATCCTTCAACATAAGACACTACAAAAACTCTCAGCATCACAGTCCTCTTTCTCTATTGCAAAGCATTAGGGAAGCTGTAAGTCAACTCCTGTATAGTTTAAGTGTACCATTGTGTGATTTAGAAGATAGTGTCACTTAGACCAAAGAAATAGTCACCAATAAACTGAATAATTTCTGAGTCTTGAACCATGATAAGGTAGGAAGTAGAGTGAAAGAAGGCTGGAGTTCCAAGGCAAAGAGAGAGGATTTGTCTGTACCCTCTGTGATATCCCAGCCACAAATAAACTGGTCTGTTTTTACTTAGTTAAATGTGTATTTCCTTCTGGATGTCACCTAACACTATTTTATAACATGTAACAAAATATTGGGTCACGCACAAACAGAGCCATCACCTCAAAAGTCAGACCACGTGAGGCAGGAGAAGCAAAAGCTGTGTAAATTTATATCTGTGCCTAGAGAGAGATTGGTGAGGGACAAATGCACACAGAGCAGAAAAAGTGATGCCTTCCCTCCAGTGTTATTTTAAATTTGCTTCTTAGTGCTAGGTTTCTGGCTAATAAAGTAAGGCTTGTGTGGTATAGCTTTGTGACGTGGCTCTGATATGGTTTGTATTCTAAAATACAGAGCATCATATGAAACTGTAGCCTTTTCTACACAAAAGGTGTGCATTTCTTATTTCCTGTATGGAATTACACAAGGAAAATAAATCTGAATTAGTCTTTACACAGTAAAGACAATGAGCTATTGGAGGTGGATTTGAAAAATACATAGCTATAAATCATTATTGCTTCTACTGAATTAGTGTTTCCTGGAGAAAGTGAATGCAGAAAAACGCATGCTGTCTCAGTCCCCATTTCCCGAATTGCAGTGTCAAAACCATGGACGTGGGGAGTGAAGCAACCTACTGCCGCGAGAGGGCATTCGGGGGCCTGCCAGGACTTCAGGCAAAGTATGTTCCGAGTCCAGAGTCACTCTGTCCCCGAGACAATTCCACTGCCTGTAGTTGCAGTTTTGCATTATTTTGCTTCATTTTGCTCTGCTTGCTTTCTTGTAACATGTTTTGGAACATTTTTAATCTGGAAAACATTTTTGTAGGATGAGCTCGTGAATAGGGAAGAGAGAAAAAGACAGGCAAAGTCTCTGGCAGAGATGAGAAGAGGGGAGCAATAAGATCCAGAGTTTTATTACTCTGAAACTGTGTCCTCATTTAAATTCTGTCAAAGTGGAGTTAATGCTTGGAGGTGCAGTGCAGAGCCCCAGTTTGCACGCTGTATGTGTAACTGCATGGTGAGGGCATACACTGGAGAATGTCAGATATCCCAAACTGAATTTCCTATAAACAATTTGGTAGAAAATTCTGGGTTGTCCACTGGTATCCTCCCAACATTACTATATTTAATTTTTCTGAGAAACATTACATGGGGATGCTCAGAGAAACAAAGTCAGAAGAGCAGTAAACACCTCTGAGAATGTTCTCACTATGAATGAAATGACCTTATAATTCTCTACAGCTTTATTCTTCCTAGGTGTGCTAATATTTTATTTCTGAATAAGAATATCCACACAAAACCTTAATGCATTACGAGTTAGTGCCCATACGTGTACAATTAAATGAGATCTAGTTACAGGAGCTTAAACTGAAAGAGGTTTAGGCTGGTACATTTTCTTTCCCATCTGGGGTGGGCTTGGAAGGTGCCTCTAGACAGTCTCAGTGACTAAGAAGATGGATGATGCATAAGTCACCATTACTCAATTGTGTCCAGCTATGTGTCTGAGTTCTCATCCACACAGCATGATTTAGTTCATCTTAACTTATCTGACTGCTCATATGCAGATAAATCCACGGATATCTTCATATGCAGCAGCCTAACAGAAACAGATGAAGCTGTCTGGTATAATACATGCATTTAAATCAAAGTGTGAAGGCAAGTAACTACTTTTTTGAAATGATGCTGTTTCAAGTCAGCTCTGTGCTTCAGTATTTCCATAAGCAGCCCTCCATGCTAAAGCTCTGAGTACTCTGCAGCTTGCCCTGTGGGCAACAGATGCCAAGAAGAGAAAGGGACCCATCGTGCTGGGTCATGGTGCTTTGAGCTGCATGCACCTTGCAGCAACTCCCTCACCTGCTAAGGGCAAAGCTCTGAGTGCTCTTCTTCCCTCCCATTCCCCTGGAAGTAGAACTGTCAGACCCCGTAAACAATTCACCATCCTTTCTGTGCTCCAGAGATGGTACTCCAGCAGGGTTTTGTGTCCTCCTGTGGCTGCAAAGAGGGGATTCTGCCCTCAGCTGGAAAAAAAAATAATAGAGGCATTAGTAGAAGTTTTCCCGTGGTAAACTGGAAATAGCCTTCACAGCTGGTAGAAATTTGGGACCAAAGGAGTACCTGGGATTGATGCTGTTGTCATAGTTTCTGAAGGTGCATTTGTCTCTCGCTGACTGTAGTGAATTTGTTTTTTCTTGAAGTTTTGTGACATGGTGTCTACTCCAGAGATGAGTCGCTGGGCTGGGCCAATTATTGATGTTCTCCTGGATTATGTGGGTAACGTGCAGCTCTGTTCCCGGCTCAAGGAGCATATAGACAGCTACGAGGACTGGGCTGTCATTAAAGAAAAAGCAGGTATGGTCACTCAGAAGAGAATCCAGTAAAAATTGTCTCACCATTGGATTCAAAATGTCAGTCACCATCTCCTCTTATAGTTTCAATTATTTCTATTGAAAAGTCCTATAGGTTTTAACCTGATCTCTGCAGAACCAGACAGTCAGTATCCATCCCTTAAACTCAGAAGGATTTCCTACTGAGACTGATTTACATTTTGGACCAGTTATGAGGCACTAGAAATTGCTGGGGTGCCATTGACTCTGATGTTAAATCCATCAGTTGTGGATCTGACCCACTGGAAATAAGTCTTTGCAGTGCCGGAAGGCTTATTTGGCTTCACCTGGGATGCAGGCAGATTAGGGTAAGTGGCCAGCATGACCATCTCCACAGCGAGCCAGCAAGCACCAGTGGCTCTCCTCAAATATCCTTTCTCACAGGATTCAAAGTCTTTCATAGACATTATCAGAATTAGTTGTCCAGCACCAAGCTAAACTGGGAAGGTGTTGCATCTATTTTCAGTGGGGAGGATGAGTACTGTGAAGCAGCTTGCTTAAGTCCTCCTAGAAAGCCCACCGCTAGGCTGAGATGGGATATAGCACCCCTTCCTCTGGCCTTCTTCCTTCTCTACGCCATGCCTGAGAATGAATGAGCAGCCACTGATGCCAGACGCATCATCCCTCCGTTACAGAAGTCCCCTTTTTCCTCCTCCCATTCTCCTCTTGCCACTGTCCTAGCTGTCCCTCTTGAGTTTAAACCTGCTCTGCTCATGTTTCTGACCTTCCTCTCTTTCAGAGCCCCCACGGCCTCTTGCCCATCTTTGCCGTGTCAAGGTACGAAGCCTGATCGGAAGGAACCGCATTAAACTTATTGACACCTTGCCTCTCCCGCACAGACTGATTCGATACCTGCAGCATGATTACACGCAGTGACCTCAGGCATAGCAGACACGCAGCGGCTTCCCGGCACGGCACCCAACACCATCGGCATGGTAAGGGTGCACGCCACGCACAGTGGAGAGGAATTGCTGCTGGCTTGGTCAAGTGCACTCCAATGATTAATCTAAAATCTAAAAGAAATATGCTTCTGGAGCACAAGTAAGAAGAAAATGGAGGAGATGGATAAACATTAGGTTTTGCGGGAGAAAACACATGTGATTCACCTCAGAGCTTGGTCTGCAAAGAAAAAGAAATGAAAGACAACTCTGAAGAATGAATAGTTCTGAAGCAAGTACCAGTGGGAGACTGAAAGGTATCCTGGGGTCTGGTGGAGCTTAGCATCCTTGCTGTGATCACAATTCAGAAGTTGTCAAGAGTCAACATATTTGGGAAAACAATCACATTTCATTCACTGACTGAGATTTTTATTTTAGTTTCTATTCTATGTTTTGGATTTCTGCTCAGTGTGCTGATTGCTGATTCTCTGATAGTTTGACACCAGCTTGTTAACACTTATACTTTTATTCTTTGGACCTTTCTTTTTGAGTAGAGTACTTGATTTCTGAACATTCAAAGCTCAGAACTTTTTAAAAGACTAAAACCCAGATATGCTGATTCCTTTAATACTCAAAGGAAGGTTTATTTAAGAAGGATATAAGAATTGTATTTACACAAAGCAAATACAGTTCATGTTGTATTACATTTGCAGTAAGAAGGAGGTGAAATTCTGCTTGAGAGAATTTTCTAGACTGGGGGTTTGAAAGAAACTCTGAGCTCTTTTTTATTTTTTATTTTTCTTTTCTGTAAATTAGAAATAGCTGCACTGTAAACAGTAGCTTGAGTCTGTCATGAAGCTGATATCAGAACAGAACAAAGGCCTAGAGGAGCATGGACAGTGATGGAGAAAAAAGAGGCAAGGTACGTAGGGAAAGACAACGCTGCCAAGCTAACTTTATCTGTTGTTCCACTGGAGTATCTCATACCTATGAAATCCAACCTCTCTTACCTCCTTGGACCTCTGTGGCTATAACAATACCATCACTGGAAGAAAAGAGAGAGTATCTCAAAATGAGGAAATGCAGACTTTGAGATTTACAAAAACAAATGCACAAAATTAGGCTTCTAAATCTTTATTCAGATTCTCAAACAATGCCAAGTTTCTTGTGCCAGGTGTAGTTCCACTGAAGCCAATGGGACGACATTTGGTGTCAGATATTATCGAGGCAGAATAAAAGTCCAAGGATTTAGCCCTGAATTTCCTGACTTTGGAAGTCTGAAGTGTCTATTAGCTCCCTTTGACACTGATGAAAGTTATTATCTCAGCTTCTTTGAAAATTAGGTCACCTATTTACAGCTCAGATGCACAACTGATTTATGGCAGCTTAACAAGTTGCCATCTATCAGCTGAACCACCATAATTGTCCGTGAAATTCTTTTATTGAAGTTTTTAACAAGTCACATTCCCTCACAGCTGGGGAGGCTGAGGAGCCCACGAAGGGTTATTGGCAGTGTCTGCAGCTCAGTTGACAGGTGTGCCTTGCTGAACTGCTACAATTTGATGCGTGCCTCGGTCCCACCCAGGCACCTAGGTTGAGATGAAAGAGCCTAAATTTGTAACCACATCTTGGCAGATCTTATGCTAGCAGCATGCCCATCCTTAACTTAGGTAACAAAGGAGCTGTGCAGTAGGGTTTGTTTTGATACCCCACCAGAAACCTGACAGATCTGTTCTTTCTTTGTTGGCCTGCGTACCATGGAACCAGGTAGAAATACAAGTAGGGAAAATGCATTGCACCAACTTTTCTTTGTTTGTAGTTTTACACTTCAACACAGGACTAAAAGTGTGTTGCACACATACAAGTCTGTCTGGGCACAGGAGTCCAGATTCTGTGATGGTTTTGCGTGAAATTTGTTCAGCATTCTTGGGATAGGATGTGAGTGGGAGCAGAAATGGTTACAGCTAAGGGCACTCTGTCCATAGCTGTCCCCTTCCCAAATGCAGAAGCGGTTGAAAAACCAGTTGCGATTCACACTGAACTGTCACCTTTTTGCAAAGCTTTGGAAAGTCAGGTGTGATTCCTCCACTGTTGAAATTTCATTCACTACCTTCCATTACTACCAGGACCTGCGCCCTTGTCCTGCAGCATGAGCCCCACCCCTCATACAGGGAGGAGTGAGGTCCCTGGGGGTACCGTGCCATCTGCCCAGCACAGCCATCCAGAAGATGGAGCCTCCCAGTGACACCAGATAGGAGCTGGCCACCACTTTTGGCTGTACAGAGAACGGCTGGCTGAGCAGGCCACTGAAACCTCCCCCAGCCTTGGTGAGTCTGTCATCTTTAGAGCAGTATTGCCAGTGGAGGCCCTGCAATTGTAAGCAATAGTTTGAGAAATGGAAAGTCACCAGTGGAGGTCTTGCATCCCTCACCTTACAGGGCTGAGCAGTAAAGGTCTGGGTCTTCCTCATATTGACGTAAATCAGAAGAGAAATACTTGAAATTAAATGGGTGTAACAGAGCAGAATTGTAGGGGGTGATAGACACACAACACGGCCTGGTGGAGACCATTTACTTAAGCATCCATTTGGTGTTCAGTGACAGCCCTGGAAATTTCTGGCCGGTGGAAGGATTCGAAATGACCACCTGCATGCATAACTGCAGAGGTGCAGTTTCATTAGCCATCCCAACCGGGGTATTTCCCCTGAACCAGCACTGTTATGTCCTTGGACAAGCCCATACTCGGTTTGGGAAGAGCAAATACAGAAAGTCCATTTCTTTTTTCAGCCAAAAGACCTTCATCTCTTTTGGGAGACTCATGTCCTGGTTGCTCTCATCTGCCTGTCCTGAGCCACAGAGCCACTGGCCTGATGTGAGCACACCGCAGCTGCAGGAAGGGTAAGAGCCCACACTGCACAGAAACTGAGGAGAGACAAGTATGTTAAAGGGGGAATCTAGGAATTGTTATTGCGTCCTTTCTGCTTGATCTTTACTGCAAACCTTCACACAGTCAGTTTACATTTATTTGCACTGAAATGGAGCCAGCTACCTCTCCTACACTCCGGTCACTGACACAAGGTTTTACGTGTGATACTGAATCTGCAAAAATTTGACGATCATTTATGCATCTGTCCAGAAGTTGCTGTGAAAAGACAAATACCCAACATCCCAAGCAACCCAGGCTTTGTAAGCAGATCAGTCATCCCAGTGCAGGGAAAAGTGGCTTGTTTTTATGGAGCATGATAGAATCCTCCAGAGATGATGACTTTTTGTGAAATGTTGTAGGAATATTTCATGACCAGGTTACTGTACTTTTTCTTACTGCAACATGTGCAATTCACTTTATGTTCTCGTGCACTTTTTTGATTTTTTATTTTGTATGAATGCTTTTTCATTTACCTCTCCCTTCCCATTATTTATGAAAGCTATTGTAGTTTCAACAGTTTAAATTTGCACTGCTGTAGTAAATAGCAGCTTTCAATTGTTATGTTTCCATCTTTCAAACAAAGTATGAATTAAACAATTAGACTCTGAAGAGTTGTCATCTGTTCTGAACAATAGTATTGAACAACCAAACACTAAAATAGCCAGGAAAAGTCTGAATCAATCCAATCTTGAACAATTAATAATTTTGATGGCAATCTCAGGGGTGAGAGAACAAAGTACTGCAAGAGAGGAGAGAGAGTTGTTATTCTTTGCAAACCTTTTGGAAAGTCTCACGCATCTCCATTCAGTGATTCTGAATATACTTAGCAATTCTCTTCTGTTCGTTTGCATTTTACTTCACTGCTGCTCCAGTTCAGAGCCCCAGCAAGGGCCAGTTCCTGCTCTGGGCTGGGGAGGGAAGTTCCATGTCACAAAGGAATTTAAGGATTTTAAAACACAATATCAGTCTGAATCTGAGGGTAAGTGTGTAAATCTAAGTGCGTTAGCACTATAGAACCAGAATGGTCTGGTTCTGTACTTTGACTTAAAATATGCTATACAGCTACAACAAAAATGTACAGCAACACACATTCAAATTAACAGTTAAAAAAAAAAAGAAGAAAAAGAAAAAAAAGATTTGGTATTTATAAGGTAGAAACTTGATTTTAACTCCCTTCATTTTCTGGATTTCTTCAGAAATAAAATTTCTGCAGAAGCTATCCACTTTGCCAAGTACGTCAATGTTGACAGAAATCCATATTCTTGTGCAATATGCAGCACTTTCAAATTTCTCCCCTGAATTCAAGCAGGAGCACTTGCCCACAGAGATCTCTGCAATACCCGCTGCTCATTCCATGAGCTGCTCTGGTCACCCAGAGGGAAATCAAGAGTGGTGCCAAGGAGGCTGCTCTGCATTGGCAACACTGAGAGAGAGCAGTTCAGCAGCGGGCTTCATCTGGATTACAACAGTGACACAGAGCTGTTTATGTGAGAAAGTGCTCCTATTTCCTTGTAAAAAATACCTTGCCTACAGCTCTGCAATTTAAGAACCATAATTCTCCTCCCACTAAAGTAAATAGGGCTACTGTCTCTGATTTTTTGTTGGAGTCTCCTTGTGGAGAGGGACAGTCTCCTTGTGGATTTTTTTTTTCCCCAAAAGACAAAACATAAAGACATAAGTATATTCATATCTTCACTTCTGGATCAAGAGCTAACTTGATGCCTTTATCTCTTAGACCATCTCTTTACCACCTTGTACCTTGCATGTAATTGCATGTATGTGCTACCAAAGCCATTTTTTTGCTCTGTCTCCTATAGGAGAGGCTTGATACATATGTGAAGTACTGGTAGCAGTGAGAAGGCAGTGAAAACCATCTCTGCTTCTACTTTGGATCTGCTAGACCAGCACACTACAGCCATTGTTTCCATAAAAGTAAACATCACTGGGATAAACTGAGAGGTTTGGGGAAAGAATAAGCTACTTTTGGCCTCAAAGTAGTTTATGTCCTAACTACAGTTGCAGCCTGGTTATATAACAGCAAGCTCCATCACAAGATCCAAAATTAGACTCCGTCGTGGCTTAAGATGATAATTTTTTCATGACCAAAACTGGAAATTGCAATGAATGAATGAAATTTTCATGACTGCACTTGAAAGAAGCATAGCCTGTTTTTCTCTTCACGGAGATACCAAGAGTGATAGAGCGCTACAGTAGCCAGAGGCCAATGATATTGAGGCCATTTTTTGTTGAATCCTGGGAGAAGCTCCAATTCACTCCAGCGAGAGCAGGTTCAGGTCTGGGGAGGTCACAGATGTCCACTCTCTGTCCCTTTTTTCCCCCATAACACACATCTCCTGTCCTCAGTGATTTATTCCAGTGTAACTGAATAGTTATACACCTGAAATATTAAAACTTTCAGATCTCATGTTCTGTGCCTTAGCAACACCTTCTCTGCGGGTTTAAGAAAAACTTAACTTAAAAAAATCACCTATTAGCTTTTACAATGCCACTTCACTAAAATAATTAAGAAAATACTGGGCAAATCATTTGTAGCCAGGCTTTGTGATCACATCTTAAAATCAGGCAAAATAAAAGACCTCTGCTAGATGGAAATGAAGGCAGGCTATTCTGTGCTCTTTTCTATCATATTTTATGTTTTTGTATTCAACAAGTTAGACAATTTATCATTTTTTTTTGGTTGGTGCAGAACAATTTCTGAGGCAGAAATTCATTCAGCTTTCATTTGCACTGGTTTAACACCAGCTAATTTCCCAGCCTCAGAAGAATTACATCTGATTTACATCACTCTGAATGGACAGAGATTTCAGCCCTCGTGTCTAACCACCAGTTGCAAATTAAACCTGTGTCTACCCAGTGGGGCAAAAGTAAACACACTACATTTGCAGAATCACTAGAATAAAATTACCTCCTTTCTTCCTTTATTTTTTTTAATTCTCTCAGTATTTACACACAAGAAGAGCTTAAATCAATTCACAAACATGGTTTCTACATTAAATACTGTCCTTCCAGTCTCTTGCACGCAAAAGGAAGTGACCTGAATATCTTGACTTCTCCAGAATTACTTAAAAGTACAAAAACTGTTTCAAGAAGTTTAATTCATTTCATTTCGCTGCTGTGGCCACAGGGCAACCTCAGGAAGATGTTCCCACATGGAGGAGGTCTCCTAGGTGTTACAAGTGCTGACTGTGAATGGCCCGGAGCCCCGCTCACCATGGCTCGAACAATGTGCTTCCACAAAAGAGGCCTGGTTTGCCCCACACACCGTGCCACCGGCTTCATAAGGCTTATTCCTGATTTGCACCCGTGTGGTGAGAGGAGAATGGAGGCCAAACAGTTACTGATTCACTCCAGCCTGTGCAGGAGGACAACGGTGTGTTCGCCGCCGTCTCTGGATGGAAACCCCTTCCCCACGCTGCCAGCAGCTCGCACCCACTGCCCAACCTGGCACTTCAACTCTCTCTAAAGGGCTCGTATCCAGTGTGACACCCCCCAACCCCTTCCCCCGGCTAAAGATACCCAAAAACATTGAAAATCGGCGGGGGGACAGCAGGCTTGGTGGGGATAGGTTTCAAAACCACGGGCCTGTAGAATTTCTGCCCCGCACCCTCTGCCTCCTTGCAGAAGGGCTGTGCCTCGGCCGGCAGTGTGGCCGCACTCTTCCTCCACAGCCCCAGCCCTGGGAAGGGCGATGGGGGCAGTGTCCCTGGGGGCTGGTACACGGCTGGCCCAGGGCATGGGAAAGGGCAGCAGGTCCAGGTGCCCACCCGGCCTGAGAGGACGCCAGCAGGGTCTTTCTCCCCTGTGTGCAGGGCAGGCTCAGAGGGGCTCTCAGGACCAGCAGTGTCCTGGCTCCTTTTGCTTTTCTTCCCCTCAAAGGAAGGAGTGTCTCTGGGGGCTGACAGCCCCTCAGGGCCCGGGGGGAAGCCCCTGGATGGCAGGCTCTGGGCCGGCCTCGGCTCTTCCCAGAAGGAGGCGGGGAGCTGTCGTTTCCTCATGGGCACCTGGTCAGGCCTGCCGGCCTCAGGGTTTTGCTCCGGCAAAGCCCTCTCCCCCGCCAGGCTCTCCTCCGCCTCGGCTGCCCGCAGCGCCTTCTCAGCAGCAGCCCCGCTGTGGGGGCCGGGGTCGGGCATCTCGGACTGGCAGCCACGGGCCCTGTCCTCCGCTCCCCGGCGCGGGCCGCACTCCGACGGCTTGCCAGGGTGGCACCGCGGGACCCGCGAGTACTTCTGAGAAAACCGCTTGAGCTGCTTCTGCAAGTATTTTCTGTGGTCCACCGACCGGCGGCAGGGAGCGGATTTATCCAGAGCTGCCTTGATGTCACTGGAGGCCAGGTTGACAAAGTTCAGCAGGGTTTTTACCTCGCTGTCCGATGCCATTTCACTGGACGTCGCGTGCAGAGTTTCCCATTAAAAGTTTATAATCCGTCCCGAGCAACCTGCGAGACACGGCGGGCAGGCTTGGAGCGCGACGCCTGCATTCAAAACACATCAAGAAAACTGAGGGAGGATACGGGAAGCCGTCAAACTTCTCAGCTATGCCCACAAGTTGTCCATCAGGTCGCCTCCGTGCAGGCAAGCCGCCGGCAGAGCTGCCGCGCGCCCGCGGCCCCTCAGCGCTGCCCGGGCACGGGGTGTCCTGGCTTAATCTTGTTAGGTGAGGCTTAGGTGGGGAGGAGAAGCCGGGACGGCTGCTCCAGCATCCCTGCAAGCAAGCACGGACACTCACCCGGCACGCGGGGGCTTCTCCGGCGGTGCTGGCGGAGGAGAGCCCTTGCCGCTAATCTCGTTAGGCAGGTTACACACCGCCACCCCGGCGGAGCAGAGGCAGCCGGTGTGTGGAGGCAGCTGAGCGAGCACTTGAGCAAGCTGAATGAATATCGACTCCGCCGAGTTCGGGGCTCTCTCAGGCCAATCAGGAGCCACTTTGCCAAATACAAAGCATCCCAATCAGGCATCAGCCTCCCCTTCTCACATTCTTTGCCATCGCAAATTGTTGCCATGGGGACAGCCACAGAAAGACAGCTAATAAATACAATCATTTCCCCGCGATTTCTACCATTCTCCCCTATCCTCTTCACCCCTACCAAGGCCTTTCTTTTTTAAAGGCACAATCCAAAGGGAAAGCGCCGATGATGAGTTAGGAAAGTTTAGGCACCCTTTTCTCTGCACTCCCTGAAGCTGTCTGGGGGCTGATACTGACCATGCTTCATTGGCACAGGACAATGTAATACGGGGGACCGGGCTAGCCTACTTTTAACCGTTCCCCATCAGAGACTTTTTTTTTTTTTCAGGGGAGGATGATGTCAGAAAAAGGTAGGAAAGGAACAAATCTCTAAAGAGATGTGCAGATATCCATGGAAAGGGAGCTTGAGCGCTCAAGAATCTTGTCTTTATGTTTGCCCCCTCAATTGAGTTACACAAAAGCTGAATTACCCATTCAAACTACCCGGACAAAAGGATGGAGTTGGATAGTACTCTTGCATCTGTAGTCAAACAGTTAGAGACTTAAATCGAGTCGTCATGATGGAGAAAGAGTTAGACAAAGCCCATAGAATTGCCATCAGCAAACATTTTCCTGTGTCATATTAGTGGGTCTCCATGACTCCCCCTGGCCTGGGGACAATAGCACAAGTTTGCACACTCGACTACTGTCACCCTGCCAACGCTGGCAAGGAGCAGAAACAGGACAATCCTTTAAGGGGAAAGCATGCCCGCTGCAGGGAAGGTAAGAAGAGAGGGAAGAAAAGGCGTGTGAAATGCTAATTGAGCTGCTTCCTTTACTGATCCAGAGTTATGCGAGCCCTCCGCCTTCTCGCAGGCTTGTCCCTAAGGGGTGGCAATAACTTAATAGCACAGTAAAACCGGGAGCCAGGGGAAGAGGAGAGCAGAAGGGCTGCCCTTGGTGCACGCCGGCGGCGCAGAGCTGGCGGCAGCCCCGCGTCCCAGCCTGAGACCCGCTGCCTCCCACTGCCGGCACAGCGCTGCTCCGGGGATGGGAACTGCGGAGCAGGCGGCAGGCTGTGCGTGCCCACAGGCTGGGAGATGCTGCTGGCTCGGGGGCAAGCACACCTGTGCCTTGGGGAAAGCAGGGACTGAAGTCCAAGCTGTCCCCCGTTTTGCAGGTAAAATCTTCCTTGCTGACAAGAGGCATCGAAGGTCTGAGGGCTGAGTTGAAAACTCTGGCATTTTCCATGTATTTCTATTACTCTGATTTTCCTTAAAGAAGGACAAGAACCAGACTGTGCCACTATACCATGCTCCGGGCTTACTCCTCAGTGTCCTCATACCAGTGCACCCAGCGCTGCTGCCCGATTTCACACCATTTGTCCCAGTCCAGCCCAAGCCACACGTGCTGGTGCCCACACTCAGATGTTGCAGGTCTAGGGAGACCCAGGAACCAGGACAGAAGGAGCTGCTACAGAGCCATTTGCACCATGGCGGGCTGTAATGTGCTGGCTGGATAGAAAACCTTGAGGGCACCTTTGTGCTGTCTGAGGCAGGTGAGGCTGGCAGGGCGAGGGGCTGCTGAGGGCACTGGGGCTTCTCTCCTTCTGTCCTCCCAATTTCTATTGCAGAAGCAGCTCCCCGGGAGACCTGGTGCAGCTAACCCTGCCTGTACCCTTCATCACCTTCCTCACGCCATCAGGATGCAAATCTCTGCACAGTCTTCTCCAGTAAGACCTTGGGGAGGGAGGGGAACAGGGGCAGGGACAGGACACAAGAGTTTCCAGTCACCTGCTCGAGCATCTATTTTGGGATGCACTAGCTGGGGTTTGCCCTCTCTGTGACCCAACACAGATCTTTCTCCTGCAGCTGAGGTTACAGAGAGAGGTTTTGTGGAGTTCATTTAACGAGACGCACATGAAGGGATCACACCTCTGTTTTCAGGAACAAACTGCCTCCTGTGCTCGAGCGTTTGCCCCCAACCTGACCATCATGTTGCATCCACCTCCTGATGGAGCTAGTTGGTAGCCCAAGGGAATGTGAGAAAGAGACAGAGAGGTGTGGGACAGATGCCAGGGAGCAAAGGATTGACTCAGGATGTTAATGAGCTTTGTCCTCAGAGGCCTGGGAAATTCATGTCACATGCTTTGAGACCTTATATTCATTACAGGCAATTTATAGGAAGGATATGGGATATATACTGGACAATACAGGAAACCTAGCACCCCTCCGAGACACCCATCGCTAAAGTTCTCTCCCAGTCCCCATCCATGCCTGTCCCCTCCTGGAAGGACACTTGCCCAGGTCACGGCTTCTTGGCCACCACGTGGCAGCTCCCCATGCCCCAGTGCACTTGCTGCTCCGGCATCCCATTGCCTGCAGCTGGGTAACGGCAGGGAGCTGGAGGGGAATGAACCGGCAAGTGGGATTTAAAAACCAGAGCAACCCACCCTTTCAAGGTCAGACTCAGGTTGAGCTGCACAGGGTTTTCTCTAAGAGGCCACCGGAGCCCTTTTGTTCCTCGCTGCTCTCGCCATGTTCATCCCAATGTACATGTGAAAGGAACAATTAACAATAGGGCACTCCTCTCCGAGGATCCAGTGCACTTTGAAGTGTCCACCAACCAAAGGCTCAAGAATGATACATCATTTTCCACTGTGAACGTGTCAAACTAGTACAGCAATTGAAAAAATGTCTCCACATGCCTTCTCAGCATGCAGACAGGGACCAGCTGGAGAGCCACTTCATATCTGACAGGTCACCCCCTGACAGCTGTCTTCTTGGGAATTTTTGGTATGTGAGGTTTACTAACTCCTTTTTTTAAGTGAAGCACAAAAATAAATCCATTCACTTTAAAGTTGTAGCCAGGCTTCTCCTAAACATGCAGCATCTCATTCAGAACTAAATAAAGGAGAGAGAAAAGAAGATTTTCTTCCACAAAAATACCTGGGAGTTGTTTTTAAAGTGTCACTCATTGAAAGTGATGTCACGATTTAGCCGCTTCAACACTAAAAACTCCCCCAGCTTATTTCCACTCTGAGGGCCCCTTCAGCACGGGTATTCCAGCACCAGCATCCGCCTTGGACGGTGCGAGCAGACCCCTAACACACCCCACTAACGGGGGAAGCAGTCCCTAAGCAGTAAGCACACCGAGCAGTTCAGATAACAAGAATCCCCACATCGCTGCTGTTATTTTAATGGTCTGTAAAGCAAAGAGCAGCTCGATGAACAGCTGGGTGGTACAGAGGTGATGCAAAGCCATAGTTTTGACACTGGTTTGTTCAAAATTCCTTTTCGCCCCCAAAACCAGCACTTTTTATCTATCCTAGCCTGAGCAATAAGTGTTGTCATGGGGCTCTCTCCACTGTCAGTATAACAACGCTGCGTATTGCAGTGCTGGTACACTTCCTGGGCAGGCCTGGGCTGAAATCAGCTCCGGGTGGCTTCTTGCCCTCCCTGATTTGGGGTAAGTAGCTGTTTGTCTGAGGTATGTCTATATGGTAAGGACTGTTATTCCCATCTCTTCTCTATGCATGCTAAAACTAGGCAATATCCATTAATTAAAAAAAAAAAACTTTCGGATTTTTACTTAAAAAATAAGGCTTCTTAGCAATTGTCAAAAGATTTGCTTTAGAGCTAAAGGTTTAGGTTCATTGTGCTTTGGAGAGGAGAGGACTGGACAGGACAGGACAGGAGAGCAATGTTAATGATGCACTGATGGCATAAAAGTGGAAGATGTTATTTAACGTCATGCTGCAAGAACTGGGTGGCCTCAGGAGTTAATGCAGCAGAAGAAAGGATAGTAGGAATGCTTGGCCACACACCTCAGGAGTTGATAGCAGGAATTTCTGCCATAAGGACAGAAGTCACTGTCTGGAAATGGGAAGGAAAAACAGGTGATAGGACGAAAATGAACCTCTTCCCTCCATCCAGTCTGACCTTCCTGGGCCCCAGGATGGGTTCTGTAGGACATAATCCAAGAGAGGACACTGATGGGGTTCTGGCCTCCAAACAGGTTATCCTCTGCACTCAGAGCCTGACCCAAGCCTGGGACATGAACCTGCACATCCCGGAACCTGCAGATTCATTTTGAAAGGGAGAAAGACTTCTAAGCTCCTTTCATAACTGTTTCTGAGGATGAAATCCATCTGTCAGAAAGCTGGCGCAGGCCAAGCTAGCAGCGTGGCACCCGGTCCAAGGACCTGAAGGACCTCCGGGGCAGACAGGCAAATAGTGCCCATGGCTGCAGGACCAGTCCCCAGGGGATGTCTGACAGCGTCTGCGTGGGGATGCAACCAAAGCCCTTGGCATCCTTTCCTGCGCCCCAGCAGGCAGGCGCTGCAGACAGCAGCAGGGATGTCTCGCCCTCACACTGATCCTCACGCTGTCTGGTCCTGCCCCGAACCTGGGTCCTCTAAGCTCAGGGATGGAGAAAGGAGTGAGAATATGGGATTTCTCCCCAGACTCACACTGCCCAGCTCCCTCTCCGTGTCTCCCTGTTGGAGCCAACACCTCTCCTCCCAGGAGAGCAACCTGGCACTCCCACCAGACGCAGCTTTGACTATTCCCCCCCCCACACACATTTTTTTTTTTCTCTTGACAATCTGCTGTGACCTGAGTGACATCCTCCCTTTGCTTTCAGTCCCCGATTTTCTGCACTTGAGGACAGACTTTGGGCAGGCACCGAGTGCCGAGGCGGCGAGGGGGGCCCGCCGCTGCCCCGCAGCCTGCCATTCAGGCAGATGGCGGAGGGGGCCGCTCTGAATAGCTCCTGTCAGTCTCTCAGAGCAAACTTTACAATTGTGCTACGTGTTGGACTGCACGTGACTAATGCCATTCTTCTGCAGGCTGCAGGCAGGACACAGCTGTTTCTTTAAGGAAAAAAAACTGTCCTTTTTTTTTTTTTTCTGGGAAGGAAAAACAAAACCAAGCACTATTGCAAGGTCACGGCAATATTGTATCTATGTATCTAATATTACACTCCGTAATTAGACATGATCAAAGCTCATCCTGCTTTTCACTGCCTCTCTTTCTGGTAAATCAGATAATGTTTAAAAATGAGCCTGGTCTTGGTTTGTTCCTTCTGGAGGTTTAAATCCTGTCTCCACATGCATCAGCTATGCGCTGAGCAGCAGCAGCGGGGCCAAATACAGTTTTCTTTACATAATTCTGGAGTAATTCAGTATTTCACGATCAGTGAGGAGTTCACTGCCAAACATTACAGGTAGAATGTGTTGATGAGAAATTGTACAGCAAAAAGGATTAAAAAATACAAATATGTGTATGAACGTGTGAATAAGTGAAGATCTCCTCTTAAAACCTAGGGAAAAAAATGCACAGTGAAATAAAAAAAAATAAATAAATCCCTTGCCCTCTTCTCACCCTTTATATCGTGATGTCAGAGTGCATTTGTTGTCCTGATGCAACACCCAGCAGAAGAAGCCATTGCATGCAAGCAAATGCATCTCCATGCTCAGGAGTCCCTCATACAAGGAAAAGCTGAAATGAGACTGAGCAAAACCCTGAGCAGCCTCAAAACTCCCCCAGCTCAATGGGGTCTGAGTGTGTTCAGCACTGTCCCAGTGCTCAAGCCCAGCTCTTCAGGACCAATCCTACCTCCATAAAGCATCAGGAAGAATTTCAGATGGAAATGGGATGTGCAATGAAGAAACTGCACAAATCACAAAGCCAATATTAAGTGAAGCATCAGTGATCAGAGTCAGCTTGTCTGCTGGAGCTTGCGTGTTTGCTACTGCAGTTCTGGTCTCATTTCTTCCACTGAAGCCAAATTTTAATTGGGCATGGATTTCTGCAGGTGCCAAATTAGGTTCCCCCATGAGTTTTCTGCTCAGAACACAAGAGCTGGATACTTGGAGCAGATTAGCACTCTGCTTGTCTGGGTTATCACAGTGTTTGTGCCCACTGGGAGCCTATATGTAGGTGTTGATGGGACACAGCAGGGTTTGGTATGTGCTTCTGCAGAATGTGAAGGGCTTAGAACAGGAGAGCAATGTGTTGAAATAAAGAAAAAATCATAGATGCTTATCGGCCCTAACACAGTGTTTTCAACCAACTTTTGCTGATAAAATGCTAAAAAAGAAACAAAATAAATATTTTATTTGTTTATGGCAAACAGCAATAAGAATGTCTTGTCCAAGTTGGATGGCCAAGCCAATTTTTGCAAGTCTGATGCCAAGTGTATCATTATTCCTCTCTTTCTGCCCCCAGCAGATCTGGTACACGGGGGTTTGCCACCATTGCACAAGTTAGATCTGTCCATGAAGCTGCCAGGCACGTGCAGAGCTCCACAATACACTGCACAGGAGTTGGTGGTGTTGGGGTGCCCAGTCTGATCCACCACAAGGATCACAAAAATCAGTCCAGAGAGCTGGTGTTTTAAAGAAGCACTTCACACACGATCAGTGGCTTATGCTGATTGAGGAGTGTTTGTAGCTATTTCTAATAGTAGCTTAAATGTCTATTTCTTGCAGTGTGATTTGCACCGTAGCAATGAAATCTGATAAATCTAAACGATCTTCAGAGGTCCCTTCCAACCCCACCCATTCTGTGATTCTGTGATTAAAGAAGGTAGATCCAAGGCAAAGCCTTGGATAAGCCTCATCAGAAATGTCTTTGGTCACAGAGAAGCAGTGACAGCCTCTAGAAAGCAGACCCTCCTGGGCGAATTGACCTGGATCACACTACAGGGATGAGATGGCATTCAATCAAGTGTGCTAAAAGAGCTCAAATACAAAATTGCTGAGCTACAAACACAGACCTTACACCAGCCTCCATCCCAAGGAACAAAGATGCTTAATGTAATAGGTAGTTGTATGAATAACAGAACAGAGCATCATTTTCTCTGGACTGAAGGCAGATTTACTGCAGCAGTGCTGAGAGGGCTTTTGCTGGCATTGGTGCCATTCACCATCTCTGTGTGTTGCATGTGGCAAAGTTTGCAGATGATACAAAATTATTCATAATAATCAAAGCTAAAGCTGACTGTTGCAGAAGGAGCTTATAATACCAACTGACAGTGAAGTGCCAGATGAAATTCCATATTGACAAGTGCAAAGTAAGGCACTCAAGGAAAAAATAACTCTACTTATACATCTGCAGTGATGGGCCCTAGATAGTAACACTCAAGAAGAGATCTTGGGCAACCGAAACAGAGGTATGAGGTTTCTGAAAGCATCATGCATTGCCCTGCAACAATCGGAAGGCAAACTGAACAGCTGGAATTAATGAAAGAATAGAGTAAAACAGAGCAGAAACCAGTAATTAGAACATTGTTTATACTGTTTGTACACCTTTGAACTCTAGTTGCAGTTTTGTTCTCCTTAGCTCAAAAATACGTAAAAACTTTGCATTTAAATAGGTATAGAAAAACTAGCAAGGATAGTCAAAGGTCTGGAACCATTTCTGTACGAGGAAAGACTAAATTAGACCTCTTCAGCTGGGAAAGAAAACAAGCTGAGGGGGCATGATATAAGTGTAAAAAATCACCAGTGGCATGGAGAAGGTAAAGAAGCCAAGGTTAATTTCTGTTACTCTGATGCAAGAATTAGGGGTAACAAATTGAATTATCATGCAGTAGGTCTAAACCATAAGGAAGGAATTTTCCACATGATGCATTAAACTGTGGGACTTGCTGCCAAATAACAAATGAGTTTAAAAAGGACTTAGACAAAGTCATTCCATTTAGGACCACTATTAAGCTGAATAATCCACCTTCAGTCTGTAGCTCAGGGACTCCTGAGGCTGTTGATTGTCAAAAGCCAAAAGAAAATATCAGGTACAGATCGCTGTGCACTTCCCCTGTCCTTGCATCCTTCCCTAAATATCCACACAGGCTGTTATCTGAGATGGGATACTGGACTAGAAAGACCTTTGATCTCATGCACTAAAGCATCTGTTACCATAAGGAACGACAAAACACATCCGGGGTATGACTCTGTGCAGTGTGAGACACGGAAGGGGTGCACTGGAGTTGTGTGAAAAGCAAAGACCCATTTCATTCCACCTACTACTTACGAGTTTATTTGGGACTATTCTGTATTCATAGCAATTTTGTTTTAATGGTCATAAAAGAAAGTCTGAAACTCAGAATGATTTACTTATGGTATTTTTTTTAGAAGAAAGATGGGGTTGCTCTAAGGCGAGCTAACATAATTCAAAGTGTCATGCATCATGAAGAAAGATGTTATCTTTTTGAGATTTTGTATCGGTTGCTGTTGTATCATGGTCTCAGCCACAACATCTTTTCTTACACCATAAGATACTGAGCCCATTGAAACAACAGCCCCAGTCCAGTCCTGAGAACAGCCGTGTGCCTGCTTAGCTCTGAAGCCTCCCCCCAGCATGCCTGGAAGCTAACGTGGCCATTCATTTCAGTGCATGTGAGCATGTATGAGCTCACAGAACTAAGAACTAAGGAGAAAAGCGATATAATTACATATAATTACATTATTTCTTGCTTGCTGGTTTGCACGCCCCACCAGGGGTTCAGATGCACCAGCTCAGCGTGCAGTGACTCCATCCAGCGATGACTACAGGTCTGAGGCCGTGGCTGAGGGTGACACACAGCTGGTAGTAGCTCAGTGTGGTCCTGGCAGCTCGTGAGGCAGCACAAACTCAATTTTGCTCAACTTGCTGCTGAGTCTTGAGCTGCTCTGCCTTGTTTGCAAACACAGGGGAGGCATGCTCCCGCTGGAGCTAAAAAGCAATGAGATGGGCCTGTTTCTGCTGTCCCATTGTACTCATACAGATTTCCTAGCCACATTCAAGGTCACATTTGATACATAGACAAAAGCCAGGGATTTCTGAGCCTTCCCAGAAGCCAGACAAACATGTTCCTCAGCCCCATGAGCCTTCAAATACTGCAGTGAAGTGTTTGGTAGGAAAACTTCGGTTGCTTTCTGCTCCAAACAACTTTGCTTTGATAAATGCAGCACGATTGATCTGTGCTGTGCGTCCCTTAACTGAATTACGATGTATAATCCTCCCTGGAACAGAACATTTACATTCCACTGACCTAGTTGAAAAAATGCATTAATTTTAATTTATGTAAAATTCTTCCAATAGAAGAGTGAGAGGAACGAGGCAATGTCTTATTTGCAGTCCGTGCCTGCTTGGAGCTAGAAGAGAAGTCCAACTTTTTAATCAGGATTTTTGAAAATGGTGAAGCATTTCAGTGGGTGGGTTGTTCATGTAAATCCAGATAAGGCTTTATTACCTCCCATTTTAGCTTACAGGGGTCATGAATAAAACATGTGCCATAAACCTGTCTGCTCTGCATCAACGGCTGTCTCCTGCTCTGATCCTGGGGTAGTGGGGCAGTGAGAATTGTTTGTATAGCCCAAAGTTTGGGTCTAGGGTCACTTCATCCATCTGAATGAAACACCACAGGTATATTTACAAAAGGGACTGAGTAGAGAGTGTTGTTGTATTGTTTCACCACTGAAAAACAATTGGAAAGATGTCTCATGCTAGAATATCCTTTAGTAAGAATTACTTGTGGGGTCTTGAGTCAGCAATGTTCCTACTCCATTTATCCAGCCCTGCTTCCACAGAAGGGGTTATGAGAGCAAAGAATTGATAGGAGCCATCATTATATACTCTACAAGCTCTCTGGCTGATACCAACATTACTGTAGCCAGTGAGAAATTAATCTAACTTGGCCATTAATCAAAATGGCCTAGGGTCAGAGGAGCACAAAGATGTCCAAGTCATCTTCTCCTCCCTTTCCTAACTCTTGCATAAATGGTAAATTTGGGGCAGGTGGGCATGGAGTCTTAAGGCTCAAACCCAGCCTGCCTTACAAGTGCCAGCAGCCCAGCTGTGGCCAGGGCCCAAAGCAGGAGCAACACCATTCCCGTATGATACCTGAATGCAACCTGAAACTCACTGACCTGGGGAGACATTTGCATCCAGACTCTGCCATGAGCCCTGCTCCAATATTACTAATACAGCCTGTTGCTCACACAGCGCTGCTGCACAGCATGTTATCGCATGCAGTCTTTGACAGCAATTGCTGCGTAAACACAGGAATTGGAACTTGAGCAAGCAAAAAGAAAAAAAGAAAAAAAAAGAGGTACTTGCATGCAGCAGCTGTGTAATTCTTACATCTCCATTTCATGTCATACCCCTGATGTTTGCAGTCTTACACCTTCTTCTGGTTCAAAATCATCTTCGTTATAACTCCAGAAAAACTTCCCTTGTAGCTACAAGTAAGCATCCCTGACTAATGGAGATATCCCAGGGCTGAATTTGATGGCTAATGTGTAAAGGCCAGTCCACTGTGCTTCCTGAAGACTGCTGCCCACCTCACATGACATTTTTTCTTACTCACTGTTATCTTTAGCTTCCATTTCAGATGGAAAGTACTGTAGATGTCTTGCTCATTACCAATGGAAATGTGATGGTATGGTCTCAGTAAGGCTCTGAATGTGCTTATCTACAGCCATTTAAGGACATAATCCTACTGCTGGAGAAGGGCAATCCCTACACTAGACCACAGCTGCTTAGAGTGATATAGTATCATAAAATGCAAACCACAATTGTGACTGAAAAATTGCTATTTTTTACCCAGCCAAAATTCAGTTATTTTGGACCCTCCCTTATACAACATGAAAAAGCTCTTATGGAAAGCAACCTTTCCCTGTTTTCTAATAAATGGATACCAGAAATATCAGGCAGGTATAAATAATGACAGGCAAGGAAAGCAGGAGGAATATTGTCCACAAAAGGAAGCACCCCATCCGTTTTCAGAACATTTCCAAAGATTTATTTGCCAGTGAAACCAGCAACATTCATTTCAAACATTAGAACTCACTTGCCAGGTTTTCAGGCCTTGATAACCCACAAGCTGTCAGATCTCCTTCCAAACACACATACACGTCTTTTTCTGTGCTGAACTGTAGCAGATTCTCAAAACAAACGTTTTAAGAGAGATAAATGGCTATCAAATGATACAGCTTTCTCTAAAAAATAGAAAACATAAATAAGTAAGTAATATCAATGAACCAATGTGCAACGAATTAACATTTGGAGGACTCTGTCAGATCAGATGGAAATTTATCAACTGTTCTTCCAGGTATAGAAGTGTTGAGAAGTGACCAGCCAAGACTTGGTAAAAGCAGTCTGCAAATGGGAATTTTCTTTCAGCAGAATCTTTATTTTCCATGGAACTTCCCATTCGCTTTACTTATAGTTTGTATAGATTTGAGATTATTATTATTTTTTGTTTTCAGAATCAACAACATGACTGTCATTCTGCAATGTCACTCTAAGGGCAAAGCAGACACAAAACGATTTCTGACAGAGAAGATTGTTCCCAGGTTTTGCACACACCTGGTATTTTGTGCACTCTAGTGGTGATCGCATCCAGATACAAGCTCAGAAAAGAAGCACAGATACCCATGTGTCCTATACCATCTGGTATTGCTTCACAGAGAGGTGGCCATCTGCGCCAGACCCTTGACTAGACCCTATTCCCTATGCAGGGTCTCTTCCAGTGTAAGCAACTCGGTGAACAAAACTGGGGATGCTGCTAAATGTGTGTTGAGGGAAGGTGTCACAGACCTGGCAGGGCTTATTATATCAGCTGAATTGACCTATGGTGTGCTCCCAGAATATCTAGGAATAAAACTGTCCACAAACAACTTTTGTTGTTTAACTTCTGTATGCCACCTTGACGACAAGATCAGCTGAATAATACCAAGGATTTCTAGCATGAAAATTTCTAGCATTTGTGGCTTGATGAAGATGTCTTCCTTCTTTTCTTGCTATACTTTTAGATCATATTTATGCAAGTACAATGGTCAGAAATTCGTTGAAGACTAAAAAAAAAAAAAAGCTATTTTTTCTTCTAAGAATTATTCATTAATTATCCAGCTATGATTTCCTGAAATGTTTAGGTAGCCCAGGCTCCAGCTACTGGGTTAATTCATTTTGTGTCAGTTCAGCTGGGTCACACCATGTCATCTTTGTTTCTTGATTGGGTGAATGAAACCTTTAAAACGGGATGTAGCAAGTAATGAATACCCTGTTCATACAGTAGAGTAATTCTCGGTTTTGTGTGTGACTGACTACGCAAACAAGATTACATCCAGGCCAGTGCAACCAGCCACCACGGGGTGAATGCCGCACACCAGCTGCACAGGCTATAAGTGGAGTTTGAAAATGTCACTGCAGACCTGGTCCAAATACTTTGAATAAAACAGTCGCCATTTACAAAGCTTTTCTAGGGAAAAATAATAATAATAATAATAATAATAATAATAATAACTGTCCCTACAAAATGATCAGCACCATTATCTGTTCTATTAGTAGTAGTAGTAGTAGTAGTAGTATTTAGTATTATTATACAGTGACTTTTTAAAAATTTTAATCACCTATTATCACCACTGGAATGAGTAATTTTGTTATCTGAACTCATTTCCCAGAACTAGCTGTTAGCGCAGAGAGAGAGAAAGAGAGAGAGAGAGAGAGAGAGAGAGAGAGAGTAAAGAAAAACAGAAACATCGTCTAATCCAGCAACATTTTAAAAAATCAGAAGTGTTTTTTTTGTAAAATTGAATTTGTATGTTAATGCACAAGCATGCCCATCAACCACTCAGCATTATTTTTGCAACTGTAGTACACAGAAGCCTTAACATACGAAGACCAAATTGTCCTTTGCTTTAGGCTTCTGTGTGGGGTGAGTCTCAGTCAAGAACATCAATTTCTCCAATAATTATAAAGGCGTGGGGAAAGTTTTCCAGCAATATCTGAAATAGTAACTAATGTATGGCTCAGGAACATGGATGAATCCAACAGCATTTGGAGGTTCTCACAAATATTTACAAATGCTGTTTGTGGTGTGCAGGCAGCCCTAATCAGCAATACAAAAGCTGTATCAACGTGGTGTTTAGAAACTGCAGTGAACATTAAGAGGCTGAATGCTTGTTGGCCCTGGAGAGATTGCTTGGTAGTGGGAATATCGATTTGCAGGAAGATGATTTAGATAATCAATTTCCAGGAAGGCTTGTAGGAAAAATAAGTTCTGATTGCTGTGTATTTTACATGAAAGAACACTGCACTTTGGTTAGTTGTATCTGCATTTTACACATCAGAAAGTGAATAGTTTTTTTCCTTAAGCACTACCATTTACCAGACTTCATACTGTTCTGTTTCAGGCAGATGGAAGCAAGGCAAAAGCTTGCAGAGATTTATTATATCAGTGCAACTGATACTTTTGGAAAAAACAGGTAAGCTTTTGAACACAAAAATCATTTTTTAGGTCTGAAAAAGGCATCAAGCTTCACGCTGAGTTTAGTTTAGTTATGACAGTTATATAGTTATACATAGTTATAATCTAATTGTTGATTTAAAAACTGTGCTGATTATGAGTAAAGGATGCCCAGTACCCATGGAGCAGGTGAATGGAGCACGCAAGAGGAGTCCTGCAGCTACCACCTGACGACATTATTTTATACCACTGAAGTGATGTCTTTGTTCGGTTGGCAATACCTAGTGCCCAGTGGAGCACTGAGCACTGAGCAATTTCTGAGGTAGGTGAGCTAACCTGTTGAGTACATATCTGCTGGTGATGAGTAAAAGGGAACGGATCCTTTGCAGTGCTCTATCAAGATTATATTAAGTGCATATGGTAAATGAAATACATCCAGACTGCCTGACAAATCTCTCAAATGCTGAGATGTTTATTCAAAACAAGATTGTGGGGCAGAATGAAAGACCAGTGGGAAAGTATGTGGCTAATATTGATTGGGCTAGGAGCTTTCTATAAAGCTAAACACAATAAGCTTCCAGAGTTCAGCTGTCTGCCTGCATGTCCCAGTCCCTCTGGCGCTGCTCTCCATTAGCAAGTCTCTTAGCGCAGGGTGGGGTGCTGAAAAGGCTTGAGGCCCTCTGGGTCAGGGCTGCAGGTCCCTCTTTCTGAGCTCTCTCTGCTCTCTTGCACCAGAACTGCTCTCTCTATGAGTCTTTCTTGTCTTTCTATTTTCATCTGTCACAGATTGATATTACTCTTATCATCATATTGCTAACAGTGCTTATTTAGAGGTAGAGGAAAGTAGGATCTTTCACCCATGTGTTTATCTTGCTAATAGGAATTATCTGAATAGAAAATGAGCACAAGCAACACTCATTTACCATGAAAAAAGCAAGCTGGAAAGTGTCAGAGAGATGCAATGAATGAACTCCTCTTGCTAATGGCTGACTGGCCTTGTTATTAATATAGATATAATGATGTTAAGCTTCTCTATTAAGTCAGCAGACCGGGGCTATTGGTTACACTTCATTTCTAAGAAACAGACTCATTTTTCAATTACATTATAATTTACAGTGTCTTTAAGTGCCTGGAAAATGCAAGGAGTTCAAGAACACCTTACAGAGGATTATGCAAAGTCTTACTCAAACTGAAAATTCAGTACAGAAAGGCCACATTTGCTGGCTTGTGAGTCACTTCTTCCCTGTGCTCAGGTGAAAGGAAGAACGGAGGTACAGCCAGGCAGATTGGGGTCCAAGTTTATAACAGATAGAACTCCTTCCCTCGCTATGTTCTTGTCTTCCTCCATTTGTTTTTGTGATGTTTGGATATCTCGGAGCTGGGAGTCCCAGGGAATGCTGCCTTCTCTTGGCCGGAAAACTTGGTGCAAAGGAGACAGTTAATGGCTGCCCAGAAGGGTGAAGCATGAAAGCTAGAGCAGTTGGCTGTGAAGACGAATGTAACAGTGGTTGGCAGGAGGAGACAGTTTCCCTTGCCAGCACCCTGCCTTTGCCAGTGCTCAGGGGCACCAGACCACACACGAGGCCTTGCTGGGCCTCCGCAGACCTCTGTGAGAGGCGTGTTACCAGGGCACTGAGGGATGCCCTCCTCTCACTGCTGCTGGCGGAGAAGCCTGGCCCGGGCCCTCACAGCCATTGCCTTACGCCCGATTAATTTCAGCAGCAGTACCTCTCCATGCACCGTTTTCTCTCAGTAACCCCATTAGGCGCCTTCTCAGTCCCAGCATCTAGGTCTACCATCTGAAAAGGTTTCTTCCTCTCCTGACCCATTTCATGGCCATTTCACCCTTCCTTCATGCAGCAAAAGCATGCCCCATCCTGCTGCCCTTTGGCTACTCTGAAAACTACTCACTTGTCAGAGCTAAAACACATGTAAATGAATATACCGTGTAAATAGCCATGGATCTACCATATTCTCAAACAAGATCCTATTATCTGGTTATCACAGGTTGTCCAGTTCAGGCCAGGCTAAGGTAAAAGACAAATAATTTATTCACAGCCTCAAAATACAGCGGCACTGCTGTGAAAACTGGCATCTGCCAGCAGCACAGCCAGGGCAGCTGCTCTGCAGACCAAGCAGGAGAAATTTCAGGGCACTTGACTGGTTTCCATGGCTTAGCATTTACATTTTAAGACCTGGGGCTCTTAGGAACATTGCAGATAGGGCATGGCAGCTTGCAGTGACAGAAAATGGACATAAACAGGGAAGGTTATCAGGCACTGCAGGCTGCCTCTCGCAGGCCAGGACAGCACCCAGGCCTCCTCACTGGGCCTGCCCCAGTGCTGCGGCATGGCTTCTGCCTGGTGTGGCAGATACTTGTCTTGAGGGGTTGAGGGAAGTGTATGGGGCCGGGGAACTGCTTCTGTCTCACACAGGGGAAGCAACTGTGTAAGATCAGCACATCCATGCGAAGTTCAGATCCCTCTTAACACTCCCAAGGCCAGGAAGACCTGCAGGGCTGGGCAAGGGACAGCCAGGTGTCTGAAAGGTGCCCCTGAGCACTGCTGAGTGCTGCACCCACTCGGCTAGCGAGGTCTCCTGGACTGCACAGGGCCTGCTCCTCCAGGAAGCACCTCGGCCCCTAATGGTGGGACTGCTTTTGTAACAGGACTGCTCCCTAGCTCCCACTGGGGCAAACCCTCTCCCTGTTGGAGGTGCTGAGCAATTGGGAGTGACCCCACCTTGGGAACAGGGAGCGACCCCAGGGAAACAGTGGTCGAGCTGACATGCTCTGTGGAAGGTCCCAGCATTTCTAGTCTGTGGAGCAGGAAAAAAAACATCTATTTTTCAGTGCCCATTTTTCTGAGTCTCCTGCATCCCACCCTAGTTGCACAAGCAGGCTTTACTGTTGAGCTTTATCCCTGTTTCACCAAGACAGCTGTGTGCTTTGTAAAGCTAAAGCCATGGTTACACCCCCACAACGTGGGGGGATGAGGCTGAGCTTTGAGAAACTGTTGGACAAGGGGGGAGTTTAAACTTGAAGTTGATCCAGTTGCACATCATATCCTTCCAAGTATTTATTCATTGAAAACATCTACTGCAAGAAGAAAATTAAGTACCCACTCTGAAACATGGGGGAGACCCAAGTGTAGGGTCTTCATCAAACCTTGGCTGCTGAACAAAGGCAGTTCAGACTCTCTGGCTCTTTCTCACTCACTTTGTATCACTCTGGCAGAACAGCTCAGCTCCTGTGAGCACGGCAGGAGTGATTTACTTCTCACAGTGTGCGTAGGGTCAGAGCCTGAGGTACATCCCTTATTCCCCTGTCTCTTGGTCTTTCGTCTCCAGTGACTTGCGCCGCACTGCGGACAAGTACAGGACAAGAACAGGTCTTTGCCTAGTGTCCAGCTCGTGGGACTTCTAATAAAAGACCTGGCCCCAGATGGTGAACCCAGTTCATTTTGGGGGTGTGCATGATGACATTGAGCATCTCTGAGACCCCCAAAGCAAAGCATTTGATTCAGAGAACAGCCAGAGACATTTCACCTCCCTGATTAGGAAGAAGCGGCCATTTGAATTTGAGAGTGACTGATATCCATGACCTTTTCCTCCTAGAAGTGAAGAACTGCCTTTAAAATGCACATTGTCTGTGTCTGGGGATGCGCCGTGAGCTGAGCTGCTCTTGAAAACAGGACTTGAAAGGACTTCCCTTCCCAGGGAGTTGGTCCGAAACCAGGAACTTGCCCTGCAAAGGGAGGGAGGTTGTGGGCACACTCATTCAGTGTCAGAAGCAATACGTGAGGGATCATGGTGAAGCATACTGTCTTGCTCAGCTGTGAGAGCTGGACTCCTAGCTGCAGGGCACCCTGCAGCCCAGGCTGGTGATGGCAGGAGGATCGCTGGCTGGAGGAGCCAGGCTGGAGCCTGAGTGCAGGTCCCACCATGGCCACCAGCTAGCTGTGGGGCCACAGGGAAGAACCTGCCTTGGTGCCAACTGGGTGACAATTGCTTGTTGCATCTTCTGCTCTGTGTTAGCTCTGGGAGGGTTTGAGAGCTAAAGCTGCAGACAGCTTGTCTTGCTAATGACCATAGCTGCCAGGGGGGGTTGGAAAGCTAAAGCTAGGCTTTGTGGATTCGGCAAGCTGTTGCAGTCTGCAGCTTGCACCCTGCCTGAGACTGGGGAGGAACCTACAGTGTGGGAATGAAAATGCTTTCTTAGTAGCACAGGTGAAAAGTTAGATGAAGACTTAAGTTATCTTCATACACAAAAGTATAAAGACAACATGCACAACCAAACAAGGAGGTGGAGATGTTTAAATCACAGCTACATGGCTCTGTCTTGCTTTCGTACATACATATACATCAACAAATATCCAACAGACTGGGTTTTGATTCTTGTTCTTTGCCAGGATTGTTGCCGGCAGCCTTATCAAAATCACAGCAAGGTAAAATTATCTTTTAAATGATCCCAAACCACAAAATAATAATAAAACAAATAAATAAATAGATAAAACCAGGGATTCAAACAAGATGATCATAGCAGTCTTCTGAACATAGTGAACCATTTAAGCTTCAAAATTATGCTGTATGGAAAGGTTATTTTCCATGCAACATAAGAATGTATGCTTATTGCTACAGCAATTTATTATTATAATCTTTATCACTGGTAAGCCCTAAGCCAAAGCATAGTTTGTTTCCCGTCTACAGAGTGGATAGGAAGTCCTGAGATTTGCAGACCCATAACTGAGAGTTAAATTAGGCTGAAAATATTTTTACAGATTTTGGCTTCTTTTAGTGTGCCTCATTTTGCATGGCTACACATTACAAGCTCAAGCTCTACAGCTGTAAGTAGGCACCGTGAAAAACTCAGAGAAACTTTCTCAAATACACGCATTAGAAACCAGTCCTGAGGCTCACCCGAGGCTGCTGTACCTACTTAGGCAGTGTTTGAAGAGCTTTCAGATCATAATGAATGCACGCACTCTGCTTCATTTAAATACACACAGACACCATTTTTCAGTGCATAATCCTGAGCTCTCCCATTTCATTTTGCATATCAAACAGGGAGGTGACTGGGATCGGTCTGGTCCCACTCACACTGCCATTACAAGGGCTCTGCCTGCCAGCCCCCACCCCAGGTGGCACTGCAGCTCCCCGAGAGCCCCAGCCCAGCAGCTGGAGACTTTGAGCTGCATCCCACCCCCTTTGTTCACCCACTAACCTTATGCAAACGGAGATATGGATGTTAGACTGCTTAGTGCAGATAATGAAAGGGCTCTTCTTCAGAAGATTGAGAAAAAAAAAATAAGAAAGACTTTTTCAAGCGTGGAGGAGTGCATGTGTATTGATAGATGCATTATTTGCCAAGATTCACTGCAAATTATGGCTCCTACTTCCTACAGGCTTTCCCTCTGGCTACTTTTTAAGGTAAATAAGTCAGCTCCATCACCACCATTTCTGGTGGTGGTGGACCTTAACATGCCCCCATACAGATCTGGGGCACATACTGCTCTACTGCTTGCATGGCAAGGAAGCTCTCCCTGCCTGAGCACAAAAGCTTTACACTAAGGCAGAAAGATAGAGTTCCTGTGCTTACTTATACGTAGATCTAACCTTTTTTTCTTCCTTTAGTTAACACAGGGGCACCTCTACAACCACAGGGCTTCTTGTGCACGCTCTGCTTGTGGCATGGGGCCACAAAAAAAAAAGAAAGAAACCCAGGGAGAAGAGATGCCTAGTCCAGATGCAGATGGCCATAGCAGAGAGAGAACTGCAGATGTGAACTGAACCCCAGCTTGGCCTAACACTGTTCCTGTCCCTGGCAGAGAGTGGTGGGTGTAGATGCTACCCAGTCCACCCTTGGTCCCAGGTCCCAAGCTTCCTACATCCAAAACACTTATGAGACTCAAAATGCCCTTCACCAGACCTCCCTGCTGGGAACATCGCAAGTGTTTCAGACTCACCTTTACATCTTCACATCTTCTTCAGCATACCAGCATACCCCAGCCCATGGCCCCTTCTCTCCAGGACCTCATCTCCAGCATGCTAGCCCTGCTCCCACCTCAGCTGGTGCTTACCAGTCACAGGTCTCAGGTCACAAGCTCCCTTCTGGGATGCTTCAGAAAAGGGAAAATGGGCTATGCCAGAGGTACCTGAGCAGGTCCAGCAGGGCTAATCAGCTCTGCCGGCACCTCAATGGCTTTTTGTGACCCTTTATGTGCAGCAGCTAACACAGAGAGTGGGTAAGGCAGTTGTGGGTGATGGAGAGCTGACAGCACTGCTCTCTTCTGTGCTGGGGACATTATAGATGGTGAAAGGGCTGGCAGAAGCATCCCTAGAGTGGTGTCAGCAGGGACTGTGCACACTGCTGTCAGCTAGGCCATTTCCAATCACGTACAGCCTCCAGCTGTTTTGCAAGAGTAAGCACAATGGATGCAGCTTGGAGCATGAATCACAGAACATGCCTTCTCCTCTAATTTTATCAGCCATAAATCATGAGTCACAGCCAGGTGTGCTAAGTACTGAGTTCTGTGCAAGCCTACATTGTCCATGGCTAGGACACCCTGGCTTCAGAGCACTTTGAACACAGTGTAAGACATGTTATCCATAGCGATGTCATTTTTCTCAACAACCTGATCTCAGAAGTCATCTGAAGCACATCAGACCTCCATTCCCATATCTGTCCTATTGCTCTCCTTCCAAATCAGCAGCATATAAGCCCTCCAGTAACTTTTCAAAACCCTTGTCCCATCACAAGCAGAAAGGATGAGAAGATGAGAGTGCTATTTCTCTAGATGTTACACAGAACATGTGCATCTCTCAGCCTTGGGCAGACTGCAGTCACCATGCACATCAGGTGCCACTGTCAGTATTACAGGTTGACGGATGCAGGTGAAGCCTCTCCTGCACAGCAGAGGCTGATGCCTGCCCTGCAATGTGAAAGGAGTGGGGCTGGGAGATCTCCTGCAACAGCAGCACCGGGACCTGGCAAAACAGCAGCAAGAATGGCTTGCACGAAAGTCTGTGCATGCTGGCAAGCTTTCCTCAGCAAGCTATTTGAAGTCACCTTGGGCACTCCTAAAGGACAGGGCAGGCAGTGGGTTGGGCATGTTGGGATCCTTCAACTTCCTCTGGATGTGTAGTGGCCCCATTTTGCCCCTTAGTTCATGTTCTGGCTGCCTCCCATACAAAATACAAAGTCATTTCACAACCAGACCCTCTCCTTGCCACTGCCCCTTTCCTGTAATTAAATAGCAATGGTCTAATGGAACATGGCATGATGGCAAGTGCTTAAAAGAATTATCTTTGTATATTCATTTAAGACATTTTAGTATCAGTTGACACTTTCCAGCTGTCATGGTAATTTATTTAAATGATTTATATGGAAAATCAAGACATTCCCCAATACCTCTAAGACAGCTCCTGGAGCTGTTGCTGGCTAAGATGCTCCAGGCTAAAATGTTGCTAAAGTGGCTCCAGGAGCAACAGCTGTGGCTGTTGCAGGCTAACACTGCCTTTGGGAGTCCCAGGTATTCATTTACACCTTGTACTTCACATCTCTGTGGGATGGTGATTATCCCCTGATAACAACACCCCTTGCCAGGGATTTTAAGCATTTAAATCATGAACAAATGTGAAGCTTCATGGAGTAATTCCCAAAGCAAAGTGCACAGGAATGACATGGGAAAGATTTTTTTCAGTGCAAGATGCAAACCCTGCAAAATGGTATGTCAGGAAAAGAAATAGATATTGTAACCCCAGAAAAAGATTTCTCCAGAGTAAAACCAAAACATATGTAGGAACTTTAGAATAAAAATTTGTGGGGGCATGATTAATCCACAGGAGTAGTCAGACATTAGACACTACAGCACTACAGATCTCAGAAGCATTGACTGAGAACAGCTGCAGAAAGTACATTTTTTGTCCCATAAAACAGCGGAGAGCCACTTCACAAAAAATAAACAACCAATTTAAAGTATCACCATTGCCTCCAGAGCTGCCTGGTTTATCCATTCACAAAGAAATATTACCAGTTAAACAAAATTGATGTGTGTTAAGGGCTGGCCTAAACCCAAGCTCAGGTCAATTATCGTGCCATTTTTGAAGCCTCGAGTGAGAAGCCTGGCCTTGGCCATTCCTCCCTAGCCTTGGAGGGAAGCTCCAGCAGGTCACCATGACTTGAATCCTGGGACTTCATCCCCCATCATCTTCAGCTTTACTGAAGATGCCTTCCCAATACCAAAGGATATGGTGTATGCAGCTGTATGACTTCCTTGTCTACATGCATGGGGTCATGACTCCTGCTAGTCATGAGACACCCAACCAAAATCAAAGCAAGTGTTCATCAATTTCTGCCTTGCAGGGATGGGGAAGAGGAGCAGAGTGTGGCAGAGGCTGGCTTGCCTGCACTCATGGAGAGGAGAAACTGAGCTAAGCATGGGACAGAGCCCCATGGGTTGGGTGGCTCAGCTCACGGCCAAAACGCCAAGGAGCTCTCCCACTCAGCTGCCCATACATGTACTTCTAGCCTAGCATCAACCACCTGGCTGCGGGCACACAAGAAGCACAGCAGCAAGATGGGAGGCAACATCCAGCCTCCCTTTGCATTGGCAGCCTGAGGAAGCTAGCAAAGCAGGAGAACTAGTCAGAGGTCTTCCAAGTATTCAGAAGTTTTTCCACTTATTAAGTAGGAGTTTACATTAAATAGAAAGTTATTTTCTCCCAGTAACCTCAAGGCCAGCTAAGCACTACAAAGAGCGCAGCATGCAGAGTAAATCAGCAGACACACTGTCTGGCCTCAGCCTGCATGTGAGCAGGGGATCTGCAGGCCGAGGACAGAGAGCACAGCCCAAGGGAACTGTCCTTGCTTCGTGATGGTTTGATGGGACTGCCAAAGTTGCACTGCTATAACCCAAGCGTTGCTGGTGCTTTATAAAGGTAAAAGGCCCAGAAACTGCTGCAAGCATCTGCTGTTTCTTTCCCCATGTCCCCCCAAGACCCACTTCCATTTTTCTCTCTCAGAGAAATTTAAACAAAAGCAATAGCAGTGACCTTGTTGGATAATATCCATTTCCCAAGCATGAATGTTTGAAGTGAACAAAGTTAAATAACTTTCCTTATGTCCTGGAGACCCTGCCTCCAAAACACTCAAGGTTCAGGCATTTGTTTTCATTACGCTCAGTTATTCCACCAGTGAAGGTTTTCTCAAAAGCAGTAAGTTTTCATTAGACGTCTTGCTTTGAATAAGCTGTGGTTTTTGATAGATAATAAAAAACACGACTCAGGAATAACTATTAATCATTTATTGGAACAGCAACTACAACCTCGGTTGTGTCATGTCCCAAGCCAATGCCCCTAAACAAGGCAGGGGAGAAGGGGGAAAAAAATAAATCAATTTGTTTCCCTCTTTGGCTCCACAGATTACCAAACCTGTGGTCTCATGATACTGCTTCAACTCACTGGGAATAGATTTATTCATTTAGCTCTGTTACATCCCAATGAAGTGACCCTGCTGTTACCAGGTAAGCAAAATCAGTTTTGTCACCATAGCAAGTCGGCACAGGTCCCTGGTGTTTAAAAAGCCACACCAAGGTATATCAGTTGCAGTCCAGCCTCTATTACCCATATTAGCTCTTGCAGGAAAGGAAAACTGAACAAGCTCTAAATTCCCTTACCTGTGACCACAGCCAGGCTGCAGTGTTACTTGAGACAAGTCAGCAAAGAACCATCAAAACACTCAAGATGAAGTACTAAGAGAGCAGAGGGACCTGACATTTCAGGAGCATTCAGCTGATAATGTCTCAGTGCACACCATCGGCATGAATGATAGAGAAACCCCCTAACACTGCATCTAGTTAAGTTCATTCCTATTTACAAAGTTAGGGCTTGCCTGCAAATTATCAAACTATGGTAGTGACAGGCAATATCTGCCACTAGGCATTGACTTTTTTTAAATTTTTTTTTAATATGACCTCTCCTGAATGAATTATTATCCCTAGTCCAGAAAAAGGGAGGATGAAGCACTATGAGGTGAAGTGATTTGTACAAATTATCTTCAACAAATGGAAACCACAGCATTTGGTTCCCAGGCTCAGCGTGCCCATAGCTCTTTGCTCTGTTACTACCCTTTCTCATAAACATACAGAAAAGAAAAGGTGTGTGAGGTAGGAAGACCTATACTCTTTTTTTTACATAAGTTCCTCCTAATATGAGGGGAGGTTTGTCCTATAAAGCAAACTATATCCTTAGTTATTGCTCAAAAATTGCAAAGGTACGTGACTGTAGAAGTGTTGTGTTATTCATTACTGCAGGGAGCGGGCTGGAAAACAGACTATGTTTCTCTTTGCACAAAAGGCTTCCACTGGAACCAAATCTCCCAGTTTGGTCAGAGACAGCAGGTAAAACTGTACCTGGGCTCATACAGTGCTGCTGCAGAGGCAGCCAGCCATTGAAACACTCTTGATCTCCCCCAGCTTTGTTCTACCTCTAATATGTTAGAATAAAATGTTTCCATGATATGTTTGAGCCAACTTATAACTCTTCATTTGCACCAGTTGTTCCTCTTGAGAGAGGAGAGGGCTTTTACTGATTTAGGCCTTTGGGCTTTAAAGTTCTTACAAGCCAGTGCTAGCAATATTAAAAACAGGTATATTTTTAGCATGTGGGACCAACATGTTGAGATGTATGGCTGAGAGCCATTAATAAAAGAAACGATAGAAAATAAAACAAATCTTTATCAATCAAAAACCACAACACCATGCTCTCTGTAGTCCCTTACCTCTCTCAAGGAAATCCACTTAGTGGCCTGTGTCTTTCTCTCTGGAGTCTGATTCCCCTCTCATTTACACAGCTGTAAATCCAGACTGATTCCTTTGAAGTCAGAGGAATTTCAGGAGTTCAAAATACATGAAGTAAGAGAAGAATTGATCTCTGTATAAATACAGACTCCCCAGCTGCCTAGATCCTGATCTTGTTGAATTAGTGGGTGTTGCCTGTTGATTTTAACAAGAGCAGGAAGAGCCATTTCATTCTGCTCAGTAATACTTGCAGCTAAATCTTCTCCTGACTCCATACACTCCACTCCATGGAAGTTATGTTAGTCTTTGATGCCAGAAGACTTGGGATTTGATTTGTGCGTGCTGGTGTAACTCAGAATAACCTAAATATGTAGCTGAAATCCCAGTTAGGTCTGTTATCTGCAGTGATAAATAACTGGTTTACCTGTCTTCAAAACATTGATTACCATTTTATAGCTTGAATTGTGAAAACCACTAGCAATAAAATATCGATAGGCCTCCAGCTGAAACTTGATAGCTGATAGGCAGTTCAGAATATTAATTTGTACAATTAAAAGGTAAAACATCCTTAGGGGGATTGTCCTAGGGACCACTCTGGCCAGGCACAGAACAAGGTCAATAAAGACGTGTCATATGGATACTAAGCCAGAAAGGTAATTGACCTTGTTATTAACAAAGTATGTTGATTCAGATACAGTAATAAAATGACAGTGTCAAGAAGCCAGATAAAAATCTGAAGTTCTGGAAAATAGTTATTATAGGTATCAGAAGGGCTCATTGATTCCTGTAAATGTCATATCCATTTGCAAAATCTGTCATCTTTAAATTGTCATTTTTTAACAAACACAAAAGCCTTTTTCTCTCTTTAAACAGAATTAATCTTTGGTCTTTAAAGACTAATAGCTTATGGAAACCTCAACAATCTTTTAGAGTCTGTCTGGACTGTGGTGAAGGTGCAGAGGTTGAATCCAAAAACATGATTTATAGAGCTGAAAGTGATGAGTTTTGTTCTTCTGTGTGAATGCATGGCAGCAACTAACTTTATCTTGCCTTAACACACCACAGCCTGCAACATATGACACTTTTCCTCTCACCATGCTATCTCCTGAGCATAGGTAATAGTAGCAATGATGGCTCTTCTGACATAGCCTAAAAACTGTGGCATATTGAGATATTGGCAAAAAGGGCAGAAAGTCAGGGATGAAGCCAGCCGCTATGCCCAGCTAAGCGTTCCAGCTGGTAGAGTGTGGACTGACACAACCACCATAGGGAAGACCAACTAAGAGGCATATGATAAATTCAAACACAAAAAAATATTATAAAATAACAGCAACACTGCCATGTTGTCCAGTCTGGAAGGAAACTCTACAGCCACAGACTTGATTGAGCTTCTGCTGGTAAATCACTGTAATCATCACCTTCAATAGCAGCTCTGTTGTCTTGTAAGGTAAATTGTCTGTAGAGGTAAATTGTTCAGCTTTGAGCGGTTCAATATTTCTTACCTTTTTGAAAAGAAATTCGTCAGGTTGTGTTTTATCACTTTCATTCCTTCTGTAGTGCTAGAGGAGGCGTTTGACTACAGAAGATCTTTTGAATCCATGAGTTCATGAAGTTGTCTGTTCCAAACAGTAGGTCCGGGGTTCACTGTATCCCACGTTACTCTACAAGGACCTTTGGAAGCTGGCTAGAGATGGGCCAACATGAAAAAAGGTGGCAGAGATCTGCAGGGTATCATTGGCTTCAGCTGTTTTATCATCATACGTTGTACAAAGCAGAACTTGTCTTTAATATTCTTTTGTTGTTCTCACATCAAAGGGCTAAATTATGCCCCCTAATACATGTAAGAGGCTTTTCAGTTATCTTTCTGATGCAAATTATATCATTTTGCATTATCCACTGATTATCTGCAGTTTGAAAAGTACAGCAGATGTTGTGCAAAGCCTATATGTCAGATCTCTCCTCCTTTGAGAACAGGATCCAAGTAAGCAAAATTGAAAGAGCCCCGTGGTGAATTTGTTTAGTTGTAGCTCAAGGGTGGAATCGGTCTGAGCTTTCAAAAATTTGTCAGGTATTTAGGTTCAAATGAAATTGGGTATGCCCAGCTCTGCACCTGGAAGTATACACGTTCTTTTCCAGCACGTACATCCTCTCCCCTTGTTAAATGCCTACATTTAGAGCAGAGTGTCATTACATTTAACAGGCGCTTCAGGTCCATTAGACGACAGCCCAGTATGAGATCTGCCCTCAGCTCTCATTGCACTACAAGGAGTAAGTTGAATTTGATTGTGGCATCATGCCGACAATGCTGAGGTTAATGAATTAAAGATGTATAACAAAGAATGCTTAATGAAGTCAAATTATAAGAGATTGTTTTACAAGGTGGCATTTAGTATTAATAATAATCATTACAAAGTAATTCCTCTACCCACCTCTGACTGGGCTCTTGCAGAGGTGCATCACATTTCAAAACATAGTTAAGAAAAAGCAAATATTCAAAAGGTCTGCAAAGCATTATCAATTAAATGTGGTATTATTTATTGTGATAGAAATGTTTCAGGAGAAAGAAGGAACAATGCCATGACTCCTTGCCTTGTAAATGTTATTATCATAATGTGGATAGACCATCCTTCTCTCTGTTTTTGCCTGTGTTAAATCGCAGCACAACTGGCTCCTTTGCCAGTTCAAGGTTTTGTATGTCTGTGCCATAGCCTGGGACTGTAGTCTACAATTATTAATTGAGTGATGTTTCTGGACTATATCTTGTTATCTAGTCTGATACATTAAATTGTGACAGACCTCTCCACAAGTCCACTGAGGGCATGTCTTCAAAATAAGAACATTGCCATATGGTAGAGCGTCTGAGACAGAGCTGTTCCCCCAAGAAGGAATGAGAAGAGCCTTTTCACACAGCCCCATCTATCCCTTGGAAAGTCTAAAGTCTTGTCAAACTCACCCAGTCCTTAACTCATGGACGTTAGGGAAGATGAGGCTCTGTAGGACTCTCTCCTCCTTCCTCCTCTTCCTCCTCTTCCTTCCTTCCTATGCTCAACCTACAAAATTGTAATGGGACCATGACTTGGCTAAGACAGGCCTTGACAGAGGGCAGAGCATGAAAGGCAGCTGCTGGTGCTGGAGGAATCAAGGTAGGCTCTTTCTCTTTGCCAAAAAGACTATCGATTCTCTGTGCTTGCTTCTGTAACTTGGCTCACAGGTCTGTAGGACAGCAAGAATCTCAGCTAACAGCAGTGCTGCTTCATCCAGTTGTTCTTAATAACCCTGCAAAGGAAGGAAGATTTATAGACAAGAACTGAACAAGGTAAGAGGGGTTTTGTTTGTTTGTTTGTTGCTTGTTTAGTTTGTTCATTTGTTCATTTTCATGTAAGCACATATCTCAAGACAATTTGCTCATGTGTTGGTTGTCTTACATTCTTTTCCACAAAGTTGCAAGAATGCAGCCTGTCTGGAGTGCTTGATGGGTAAGAGATAGATACAGACGGAGTGAGAGAGAATATACGTAGAGCCGGCTGCTCTGTATTCCCTCATATAGGAGCAGCTGTACAATAGCATGGATTCCTAAATCAAGACCTTCGAGGAGGGAGACTAATCCATTCCCTCTTGAAGCTAATTAGAAAACTCTTGTTGGTCTGTATGGGGGTTACAAGTTTACCACAGTCAAGGTTTTGTCCTCAGTATGTCCTAAGGCCCTCAGTTCATTTCACCATTATTGCTCTGTGCACACGTTCTTCAAAATTAATAACCAAGTCCTTCCAAATGACCTCTGTGCTTTGCTAGGTGTCTAAACTGCGACCTTCTGTTTCATCTACACTACAAAATCTGTCACAGTGCACTGGAAAATAAGCAGAATACAATAAAAATAGGAATGAAGGTGATTGGCTGGATGCTTGCTGCTGTGGTAGAATATACATCAAAAGAAGGACTGTGTCATGCTGAATATAGGATAGCTCTGATTTAATATTCTTTCAAGTCACACCTTAAATAACCTGTGTTTCAAGGCACATTATGTATTTTTTTTTTGGAATCTTGCTTTAATGCAGTCCCTTGTATCCATTATTTTTATGAACCCTCTGTCCCCAAAGAAATACCAAACAGCACAAAGTACCTTCCAGGCTTAGTAAAAGCTTTTATGGAACTATAAAGAAAGCACCCAGAAAAAAAATAAATAGTTTGATATCTGAAATAATGTCTGCACATGCTTGATATGTGACTTTATGAGTGCAATGATGCCACAAGATGGAAACAAATGTTTGTCAAGATTTGCTCATCAAAAAGAAGCAGAGAGAAGCAAGAGCTTCTTTCATTTTGTTCTGTTTTTCCTTTGTTTCTGTAATTCACCTTTCAGTAAAACATAAGGGTGAAAGTCATATTTATTTTGATCTTTAAGTCTTAGCTACTTGTTGGGCAACACGGAGGACTTTTGAGGACTGAAAGCCCCTCTCTTTTGTCTTCTAGAGCATATATTCAATAACGGAGCATAAAACTGCTATCCTTGACACTAAAACATCTCATTCATCTTGTCAAAAACTTTACCCCTATTGAATTCTGGCAGTTCACTGAGCAGGGAGCGAGCTTTTAACTTTGAGACTATGAAGCATGCCTGGTTAGTTTTACTGCCAGCGTGAGGAAGTTCCCTGGAGACCCACTATTGCAGTAGGAGAATTGAATCACTAAGGTGTTTCCAGGCTGGATTAGGCTGAAATACATTCACAAAATGTGCTGACAGATTTTCTCCAAGCAGGAACCAATTATAAAAGAAAAGCCATTTGTTTCTGTAAGTGCAAATCTAATTTCTGGTTATTCTCCTCTATATGCAATATAGAAATAATTCTACTTTAATAGATAGGGATAGCTCCTAAATTGAGCCTAAGCCTCACAGTACTAAGCAATTATTTCTCCCTTTTTCTCACTCAAAAGCCTTAGGCCAGTATATTAAAAATAACAATACTGTTCTAAAAGATTTGACTGTCACTCTCCTGAACAGTGGTTTCTAGCTAATAGGACACAGTTTGCTTTCAAGCTTAAGAGGGCTGTGGTAGAAACTATTAAGCTCACTGATTAGGAATGAGATGGAGCAGTCCCCAAGGGACCTTTGCTCTCTGATGTTCTCATTGCCACTGGAAGAATAAATAAATAAAAACTGTCATCCCAGCTAATAACTCCCAGAGATAAAGGTTACAATTACGCAATGGGAGTTAGCCCATGTTTCAACAATGTTTTGGTATTAAATTTGCCTCCCTAAAAGGCTTTTTATGACTGTGAGAGAAAAAGAGGTGGCAGACACAAAGCATATGACCCATTAGTCTGGGTTTCATGAGGGCCAGCACTGACCAGGCACAGAAGAATTTGTTATTTAGCCTGTACTGGTACCTTTCCTGTAGAGGGGAATATAAATCAGAATTGTCCAGTCTACGTGGGTACAGATGTCCTGGACCAAGCAATGTCTTGGACTACACAGGACTCTCCAGGGAGTGATCAGGTCCCAGTAACTACAGCAAGGAGAAACCAGGGCCAGGACAAGGATTCAGCAGTACTGTGCCTGTGGTGACAAAACTCACATGGGGCATTTGAACCCCTCCTCCTTCCACCCGGATGTTCTCTGTATCACAGTTTTGTTCTACCACAATTTTGGTCACTGTTTTATGAACACTCAGATAAATGCAAACATAAACCAGTGCTCCAGAGATTTCTTTGAAGTGGAACTAAATTTATCTGGGATTGTAGTGATAGGGCAAGGGGTAATGGCTTTAAACTAAAAAAGGCTAGATTTAGTTTAGATATAAGGAAGAAATTCTTTACTATGGGGGTGGTGAGGCACTGGAACAGGTTTCCTAGAGAAGCTGTGGATGCCCCATCCCTGGAAGTGTTAAAGGCCAGGTTGGATGTGCCTCTGAGCAACCTGGTCTGCTGGGAGGTGTCCCTGCCCATGGCAGGGGGGTTGGAATTAGATGGTCTTTAAGGTCCCTTCCAATCCATTCTATGATTCTATGAAATTTTATACACATTACCAGAAAATAACATGTGGAACAATTTGGCTTCGGAGAGACAGAATGTTTAAGGTGGAAGTTTTGCTGATGGTAAAGGCAGGAAAGGAAATTACAGCTGGAATCTGCAAGGCTGGGAAGGGTGACGTATTAAAAATGTTTAATGCTTTTGAGGGTTGTATATATGTGCATGAATCAAAGTCAACGAAGAAGGCAACCTGCGTTAAAATCCTTAGTGTCAATTACTAGTTCAAGGAGTTAAGAAACAGCAATGGAAATGAATGATTTGGGGCTTTTCATAACACAACCAGAACAAGTGAGCCACAATGCTGGTTAGAGCAACCAGTATGATGGATACGCTGGGAGGCTAGTTTTATAGGAGTGGAGAAACTCTGGTTTTCTTACAAAGATTTTAATTCTTTACCTCCACCATATGTCTTCTATTAACTTTCAAGTGAAAAAGGAACTGGATATTTCTGTATGGACCTAACTGCAAAATAAATAAATAGGATGGCAGTTTTACAGGGTGCAGGGGTCCCCACCAGCTGCCATGCAAGGGCAGATTTACAATCTCTTTACAACACAGAAGCAACCTAAAAAGGCCAAATCTAGGAATCTGACCCCTGCTTCAAATAGCAATAATCATAATAATAATTAGAAATGATAGAAGTGAAGTTATAACACTTCTCTGGCACCTTTTCCATTTGCAAACCGCAAAGCACTTTGCAAATGTTAACTTGGTTCAGTCCCCAGGAGAGCTACATTACTTTTCCCCTTCTCTCTACTTTACAGGTGAAAAAACAGCAAGGAGGTGAAATGTCATTCTCAAAGTCACATATGGCTTTCCTTGGAACCAGCAACTTCTACTCTCCTGTTCATACCACAAGACCACAATGCCTAGTTAACGTGATAGTTCCCAGTGTGAAATGGTCTCTTGAGAATTAAATGTGTAACCTGTAAAATATACAGCCTGCTTACGTTTGCTTATTTTTTAAAGTACATCCTTTAATAATATGTTTTCAATGAGCAATTTAAATAATTCATAACTTATAACATTAAATTGTGGCAAGGTGTGTTTTTTTTGAAGTCAGACCTAATGAAATGACTTAACTTCAAACAAGAAGTTGAGCCAGTGATTCATTGAAGGGTTTATCTGTCAGATTTGTGGTTACACATATTAAAAATTGATCCACTTATATATATGTGTATATAAGTGCATATATATATTGCTGTAGTTGAAGTTATCAGGGTTATAAATTCTGAGTAGTTCCCAAGCTTGTAGTGAGTATTACCAATTTTAGGGAAATAATATTTAGAATAACCTTTCTTTTTGAACTGAAATGCATTTTCCCCTGAAACCTGCCTCTTTAACCTCTGATATCTTTCCCCTTCACAAAACACAAAGACTTCTGTTTTACTTGTGTGGTTTAGCGATCACTCAGAAGTAGTATCCTTTCTTTTCTTCATAATGAACAGTTCAACTGTTGATTGCCTTTAAAATCACTTTAAGTGCAAGGCATGTAATACTTCTTTGTCAGTTTACATATCTTTTCCAGAAGCAGTGGAAATGCCAGACCAACACATTCAAAATGGACTGAGTTTAGGGTTGTTTCCATACTTAGGTGTCTGATTAGGTGTGTCTGAACAGAGACTGATTCAAAATACATTTTTCCAGCTTTATACATGCTCCAAAAGATAATGTATTTTTACATATGCAGTATGGGTGCCTATGTATTGAGTGCTCTGAGTGGGTGAAGCTGGTTTCTGCTGAGAATGTCCCCCAGCCCTGCTGAATGGAGTCAGAATCCCAGATTCTAAATCCTGAGTTTTGGTGAGACATGAGCTCAGGCATCCCACTTCTTCTGGCCATCACAGTGTCTGTCTCACACCACTGGGTCATCTCCCAGTCCACAGCTTCTCCCATTCAGAAGAATCAGCATCTACTCGAGCATCCTCTGTGGGAACTGAGATTTTTCTCGCACTGCAAATTCCTCCCAGTCTTCTATCTCCTAACTGCTCGTCACAAACCTGCAGATTCTTCTCACTTTTGAATCTATTTTTAAAGCCCCCTTTTTTTTTTTTTTTTTTTTCCCTATGATACACAATCAGCACTCACCTGACAGGAGAGTGTACTCAAGACTTATCAAAAAGCTGCTTTAAAACCACATGATAATAAATTCCCCCTAATCCCAAATATATATGAAATACAGAGCAGGGCCCACGACAAGTTTTATAGAAAGCATTAATGTCATCGGTTTAAAGAGAATTAAAAGGAAAAATAACATTCCATCCCTGAGGAAAAATCCAAGTGGTGCATAAGACTAAAACGAGCATTTCCACAGGGAATTGCTCATGAAAGAGATTTTTAGTTCAAAATAAGGAAATCACTAGGCACTGCAGAAGGATTACATTGATCAAAAATAGTCTTCTGAAATATCAGGATCCAAAGAACAGCTCAAGTAAAGCTACAAATGAAATGAAAGTGAGCAAGCTCACATGCAGGAGAAACTCCATATTTCATTTGCAGCAAGGATCGTTTGTGATCAGACTTCCGAATAAGACAGATGCTACATGCGGTTGGGAACGATTGAAAACTGACTTATAGCTGTGATCCATAACAATGCTAGATTTATTGACCACCTGCTGTGGAAACACAGGGTTTTTTTCATTTTTTTTTCCCCAGCAAAACCTCAGTTTGCCATTTGTGAAGTATCTCCCGCATCCTTTTCACAATTTCCTAGAAGATGTGATTAACCAAGATGCCAGTGCTGCTCCATTCCTGCACGCTCACCAATCAGTGCAGTGTTAATAAGATGCCAGGTGAGACCGCTGAACCTCCTGTTGAGCTATTCAAAGGAAACTGAGCATGCTAAAAATATTTAGAGAGATTTATTTGATTTCTCCACATGATGTCCTCTATAATTTATCACTTCAGCTCCTACTTATTCTGTTTTCTGCTCTGTTTTATTTTAGAAGGGGACCTTTCTTTCCTAGCTTTTACGGTAAGCACATCAGGGATTTGTATCTATGATATTTACCAGTGCACTTCAATCCCTGTGTTTAGGTATTTGTTCTATTTGGTAAACTAGCAGACTTCTCCAGTTATTTTGCTGAGCACTGGGAGGCTGAAATGATATACATCTCAAATGTGTATGTACTGAGCAACAAGGTTACAGCATTCTCGTCTTCACAAGTATGTATGGTGTCCATAAATACCCAGATATAAGAATGGGCATGGCGCTGGGGTAAGCAGGGGATTGATTCCTATTCTGAGCTGCAGAAGAAGCCTGCTCTGCTTCACTAAATCACAGTGAAACAACCCCCTCATCTAATGGTTTTTAATTTAATACAACAGGTCCCCTTGGAGCAGACGGGTTTTCTGTGAGAAGCTGAAAGCAAAATCAAACATGACATTTGGGGGTATTCATCAAAGGCAGTGGAATGAATGGATGTCTGAAAATAAACACCAGTTTTTCTCTAATATTTCAATACCCAGGATTGGAGACATGACAAATTCTAGAAATAAAAAGACCATTGTGTTTCCATTGTAAGCTGCTGACAAATTAAAGTCATATGTTAGGTTTACCTGAAAACTTGTGTTTCCTTGGCACTGTAATGGAAAGTCTTATAAGCACAGAAACAGCCCCATGGAGCTGATGGACACCTTGCATACAAGAAAAGCAACCTTTTTTTTCCATGAAGGTATGTCACAATCAGTACAGGCTGCAAAGTGCAAAAGCAAAAGGCATGCATGAGCACACAGGTAGGGGATGAAGCTGCCGTTCAGGATGAGTCTCTCAGTGTGTTTACTAAACAAGGTAACACAGCAAAATTGTTTCTGGCATTTCTAAATGGACACCAAAATTGACTACAGCACAAGCACTAGGATAGATTGGTTGACAATACAGAAAAAATATGTATATAATAAAATAATTTAAAAAAAAAAATTATTTGTCCCTACCAAGCCCCGAAAAACAGCTTAAAAGCCTGTGGAAAGAAGTAACAGGTGAGCACCCCTGGAAGAGGGAGGCAGCATGAAACCACTTCTTGTACTGTTGCCTGTCCTGTGTATTGCTTTCCACGCTTTTTCTGATCAGTCTTAGTTTCACAGGAATTAACCCCAGGCAGAGATGATATGGGAACTTTTCATGACTTTAGACAAACTTAGTGAGTCCATAGCGAGCAACAGGACATTGTCTTTCAAATGCGGTTTTTCTCTACATGGCTGGAGCAATACATACCCTGCAAATGAACTTCTTCCTTGCTAATAAAATCCACATTAATCTCAACTATCAGAGACAACTGTAAATTGAATGAAAGTAAAACAGGGTAAAGAGGGTTTGGGAACAACAGCTCCATCACAGGCAACACAGACATCATGGCAGAGCTGGCTGAGTTCAGCAGTCAAGAGGCCCCAAAGAGCTGACTTTTGGGTCACCTTCAACAGGTTGACATGAAACTTCAGGCCTCCAGGAGCCACATGCAGGTCCTGGAGGCTGCTGCGGGGAATAATGATCTCTGCTCTGCTCCAACAGGGACACCAGTAGGAAAGCTGAACTTTTCGTCACCAGGAGGGCACAAAAGAAAGTCATTGGAGAGAGGAAAGAGGGACATGGTGAATGTACCAGAGGCTTTAAATTGTAAAACAAGGCATTATCGATCCTCACAGGTCAACAGAATGGATTAAGCTCACCTTGACTAGTGGAGGTGTACGAGTCACAACTGTCTGTGTGGTTTGTGTGAGTCGTCCAAGCTCTGTCCTTCTGTAGCCAGCCTTCAAGAAGAATTGCATAATTTAAGCTTTCTATAAAGAACTGGTTCTAAACGTCCTCTCTGGGGTTAGAGGTCAGTGCTGCTCTCCTGAAGGTGCCTCTCCAGCTGGGTCTGATGAACCACCCACATAACTAAACACGCAGGGCTCCTTACAACCAGCGCCTCCTGCTGGTGCCGGTAGGATGGCCTGGAGGGACCAAGGGTTGTTTCAGAATTGAGGGCTGAATGCCAAACAAGGAGAAGGAGGGCAGAAGACACTGCTATTTCAAACTTCTGGGGTGACTTTTTTTTTTTTTCTTACTGTATTATAAAATGTGGTGAAATACCCGTAGCTTTCTTAGCCTGCATAAACGTATTCTTTAGGGTTTATTTTCATCAAACAATACTGTCTGCATTTATCCGTAGGTGCATGACCCCCTAAGCCCTATAGATGATACACACATTCAATGTTATATATATATCCTTAAATGAGCACCATTTGCTATCAGATTTGCAGCACTCAGATATTCTGTGTTCCAAATGAGTCCTGGGCGAATTCCATTCCTACAGCTCACCCATTTTTCTATTACAGCTAATCCAATTACCTCAGTCTCTTATCTTCCTAGCAGTGAGCACATATGTCATCTTCCTCATGCAAGTCATCCTGTAGAAAAGTTAATGAGCATATTGATGTGAGAGAAGTTATGGACCAAAGTGTTTATGGGCACAGGAGTTTATTACTTTTGTGATCAGCAATGCAACGTGTTGATGAACAAGGCAGATGAGTGTAATTTAAACAAGTGAAAAGGAAGCATGAATGAGCATCTGAAAAAGGCTAAACCTCACTCTCAGATCAGAAATAAAATAGCACAAATAGAAACGTTCTTGAAAGCAAAAAGTCAACACACTGGCAAAAGCTTTCAGGCAAATGATCAAGCCAAAGCTACAACTTGTCTAAACACTGGTTCTACCTAGAACTGGTTGTGAGGAGAGGAGACACTATCTTTTTTTTGCACTCAAGCTAGCTACAGAAGTGAGTTTGAACTGTGACAGATGGAGGATGTTAGCAGAGGTGAGAGTGCCTGCAAGCGTCTGCACGCTGGTGGCAGACTACAGGCAGGTCACCCCTAACATGTGAAAATGCACCCAGGGAGTTTGCCAGCTTTCAGCAAGGGAAAATCATTCAGTTACAATTATTCTCTTTCTGCAGCTGTGTGGCGGCTTATTTTCTAGTCTGGCCGTGCGAGTTCAGTTTCCAGATTCAAACAGTGAAATGGGATCCAATAACTGCTTGTACAAGATACTTGGGAAGGAGCCCGATGACTGTTACACATGGAAAGATGAGAAGAGACCTGTATTAACTGAGAGCTAACCCTGCTCCAGCACCATAAAACAGGAGAGAAAAGGACCAATGTGCACCCTGATCAGTGCTGCCAAAGCACACCAGAAATGGCTCAGGGGGCAGGAGCAAATGCCCTGGGACTCTGGAGTCAAACCTGAGAGAGTGCCTTGGCATCCCCAACACCAGTAATGCAGGGCACAGGGGAAGTCAGCACTGGTTTAACTTATAGGATGAAGAAGGAAGAAAGAAGTGGAAAAGAACCAGCCTGTTTGCTCTGGGATCCAAAACAGCTTTTAGCAGCTCTAAATAGCTCTGTGTGGGTTTGTCGGTGTAGCTGATGGGGGATTATTCCAGCAAAAATGAGCATTATGAGAATATATTAAAGTGCAGGATAGGGATGGGGCAAACCAGCATCTGACAAAACAACTTTGTTGTGAGGCAGTTCTCTTACTTAGGTAGAAACATTTGTTCCTTCAAGCAAGAAATCATCCAAACTAAAATTCCCCATGGAAGATGGGGAGGAAGGAGCCATATGATGGAAGGAACCGTAGGATATACCATCTTCAGGATCCTATTTCCTTCCCACTGGGAGGACAAGTTGCAAAGACTTTCAAAGGGGCAGAGGGGCTGTGTTATGAAAGGCAGCACAGAGGGCCTGAGGCTTTGCCTGGCCAGGAAAGTCCAAAATCTAGTAAAGTCCTTTTCTGAAGGCAAAAAAGACAGCAAGCTTCTGCCTGTAGTATCCACTATACAATGGCAGAACTGCGTTCCTGTATTTCTGGGACAAGTGTGTAGAGCTGTACCCTGGACAGTGCTCTACAGACATGGACATATGTGGGCATTTCAATAAAAATAAATAAATAAAAAAAAATCTAGGGAGCTGGCTAGATAAACAGCATAGTATTCCAAGAAAAAAATAAGCTGTCCTTTGCAAAGGAAGATACTTCAAAGACAGAGAATTGCTTATCACTTTCCATTAATGCTTGCATTTGATACCTTCTTGCTGGATGCCTGTTCTGCTCCTTAAGCCCGTAAGAGCACTGAGGCAGCACTGCCTGTTCCTCAGCATTTCCACAGGGTCTTATTAAGTGAAACCCCAATCTGAGCTCATCCCTTGGTGCTGCAGTAATACGTACAAGGAAATGAAATTCACACTAGACAAATAGCTACTATAGTTTTGGATACAAGGAGAGCAAAACACATGCACTTGTTCATAAACAGAGAAATGATTCCTCTGATTATGGGCTTCCTCCCTGCTCATTACAAACACTTGTCAACTGCCTACAGGTATATCAAGATTACTCATCACCAACTTAACAGCAAGGTGATCCACAGTAGCTTCTATAATTTAGGTTTAAGGTTATTACAGCAGCATAAGTCAGAAGGATTAAATGAGAAGGAGTGTATGCTGAATCCAGGAAAATATTATATGCAAATTGTGATTATTCATGACTGAGTCACGAAAAGGATGTATTCAAAATCCATCATGATTTAAAGTTTTAACAATACAATGCTTTGCATTTATGTAATGACTTTCATCAGAGGATCCTGAAATGCTGAAGAGGCACTGAGTTGAATGCAAAATAATGTTGGTCTTAGAGGGGCTTTGGATGCATTTCTTCCCAAATCAGCAGCTAGTAGGGGGTGATGCACCTGGAATTGCATTGGGGAGTAAGCTAGAAAACATAGGAAGAGTCACCAGAGGCCTAACAGTCAGTAAAACAAATCTGGACCTTCAAGCATGGGGACAGATAAGAGTACAAGGGGAAGTCAGAGGCATAAGCTTTACATGTTAGCATGTTACCTCCCTGGGAGCGAGCATCCCCAGCCAGCACTTCAGAAGCTGTGTGCGACTGCGTGCTTAGAAGGAGCGGTGCCAGGGAAAGCTGTCGTGTCATCATTAGCACACATCAGCTACTGCTGCCTCAATTATCTCTCCACAACACCTTGCACATCAGTTATCTCGCTTCACTGCAATGGACAAATGGATGGGAAGGTTCCCCAAAACAGTGGCTCCTGAGGGTTTCCAAGACATAACAATAAAAAATAAATAAATAAATAAATAAAAAGGAAATTGCAAACAAAAAAATCACACAAACATGCAAAAAAAAATGGAAAAAAAAAAGTAAGAACGTCAACATTCAAAACCTAGCTTATTTTGAAATTGAAAGCTGTTGTGAAAAGATGGCACAAGACGATATTTGATGGTCTGGGGAACAGAGATAGATATGATGCATCCTCTTTTCCCCAAGGAATTTCAGCCTCCATTGATCCTGACAGATGAATTTCTAATATCTTTTAAAACATCCAATGACAGGGTACTTAAAATTAGATCCAAACTCTTTCTTCTGTCAATTATCTCACAGTGACATCTGTGATATAAAAGAACTTACAGATTTATACCTATATTTAGATTATATATATATTTAGATATTTATTTTATTATTTTAATATAAGTAAATTTATATTTATTTATATATTTTACTTAGAATTTTAATTTTCTCAACATATTCCTTTGTGTCTAGCTGAGAAAATTCATTGAAATGTTTACACCGCTAGGCCAACCACTGTGGTGAACCTTTCTCCCAGGAAAAAAAAAAAAGCATTCTGATCCTAGAAAACAGCCAAAGTGGACAATAGAAACCCACTGGACACTGCTGGATAGGACTGCTTTAGGAACATAAACGTGGCTGGTGCTGGGAAAAGTATAATGTTTTGCACTCTCTCAATTCCTAAAATATTTTATAATGTAGACTGTTGAAATTCCACAGCAGTATGCTGTTCAAAAGCCAAGCAAGGACTAGTATAGTAGCCAGTCCTGAAAGACCTATAAGTTTGACTCTCTTAGGTAAAAGGAAGGTGACAAGTTCTTTCAGGCAATACGTGCATGTGGCTTTTTGTTAGTCAGTCCAGGTCCCAAGGAGCCATGCTCCCAGATACTCTGGGCCAGCCTAATCTAAGACATTATAGCAATGTCTTACCAGACATGCAGATAACCTATCACCTATGGACAACAGACAGCTCTCAGTATATCCTCTGCCTGCCACAGTGCATAGGCACCAGTTTAGATGTCTTTTGGCTCTTGCCTCAGATGCAGACCACACAGGATCTAAGAAATGATGGCAGTGGCCAGCCAACTGGATTGGCATGCAGTCCTCATGGTGACTTCAGACACATGATGCAAAAGACTTACAGAGATTTAACACCCTGTAAAAGCCTAGAAACCACTGACAAACTGATGGATCTTCCTCCCTAGCTGCAGAAAGAACCACAGTAAATTTTCAGAGCGAACAGATATACTGAACAGTTTTGAATTAATACCTGATACAAAGGCTTGTATTACATACCAAATAGAGACTGCTAGGGAGAAGTGGGAGCTGCTACCAGTAATGTCACCGGGACGTGTCAGTGCTTTTCCCAGGGCAGAGTCTGATTCTCAGCAATCAGATGTTGGAGAGAAATTCTCCCTGTTAACCCCAGTGCTATGCAAATACAGCACATCTCAGTGGTGAGCTCTGATGCCAGTGGTGTCTTTGTGATAGTTCCCTATTAGCTATGACTAATAACCTGATCAATAGCCACTGTTGTGAGACAGATGGGCCCATTACAATCAGAGATGTTCAGCGTCTGGCTCTTAACTCTTAACCTCACCCAGTATAAAATATTCACCAAAATTCTGTATTAGACATTGGCACAACCTCATTTTTCTTTCCCTGCCATTAACAAATGTCAGGCTGCAGTGTTGTATACCACATCCATCTCACCACAATAGATGCCACATTTGTTGGATGTATTGTTAAAGAAACAGTATAACGGATCTCTTTACAAAAATCCACTGTGGATCTTATGGGTAAGTTAAAAAAAAAATAATAACTTGGGATGTGTTTCTACCATATTTTGCTACAACAGTTAATATCTTTTTGTGATTTCCTCTTCAAACCAATGTCAGGCACAACTCGCACTGATGAAGTTTGGCAGAATTTAGCCTTGTATTGCTAAATGACAAAGGGAACCCTAAGACTTGCCTGCCCAAAGAAGTAAAGGTTTGTGGTTTGCTGCGGCCTGGTGTGGAGGCCACAAGCCTGACCCCCAGGGCCAAAGGTGGCAACGTAGTGATGGGAAGGGGAGGATGCTCACAGGGCAGGGGGCCTTCTCAGGGTGCATAGTTCACGTGAACCTTCGAACCATGGTTCTACATGTACTGGAGCGAGTCAAACCTGAAAATCCTCTTATTTCAGCAGTCCACATAAGGACATGCTGCTGCACTTCCCTGGGTACAGGCTACACCTCACTGTGGGATCCAAGCATCTCCAAACCTTCCTGATGGAGCTTTCAGCATGGGTGGGATGGGGAACAGTGGATGTAAACATGGCATACACATCTGAAACAAAACTCATCACTATGAAGTTACTTTCTTCTCTCCTTTCAGATAGGTGCACACACAACTTGGTAACTCCTTCCTGTCTGCACATGGATATTCTTCTCACAACCCCTTGAACTATGGGGTAATTTTTCATGCCAGGGAATGGTCCAGTGCAATTTGCACAGAATTTTCACAATGTCCTCTCCAACAAGACACAGATCTGGCATACAGTAGCAGAAGAAGAGCTGCAGGAGGAGGACCACCAAGAACAATTTTCCATCCATTCCTTCCTAAGTCTGGGCTCGCACAGCAGTGAATACAGCAGCACCTGGTTGCTCACCTCCTCACTGAATGCAGTCCATCTTACTCCTTCCATCTCCCCATATTAACTGCTTGCTGGCTAAGTCGTCTGCTTGGCCTCCTGTGGTAGATTTCCGTTTTTTCCACTCACCTCTCACAGAAATAGCAATTGCCTGGCAATAAGTGAATCCCTCATGCCTACATCCCCATACACAAATACAGGCAGAGTGCTGCTAAATCCAAATGGAGGTACTGCTGCCATCGGGTTTCAAATGTATCCCACTGACCAAAACAACAAGGAAAAAGAAAATAATGGTAAGAAACTATGCACAAATGTAGTTTTCCGTTATGTTTCTGATTACTTTTACTAATAATTGTATATTTTAATACATAATTCAAGCTTTGCCTGCAGTTTATACTATCATCAAAAACCCTTATGGACTGGAATCAGGCAGCACGTTGTGCTCGTGCTTCCTGTGTAAGCATTGTGCTTGCACACAGCTGGAGAGGGGACTGCTGGGCACCAGGACTTTGCCCTGCTGGCTGCTGTTTCTCCTGATACTTTGTGTCTAGAGCAATCCTGCCTGGGAAGTTCTCCTTGGATTATTTGCAGTCACTTTCCAGATCTCATTCAGCAGCAGCATGGTCTGTGTTAAAACATAGAAGGTGTAGGTGTGAACCAGCTCTGCTCTGCTGTCTTTCATTGCACGTCCTCCAGGGATTTTGTGCCATGTTCCCCAGCCTCTCACCTGAGTGCTGAGGTCGTGGCATCCCCACGGTCTAGAATCCAGATCTGAGTCCAGATGGTCTGTGCAGCCACAACCACAAGGACAGGCTGGATGACCCACACCTCACAGCTTTTCAAAATCAGGTTCCCAGTTCTTCAGACTGGGAATCATGTTGGCTATAGATAGAGATAAGAGGTGAGAGAGACAGGATAGAAAGAAGAGCAGTGTTCTGTGAAATTGAATATCTTTCAAGCATTTATTTTTTTTTTTTGATGAAATGTCCAATATACATATGTACAGACAACGATTTTAGTCACCAGAGAAATTCAGCTGTACTTATGCTGGGGATAGAAGCTCTTAGACTTGTAGTTTTGGGGAAGATTATGGGGTTCGCTCAAGAGACTGACAAAATAAGACTTCAGCTTTCTTCTAATTAGATCAGATAAAGAAAACAATTAGATGAAAACATGTGCAGGCTTCTACTTGCAGGGGGAGTTAAAAAAAAATAATCTGAGACAATTGATAGGGCTTTTTTTCTTAGAAATTGTGATTCTCTCCTTCTCTTCTTGCCCTTCAGCTAGAGCTACTTACACTCTTGTACATATACACAGCCTCATGCTTGTCATCTATCCATTTCCGTAACAGTCTGGGCAATCGCAGTTCTGTTCTTATTTCATTCTTTGGCTGTAACAACCTCAAGGATAGTAGAGAAACACATTCTTAATACTAGTATGGAGTAAACAAAGATGTACATTTTTAGGGCTTAATAAGGTTTGATGACTTTTTATCATCTGGCCAGACATTTTCCAGTGGAGCAGCTACAGACCACAATGTATTAGTCAATTGTACTGGATTTCTGCAGTAAAGTGGATAAGGAATTCCTCCTAGAAATGTGTAACCAACCCTGCCATCCGCAAGGGAGCCAAACGGAGTCCAAGAGTAAATCTGAACGCAATGTTTTCATGCTATCTTTTACACATTTGAATAATGAGTATTTAATCTTCTGTAAAAACAGATGAAACCTAAGCAGTAATGAATATTGAGTGTAAATCTGATACAGCACTTAAATGATTTCTGCAACCTGCAGTCCACTCAGGATGTAGAGACTTCATTATAATAGCCACAATGGACTTGGAATGTAATATCTGTAATGAGAAGTAATGTGATTGATATAGCTGAAAAACAGATGTGTTTGGAGCATACACGCTCTTCCTCACATCTGGGATTTTTCTGGACACTTTCAGTAGCTAATACTACACATTTTACCTTTACATTTGTAAACAAAGAACTGTGATGCTGCTGAGCAAATCCATTTGCTGAGGAGAAAAAAAAAAAAATGTGACCAGCTATCGAAAGTGAGTAAGCAGGAGGCCTTTATCACTTTAATGTATCACTGGATGCAGCATTTCAGAGCTAGAAAACTGAAAAAGCAAGAACAGGCTTCCATGACATATAGTCATAACAGAGAGCATTTCTGGTCATCAATACAGATCTGTGGTATCCTATAATTTAAGGTGCTGGAGTGCAAGCTAAAGATTACATGATGCAGTTTTCCGTGTTGGTGTTATTCACCCCTCACTTAGACTAACATGGATCCACTGATTTTGTTGAAGGTATTCTTGTTCTGTACCAACCTATATTTATCCAGGAGAAAACTTGAGCTGAAGGTCTGACACTTTTAATACTTTTATAGTATTTGATAAACTTTAATATAATGAAAATAAAAGAATCAGCTGACTTTATATTTATTCTAGACATGCTCAATATTGGGAATCTATTCCAACAAACTGGAATTATCAAATAACTGAATGATGAAGTCTTCTGAAAAACAAATCTGCTATTTGTAAATGCAAATACAATTAAGGGTCCCAAAGTTTTTTTCTATATTATTTAAAATAATTGGGATTGTCAGGAACAATCCCCTCCACTCCCTGAGAAATGGTGGTATTTGGAGACCTGTAAATCCTGTTTTCACTGTTGTGAACTTTATTAATTTGTGAACCCCTAAAAATTTCTCAGTAAGGTGTGGGGTCCTGTGTAGAGTCTTCAAATACACGAACAATAAATTTACTTCCTACTGCTGAAAGCACTGCCTTAGATATATGAAGCGATTAAAATATCTTTAAAAGAAGCAACAAAAATGTTTTTATTATGATGCAACATTCAAAGTATATTGATGTTGTGCATTTACCAGCCTCTTGATGGTATTCTAGACTCAAAACTAAGAATTAGTCTGAGAGAGACAGTGCTTTCAGGCAGCAAGAGGCTTTGAGATCTTAGTGATGAAACATTTTCTGTTTATGCTTTGGCTAGTGTTTCTCTGGGTCTAAAACTTTTCTCAAGTTCATTGACTTGCATCCAGAAATGTCATTAACAAAAAAAAAAAAGGATTCTTCCTAGGCCTGGCTGACCACAAAGCCCTGCCTTGAGAAGTGGTCACCTTGACTTCCTCTGCTTCTGGCTCCAGCTAAAAACCCATCTCAAGGTATCTGAAGATGTGAGAACAAATCCTACCTAAAGTCAGATTGGTGAGTATCTGTTGATTTTGATGAGGTTTTGACAAGGCAGCCTGGAAGAGGACTTTCTCTCATGCCCTCTGAATACTTGAAGACATGTTGTAAAATCAATCTATACAAACAAAATAAATAGCCTCTTAGAATCCATTATAACCATTATGGCTTCTTAGACTAAAGGAGTATGATAATGTGTTTGTACAGCTAATCAGTGTAGCATTCCTTACTAATGTTTCCTGAGTAGTTACTGTATTGGAGTGTTAATCATGATTGTTCTGATTATCAGGAATTGTTCTTAAAAAAATAAAAAATAATAAAAAAAAAAACAAGCAAGATATATACTTTCTTCTGATAATCAGACAGACCAAACACGAAAGGAAAAAAATTTAATGCTTTTTTTAATGCTTTTTATACTACCAAGTGTTCGTATTTGCTTAAAATTTTTGAAAGACTGCTTTTCTGAAAACAAAATAATATTTCCAAATAGCTTGAATTTGTATTTTGAGCAGTGACATTTGCTCATATGGCACTTTTCATCTCCAGAGCACCGAGCCAGAACATGGACCTGTGTTGATCCCACCAGTGAAGGATCCGGACTTGCTTTTGACTTTTGTGCTGTGATAGATACACCTAGGAAGATAGGATCCCATTCCTGCCTCAGCCATTGGGTAGCTGGATTTGGACATGTTTTGGCAGGCAGGGAACCTGGTGCAGGTCCAAGGCAACAGAGAAGTCATACTTAGCAGTAGGATCACAACTCAAGAAATCTTTATTATGGTTCAGGGGTTGTACCCCAGTTAATATCCATCTCAACCTTTAAGTAGTGTGGCTGCTGCAGACAAATCATCATATTCTTCCTCGCACCAGTCCCGGTACTACAAAACACTTACTGTGTTATTAAGGAAAACATATTTAAAGCCTGTCATTGATTCAGGGCCTGCAGTCTTACGGGCACTATGTCATTTATCTTCCTTGTAAGTGGGAAAAATTCCTGGACTCTCTTTTTTCTCCATAGAAACTACAGAATAGAAGTCAATGAAATTAATGAAAAGCACTGGACAAGAAGAGGGCATATATTCAGCCCTTTCTTCAGCCATTCAGTCTAATGGGAAATAAGCCTGCATGTGGACTGCGTGACTGGGGCCAAAGCTGGAGATTGGATTTAATGCATCCACAGCCCAATCATTTCACTCAGGGAGCTGTCAATTACCAGAACAAAATAGAAAAGGTGCTGATTACCTGGGCCAGACTTTGCTCTTATTTGTGTCCAGCAACCTCCGTGGTTGCACCTGCTTCTCTGCAACTGCAGGCAGAGCTTGGCCCTGTGTCCTCAGTTCCCTGGGTTGTCTTTGAACGAAAGGAACAACACTTAGAGATGGGCATTTGGAGAATTGCTAATGGCAGGAAATTCCACAGTTCTCCTGACATTAAGGCATTGTAAACACTGAAAGAAAAGAAATCTGTGTTGTGTGGTTTGTTTTTTTTTTGTGTTTTTTTTTTTTTTTTTGGCGTGCAATGCCTAAAGCCTTATCTCTCATTCTGTCAGGAACCAAGGACTATGTATACAGATGGTGCAATTTATTATGTTCTGTACTGTGACCAAGTGCTGAAATACCTTCAGGAAATCACCAGAAAGCCTGAAAAGCTTTGCTGTCTCTTGTGACTCCAGTTCAGTAAAACTATAATTGAATGAGCACAATATATTAAGCACTATATGTTACACAGTAGACTTACAGAAAAGGACGCCATCTTTTTCAGCATCATTACAGAAGATATATTTGCTCTACAATTACTGCCTGTACCCAATGTCATGTTGTCTCTCTTTCTCTATACTTGACCCTTAAAAACCCACAAGGTAGGGATTTACAAATAAATGTCTAGCCACAATGGGACTAGTTCAAGTCAGGTGTAACTCCATTAAATTCCACTATATTGTCCTCATTTGTAAGATGTTGCTGAACCCGTTAGCCCTGACATTTAAATCAGCATCTGTTGGGATTGAAATGAATGGAGATACAGTGGCGTGAAAAGAGAATTTTAGCCCTGTATTGGCTGAGCGGTTAATGCATTTTCATTCTTATTCCACTGAGCAGGTTTTTATGAAACAGTTTATGAAACTTGGCTCAGTGGGTGCCAGAAATAGGGGGAAAAAAACTAAAACGCATGTCCTGAAACCCAGACATCTCTGGGTATGAAATATAAAACTTGAGCCCAACATCTTATTTGAACCCATTTGTTTACTTCATTCACTGAAGTGAATTCATTTACTCGTTCGAACACTGAAAATAGGACCCCTGTGCCGCTGACCCAACAACGGACACTTACGGTCATTCTGGTGCACACCAAGCCCAACTTGCAGCAATGGCCACCATTCACAGAGCAGAGGTTTTGCTCATAATCACTTCACTGCAAGCAAAACCATTTCCATCTTTGATTTTCCAGCCTGTTACCTCCCTGCACAGCCATGATATTGGGGGATTCTTTATCTACATCCCTACAAGTGCTATTATTTCAGCGTGTTGTGCTATTAATTTTATTTATTATTTAATTAATATTTATTGAAACACCAACACCATTTATTTAATATTTAATTATTATTTATTGAAACACCAACGCCACGAAGCATCTTCCTTATGACATCCCAGACCCCGGATTGGGACACAGAGCTGACACCTCGGGCCTGTCACAGGAGAAGCTTTTGCATCACTTTGGGGCAAAAATAAACAAATACGTAAATAATTAAAATTAAAACAAGATTTTATTTTATTTTTTTTAAATAAATAACAAAAAAGCACGCCGGGCTGCAGTTTGGGACTGAGAACCCCGCAGGACAGGCATGCGGGCTCCCTGAGCCGCCCCCGGCCCGGTGCAGCCTCCGGCGGGCGGAGGCCGGGAGGGAGGGAGGCTGGGAGGCCGGGAGGGAGGGAGGAGAGCCGCGGGGAGCCGGGCGCGCAAGGGACTGCCTCGATGGGCTTGAAAAATCACTGCAGCAGCGGCGGCGGCGGCGGGCAGGGGGGCGATGCAATCCCCGGGCTGCGCGCTGCCACGCCGCTCTGCCCGCCTCTCCCCGCCGGCTCCGGCAGCTCCCGGCCCCTCTGCCCTCCAAAACTTTCCCCTCGCCCCTCCCCGGGGTGCGAGCGAGCTCCGGACTGAGCGGTGAGCGCCGGCCCCGGGAACCCCCGGCGCGGTCGGGCGGGCGGCCGGCGAAGCATCCCGGCAGGGGGCGGGCGGGGAGGGGCGGAGGCACGGCTCCCCGCCGGGCGCTGGGTTTTCCCGACCACCCTTTCCCCTCCCCACCCGCCCACCTCCCTCGTTCCCTCCCTCCCTCCCCTCCAGAATTAAAGTTGGGACGGTGGCGCTCCGGGGATGGGTGCGAGCCAACGCCTCTGCCGCCGGCTCGCTCTGCTCCGTCCCCAGGTCGCCCGGAGCCCGCTCCCCCGCCCGTCCGCCCAGGAGGGATGCTGCTCCGGGAGCTGCTGGGGCTGCTCCGCTGCTGCTGGCCCTCCCTGCTGCTGCACTGTGCCCTCCACCCGCTCTGGGGCTCTGTCCAGGTAGGGCCGCGCTGCTGGCACGGCAGGGGGCCGGGGGACGGCAGCAGGCAGAGCCCCCGGGCGGCCCCGAGGCGGGGGCGGGCGGTGGGGGGCGCGGCGGGGGCCCCCGAGGCGGGGGAAGCCGCGGCTGGGCTCGACGCGGTCCCCCCGGTGCCCGCGATGCGGGACCGAGCGCGCCGGGCAGCCGCGCCCGGGCTCCGAGAGCCCGCGGGCGACTCCGCGGTGCGGCCGGAGCCTGGCGGAGCGGGACTTTTCTCGGGCCACCGGCTCGGACAGCGCCTTGCGCTGGAGATGGAAGAGGCGCCCGAAGGAGGCGCGCACGGAGCCCAGCTCTGGAGGGCTGGTGGTGGTCGTGGTTTGCCGTGGGGGTTTGGTGACGGTAGAGAATCAGGGATTCTCCGGGCGAAAGCAGCTTTTTGACAACTCGGACTCGTGTGACCTTGGTCGCGGTGTGGGTCGAGCAGGGAGATGGGCTGAGAGTGGCCATCCAGTTTGGAGAACCAGACCGGCAGCAAGGCTGAACTCAAATGCGTCACTTTGATATTTTAAACTTTATTTGTAATATATGTCTTCAGAGGAGTGATTGATGAGCCAGCCAAGTGCTGTTCAAGAAAAGAAGGGTTGCAGTTTCTTGGAGAAAACACAGTGGAGACTCCATGTCTTTGACTCCCTGTTCTAAACTTAGTGGCTCCCAAGAGATTAAATAGAGATGTTATAATATCTCATCTCTTGCCGTGAATGACAAAGAGGATTTGTGCTCCTTGCAGATTAAAATGAAGAGAAATACAGCAAAAACAACATCTTTTAAACCAATGTCCCCATCGTAAAAACCTGTTCCGCCACTACCACTGCTGTCCTGCTCAAGTATTCAGCTAGCTGGCCATAAATTAAAACTGTAACTGCATCTTTAAGGGAAGTGCAGTTGTGTAAAGAGAGATGCCTTCTGAAACCTCTCTCCTGTAATCACTCAGTCAATCAGGCAGATTAAAAAAAAAAAACTTGCATAAACATCTCTCTGCAAACTACTTAGGCGATCTAACCTAATCTTTCAGAAGTAATTATGTTTAGTTTATAACAATTGAAACAGGCTCTGAGAAATGCAAAAGCCAAGGGGTCCTGCCTTTCCATGCAAAAATTTGGAAGTTTTGTTGTCCCATTCTTCATCCATACCTGTGTTACTGCCTACTGTTCTGTGTAAGGACAATCAATAAATCTCCTCAGACTCAAGCTTTTTGCCAGCCTCTCCCAAAACTCGGACGTATCTAAGGATCCCAGTGGCATGTACCGATGGAAAGGACAGGTGTGGAGCACTCACCAGCATGGAGACCTTCCTGTGACCGAAACTCCCTTGTCTTTGAATCCTTCCCATGACTCTCTTCCCCATGTTGAGTCATAATCCTTGCTCTTATCTTCAAAGTTTCACAAGTTGTACTTTCTCGACTAACCTGTGAGTGTCCCATCTTGTCACTCCCTGTCCCTGCTCCATCTACAGCAGCCATCGTGTTTTGTCACTTCTCTTCTCCCAGCCCCTCTTTACCCGTTCGTCTGTGCTATGACCTACGTGGGGCACAGCCTTCCCTACCACATCTTGGCACTCCCTCTTCAAGCCCTGCCTTGGGACACTTAAGAGAATCAGTCAGATACTAATCAGACAAGAAACATTTATCTTATTTTTTTTAAAAGAAAGGAAAACATCTTTTTTATTAGCCTAGTAGCCAGAATAATGACAGGAAGGAAGGGACAATTCTCTCTGAGGCTTTTGACATAATTTTAAAAAAAAAAAAAAGATCTGTAAGTGTTGTGATAAATAATGGTGTCACATTTTTTTCTGGTTTCATAAACATGGATTTGAATTAACTCTGATGTGAATTATGCAGAGCCATTCTGGGATTTACACGGCGGCATTGAGACCTCTTCCCTGTAGACTGCTTCCAAGAGACAAAGCTCTTGCCACATCAGCAGGCTTTTAGAGGTCTCTGTGCTTTTTCAGTCAATTGCACTTTTCTTTTCAAGCTTTCCTCCTTTTACCTGATTCACAAAGTCACAAGAGGGCCATGCTGTGGGGACGGTATTAATCCTCTTTCCCCATCCCACTCTGTAAATCATGCTTGTGAACTGCTGCAACCCCATGGGACTCTACTGAAATACCAAACACCTCTGAAATACCAAACACCACATGCAGATTTGTTTTTCCACTCCATGCAAAGCAGAAATAGGACTATTGTTTCTGCAGGAAATCTTGGATTAAAAAAATGTATCACAGATATGAACCTCAACTGAAAAACTACAAAGGGAAACCAACATTTACCACTTTTTGCTTGCTTTTCCCTGGACATTTGTGGATCAGACTTCCACTTCCATGAATATTTAAAGATGTTTGCCTTTTTGCAAAGCATGTTCATATCAAAGGCATAAGTCCATAAAGTCAACTCTATTTATTTTCAGAGCAGGGAAAAAAATGCATCCCCTTGATGTCCAGGCAACACATGTCCAAACTGACAGGCTGCTGAGTGTGTTTAGAAAGCCTCATGCCAAACAATCAACCATGTTTTAGAGAGGCCAAGGAGACACGTGTTCATGGCACTTACAACAGCTGGGCTGGAAGGTGCAGGTGTAACAGCTGGGGAGCAAGACCTGTTTGGTCCAGAGATGACCCCTCGCCAAGACAACATCTGTGCCATGAGCTGACTGGCAGCCTGGTGGGTGTCGTCTTGGTCATCACCTGCAAAGTACATCCAAAGCCATTCTGGGGACATACTGGTGTCTGGCAAAATGAATAGGCAGTAAAGTCTGAGGACGGACTCTAATTAGCAGACTGGTCCAGAGAGAGATTAGGCTTTTTCAACATGCCTTTTTTTCTCCTGCCATCTCCTGTAAAAGCAGCTTACCTTGAATTGCAGACAGTGGGAAAGAAACATGGAGTAATTTATTTCATCATCCTCCGCCAGAGCAAGATTGTTCCCTCAAGCATATTTTCTAGTGATTTGTTCTGATTACCTTCAGAAGACACAAATAATAGCCTTCATTCCTTTCATAACAAGACTAATAGACATCAACAGTGGGATTTTTTTTTTCTTGAAAATTAGCCAAATGTCTTTTCCTTTTTCTTAATTCAGTCTTTCTACTGTTAGTTAATCTTCCTGAAACAGTCCTCGACTCTTTCTCTCCCCTTCAAGACCCTCAAACTCAATTTGTGTCTTTCCTTTTCTTGCCAGATTTCAGCTAGTTTACAATATCTTTGTTCTCGCGTACTAACCCTCTAAGACAAACCCCTGGAAAGGTAAAATCTGTGTTCCCACAAGTATCTTCTAGCAACCGGACATTCTACTGAGTGAGAGGGGAAGGGAAACAAACAATTTTGGTAAATGATCAGACTAAGGTATGAGGAGAACAAACAACTCTTTTTTTCAGGAAAAGTACACAGAAGCAGAGAGCAGCTGGGCATGTGTAGGGTTAATCTTGTCTGCAAAGTAATTGAGAAAAATATCCACTGGTTTCTGAGGACACTCTATTACCAGCCTAAGGTAGAAGAGCCTCCAGGGATTTAAAAGCAGTCAATAGTCTAAAAAAAGACCAAGCAAGCCTTTTGGTTCTGGTTGATATTAAGTTAGAGCAATAAGTCAGCATAGCTTTTCCATACCAGCACGGTGTTCAGACTCATATACACAAAGCTGCTTCTGGTCTGCTTACGAGGTCGGCTCCAAGCCTGCTGAATGTTATGCTTCCCCGTCTCTGTTCTCTCCCACTTTACTGGCTCCTGCAAGACTGCAGCGAGCCATAGCATTTAGCAACTGGAGAACCAGGTAGGGAGCAATAATTAGAGCTGGGTGTTAATACTTGCTTCTTTATCAGTTGCTGGGGCCAGTGAAGAGATATTGCCCTACTTGCTCTGTGAGCACTGCAGGTGCTGTCCTATGGGTCCAAGCCAGGAGAAGTCCTGGGTGTTCTTCCAGCGGGGCTCCTCTTGGACAAGCTGCTAACACCACAGCCCGACACGCAAACAGCCTTGGAAGAGATGAAACAGCATAGAGGATATTTTGCTGCCTGTGATCACTTACTTTAAAGATAAATATACCTACTTAGCAGACAGATTTATTACCAGCTATGAGGGATTACGAAGCTGAGTCAGTTTGATTCATTAGAGCATTCGGAGAGTTTGTGTAAGTTCCTGGAAGCTGTCTGGGATGGTCTTTAGCCATCCTCTTGCTGTTACCTGATGGCGAAGGGGAAAGTTGGAAGGCACTTGTACTGAATTTGTTTTTCCCTATGTTTGGTAATAGATTTTGACATGCTGTTTAAAGAACTGAGCCTTCTGCCTTGTGCTGTGCCAAGCCATCCTTCCAACTCAGTTGCGCGTAGCTCTTTCTATTCTTTTCTTCCCTCTCTATAATATTTAATCAACAAAGCCCTACCGCCATTTCCCTGAGGCCAGAGTAATGCATCTTTCTGCATTTAGAAACCTCCTACGCATGTGAACATGTCTTTTGTGCTGTGATGCTGTTTTAATTAGCCACATCTCTCTTGTTGGCCAGAAATACATGAAAAGACTGCGTGCAGCCCTCCTGCAGCCAGGAGGTGCCCGGCTGTGGGCCATGGCAGAGGCTTGCTGGCCACGCTGGGGGCTAGGGGATGAAGGGGAGAGGAGATGGGCTCTGCATGCCCGAAGCTGGCACGGGAAGGGAGGCAACCCTGGGTGGCCGTGGGGATAGACGAGGACGCAGAAGGGGCCTACCTAAAACAGGTCGGAGGGTCAGGCATGAGGCATCCTCTGTGTAATGACCAATGTGCCATGGAAAATATATAATTCAAGAATATGGTGTTAGCCTAAAACTATTAGGACAATAGCCCTCCCAACACCAAACTGTACAAGGCAACAGTTGAATGCTAGCGTCACTTGCCTTGGCTTCAGTGAGACACGGGTCCATCCCAGGTGGGCTCCTAATCCTACGTTCAAAGTTCTTGTTAGATAACATGCTGCTTCGTCTTATAGGCTCTGTCTCCTTAAAAGAGTATCCTGAGACTCTGTTAGAGTCTCAGTCCTTTCAAAAAAGCTGGCTTAGAGACCTCTGAAATTAACACCAGTCAGAGGCTCCTGCAATGTTCCCCAAATTTTCTTTTCATTAGGGACTTACTCCACTTCATTTTTTAGCATTAGATTAGAAATTTTACAGTCACTGAATTTTCCTTAAGTCTCCAGTCATGTAAATATTATTGCCAGTAAGAAAAATATGCTGTTAATAAGTGCTCCTTTTCATGATGAGATCAAGATACTGAATACATTGAATACTGGCTAAATTGTTGTCCAGGGCCAAGCAATGCCTACACTTGGGTTCAACAGTATTTACACTTGGGCTCTGCAATGCCCCCTCTTCAGCTTTATAACTAACCAATACTGCATGTTACGGAGGATACAGGTCACAGTTTATGGCATTTCCATTTTCACCATGCCATAGATGTGGCCTACAGATGGGTAAAATGTGGGTTCCCTCTTGCCATAGTGGGAAGTGAAGCAGTCTGTGAAATGCTTTCCGAACATCAGAGGGAGGCTGGCACAACAGATCTCATCTGGCTTTCACTTCTGCCGTAAGGAAAATGAACATAATCCTGACCCTAAATGTCTTGTAATTTTTTATTAGCTCTCTTTGGCTCGCAGCAACGACCCTGTGAATAATGCATGCTGCTAGATGGCTTTCCTAAGGAAAGAAGGCTTACGCAATCATATTGTCTGCCACTACCCGCCTTCTCCCTACCTCATAATAACTCAGAAACCAGCTGTCCAATTTCAACCGCATTTGACAGAGGGAAAGAGGTCTTGAAGATACTATGTTAAGTAAAAAATAAAATAAAATTGAGACCACATGGGGAAGAGAGACCTTGTAGTGGCCTCAGTGAAAAGCAAGTGGTGGCAGGAGCTCAGTTCTCACCAAGGGATGAGGTGCCACTCAGGAGCTCAAGTCCAAGAAGCACATTCATGGAAAATAAGTTTTCACTCTTTCTGACTTGTTTCTTCACAGATTACTCAGGGCGAGCCCCAGAAGTCATGCTCCAAGCCTGTAGCAGACGAAGTGACAGAGAGCTGCCAGGAAGTTTGCCAGTGCAGACCACCTCCACCATTGCCACCACCTCCCCCACCTCCACCACCCCCAAGGTTGCTGGTGGTGCCGGGTAAGTAGCCACTGGTGCGGTTGTGGTGCGCTGAAGGAGTGCAAAGCGACGGTAATGCCTGGACAGATGGAAGGAGAAAGGATGTGGGAGAGGGCACAGCTAGCTCGTTTATCATTTTCCACTTAGCAAATGGAGGAAAAAATGTTCTCAGTGGAGATGGAGATCTGTTTTCTGATCAATGAATAATACTTGGCTTTTGGAGGAAAGCCAGAGAAATTCCCTCCTTTCGTTGTATTATATATGATTCCCTGGCTTTAAGTGGTTCGCTAATGTCCTAGTCCTGAGAAATGCTCTCCTACACAGACAAAGTGTTGTGCTTCCCCTTGATTTGTATGACCTACTGTTTCACCAGGTACACACCTTGGAGGTCCTCGTGATCCAAGGCAAATTAATTTACAAGCAGGCAAAATTTTCAGCATTCTGTCTAGTCCAACCCAGGAAGGAAGGGTGGAATTGGCAAAGAGGCTGTGTGGGGTCTCCATCTTTGGAGGTCTTCAAAAGGCAGACAGGCAAGGGCTTCTGTGAGCAGAAGACTGAAATTAGCTCATCTCCAATTTCCTTCCAAATCAGTACTTCTGTGATCTCTGACACATGAATCCTTTCCAGAGAGTGGAGAGTCGCCTCGTGCACAGATAGTTGTGTCAGCGGTCCCCAGAGAGGAGTTCCTTGGCAGTGCAATGGACCTTGCTGGCGCTACGTGTACTAACTGGTTGCAGGGACATGGGCTGAACCCTGTGCAGGCACCTTTAGATCCCAGGCGTTTGATATTACAGCAAATTTCCTCAGCACTACTGTATTTTTGCAAATTTGTCTCTCCCTAAAAGGCTGCCTATTAATTCTTCTCCCTGCTTAGATAAACTCCCCTGGAACAGTGTTGTAAAGTATGCCTATTATCCTTCTCAGTGCTTCCCCCATGGGAGAAGAATTCATTAGGTAGCATCATGTGGATGTTTGTCTTTATCAGCTCCATCCCTAGATGTGTAGAAGACATGAGGAAGACTCCTGCACAGTTTTTAGCCTGCTAGAGGACAGGCAGAATTTTGCAGTGTTTTCTGCCAGCAGTATGCTTCATATCTGTGCCAGGCTGCAGAAATTTAAGGCAGAGGCAGAAAAAAAAAACAGTAATTTGAAACACTTGGAAAAGGAAGTACAAAGAGAGCTTGAAAAGCAGAGATGAAGGTTTTTAATAGCAGGAAAAAATCTCTTTCAATATTCAAGAAAATGTTATGGACGGTAATAGTGGAAATTGCCTTGATCTTTGTCTCACAGTCAGAAAATAAAATGTTTGCCACTCCGTTTTCTTGTACTTGGGCTACCCATTGCCCTGGGGAACCACTCTTACCCATTTGCGAAGCGGCAGAGTAGTGCCAGCACTGGTCCTCGGCATGGTGCTCAGCTGCTCTGGGAGGACTCTGCTCTCCTTTCCCTGGGCTGCCGCCAGGCAGCTGGTCTGTGTGCATGGATTTGTCTACTGCGAAGTGGGAGGAAATCATACCAGAAAAAGATAAGTCTGTCACACGTTGCAAAAAGAGGAAACAGAAATCAAACGGGCCTGTGACTGGGATAGCCTGATGCTTACTCAGGCTGGATTGCCAGGTGCTAGCCCAGTTCTAAAAATGAGCTATATAAATCCAGATGACTAATATTTAAACAAGCTATTTCATTTCAAATGCAATAAAAAAATAGATTACACATTCCTTTCACCAGTAAGCTTTAGAGTAGCAATCAAGTGCCTCATCTTGAAAGATGCTTTCATTATTATCATCTGTCTAGGCACTGTGATTTAGCCCACGTGTACAGCAATCCCCATCCCTGTGAGAATGAGCAAGCCTTGTGGTTAAATATTGATGTTTTGGACACTGCTTTTAAGCAGCGTTTGGAGGAGAGGGCAGTAAAGGGACAAGACAAGCTATAATTAAATGGTTGATGCTAGGCTTGCACTTTGCACTTTTTCAGTGATTAAAGTGTTGGAAAGACCTCAGCAAAAAGAAGGAGCAGCCCAGGAGGCACAAGTTTTTTCCTTCTACATCTTTGAGAAGACGCTGTCATTGCTTTCAGAGCTTTGTCAGCCCCAAAAGGCTGCAGCCTGCTAGGCACAGTCCTTAACAGCTATTTGTGCAATTGCGCTGAAAGTTGTTGGAGGTTTAGATGATCTCCACATGTTGTGGTTTGGACCTAATGGTGAAAGCCAGTAAGTACGTAACTCCTGTCCATCCAGCTGCTACAGACATTGACAGCTCAATTATCTGTTAAATGAAGCCATGTTAAATGAAGCACTCTTTGACATGTGCTTTTTGGTCTCCAGTTGCTGCTATGGAAAAGCGGAGGACCCTCTTTGTGTACTCTTATCAGTCCCACCTCAATGTTTTGCAAGCCCTACTTGGATGTATAGAGTGGCATTGGATACCTGCATGTGAGCAGCTGAATCAGTCTCTTACAGGCTTTTATTGTGATTGAGAATCATAGAATCATAGCATGGCTTTGGTGGGAAGGGACTTTAAAGGTTACCCAGTTCCAACCCCCTGCCGTAGGCAGGGACAGCACCCACTAGATCAGGTTGCTCAGGACCTCATCCAGCCTGGTCTTGAACACCTCCAGGGATGGGGCATCCACAGCCTGTCTGGGCAACCTGTTCCAGTGCCTCACCACCCTCTGAGTGAAGACTTTCCTCCTAATCTCTAATCTAAACCTCCCCTCTTTTAGAATAATTCAGGACTTTCAGGAACAATCAGATTGCATTTAGTATCTCTTCAGACATTTCAATATAGACTGGTCCATCCAGTGGCAAATCCTCAGCTCTGCTTCCTACAGATAATATTTAACAGATTTGTATAAATCTATGAATTCCAGAATTCACATATAATTGCTCATAAATTCTGTGTTCACTCTGATGGATAATAAGCTAATTCCCTCCACAGAAAATAAACCGAATCACATACAACTTGGCAGTCAGGCAAAACAAATGAGAGGTGGCAAAAACACCAACTTGTGTGTATGAAATGTATGGGTTGTGCTTCAGTGCACTCCGTGGAGACGTATCATCCATTCAGCAATATAAGTATGGGAAATTAAATTAGATCATTTGGCCAATATATTTCCCAACATGGATAACTAAATTATGGACTGGTGGATTCAGGGAATGTCTCCACCACCCAGACTGCAGGTCCCAGGAAAGAAAACACGGGCTGTTTTTGTCCTCCCTCTGCCGCGATCAGAGGCCTGCTTTTTCCATGTTTCTAACTCCTTCACACAAGCCACTGGCATTTCCAATATCTCTTCCACACCCTATTCTTGCCTTCACTGCACCTGCTCTGCAACTATCCTGGGACTTTACTCCACACCCTGCAGCAGCATATCCATGTTAAGTAGAGGACTCTTGGTCTGCTACAGTGAATCCTTCTGCTTTATGGTATCTAAATGAAGGCTGGGTCAGCCACACTGGTTACTGTGAGTGCTGCTTCTTTCAATGCTGCTTGGTCGGAGTTCAGTGTCTCTGTCCATAAATTGGGACACGGAGATCTTCACCGTGAGTGTTTCAGTTTTGAATTTCCTGAGCTTCGTGCCAAGTGCTGTTTTTTTGTGTCCCAGATACTCCTGTCTTTTTTGGTATAGACACGTGCCTTCCTGATGGTCTTCGAGCTGAGGAGGCCCAGCCGTGTTAGAAGTAGCTAGGATGCCAGGGACTGTGTGACAAACTGGTGGGGGCTGTCAGGAGACGTGGCGGTTGAGACAATGACAGTTTCTCCAGGCTGTCTGGCATGTTTATATTTCCTCAGTATCTCTCCGTATGCAAGCAGAAGCCTGCTCTTTAACCCACGCCTAGAAAACTGCTGGTTAACAAAGTGAAGGGAAAGCTCGTGAGGCTGTGAGGGGCTTAAGGCCAACTAAGTTTAGATGCTGACAGCAAAGAATGTATGAACTTTCAGTGAAATTCACCGTGTTCCCTAGATGTGGCTTTCATGACCTGGAGGAGCTAGGGATTTTCAGAACCTGGCCATTAATTAACTGTTCCTTTCTTACCCCCCCCCCCCCCCCCCCACCCTGCTTTCCTCCCTGTCTCTGGATTTCAGCCAAGACTAAGGCAAGGTGGAGTACTTGTTTAGGCAGCATTTCTAACCCAGCTACACAGACCCATGAGATTAAGCTAGTTCAAATGATGTTGACCCTTCAAAATCTGAAACATTGCAGTTGTCAACCTTTAAATTCTTTGTAAGCCCACAGTATTCTCCAGGGCCATGGCAAAGAAGAAAGGAATTCATCTGGAAGTAGAAGCTAGGCTTTCAAAATAGGGAAGGATTGAAGGCAGACATCCAAGCAGAGACAAAGACAGCAGTCAGTATCAGTTTTAACCTGCCTAAGGTTTGAGGAAAAAACAGTTCAGAGGTGACTTATTCAAAATGAATCAAGGAAGGGAAAGGATGTTCAGCATGAACACCTCCCTCACTGGTTGGCAACGTTTGCTGTCTCTTCTCTATCCATCTCCTGCATTGGGTAAAGAGTCCGTGGTACCGCCATCCCTTCACTGATGATGGAATTGTCAAATCAAATATTGCTTCAGTTGAAATTTAGAGGAGGAAATGTGAATAAAACCTTTTATCTGAGATCATTACAAGCAGAACTAGCACATATGAGTCTGGATATGTGAACCAGCCTTTGACTCATTGGACACTTATACGTACATACACAGTTAGGTCTTTATAGCTCCTGAACTCTGTGAAAGTGTGCCATAAGCTCTCAGTTAAGATAAAGCACAATCAAGTCACAGTGCAAAGCCAAAGTGAATGACATCATTGCAGAGGACTCTAATCTCAAGGCTGTAATTGTACAATTTATTTTTTCAAGGTGAAATCTTTATCTTTGGAGATAATGCATCTAATTAACTAATGATTTGGTCTGAAAATGCCAAAACAAAAATGACCAACTGTAGTCAGGGAGCAACTTTTTGGCAACTGTATGAGCACAAATGCATAGCTTAATTTCAGGAAGTGTGCAGGGTCCCTTCAGTGCAAATAGGAAAGCTAAGGACATTTGGATCTTTAAGGACAGATGCTCTCAGTGTGTGTAATATGTTGAAGCCTGAAGTACTGGAACAGACTGGAACTTCTTAAACTTTGAGGAGGTTTTAAAGCAACCAAATTTTGCAGATTTGGATTGCTGACCACTAGCAACATGGCCTTTCACAGCAGGAACTTGTTTTAGAAATGAAAACCATATGGTTCTGGTACATAAAAGAATAAGAAATGTTTTTTCCTTAGGCTTTTCTGTGACCTAAATGCTAGTAGTAGAATGGGTGAGGTAACCCACTGTGGATCGAGAGAATGAGTTTGAGCCTCACACAAACATGCTCTCCAAAAGGCTGTATAAGAAGGAGAGCTAAGCGTGGTCCTGGTGCTCAGCACATCACGTCTCGTATTACATGGGCACAGACATTGAGGTGCTTGCCTACGCAAGGCCAAAAGGATCTTTGGCCTTGGACAATCTATGATTGTCCTCCAGGAGGTGAGGGGAGGTTGTGATTGCAAAACTTCATTGAAATCCTCCTGGAGGCCACCACATGCCTTAAAACATGAAGCACCAAAGAATTTGCTGCAGGTCATCAGGTACAGCTCTTGCAGTATGGGCTGTGTGTCCAGCTTCTTTTGTGTAGGCCTTTTGTCTTTTGAGTGCTTTGCACCTTTCCAAACATGTGCTGTGACTGTAATTCTGACCCTAAGAACTTGTCTGGCATAACCAGCCCTTGCTCACCCCACTTCTGCCAGAAGGACTGGGTTTGAGTAGTTTTGAGATATGTAGGCACACTTTAAGAGTTTATGATCAGCTTCTCCAAAATATTGATGACCAAATAAATTGTTAGCAAACACATGGGGGTGTTTTTCTATCATAACGGGGAAGAAATTTTCCTCCATGCTTCATATGTAATACTTACTAGCAAAACTGAGCAGTAATGGAAGAGAACTACAGTAACACACAAAGTGGAGGGGTACACAGACTCCTACATCAAGAAATTTATAGCAATGACATCTGCTGTGAGAGAACATTGTTTTAGCATATTGGTCTAGACAGTGATTTTTAAATGCAAGCAGAATGCTGAAACAGGGAAGCCCTTTCAGTTTTGATAACACAGCTGTTATACTGTGAATTACACTCCTGTGTGAGACTGTTGTTTATACTTTACAAAGCAAAACCATAATCCAATTCTTGTCTTCTCCCAGATCACTTTCAGTTTATTGAAGGTTTGTGATTCTAAGAACTTACGGTAGGATTTCGAGGCTTTCAAATCTAAATTGAAATCCAGCCATGCAGCCTGGAGACACAGATGAGAGCACATGCTGAGTTGAGCCCAGGTCCCCGTCATGCTGCCTTCACGTCACAGATGCTACCTTCCCTGTTAGCACAGTGAACCAAATCATTAAACATCCAAGGTGGGATTTAGGCAGAATTCACCCACCTAAATCAGAAATGCAATGCTTAGGTTTCCTGCCTCACACTGCAGGTGCTGGTGAATTAAACACCAAAGACATAAAGACCTCAAAATCCCGATTTTTTTTTTTTCATCTAGCACAGTTATTTCTAGTGCAGGAATAAAAGTTAGAGGTCTTCACCTCCCAGTCAAAATGGGAAAAATGTTCAGGGTGAGAAGATTTCTTAAGCAGCAATCAAATACGAAGCTTGAATTAGTTTTGCATCTGGGATGTTGTATTAAATATGAAGAGCTGGATTAGTGATTAGAAAGCAGGTAAGACTGGAAAAGGTTCATGCGAATACTTTACTCATAGGATTCTGCTATCAATTATGTACATAACATCTCATATTGTGCTGTTGTAAACTGTCTGTCTTTGTAAAATAGTGGTTAGATCAGACTGTCAATTCCAGCTCTGTTGCTAAATTCCCAATTCAGAGTTTTTCACCACAATAAATTCTGAAATGTTTTGTCAAGGCTAATTTTTATTTAGGCAAGTGATGAATATTCCCTCTGCTCTGAGACCTTGCAGATTTGTTTTCAATTTTTCATGCAGTAATAAATCCATGTTATGGAAAAATCCACTCTCTTGAAAATGTACTCCTTCATACATTTTCCAGTATTTAAAAGTAAAAGCCTCAGGCTGGCTTTTGCAGTGCAGAAATCATTGGGAGTTCTGTTATCTATAGATTAAAAGTATTGTTTAATTTTGAAACAGGAAGCATTAGATATTAAACTCATTCTGCAGTAGAGCCGTCCTTTCTGCTTTGAGATGTGTACTCCAACAGCCTGATTTTTTTTTTTTTTTTAAGAAAAAGGACTTGGCAAAACTGAAGACATTAATTCCCTGTGTGGATGGCAGTCCATTTGTACATGACTACCATTTCATTGATTGAGAAGATAACAAATCTTCAGTGAAGTTACTGATGAGTCAGAGGCTGCTGAGTTACAAATAATTGTAAGTTCCCGTGCCCCTGGCAGACTGGAGTTGTGTCTCATCTTGACAAGCCAGAAGCAAACTTAATTGGCACAAGCTGTCCTAGCAGCAAAGGTTAAGCAGCTGACCTTGATAAAGCACCCACAGAAACATATGTTCTCATAAGGTTTGGGGCATTGTCTTAGTTAAAAATGTGGTAAAAGGGTGTTGTGCTGCCTGTATAATTGCAACTTATGGGGAATTTTTAAGTCAGCATATCTGATCAAGGAAGCAGCAGTCTGAACATTTGGGATGTTATCCTGAAATGAGTACATAATATCCATTAATTTAATAAAAACGTAGCTTAATAAGTGATACCACTGCCAAAAATTATCATTAATAATTATGTGAGTTAGTTTAACACTTGCCCTAGTAAATCATATCCCATTATAATCACATATATATACTAGCAAATAATGAATACCTAATTGTTATTAAAATGAATCATTTTACAATTTTGAAGAGTCTTTTAAATGGAGCTGATATTTCATCACTTCATTAGTTGAAAATATTTTACACAAAGGTCTGTCCCTTGGCAAGTTATGCTGTTAAACTGGACTTTTATAAGGGAGCCAGTGGAGCAAATTCTATTGAATCATCACTGGACATTTTCCTTTCCCTCTGGAAGGATGGTATACTCTTATTTCATAGCCACTGTTGAAGGAAATGACTGTCGGTTGAGCAAAGGGAGGGTTTGTTTTAACCCTCATTTTGACTTAGCAAGTTGCAGGTGCTGTTTCATCTTTATGGGGCTTTATTCTTTAGCACTGGCTGCCAAGTACTGTAGGCTTCAGGAGAGAATGATGGTCAACAGCATCTCTGCAAGTGTTTGCCTACCATGCAGGCCTAGAGTTCTGTGTGAAGACAGTGAAAAGTGCAGAGAAAAGACCAGTAACCAAGTGGCTTGCTTTTGTGACTGTGAGGTAGGTTGTGCCTTGCCTTTTGTCTTTCAGAGAGTTACAAGTGTACTCCAAGTGGTGATTGAGGACTTTCTGTTGGGCCTTTGGCATGGTGAAATGACTTGATCTGTTAACATGATATAATTGCCTTTTTAACTATTCTATATTTTATGGACACTGCACAATAATCTATCAGTTGATAAATGGAATTTTATTCTATTAGGATTAAACATACCTCTGGTTTGGAAAGCATTTTACATTTTAGTTCCATTTCACTCCAGCCAGGTCATCAATTTTAACTATATTTCTCTTAGTGAAACCCAAATACAATTTGGAAAAGGAACCTGAGTGCACTGAGTGTGGGAATTATTTACTGGTCCCAGGGACATTTTCTAAATGATAGTTGAAGCCCTTCCAGCAAAAACTGAGCTATTGAAGTGATATAGGGAATAAACTTTGTAATATCTAACAGGAACATTATGTTGATGTAGATGCTGTACACTAACAGAAGTACCTGCTACATAGTCAACCAGCTGTTCCCTAAAACTCAGACATGTGACTTGCAATGTCTTTCTTTGTAAACTGAACTCTTTAAAGCCATCTGTAGTTATCAATCTAAAGTGTATGTCTAGTACAGCCACTCTCCGTATAGCATCTGAATGCCCAACATGCAATCCATTAATTTTTCAGAGATAGACACAAACCAGTGACTTAGAAACTGCTGCTACTAACAGATGAAGAAAATATTCCGAGTATTTCCAAGTCTTCTACTATCTATGCTACGAAAGTCAGCCTGCAGTTGGCTGAAGCTCGTTTTCTGTTTGCTTCCCTGAAGGCACTAATTTGGAGAAAGTTTCAGCTCCAAGCTGTGAGGTTTGTCCAATCTTCACTATTGTCTGGAGTTTCCTGAGCTCTTTAAAAAGCTACTATCTAAGAGATAATATCTTAATCATAGCAGTAGTACTGAATTTTACTTGCATTTCATAGCCTTATTGTCTCTGATGGCACCATTCTTGTGAATACCATTCAGCCTGAAGAAGTCGTGCAGATCTGGCTTTAATTTGATCTGTATATAGAACATTATAAAGAGAAAATCTGTCATCTTTCTGTGGGATTGAATCTGCCAGCCCTGAGGTATCTCATTAATCATTCTCTGGCAAAAGACTGGTCATCGTTGTAGGAGCTTAGACTTCCGAAATCATGTTTCATCTGTTTGGATTTCAGCCTACATCATCCCTCCTTTGAAGGCCTGTTCAATGCAAGAATTGAAAGACGGATAAACTTTCAGAAGACTTCATGGCGATGTGCTGTGACTCTTGCTAAAGAAGTGCCTTCCCTCCCTGTAGGAGCATCAACAAGAGAGTCCAGGGTGCTGCTTCTCCCTCCCCACTAACCTGCTGGTGGGATCCCATGAGGTCCAATTAACCCATCAGCCACTCAACACTACCATGTCTGAAACAAACTCACCTTTGTAAACTTTGGATTTGAGACTAGTGGATGTTGAGCACTGAAGATTGTTATTGTTAGGCTCAAAAGTGAACAATAGTTGCTACAGAAGTGATCAGCGAGGTTCTGTCCTACCACGCACTGAAGAGAATAAGGTGCTTGCCCTGCTGGGAGGAATAGGCAGAGCCTATGGCCATGCCATCACCACCTGGTAAAGAGAAAGGAGGCAGCCTGAGGTACCAGGGCATCGCTGTGTTCATTTCTTATTTGTCCTCTGTCAGTGATGCTACAGTTTCATCCAACACCTGACAAAAAAACGTGTATCAGCAGATACTGGAATTAAAAGTCTGTAAGGGCTATCACTACATGTATTTAAACTGTCCATAGGGGTGGCACTACCTGCTACCTGATCTTACTTTGTCACGTTTTTCTAACCAACAGTTTCCCAAAGAGATGCTGTTTCCCCCTCTCCATCTGATTCTCCCTCAGCAAGAGGACAGAATTGTTTTTACCTTGATTAAATCACACACTATCGATTTCTGTCCCAGACAGAAAAGATCACTGGTACCTGATAAGGCTCTGCCATACCCCTGATAAGGCTCCACCGTACCTGCCTTCACAGTGCTGCTGGGGCATGCCTTTCATCCAAGGCTGCCTGAGGCTCAGTAAAAGCAACGGCTAGCTTTTGAAGGGTTTTTAAGCACCTAAAAATGCATAGTTTCTCAGTGGGCTCTCCAAACCACTTAACACCAAGTAAGTGTGCTAAGCCGTGGCCCACTCCACCTTATTTTGGGGAGGATGATGCTTCCTCAGTGCTTTTTGCTCAGTGGTTGCTTGCTGCTGAGCTGAGGTGGGTGCTGGCCAGGAGGTCACGAGGGAGGACAAGGATGATTTTTACTCTTACCTTTGCTCCTCGACACCTGTTTCTCCGTGGCATGCCAGGGGGCCTGCCACTGCAAACGCAAAAACAGTTGCCTCTGATTTTTCAACCTCGTTACGAGATGCATGTGTAGATACATGTAGAGATGCATGGATGTGCACATGTGTATGTGGTTGTTGAGTATTGATGTGGAAATCTGCTAATCAGGTATTAGAGCACCAAAAAGGCAAAGGCAGACTCAGCACGATGGTTCAGTGTTTTCAGGTCTCTTTCCTCCAGGATGCTCTTTTCACTGCTGTAACGTGAGGGGCTCCCACAGTTTGCTGGGGCAAGCAGCTGATCCCCAGCACTTACGTTCCCTTCTGAAGTACAACCCGTGCTCCCTGCATGCGTCGCTTGCCGCTGGAGAGCCGGGCTGTGTGTTTGTGCAATGAAGTGGATGGCACTGCGCTGGCGCATGTCTGTGCCTCTCAGTGGTGCCACTGTTCAAAAGAACTGAGGATCACTGTCCTCAGGTCAGGGCTGTGCTGTTGTTGTCCTGCCCTAGTCCGCTGCCTTGCTGCTGTGCTTGCTCGAATACGTGGTTTATGAGAAAGCCAGGGAAATACTACAAAAATACAGTTAAAGTACTTGTAAGGCAAAAATTATTTACTCTATTACAGAATTGGGAAATTAATAGCAACAGTGCTAACACGCAGCCTTATGTTGCACTTTTTATCCCTATATCTTGTAACAGTTTGGAAAGCTGGGACAACTGTTCCTGTCCTGGAGGAAAATTGGAGGACCTATGTCCTTAGATGAATTTCTGTCCTCTACCCACACTGACACTCTGCCTAAGTAAAGAGAGGTTGACCCTTGTATCATAAAACTCAGAAGGTTAAACTTAAGCTTGCATATCTGTATTCAAGTTAAAGCATCCTGGCTCTCAGTGCTCAGAACCTCCAGAAATCAGGTCACCTTCTAAAATGAATTCCAGAATACTAGTTTAACAGCAAATTTTCAGACATTTGTGACCTGTTTCTTGGAGGCACCAGATACCTACTAATCTGATCAGCTCCTCCTGCATTTTGAAAAGCAGGCCACCAGACACAGCAACATTTGCCTGAGCGATGGCTCTCATGCACTAGGGCTATGTGGGGGTGTCAGCCCCCTCCGTGCTGTGTAGTCTGGTGCTGGTCCAGGTCACAGACAGCAGGGAAATGCAACAGTGCCCACCAGGCTTTCCAGAAGGACTACACTGTTGCAAGGAGGAGACTGACTTGCAAGCCACAGGCTTCAATTCTGATTTGCTTGGGACAGAAATCAATAGTGTGTGATTTAATCAAGGTAAAAACAATTCTATCCTTTTGCTGAGGGAGAGTCAGATGGAGAGGGGGAAGCAGCATCTCTTCGGAGACTGTTAGTTAGAAAAACATATGACAAAGTAAGATCAGAGGGCAGTGGCTGACGTGAGCGCCCGTTGTAAAGATAAATGCCAGAGCAGTGTTAACACAGAAACTAGCTATGATGTAATCTCCTTAAAAGCCTTTTTTCCACAAGGCCTTTAAGTGCTACTGCTTCTCCAGATCATGCTTTAGAGAACAGACTCTCCCTCTGCGCTCACTAACCTCACTGTCCTCCAAAGGACCCTGGCAGCTGAAACCATGTTTTGCTCCTATTTGCAGAGTCGTACCTCAGTTCTGGTGGGTCTCATCAGCTCCACCAACAACCTAATAGGATTAAAGCTGGCAGATCTGGTCCTCAGCTTGTTGATTGCTTGGAGCACAGACTTTTCTCCCTAATTTTTTGATGCTCCTCTGTTTGCTCTGCTGTCTGCATCATCATTCTTCCACAAGCATGTAGGACTTGGAACTGAAATACTGTTCTTGCTCTGCAGCGATGCTGAAGCCAATATAAGTTATCCTACAAACTTAGCACCAGCCCGTCCTAGGAACCTGATGGGATGCCACCTTGGCTCTGTCCATGGGTCTTGGCCCCACAAAGGTGCTGGGCATGGCATTCATGGGGCAGAGATCTGGCACCTGTATGGGAAGTCAGCCAGGGAGCTTGCTGCTTCCACCCCAGTCATGTAGTTATGACTGGAGCCAGTGTTTCTGTCTGACCCCCAAGGAGGGGGCAAAGTGAGCCAGAATGTAAGACTGCTCAGGAGTCAAAAGCCATTCTGTTTCCTTGCTTTTTCACAAAGCTGTGATGACTCCAGGCAAGCCACTTTGTTTCAATGTGCTTCACTTATGCCTGGACAACCCGTACTGTCATCTCGTATTATTTTTATTTTGGCATTAATGACAAGTTTCATTTTCTAAAGGAGTCTAAAATCTGCCAGGGGAAAGCAGCTCATGAGACCTTCTAAGGTAGCACAGCAGCATTGCTGTCACTCGTGACCTCCAGAAAACTGCAAAACTGCCCCTTTCTTCTACTTCTTCTTGCTCCATCCTCCAAAACCATGCACAAAATTTAGCATGTTCCTTGTTTCAGAAGGAAACTATTTTTCAAGAGGGGGAGAGAGGTAGAGAAAGGGGGGAACTGAAAGTGTAGAAAAACAGCGTCTACAGTGTAAAAGCTGCGGGGGAGGGAATTTCTCCAGCATCATCCCACACATGTTTTTATTACAGCAGAAGCTCCCACTGCACAGTGATAGCAGTATCCCCCTTAAAACTGTAGTAGGAACATATGCACAGAGCAGCTGCCTGATATAAAGTTGTCTGCAACATAATGTGATAAACAGAAGGATCATCTGCTACAGGAATAGCTGATATCCACCAGTGTTATTTAACCTAGCTACTCGAGGGAGGCAGTAAATCAGGACAGGCTTTCTGCTGAGCACACCACTATTGCTTGGTAGTAGTTGTTTACCTGAGTAGCTCATGGCTCTCTGGAAATGACCCTACGTTTACAAGCAACAGGAAAGGCACAGGACTAAGAAAAAGAAAGAGAAAGAGGAAGAGAAGAGAAGAGACCAAAAAAAAGGAAAAGGAAAGAATGACAAAAAAAAAAAAAAGGAAAAGGAAAGAACAAAAAAAAGGAAAAGGAAAGAACAAAAAAAAAAAGGAAATGAAAAGAACGGAAATTGATATTTGGGGTTTTTGTTTGTTCATTTTTCTCTGTATATGTGTACCAAAAATTGCTGCAAATTTAGGCAGTTCTTATTATACTTAAGCCAGTCTATTCACATCTTGTAGAGCTGCAGCCGTACTCTGGAGGTGAGGATGGTGGGATAGGACATTGCAGGTCTAAAAGAGTTCTTTGGACTTTCCTCGCTGGGCAGCATCTTCCTCTGGTGCCTGCTCTTTGTGGCAGGATCTCAGGGAACAGGTCCAACAGAGTGGCTTTCTAGGTCAGTGCTCTTTGGGGACTGTCATAATCCAAATCCTTTCCATGATGTTTGGATTTACTGGAGATGAACTTGTCCCAAACTGACTTCATCTGTTATTGAAGTTGTCATCCATTCCTGCTTTACATTCCAGCTGCGTTTGCCCAGTCCCTCAAATTAATAATGGATGCTAATGTCTCTGGCTTTCTGTGCTGCCCATCCTGCACCACATTTCCATACTCTCTGAACAAGCAACAGCATGGCCTTCAGCTCGAGGAGAAGAGCCTTGGGAAGTCATGGTGTTCTGGGAATCATATATTTTATTGCATTTTCTGGATTTAATTCACTCAGTAAGTACAGCTTTAGCATTTGGAGCTCTTCTTTGGAGCTTGCTTTGTTTCTGCTTCTCAGGGGGAAGCAAGGGGGAATCAGCAGCAGGGCCGGGGCCACATCCTGAGCATTGTGCTCAACCACCTCCATGCTGGACATTTAAAAAGCCATGCAAGCGTACTACTGCGTATTGGGAAACCATCTTGTTCCTCCAAGGTGGTCTGCTCCTCTATGCCGTTTCTTTTCTCCCAGGGGACTGTAGGTGCCATTGGGGCAGCAGGATAGGGGCAGTCTGTGGCCAAAGTTTTCCAGCCACCGGCTAGATGGGTTTGGTTATGACCACAGCTCAACATGGGGCAAAGGAGCGGCCCTGCGGCCTATGTGGCCAAACCCAGGTTATGTCTCTGCAGTCTGGAGGCCGAGCAGAGAAGGTGACGGCTGTCTGCAGGCTGTCCCCAAGGCCGTACCCAGCCAGGCAGGGAGGGGGCCCAGCCTCTATGGCCTGTGCTGATACCGGCCCTGCCTTTGGCCTGTGGTTTGATGTGCTCCCGTAGCTCCCCTCCGGCTGCTCAAGCGTGGCCTGATGCTGTTGTTCATAGGCAACGACTGTGAAGGGAGGTTGATGAGGTGGTTTTGGGACCTGCCAGGGAGACAGCGAAGTGCATCCATTCATATCTTATAGAGCTCCTGTATCTTCAAAATGAATCGTTTTAGACACATGTGGAGGTGCCCCAAATGTGAATGTTTGTGTTTATGTTCAGCTCATGCCAGGAATCTCAAGTGCTGAGCAGAGGGAGCAGAAACAGCAGTGGAAGACCCACTGTATGGCACGAATGCACCCACTGCTTTTTGCCCTGGGGAGGGGGCTCCAAGGCCCCCATCTCGTGGTCAGCCTCACCTCCCCCATCCTCCCAGGAAATCTTCCCCCTCAAATCCACTAATTTTGTTGGATGAGGCCCAAAGAGGACACATACTACTCCTGTTCCTGAAATGCTTTTTAAAACCAACAGCTGAAGATCTATATTTGTGTCAAAGTCTAACAGTACCCTACATTTCATTAGATGGCTCTTTGTGAGAGATTTGTTTTTCCATGCTGGCCGCCTCTCCCTCTTAGCAGCCCAGGCTGCACAGTGTGTTCGTAACACAGGGGCCATCCAAACACATCTGTAACTGTTCCTACGTGATGAAATGCAGCAAACAAGCAGGGGACACTTGAGCTGACGCTGACTCATGGATCTCTCCACATTGCCTGGGGTTAGGTAACAAAATCTGCACCCGAAGAGCCCAGAGCCGTCAGGGGACCGAGCTCCCCACCTTCAGCAAAGTCTGGAGCAGTGCTTTCAGGCAGCATCACATGCTGGGAGATGAGGACATGGTGGGAGAAGGTCCTCAGTTGGCACCAGTCCCATGGCTCAGTAGACTTCCACCAGTTTACATCACCTGAACTTTTTCTCCCCTTTTCTTAGCTGTCCAAGGGTTCGTTTTCATGTACGATTAAGTCAATTGTACATTAATACACTCACTTTGGGATTCATTTACATTCCTGGAGGGAGCAAGGGGGGCTACAAGAAAGTAGGTAGGAGACCCCAGACGCAGCACCGAAATCAGCTTTATCAAAAAAGAAGTGCACATGTGATGGAGGCTCTCCTGGTTTTTCATCTGTTACACAACACAGTGCTTTTGGAGTCGGTGCCCAAGTCCTGGTGTCTGTGTGTGTGTAACTGTTGCTCTGTAGGGCTCTGTAGGGATTCCTGCCAGAACCAAGGTGTTTCACATTAATTAGGAGATAGATGCAGTGCATCCCTCCATTCCATCAGGGTTTGGATAAGACACCTCAATGTGAAGAGACCCATACTGCTGTAAATTCAGCATCTCTCTCCGCGTTTAACTAGATATGGAGCATCCTGAGAGTCTTTTCATGTACTTGAACATCTGAAATGACATCTAAACCTCTCCGTGTTTTCTGGGCTTGTTCCTACATCAGTGTGATAAGGGCTGTAGGAACTAGTGGCTTCTCCCTGTTCTACAAATGGAGATGCCAATGTGCGGACAAGTTCTGTGAATGTATCAAAATAACAAGGCAAACAAAAGTAAAAATGAGGCTAGAACCCCAAACCCCTCCTAAGCCAGCAGATTGGCAGATCTATAAAATAAGTGACATACGTATGGGTCAGCAGTAATGCATTGCCTGTATCACCAGTTCCTTTCAGGTTCCAGCCAAGACTGACAAAACACTTGAGACCCTTGGAATATGAGCCTGCCTTCAAAACACAAGCCAACCTTGCTTCCAAGCAAGCAAAATGAAACTGTGTGGCTGATTCAGGCAGCCCTACAATAGCAAGAGGAGTGCTGCAGGCGTAGAGATGGATGGATTTAGCCTGTTGTGAATATACAATATTAAAAATGGGCAGATGTCTCATAAAGATGATTACACCAGCACTCTTGACCTTTCTGCAAGAACAGAAATAAAAGCGGGAGGAAAAACAATAACCAGTTTTGATTTATCTTGAAAGCGCTCTTCCTTTAGGCATGAAGTTAGTGTTGCTGTAGGGAGGTGAGGGGGTCACTGTCACCCCTCCACATCATGTCAGCACGTACTCACCAGCTGCTTGGGACCGAGCCTGTGGCAGACTGACACGCTCAGACCCTGGCCAGAGGATGCTTCCCCTGGGACTCTACGTGGGAGCACGGGTCACTGCCTCCCCTATCTATCTGCTGGCTCACGCCTGTGTTTTGTTTTGTTTTCTTTGTTTTGTTTTGCTGGGCTGGCTGGTGAGTGATGGCCAGGACAGAAGGGCTAAGTAGTGCCCTGGTGCTGCCTCTCTCCCTCTGCTTCACTGGTGCTGTGGAGAGCTGATGTTCAACCCAGCATGGTCCTCGTGGTGGAAAGTAGCCCCTACTCCCTCCTGGCAGGTTTGGGGCTGTTAATTTCTGGTGTAGTGTCATTCCTATGCAAAGAGCAATTAGTCTACAAGCAGTATCACAATGGAAATAGTAATCCTCATCAAAATAAGTAATGGGAGTGCTAAATCTCCAAAATCTAAGCTTTATAAAGTACAGCTGTGATCACTGAAGAAAACCTGAGGATGTATTCAAGGATTCCAAGTCCAATTCTATATTCTGTTGCAGGCAGTACAAGTATGTGTTGTTTTTATAACATACACACAACCACTTAATGGTGATCCAAAAGACATGACTAAAAACAGCCTCACCACTCACTGGTTGTTTTGTTTTGTTTTGTTTTGAGCAACTCAGGACAATTCTGAGAGTGATCCACTCTGAGATTTGCTAAAGAGAAAGTAGATATTTCTTTATAATCTCATGGAAACTTTCTTTCCAGTGACGTGACTATTATTTTTGTGCCTGGACATTCAGGGAAACCCTCTGTTGCTGAGCTAATCTTTCCTGGCATGCACACTTCTGGCTAGACCCATTTGTATACAAATGCTTGCTAACATTAGAATTGGAGCTGCGTCTTTATGCTGAGACTCCAAAACAAATTTAGTCAAAGAAAGCGTGTGAGTTTTATGTCACCACAAGCACCCTTGAATGTACTCTAAACTTACTTTACTCTAAGTGTACTTTTTCATGAGTTAGTTTTCAGGAAGTTGGATCCAGCCACCCACAGGTCTGAAATGGGTCTCGATCCATTGTATTGATATGCTGTTTATTTAGGCTTGGTGCTGTTGGGAATATGGGAAGGCACTGCTCTCAAAGAGTAAACCTAACCAAAATTTGTACTTCATGAATTTTAAGGCCAAGGGAAAAAAAAGGCATTGTGCTCATGTGTACTTCCCAGAAGCAGAGCATTTTCTTGACTTAATTCTTCTTTTGAGTCAGTGTCTGCAGCTGAATTTAGACTTCTTTTAGGAAAAGTAAACAGTCTACCTTAAACTATTTTTTTCAGTGAAATACTCCACCAGACTTGATAGAGTATTGAAATGGATAATTACCCTTAATGATAATAATTATCCTATTTCTAAACTGAGTATACTCAGTCTCCACTTGTAGTTGAGTACATTCCCGAGTCATTTACAAACTTTACCAGTATCTAGCCCCGTATTCTGGGGGGAAGGAGGGAGTCACTGCTGAAAAACAAATTCTCTCAGTAGTGACTTTCCATGTATAGTTAGACTTTGAGACATAACAGGCCCCTGGCTTTTAACTCAGTTCATTTGTGCCAAACTTACTGTGTAGCATTACAGTTTCATAGCCTCTACATCATGTATAATTGCATCAAAAGTCATACCAGAGTCTTAAGTTTATCACATCAGCACTAATACAAGTATTTACCAAACCAGTAATCTCCTCAGAAAATATCTGGTCACTTTGACAAGATGTGTTTTCTTAAACCTATGCTGTTTAGTGTCAGTTACTTCTTTTAATACTTTATTAATTGAGTGAGAACTTCAATATTTTGGCAGAATTTTTGTCAGGATGGCAGACTGCAATTGCTTAGCTCACCCTGCTTATCTTCTTTAAAATGTCATCACTTTCCTACTACTTTCCACCCAATGGTTTGTCCAACATACAGACCAGTGCTTCAGGGCTTAGGAGAAAAAGCACATTTTCCTTGAGTTGCTTTGCACTGTGAAAGTCACTTTCTCTGTCCAGCTGGCTGATCTTGAGACCAATGAAGAGGAAATGGGAATGAGTCGAATAAGGAGCTGGTCGTGCTCTGAGCAGTTGAAGCCTCTTGTGTGAGGCCAGTGCTGGGGGCTGAGGGTACAGATGTTGTGGCCACGCTGGCCAGCCCTCAGCTCTTGGTAGCCCCATGGTGATTTTTCTATATTGCAGGCAATGACTTTGGAGCTGGGACGCTGGCACAGGATGAAGAGCCACCCCAGCACGTGGGCATCACAGGGAGCGGGTCAGGACTTCAAGCTCCAGCCCAGAGAAGTGGAGACATCGATGTCTCCCTAGCATTGACAGCCAAATGGGGGCCTTTCTGAGGACGTGGCACTTTCTTGGGCACCTTGCTGATGCTTTGGGAAAGTTTGCTCCAAGCTGACTTTCCCAGCTGCAGCTCATAGGCATGCAGCACTCCTGTGCCTTGCGCCTGGCATATGGGGCATCCAGATGGGCCAGGCTTTGGCTTCCCATCAGTACGAGAGGATTAAAGCAGCTCTGTTCTTCCTCAGAGGGTAATTGTGATGAGAAATGCATTAAAGATGTAGAGATGTCACAGTAATGAGGGCTATATGAATGCATACTGAGGAAGGCAGAAACTAGCACACAACCAGAAATTTATTGGGAAAAGAGTGGACATTTCTAAGGAAAACAAGATTACCTAGCATTGCAAGAATAAGCATTAGAAATAGAAAATATTTTTTTAAAGCTGTGTAAACCCACCAGCTACTAATAAACAGGCTTTGACTGCTTCCACTATTTTCTTGTGCTTCTTTCTGAGTGCCTGGTGTGGACCTGGATAGGCTGGAGCGATGGGCTGAGGCCAACTGTATGAAGTTCAACAAGGCTAAGTGCCGGGTCCTGTACTTGGGGCACAACAACCCCAAGCAGAGCTACAGGCTGGGAGATGAGTGGCTGGAAAGCTGCCTGGCAGAGAAGGACCTGGGAGTACTGGTTGATAGTTGGCTGAATATGAGCCAGCAGTGTACTCAGGTGGCCAAGAAGGCCAACAGCATCCTGGCTTGTATAAGAAGCAGTGTGGCCAGCAGGTCTAGGGAGGTGATTGTCCCCCTGTACTGGGCTCTGGTGAGGCCGACTATCAACCGATACTTCCAGGTCTTACGAGGAGCGGCTGAGGGAGCTGGGGTTGTTCAGCCTGGAGAAGAGGAGGCTCGGGGCGACCTTATCGCTCTCTATAGGTACATTAAAGGAGGCTGTAGCGAGGTAGGGGTTGGTCTATTCTCCCACGTGCCTGGTGACAGGATGAGGGGGAATGGGCTAAAGTTGCGCCAGGGGAGGTTTAGGGTGGATATTAGGAAAAACTTCTTTACCAAAAGGGTTGTTAGGCATTGGAATGGGCTGCCCAGGGAAGTGGTTGAGTCACCATCCCTGGAGGTCTTTAAAAGACGTTTAGATGTTGCGCTTAGTGATATGGTTTAGTGGAGGACTTCTTAGTGTTAGGTCAGAGGCTGGACTAGGTGATCTTGGAGGTCTCTTCCAATCTAGACGATTCTGTGATTCTGTGATTCTGTGACCAGTGAGGAAGGGAACTGAGTTGCGTGAATTAGGGGTCACCTCCACATCAGCAACTCTTATTTCCTGTCTTCAATAACTACACGTAGGCTGTCAGGAGTCATATACACTATACTGTTCTGAACGTATCTATTTATTCTCCACGTAAAAACACCGTGATAAACCATGAAGGAGCACATGGTACACAGGCATATGATAGGTGTTGCTTTAGACCCTTTCTCTGCCATTTGTCAATTTCATTCGTTGTGCTGAAGAGCAGCCCAGTCTCACCACCTTGGTTTGCTCTATGACTAGTTTGGTTGATCCTGCCTTGGAGGAAGACTAGATAAGAACGAGCCTACCAGCCCCATTTTGTATGATTGTATCTAATTGTATGTGGCATCTGCTGATGCATGTGTTTCGTTTGATTTCAGTGGAACTATTTTTGTTTCTCAGGGCAACATCAAGAGGGTAGAGTTGGCCCTAAGACTGCATGCTCCTTCATGCAAACATTTTCTCATCTTTGAAATCCTCTCTGTTATGTTAGAAAATAACAATATTGAAATAACTCAGAAAATATCAGCTTATATCACAACACAATAAATAGTTCCATCTATAGTGAAAACTGACTCTTCAGCTAACATCATGGTAAGAAAGCAGAAATTCTGTTGCTGAAGTGAACTCATTGTCAGAAGAGGAGCCAGTAACCATTAGTTCTACAAATCACTTGAAATCTCAGCTTTGTTTCTTCTCTCCTATTGAGGAAAACAAAACAAAACAAAACAATGCACACACAAAAGAAGAGCAAACAAAGAGAAACAAACAAAGAAAAACACCCTCACAGTCAATGTATGTATAGTAATTTGAAGTCAATATTTGCTAGGCAAGTATGATCATAGTGATAGCATGTGCTGAAGGCTGATTCACCTGAGAAATGTGAGCACTTCGTGACACCAAATGATGAACTGCCTATAAATTATCAAGCTGATGGCTTGATTATTTTGATTGCTTCTTTACTGCACCAGGAGCTCTTTACCTAGTCATTTTCTAAGATGCTGCTGCAGATTTCTGAGGATTAATGTTATCAATTCTTCTATAATCATATCACTGGAAAGAAGAAGTACACAGTAATTGTGTACTTCAGTATTTACCTAGCAGAGTATGTGAATATTTATTCCTGAACAACAGACATAGGATGCATAGGGGATGTCAGCTCACAATAAATGTGATGACATATTTTAATTTGTACAGCTGTTTGTGATGTGTACAAAAGGAAGTACAGAATATAGGATATATCAGATCATATAGTTAGACTTTAAAAGTGCCTTTTGTTATATTTGATTCTGTCCTCTGCTTTATGAACATGCAGATTTAGTCATTCCCATTAACTGATTTATTATTAAACTTCCTTTAGCAAGACACAAATTCTCATGAAGGTTTTGTGGTTGTGTAACACTGGGGGAAGGGGCTTTTATAGCAATAACCAGTACTGCTCTTGGCGTTGGCTGTTGCTCACCATCCGTCAAGAAAGGTGTCCCTTAAAGTATGGGAAAAAAAAGAATATAGCTCTGGAAGAAAAGATTTGAGCTAAATGCCACCAGTATTACTTCTGATGCAAAACACTGCTTGTTTTGAGTAGTATTAAATGCACAGTTTTAGCCCTAAGTTGAATAAGAAAAATGCAATGACAATTGCTTATGCTTTCATGAGTTAACATTTCGTAAGGTTAACATTTCTTAAACATCGGACAATTTTATTGGAAGGAAGCTTGATAGCCACAGTCCTCTAAAAGCAATTAATAAATGTAATAAAATTCCTGTTCTTTTAAAACAAATTCCCCCTCCTTGCTCCAAGGTTACAACAATAGCGGCTGCAATACTGATTGGTAGGCGCTGCTGCTGCTCCCCAGTAAACCTCCCCTAATGAGGTTTGAAAGCCTACCCTTATCAGCATGACGTCTCTCTAAGACTAAGGCTGATGCAGCAGGAGACGGTGATTGTGGAGAGGGGAGAGGTTTCCTGCGGGTAGCAGAGCTGAGCCTTTCTCCTCTGTGCTGGGTGCCAGGCTGCAGACAACGCTGACACAGAGAGCTTGGTCATCTGGAGACCATGACAAGAAATATCTAGTACCAAACAGGGAGGTTGACTGCTTGAGGTGAAAAGAAAAATAAATGTCCTGAACATGAAATAAACTCTTTGCATGTATCAGTGGCTCTGGCATAGTTCTATTATATGGATGACTAAAGTGTACCTGATTATACACTACGTATGTGGGAGAATTCATGCATTTTTCCACACTCTCTTTACAGCTCCCAAGTCTACCTTCTGCCCCACTGAAGAGACCTGGTGGCCAGGCCTGGTTATTATCATTGCAGTATGCTGTGCCACACTGGTGTTCCTCTTTGTAGTTGTCATCATTTGCTACAAAGCCATAAAAAGGTAAGACTACAGATGCTTTTAATATGCTTTGTGTAACGCAAACCCACAAAGACTGACCCAAGTCTTTGCTAACACCTTGTTTTCTTCAAAGGCATCCTAAAGGCAAAATGCAGACAGAGGTATCCTATGCTCAAAGTGTTGGTTTTCTTTGGTGGTGGTGGTTGCTGTTTGTTTTTTTGAAAATGTCTGCTTGTACCTTTTCCTGCCTGTGTAAAGGACAAAGTTCAATGCACAGCCATGGGCATGAGGAGGAGAAAAAAAATAATGGGACAGAGCCTCAGTGTTCAGTTTAATGTGAATTTTGCCAAAGTTAAGATGCTGTAGGGTGCTGAGTAATGTCGATAGGTTTTTGATTTAAAATGTACACGTGGGATGTGAGATTTTTGGCCCAGACCCATCACTAATTTCAGCACTTCAAATTGATGCAAGCTATTCTAACCCAAACTCTAGGGTCGTTTGTGTAATTTTTCATTTGGAGACTCTACCTCTGACTTATTCTTGCTTCAAAATGATCATCTACAGAATCAAATTCAAAACCTGCTTCCTTTAATTTAAAAGCCCATGTGAAGTCTAGGTACAACACTGTGTGTAGCAACAATTTCAGCTCCCCTACTTCTGCCTCTGTGATAGATGTGCTTGCATAGATCCTAGGCAGTTAGAAAGTATTGACTTCAGTTACACAGAAAAATGTCACAGAGGATCGTTTCTTTAACTAAAGATTTCAACTTTCTGGTAGAAAAAGTCAAAACTTGAAAATCTATACGAAGACTCCAACTCTAAGTCCAATACGTTGATTTAAAGAAAGTGCCTTGTGGGAATTGTATTCTCACAACTGGATAGAGTTTCTTTTCTCCTCTGTTGGTCTGAATACTGCTTTGAGGACACTCCACAGCTGTGTTTTCATGGTGTCACTGTTTCATACAATGGGGGTCTCAGGTAGGGGTTATAGCACAGGTGGGTGACCAGGCTCACAGATAAGAGTGCAATATTCAACCCATAACTCTCATTAGATACTGCAGTGACATCTGAGTCACAGGGTTTTTGGAGGGAAAAAGAAAAAAAAAAAAACAGAAAATAGTTTTCATGAAAAAGTTATTTGCATTCAAAGCAAATGCAAGACTTTTGATGAGCCCCATCAGGGATATCACAATGGTGAAGCATTGCTCATACTTTCTGGTTGTCTGAAAAAATTACTCAGAATTTGAAGGATAGCATGTCCAAGAGCATCAAAAGGGAAGAATTCAAACAAGAAAGTCTGCATATACTATCTTACTAAATTTACATAAGTATTCTTGCTATTCTAGCTTAGTTTAAATTAATGCGTATTACTTTTGAGGAGTTGGTAAGCTTTCACTCTGTCTACTGCACTTTTAGAAAATCATCTACAGAGGACTGAAACTGGAGTCCTACTGGATTGGTAACAGTGCAAAATTTCTTAGTTATAGTTCCTAATCTACCTTGGACTGTTCACAGTGGATTGGTTCAGTTCCATGTGGGAAGTTGTATTTGTTTCAACAACAGCTATTGTATTTGTCTGCCTAGTGCCAAATTGTGAATGATTTCTGCCAAGGCTGTAAAATATGCCTACGGGAGCAGTAACTCTCCAGGGCAACTTGTGCCTAGCAAGAAATTGCTCTTCGGATCTGCTCTCTGCTGCTGGTAGATGGGAGGTACGGAACAGAAATTTAATCAGACAAATTTAGAGCTGCCTTGAAAAGGCTGTGGGAGTTCACATAACCAAGTCTCTTGTGTTTCATGTCAGTGAAGAATAATACATGTACTTGATGAAGACACCAGTTATTTGTCAGCGGTGTGAATATCAACATACAAGTCTGCAGCTTGAACTGGCATTAGGCTCAGAGAAAAATGAAAATTCCTCTTAGATCTTATTGTTGACATTCACACTGCTGACAAATGCTAAGCTGAAAACCGCTCAGATGTGGGATGGACAGCTATAAAAGAAAATCTTATTAATTGTATTTTTACAGACTAAGTAGAGCATTGCTTTTCATCAATGAGTCCTTTCTTAAACAACTCTATCAAATGGATACCCTGAAGTGCCTGGCAGCCTCCCACAGTAGTTCAGGTTCCTTGAACCATTGTAAAGTGTATATATTGATAAGCCCTAGGAAATAAGATAAGACACTTCACAATAGAAGCATATCTGTCTTCAACACAAAGTATTATCACATATTGTTGAGCTGAATTGGTTTTAGCTAGTGTGAGAAATCCTCCACTCTGTCTTTTGCTGGCTAGGGAAGGAGGGAGGGAGTTAATCTGGGTGATGCTGAAGCTGAGGGTCCCTCCAGCATGTTCCTGTCCCTGGGCTCTGTAGCTGTGCTCTGCCCCATCCTTTGTCACACCTCCATCCCACCAGCTCTTCTTTACAGTCCTCGCAGGCTCCCATCCCTGTGCATCTCCTGGAAATGGGGCTTCTGTCATTGCAGCGTCCCTGACAGGTCTGGCTCCCACCTCCAGGGCAGCGTGTTGTCTGCTTACCATCTAGATTGGATTAGAACCTTTATACAGCACAACCCTTGCTGTCCAAGGAAAGGCACACTCAGTTTGTCTCTTTGTAGAAACCAAAAAGCAGCCTGAAGACCCCACCTTTGCCCACCCTGACTCTTTCTTACCTCTGGGTGAGGATAGTGTTGTGTCTCATCACTGAACAGCATCCCTTCCCCCTAGTGCCGTGTCAGGCATGTCTGCGGGTTCCAGAGGTGGCACAGCTTCAGTTCCTGGTTGCTGAGAGGGCAGTGAGGGAGACCAGGAGAGTGGCAAGGTTTGATGAGAAGGGACTGTTTACAATGCCCATCACAAAATGACCCTCAAGCCCCTCTCCTGCTCAATTTCCCCTCTCTGAGACAGATATCAAGACATTTGCCCACATCACAAGGGTGTCACCTAGGTTCACCACCCGCTGTCTGGTGAGCAGTGGAAATGTGGAAGTGGCAAGAATTATCATCCAATCACATGCTCTGTAAAACCTTTCAAGTCACACACCAGAATTTTTATACAGGACTTTTTTACCTCTTCCTAGAGGAACCAGGGAAGGAGATCCACATCTTCACATTTGCAAACCTTCACTCTCATGAGAGCCTGCAGTGCAACAGAGACTGGAAGTGCCAGTACACATGGAAACTGGCTTGCCAGCAGCAGATAGTTCAATATCTTTTTTGGAGCATCAGGAAAAACATTTAAAAATCCTTGCCAGCCAGCCCATCAGCTAAAAAAGAGTTAAACCAAACTGAAAATACAAAGAACACACTGAACATGATCTCCTTGTAAGGTACACCTATCCATGGGTAAAACTTGTACTATCATCCAATCTGAATTAAACTTTAGTAAACATATGTGGTATATATCTCCCAGTGACAAATCTGTAAGTATTATGGATTATGTATTGCAAAGAACCTAACTGGAATAACTTGATAAGGCGATTCCAGATTTCTCTGCTTGTTAGTCTTCCAAATAAAGTGGGGTTTACAGCCTGGCCTTCAATGATTTCAATATCCTATTTAGCCTAAAGCATGAGTCTCAGCTTAATTAGCAGTATAAGCACTACAGAGATGCTGAAGAGTGAAATAATGGCAATTACCTGGTTTTGGAGGGTGTAGCAAGAGTTAAATATCTTAGCTGGAGAGTGCAGGCAGAGTTTTATTTGCACAGAGCTTGGATCTGTTGTATTAATCCCTCACTTTCATAAGAATCAAATTTGAAGTAGAAAGAAAAAGAAGAAAAATCCTATTGTGCTTAAGTTAAAATCTCATTTACTGGTTTCAAAGAGCCAGACCCAATCCAACTCTCTGGTGTCTGCTTTTCTGTAGCATCAAGAGAGGGAGCGCCTGTCCTCGAGGTATCATAACTCAGCTCTGTTTTTATTTGATCTGTTTAAAAAATGTTTATCCTGAGGTTGTTTGTTTTCCCTTGTGAAAGCTAAAACTTCAGCTGATCACCAGTTTTGGTGCTAAGCATTTTTGTCATAAAATACAACTTAGTGAATTGGTGCTTCTTTGTATGAAATATCTACCAAAACCAAGCCAGCATGCTGTTATTTCCATCCCCACACCTCCCCTGGAAATATTCAAATTCTCCAGTATGAAATGCTCTTAAGAAATGCTGAAATCCATTCCTGTGCTTTCCGGTCCATGAGAGAAATAATACCAAAATATCTCAGTGAGCTTTAATACTCAGAGCACTGACAGACTTTTGGGAAGATACCTATGGGACAGCTCTTCAAAGGCTCTAAATTTCCTGTGTGTGATGCTGGGGTCTGCCGAGTAGGGTGCTGCATGGCTAGCACACTGGTTAAAATGGATGCAGCTGCATGGATCGAGCGCTTGGAGAGATTGCACATGATGTTGTGTTGTGCTGCAGTATGGTTATACATGTGGTGACAGCACCCCAAGTTTTGCAGTAGAGGAACAGATATTTTCTTTGGTTTTGGTGGCAGAGGGATATTTCCTCTTTTAAAAAATGTGAATTTTCTCTTAAGAAACTTTTCCAAGGCACGTTAGAAAAAAAAAAAAAATCGAAGGATTGGCTGAATGTTTGGCACTTTGTGCAGGCAGTAATCAGAGTCTGTGACACCTTTTGTTTGCAGATTTCTAGGAGAGACGTAACCACTGGCCAGGGCTCAGACCCATTATAGGCAGCGGGACTTCTCATTTCAGGGGTAAGGAAAATACTCTCGCAGCCAGCGATTTCTGTAGCGCATACCATGACCAAATGAGCAGGTGAATTACTGGTTCCAAGTCTGGGCTACCTCAGGTATTTCTCCAGCATTTCTCCATCTAAAAATCTACCGCCCTTTCTCTTCCCCTGGAGTATAGTCACCAGGAAGTAAAAGAAGGGGGTCCAGGGATAATTCATACTTTAGCATAGGCTGGAGGAAGCAAGGTCATTTCAGTGTTACATGGTTTGTGGGCTGGACTTGGGTGAGAGCTCTATGAATGCAAGCAGCTCTAACAAATCTTCATCTCGCAAAAATCAGAGCAGCTTCCGAAACAATCTGTGGAGCTCTGTGCCTCTTAATCAGCTCTGGAGGTGGCTGCCTCCTGAGCTTTTTTCAACATCTACTTACCATGTAAGCACCTGAACCATGGTAAGACAGTAAGACTGGAGGGAAGTGGGAAGGAAACGCAGTAAAGAAGATTAACAAGAGTAGTTTGGTAAATAAACAGCTGAAACGGGGGAGAGCGGGACTCGCATTTTGTAATCCTATTTTTGCAGCTCACTGGTGTGTCAGTGTCTTGCTATGAGGGGAGTGAGATATTTACATAAAAGGGAAAAATAAATCCCTGGCTCTGTATAATATTAAGATACTGGAGCCATCTCTCAAGTCTCAAAAGCGAGGGCAAAGCTGAGCATCCAGGTCTCTATGCCAGCTGATGTACAGGCTGTGCAACCTGACAGGAGGTGTTTAGGATGCTTTCCAATATGTGAAAAGTCTGCAGTTAGTATCTCCAGAACATCCATACAGTCTGAGATGACCTGTGAGCAGCTCATAGTGCCTAGGGATGCGACTCATTGGCTCTGCTGGGTTTTAGGTAGGACAGACAGCTCTGCTCCCAGCTGTACCACAGGGTTTGCTGACAAAGAGCCCTCTTGCTAAGTCGGCAGAGAAAGCAGGTTGATGATAGCAAAGTTTCACATAATATATCTTTTGTTCACTATTCTAACTTTGTCAAGCCACAACAGTTTTGTATGTGTCTCATAGCCTGAGAGAGAGGTGCCATAAATGCCTACATATGCACTTCCTTAAATAGGTGGTGAGTTCACCTTCAAATAACAATTAAATGGAAGAAAGCATTGTACTGAAATAAAATGACAGGCCATATTTACGCTGTCTTAAAATTCATTGCTCAGGTATTTTCTAGAGTACTCAGCATTGCCCTATGATTTATGGACCCCATGTACTGCAAGATCTAATTTCAGTAGTTGGAGCAGGCTTCGGGAGGTTGGCTTTGTTTAACAAAACGAAGCAGGTGCTTACAAGGGGAAAAGGCTTTCTTTCTTTAAGAGGACAAAAAGTGGGAGTGAGAGCTGTGATGAGCCACTGTGTGTGACAAACGTGTCCCATGGTGCAGAGGTGTATGTCCTACCTGGCAGGCCATGGCCCCCAACTTCTCCCTCAGCACATTTTGTACCACCCCAAGAGCAAGGACAGTGTAGTCCTCCATGTGGCCATCTCTTATGAGAAGCAATGAGGCTAATCACAGTCTAGTCCAAAATCATTATTTATTGCAACAAAACAATGGTTTTTAGTACAGGGAGAGAAGACAGAAGAGGGGCCTAGTCTACTTAGTTGCTGTAAAGTGGATATCTGCAGCATGACAGACAACAGACAGGTCAAGATGAATCAAGATTGTTAATCTCTTCTGTTCTCCCCGAAACATTAGATGGGTTTGCACTGAAATGGTGCCTTGATTTTCAGCAGATGGCTGGAAAGATGGTAATTACTCATTAGATGAAGTAGTATGGTTGGTGGAAGAGCTGGGTTAAAAAGTTTGGATTGAGTGGAGGACGCTCAAAGGGAAGAAGAGGGTCTGTGGGAGCAGATCTGTGTGGCTTTGATGCACTTTCCTGATGTCAAACCAGTCTGGCACTGCAAAAGGGGTCAACCCCTAGAAAGTGCCTTTCAAAGGGGCATATGATCTTCATTGGAAAGGCCTGAGAATGTCACTAAGGGCAGTAGAAAGAAAAACAAACTCCAAAATTCTGGAAGAGCAAAAAGACAGTCACATTGTAGCCTGAGTACCTTTCCTGCTGGCTGAATGTCGACGCTTACCAGCAACAGGTTTGGTATCTACCACTGAGCACCTCTAACCACAGTCAAACTCCCTGTGTGTTGCCTACCCCCCTTCCAGTGGTGAATTTATTCCCATCCTGGGATGAGGCTGCAGGTCATCTACAAACAACAAATTAAATATTATGAGCAACCAGTCCTGCTGCAGGAGATCCCATTTTTTAACCATCAAGCAATGAGTTCATAGAACCGCAGAGTGGTTGTGGTTGGAAGGGATCACTTGAGATCATCTAGTCCAACCTATTGCTCTGGTAGGGTCAGCTAGGTTCAGGTTGCCCAGGACTGCGTCCAGCCAGATTTTGAGTATCTCCACAGAGATATCAATAGCTAACACTACTTATTAAGTGTAGTCCTATTTGATGAAATTTGGGTAAAAAGAAAAGCAGTTATTCTTCCAAAGAGCCCCAAGCCTGCATGTTGGTTGCTCAGCGATTTCCAGGCTAGCATATTTAAGACAAGCTGTTGAACAGCTTTAAAACTTGACCCACACCCAGTGTTGTTGCCAGAGCTCAGCTGTATTGATCCTCCTGACTCAATGGCACCACTGGGGATTTTGAAAAGGGGCACTTAAGTTAGTACAGTCCAATGATTTTTGGGTACATCAAGGCAAAAAAAGGTTGGCCTCGTTTTTGAAGCAGAATACCAGAAGTATTTCTACTGCTTGTTAGCAGGTTCATTTGACAGATCAAGGGCTGATGAGTGGAGTGGATAAAGTAGCCTTTCATCTGGAGAGAAGGTTGGGCCAAACTGCACGGGCAGCGCTGTGCAGGAAAGTTTGCTTTGCTGTTGCCTGTGCAGTGTGTGTTTTCATCAGGTAAGCAGCAGGCACTGCTCTGGCGCTGTCAGTCTGGGGTTTTTATAAGCAATGCATGTTTGCATAATTATTACAGAGGGAGATTTCTCTGTCCATCTTTCTTTCACAAGTTATACCCAAGTGCATATTAGTAGGGAGAAGGTTTGCTGTCATAAATGATTAAAACATACCCCTATTTCCTCAAAACCGGGATCGCTAGAAGCCTGCAGGAGGCTGCAGCCACCAATGTAAAACAAATTCCCCAAGCATTGCACAGAATACTCTCCAATGTATATTTTTTTCATTTATTCACTCCTAATTTGTAATGTACTGAAAAAGATGCCAACAGCAATCTGTAGACCATTATGGTCAATCCTGTGGTCATTTAACTTGTCACTGTTAACAGAAATTAGCCTGCCATTTTTCTGTTTTCTGCTGTGGATGAGGCTAGCACATCAAGCGGGCAGAAATCCTGCACTAGATGCAAGTATTTTACAGTAACTGCCTCAGCCCAACTGATTTCACCTGTGTGATGCTCATGCTAGTCTAGTAGTACTGGCTGAAATATTCCTGAAATTTATCCCAGCAATATTCAAAGATACAGGCAGATACTGGAGCTTTGAAACCAACAGGAGATTTGTCAGTTTCGATGATTTTACAATGACTTCTCTGTTACGTGGTGTTCTTGTTGAAGCCATAACCTCTGAAGTAATATGAATAAATATGAGATAGGGGTTTAAAATGGTGATTTCACCTCCTCGTATGTTCTCTTCACCTACCAGTCTAAAAACTGACTTTAAATTTAGGACTCTTACATATTCAAAACCTCTCAAGGCAAAGAAATAAAGTTCAATTTCTTAGAAATTCATTTACCTTTTAAATTTCCCCCTTTTCATGTTGACATGAGGGCACTTGCGGCTGACCCTGCTGCTGAAAACTGACAGCTGAGTCTGAGAGGTACCTGGGACAGTGTGCTGAGACATCTAGGGAAAGTTTTTGGCAGGGTTATTGGGGGCACCTGAGCTTAGGTCTGCATTTGTTACAGCCTGCGAAAACCCGGCAGCCTGGGTTGCCCAGTACAATCTGCTGTGTGGTGCAGAGGAAATTGTACCCATGGCACTGCGGCGGGGTGGGAATCAGTTGCTCTAGCTCTGTATCACCCAGAAATTCTCTCTACACAAGAAGAATCCCTTAGGAACCTGCTGGGTGCCTTTATCGCTTTATCCTTTTCCTTCCCACAGAGGATTTGCAGTGCATCTGGAGTCAAAGCAGCGGAGCCTGTTTTCTCCGGTGTCTGAACAGCCGCAGCTCCCCGTGGCTTCAGCAGACACGGCGGGTTTGCAGGAGCTCTAAAACCCCAAAAAGTCAGAATGAGAAAGCCAGGGAAGCATGGGCCTGATTCATCACTGTCACCCTGCTTTTCTTTCTGAATAAGCCTACAGAATTTCAAGTCCCGTCTAGCTCCCTCTAACTAATTTACCAGGGCGGGGGTGCTAAGCCAGCCCAGCAGAGGGGAGGCCGCGGCTGCAGCAGTTTCTGCCCTTCCTGGTACCCACCCTCTTGCTGCAGCACAAAAAGAGCCAAAAGAGCCAGGATTGTGCCCACCCACACACATGGGCACCATCGAGCCCTCCCCGGGAGGACCCCGGCGGTTCCTTCATGGGCCCTGTGCCGTCCAAAGCAGGCCACACCACGTGGCCCCCCGCCTTGCTGTGGGGCTGCTGCCACAGAGCTGCACCACCGGGGTGCAGTGGGTGCAGACAGGGCCCCCCTGTGCCCAGCTGCAGTCCTTGGGCACACATCAATTGCTCGCAGCCGCCCTTCAGCCCCTTGCTGCTCGTGCGGCTTGGTTTCTGCTCCCTCTGCCCTTCCCTTTCCGTACCCCAGTACTTACTGCTAAATATTTATAACACTCCCGAGTTGCTAAGCAGCACGCAGCTCCCCGCTCGGGAGAGCCTCGCCGCGAGGGCGAGACGTGCACTAGGTCAGCGTGGGCAGAGCTGGGGGTGGGAGAAGATGGCATCTGCCCGGGTGGCCCTGCTCTGCCACGCGCCTGCTTCGTTGCTGCAGTGCTCCTGTGGTCAGCAGGCATGTGGTCACGCCTCCAGTACCACCAGGCTGGAGGACAGTGCTGCCAGTTTGTCCAGCTTGGAGCGTTGTTGGCTAAACATCTATGTCAGATGGTGTTTTTGGAGTGGCCTGTTGTCGGAGCATCACAGCATTCATTGCCCAAGCTGATGACAGGTGATGGAGTGAAGCACAGAGAGAAGTGAAGGGTCTGATCCCAGCTGTGTGTAAGTTAAGGGTGGGAAGATATGGTCATTCCTCTTTGTAGCCTTTGCCTTAAACCATCCTTGCAAAGAGGCTCCAGACAGAGAAATAGTGGAGTGCCTTCTTTGGTGTCTGCGTTTTGAGGCAGTGATGAGAAACGTTGCAAAAGACATTAATTCCCCCAAGCAGCAGTAACTGCACGCTAACCTGGCTCTTCCCTTCGGTTGCTCTGAACCCTGAGAGCCCTGTGCTCTTCTGAGTACGGAGACTGGCTGAACTCAAATCCTTCCTCAGAAATTGTCTCCACTTAAAATTAGCTAATCTTACTTAGCTCCCAAACTACACAAACCCAAATCTTTGTGCAGACATTAAGGTGCATAGGACTTGCTGCTTGCAGTGCCTCTGCGTGGGCTTGCCCAGTTGCACACCTGTGGAACAGGAAGGCTGGGACCAGTGTGCAGTCAGCTTGGTGGGTTTGTATTTTTCCTGCAAAAAAGCCAAGTCTGGCTCTGCAGACTTTTCTTCTTGATGGGAGAAATTCAGGAGCAGCTGCTTGGAAATCAGTGGTGTTACTCTAGTTAGTGGCAGGGACAGATTGCTTCAAATGCAAAGTGATCCCGAGTTGCAGAGGTCAGTTTATTTTACAAATTTTGTTTTTCTTCTCAGCTCTTTGCATTTAGTTGCCTTGCAGATACTCTTCTATTAAAGACATTTCTACAACAGAATTTTGGTTCAGCTGCACAGAATGCAAGTATTTAAATAATTCTGTGAAACTCTGCTCAAATGACTCTGTGAAATAGCAGTAGCCTTTTTCTTCTGTATGGATCAAGTCCATCACACAAGTTGTTGCCCATGTTTGCAAGGGAACAAATGGCAAGGTAGTTATCTACATTCAGCAAAAAATCCGGGCACAAAGTAGCACAGCAGATCAACTTTGTTTTGGGGGTGGAAAAGTCCAGTGCCTAGAATGGCAGTATCTGTAGTTTCTTGGATGGTGAGAGACATAACGTCCTTCAGAAATGGGGGGAGAGCAGTGGAGAGCAGCCCTTTCTCATCTCTCTCTGCCACCTTATTATTCCATCCCCACATTTTTCCAGTACTGATGGTCCCCCTGGCATAGAACATGGCACACCAACAGCCAGAGGTGGTGAGGGATTCCTGCACTGTCTCCTCCACTTCCCAGATAGACGTCTTTTTGTAAGGACAAATTCCACATGGGATCCCAGCTAAGTAATAGTTTATAAATAGCTTTTTTCTGGCCTCACTGTAGCTGAGCAGAGCAATTAGGTAGTTCTCATGTGTTGTTCAGTGTGTATGTTTAGATGTCTATAAAACAAGCGAAGTATTAATCAGGATTGATACAGCTGGGCACTTGAAAAGCATGTTTCTCCAGATTTCCTTAATGTTTGTTAAGCACTTTGAGGACAGAAAGAGCTAAACAGTGATAAACATTGTTCTTACTGTACCAGAAAGACTGGAGAATGTTACAGGACTAAGAGAAAGAAGATCTTGAGTTTTGGCTTCCACTCATGGTTCTGTATTACCAGCAAGTTGTGGATGAGCAGAACAGGGCTTGCTGCTTCCTTCCAGGGAATGTGCATGGCTGAGTTCTGTGCGAGTCATGGAGAGCTTTCACAGACATGCAGAAATAAAGGACCAAACCTGTATATGTTCAGCTTCTGTGCACAAGAGCCCACAGAGTGTGCACAGTCCATTTTGGGGGCAGCCTTCAGTTTTTTGTCCAACACTGCACAAACCCCGTGACTTTGATTTTAGTGAGACACCAATATAACGCCAGCAATGCATCCAGTTTGCAGGATGTTCACAGAAGGGCTCTAGGAAATACTGCTCTGCATGAAATGGGAAACAAACAAACAACAAAAAAAAAGCAAAATGGGAGAGAGTCTGCTGCTTTTCTTATCCAGCTGAACCTATTCCTAGCCATCACCCAGCCCTGGGTGATGATGTGGAGCAACCCAACCCATGTCCAGCTCTGGCCATAGGTATTGCTGTGGTCACTGAGAGTCAGCCCCTGAGTAACTGAAGTCACACATGAAGCAGTCAGTATTTCTGCTTTACTTCTTCAGCATGGCAGCCTGAACGTCATAGTAACATCGCACTGGAACAAGAACTTCGAGTCTCCCCGTGTACCCCCAGTATTGTGAGCAATGTGGCATTTGATCTCTTCCATAAACATATCGGTCTCTTCTTGAAGCCGTGTTGTTTTCCCTCACTCCCTGCTCCTTCCTCCAGCAATCCCAATTCAAACCATTATTCTTCTGAGGGCAAGAAACTTGTTTGCATCTCCAGCCTAAATTTACCCGTGTCTACTTCCCATTTCTTCTTTTAAATAACCTTTTTCCAGTATTCCTTGAAACCAATCCCATCTCCTCGTTCTTTTCATTGGACTAAATAGTTCAAACTTTGCTGTTGTCTTCCATGAGAAATTTGAGCTGGCTGCTCTCTTAAAGCTATATACTAGCTTAGGCAGACCCTGCCTAACACAACAGAGTTACCTACAGTCCCAGTTATCAGGGCTCTATATGTATATTGACAGTATCAGGCAGTTTCTGCATTGCTTGATTGTGGTTTTGGCCATCTTCCAGATGTATTTTGGCTTTGTTAGAAGCAGGGTGCCTTCATTCCATGCATTAAACCTCTCTTTTTTCTTTTTTCCATTTAGTGGCTTTTTGCCAGGCTGAAAGGCCAGCAACATGAGCTCATTGTTTCACATTAGGCCCATTCATTTTATTTCCTTTTGTCATCAAAACATATCGATGATGTATTCTGCACTGAAAACACCCAATGGATAACATCAGCTGTCATACCCTCCAGTCAATAAAACCTTTTAAAGATCATTATAGGGAGCGCAAAGAATGAGGGGTCACTGAAAGTACTTTTATCAATTACCTCAGTTAATAGTCCAATAATAAAGCTGCTTCTCTTCCTTAAGATAGGTTTTGTGTAGGTGATAAGTAAGGAGCATAATTTTGAAGCTAGTTTAAACGAAGGCTGAGTAGGAAATGGGATTACATCACTTTAGTCTCCCAGGGACAGATCTTTCTTTGTTACCTCATAAAAAATCTTGCTCAAGTCCACCAGAGCCTGTGGAATTGCTTTGACTGTGCACTACCAAAAATAAACGAGGACTAAACTCCACTTCTTAAATTTCATGTGTAGCTCAGCAATCTACTGCAATTACTTCCAATCTGAACAGGCCAAATTCTCCCTTCAGATAGACTCAGAGTGACTTCAGCAGGCTGGGGTAGGTACACCTCTGCTGCAAAAGATCTGCCCACTGCATTTTGCAGTCCAACAGCCTCTAACTGCTGATGAACAGCTGCAGAGTGGCTCCATATGGAAATGGTTTTCCCTGAGAGGAGCACTCAGCAAAGGCTAGACATTCAATCTGAGCACAGCGAGAGGGATTTGACTATCACAGGGGAGTGTGAAACACCCCAAAATGGAAATCGCCCACATGCCTGCAGAGCTCACTTAAATATACTACAGAAATTGGTCAGCTAAAAATGGCTATGAGGGAGAGCTGAGATAGCTGTAAATTGCAGGCTTGAAAATGCTCCTGTGAATATCCAGAAAACAAAAAACTTTGCTTAGGAGATGGTATCTTGGGGCTAGATCAAAGCCTATTGATGCAACATGACTGGCAGTGCTGTGAAAGAGACTTTTCTGGTTTGCATACTGGTTCTAGCACATGCACTTGTACAGATCTTCTCCCCTTCTGCACGTAGGAGACTAATTGAGTAACATGTCCAGATGGAGATGCTTTTTAATATAACTGTAAAACATTTGCTCTGTACGTGGGAAGTAGCTGAACTAGTAACCTCTTCCTACGAGTAATGAGTAGTATGCTGCTTGTTTTCTGGACAGACTGATAGTCCACATATGGCTGTTAACTAATTTAATAGAGAAAAACTAAGGTTTCAAAGAATGTTCTTCATTAGGGCTTCTTCTTTGATTTCTATCTTTATATTGTCAAATAAAAAATATCCAGATTGAACTTTTCTGATCCCTTTGAGACAGACAAATGGAAGTCAGAATGTGACTCCCTTTCCACGAATCTGAAAACAATCTCCAGAGAAGTGGCCTTCCCTTTTTGGGAAACACAAGTGCTGTATGGCCGGGCCACAGCGCCAGGCTGCCCAGCCCGGGTTAGTCACAAGGCAAGGCACATGGTGGGTGGCTGCACACAAGCTTTCTAGATTCGACAGCTATGTCCCAGAAAGCAACTTTCTTCAGTGCATTGAGTCTCTCTAGCAGGGGTCCTGTTCACAAAACAGTCTTAGAAAGCAAGTTTGCTTCTCCCACCAGTTGCTATTATGGGAACTGATTCATCTCTGGTAGCTGATGCCCAGCATGAATCAAGCTGCTGTTTGATGAACGCCCACAGTGCTGAGATGTAAACACCCTCCATTCACTTACTTTGCATTCTTATAAGCATTCAGGTTACTGAGAGAGACGGTCTACTAACTGTGTACAAAATTTATTCTTCCATTCCTACCTGCATCTGCTAAATAAGGATTTTTTGAAGTGTGACAGTAGTCCACATATTATCTTGTCTGGACTTCCAGCATTGAAGTCTTGCCAAGAGCTCTAAGCATAGCTGCCACAGGTATTGCTAACATCCAAGCCTGGGAGGAATGAAGCTGAGTGAAAATATAGTTACCAGGTATCTACCCCATTTCAACTCAAGACGATGCTGCTACTGTTGGATCACTAGTGGTACCTAGACAGCTTGGATGTATCTGTTGTACACTGAAGACCCATGAGGATAGACCGATCCTATAAAAGCAAATGGATGTGTTGTATGAGAGCCAGTTTTACTGAAAATCATTAATTTTTATGTGTTGATAGCTAATGAAATATTTATCCTTATAGAGAGCAGCTTTGAAGTCATTGCACGTACAAGTGATATGTCTCGACTCCCTGGTATGCCTCTTCCCTTCTGTCGCTTTGCCCTGGGGAGCGACAGGTGCACACACAACCAGTCACCAACAACACAGGAGGGGCTCATGAGTCCTGGTGTCACTTGTGGTAGAACAGGTCTCCAGCTGTTTATTTTGTCCTATAGAACCTCTTAAGTGCAATTTACAATTTTGTACCACTATTCAGGAGAGACTTGGACTTGTACTGTGGTCTTCTGAGCACTGGGCATCCCCTCAAACCCACAGCAGGGAGGATAAAGTGGCTTTTCTGCTGACTGCTTTTTAAAAGGAAAATTATACTCTATTCCCATTTTGTAAGAAGCAGAGTAGACATTTCCCTCAGCAAATCCCAAGCGGAGGCAGGCATTCTGGCAGTGCTAAGTAGAGCATCAGAGCCCCAGCAGGAGATGAATTTAAGATTCCTACAGTGTTCTGCCAGCCCAAGGTCAACCCCTCTTATCTGGGCTGGGTTTCCCTGGGGTCTGTCTTTCCTGAATGCTGGCCATGGGGCAGCAGCACTCAACAGAGACATTGCAATGGAGGCAGGCAGTAGAAAACTATTAGGTTTGCAGGGTTCAGTCTTCTTATGAAGCCACTTTTTTATTCTAAAATCTCATATCTTCAAAGCACAAAATACCTTGAGAAGTAAGAGCATGTGGACTTGGATGTGTCTTTTAAACTCCATTGCAGTTTACTCTTCTGGACAAAGCTCCTATTCCAATTTCTAGGTGATCTCATTCTCCTCAATGCTTCAATATGGCTATGAGCAAAATGGCATAATAAAGTCCTGATTAAATAAACAGTTTGCTCAGCATTTGATTGATTTTCTCTAAAAAGTCATATTTTTTTAAATGTGTGCAAATGAGACAAACGAGAACAAACCCTCCCGTAGTACTCTACCAGCAGAACTGCATTACAGACACAGACCTACATCTGTGCTGAATTTACACCAGCAGCAAAAGCTGGCAAGGAGGGTTTGGTCAAGCATACCAGCTGAGTTTTGTGACTAGTAAGGATCATGTGCCCCAAACTGTGTTTCCTTGTCCTGGTTTCAGCTGGAATAAAGTTAATTTTCTTCATAGTGGCTGGTATGATGCTGTGTTTTGGATTTAGGATGGGAATAATGCTGGTAGCACAGAATCACAGAATGGCTGAGGTTGGAAGGAACCTCTGGAGATCATCTAGTCCAACTCTCCTGCCAAGCAGGGTCTCCTAGAGCACATTGCACAGGATCGAATCCAGTCAGGTTTTGAGTATCTCCAGAGCAGGAGGCTCCACAGCCTCCCTGGGCAACCTGTTCCAGTGCTCTGTCACCCTCACAGTAAAGAAGTTTTTTGTCATATTCAGCCGGAACTTCCTGTGTTTCCATTTGTTCCCGATGCCTTTTGTCCTGTTGCTGGGCACCACTGGAAAGAGTCTGGTCCCATGCTCTTGACACCCTCCCTTCAGATATTTATACACATTGATAAGATTCCCTCTTAGCCTTCTCCAAGCCAAACAGGCCCAGCTCTCTCAGCCTCTCCTCATATGACAGATACTCAAGTCCCCTGATCATCTCAGTAGCCCTCCTCTGGTCTCGCTCCAGTAGCTCCATGTCCCTCTTGTACTGGGGAGCCCAGAACTGCCCCAATACTCCAGGTGAGGCCTCACCAGGGCTGAGTAGAGGGGCAGGATCACCTCCCTTGGCCTGCTGGCAACACTCTTCCTAATGCGGCCCCAGGATACCGTTTGCCTTCTTGGCTACAAGGGCATGTGGCTGGCTCATGGTTAACTTCTTGTCCACCAGGACTCCTGGGGGGGACACCACTAGCTGCAGGCCTCCAACTAGATTCTGCACTGCTGATCCCAACCCTCTGAGCTCTGCCGTCCAGCCAGTTCTCAATCCACCTCCCCGTCCACTCATCCATCCCACACTTCCTGAGCTTGCCTGTGAGGATGTTGTGGAAGACAGTGTCAAAAGCCTTGCTGAAGTCAAGGTAGACAATATCCACTGATCTTCCCTCATATACCCAGCCTGTCGTCCCATCATAGAAGGCTATCAGATTGAAGCATGATTTCCCCTTGGTGAATCCATGCCGACTACTCCTGATCACCTTCCTTTCCCCCATGTGCTAACACCAATGTTTCAGTACTTGCAGAGCAGTGCTTACAGAGAGCCAAGGACTTTTCTGCTTCTCATGCTGCCCAGCCTACTGGCTGGGGGTGCTGCAAGGGGACTCATCCAGGACAGCTGACCCAGACTGACCACAGGGATATCCCATGCCATATGGTGTCATGCTGAACAATAAAACTGGGGGGTATGGGGTAGCCAGAAGGGGTCAGCCACTGCTTGGGGACAGGCTGAGCATCAATCAGCAGTTGGTAAGCAATTGCATTGTTCATATTTTGTTTTGTATTTTCATTATTATTATTATATTATTTTTATTATTCTTATTTTCCCTTCCTTTTCTGTTCTACTAAACTGTCTTTATCTCACCCCACAATTTTACCTTCTTCCGATTTTTCTCCCCCATCCCACTGAGGGGGAGTGAGTGAATGTCTCTGTGATGCTTAGCTGCCTGCCAGGTTAAAACACAGACTTACTCTAAGAGCTTTCCTGAAGACAAAAACCTACAAATTCTGTTTGACTGTGCATTGTTACATTGACCTTTACACAGGACTCTGCAGAGAGCTGGTACGAGCCAATATGAATTTCCTGAACAAACAAGATTTATTATTAAATGTGATCAGAACCTCATCAGAAATGGAAGCTTAACTTGGGAAATGCACTATTAAATGGCTGTTTGATGCTTTTTTGATTTTAGGACTCATGCAAATTAACGCATACATGGTGGAGAGCTCATTATGGACTCAGATGCATCATTTCAGGCGTGTACTAAGCAGTGCAGAGTTGCATTTACTTTTCATTCACAGATGTTTTGCATGAAGAGTGCACCAATTTGCTTGCTAAACATCAAAGCATGATGTGTAGCAAATCATACCGTAAAGCAGTGCAAACCACTTAGCAAACAGCCTGTTTCGCCTGCCACCAAGTGAGTATGTCAGATATGAATAGTTCCCTGCTCATTCCCTCACTAATTTGACCCATCCCTCCCTGCCAGTGAAGAGCAACCCTGAAGTGAAAATGCATAAATACAGGGCTACAGCATTTCATCTGAAAGGGGCTTGGAATACTACATATAGGAAGATCATGCATAACCTGCTTATCAGGCTCAGAATAGGGTAATAGGGTTCTCCTTGGTGTATAAGAGGAAAAGGGTATACTGTGATCTCAACGGCCAACAAAATTTGAGGGGAAAAAGAGGTAGTGACACACAGAGCTGGCAACACTGGAAGAGCTAGTGCCCTAATGCCAAAGTGTGACTTAAAAATTGTGAAACACCAGAAAGATTCTATGATTCTATATAAATAAACACCTCAAATTGCCATTTCATTGAGACCCAAGACAGTTGCTCTGTTTCACTCACACTTACCCTGAGCAGTTGATAAGGCAGATGAGGATATTGGGGCTGCAGAGAGACAGCAGAACCCCAATAAAGTCTCCATTCTGGTATTTTCAGGCTCTGAAAAAAATAAGTTCTGGTGCATTCTAGTATAGGTCATACAATATCACAGGCAGCTTCTCCAGAGAGGTCTCACTGTCAGAGGGGAGACTCCAAACAAACAAGGCTCCAGGCAGGGGAGGTAAAAGAGCTTCTGGAGACCAGAAGCAGAAGTCAGAAAAGGGGCAGAAGGGAAACAGAGCAGAGTTTCAGGAGGACTGAAACTTTCTTTTCTCTTGGCCATACTTGAAATCACTTCTAGAAAAAAAAGAAGAATGTAGATAAACATGAGAGGAAGATAATTCTTGAAGAAAGAAAGAGGCCAGACAGGGAATGAAAAGGGGGGGAGGGCAGAAACACATAGGACAGCAAAATAAAGAAAGAAGGGGTAAACAGGAGAAAATGAGGGGAATGTTGCCTCTGCATTTCTCCTGAGGGATGTGCTGGAGTGGATGGGTGCTTTACAATGGTATGAAAGACAGAGCCTCAGGATCTTGTGTCAGACACAGGCAGGCACAGCATGTTAACAGCTGAAAAGGGGTTCAATCAAGTTCTTAGGCTCACCTTCCCTTCCATTTTCATTCTCTAACAGCTGAAACCACAGCTAATATTAACAAGCCTTAACCCTTACCAGGGAGTAAGATACCATAGTCAGAGTTATTTTCTTCAACATTACAAGAGAAACAAATTTATCTTCCTGTAGTCATTCTCCATAAACCTTTCACTAATGCCTTTATCTGCTGAAATAAATGTGCTTAGCTATTTTTATTAATTGATGTTTGCGTTGTTAAATAATGCCAAGAACAATAGCAGAAAATGTTGCATTATACATGTTTATGTAGTGTTCTTTTTGCCTTTACAAGCATCTTGAACTCAAGGCACTAATGTATGAGGTATCTACGTGGAAAGCACAGAGCTTTTGCCTCTTACTGTGTGTAAAACTTTGTCTTTAAATAAAGGCCATGCCACTTTTGAGGATAGAAAGTGTGGAGGAAATAATCCATGATGTAACATGGTCTATTATAGGACTTATGCTCAGGACTTCCCTTTCAGAGTCACTTTAAAATACCAGAGAAGATGCTTTTGCTCAGTAATTTGCAGATTTTTGTTGGTTTTCTGCACTTGCTGAGCATTTGCTGCTTTGCCTCATGATTAGCATTGTTGGATTTAGACGGTGTTACCAAATGGTGCCAATGACCACTAAATACAAAGGGAGATGCTTCAGTGGTTGGTGTTGGGGGACTGGCAGATCACAGCAGGAACTGTGTTTTCAGTCAGTAGCTTCAACACCTAGACGGACTTTTCTGTTTGAACTAGTAAACTAGGCCTCCTTCACAGGCCATACGGAGAAACGGGAATGCCTCTGACGTATTTTGGGTATCCACTTAAGGTGATCTGAATCATGTTTTAAACGTACCTCTGTCTGTCCACTGACTGTGAAGAGAGTCTAGCCTGGTCACCACAGACGTACATATTGACACCTGCTCAGACAAGTCCTCTGCTAGTGACTGAACACAGTGGTTTTATAATGACTGCTGAGTGAGCTGGGTCCTCAGTGGACATGACTGGCCATCATTGCAGTTTGAATGATGTGGCACTTTGAGGCGAAAGGCCCAGGACTGGCCCAAGGTAGATCCTCAGCCAGTGCCTGAGTTCCAGGGATGAAGGTGGTGGTGGAGAGCTGGGAACATACATGGCCCCATGCAGGAGGGCTCTCCTTCCAGCAGCTTTCATTTCATGCAGCACACACACCAGTATCTATACGTAAGCTGACATGAGGAGAACAACAGCCCAGAATGTGGCTTAGGACCAGACCCCGCACCTTACAGCTGAATCATCAGGCTTGACAAAATTTAACTGCTGATTTGACCTGTGCTCAGAAAGGGAAAACAGAGGAAATATTCGCTGTTATAATACACCTTAAATGTCCTTGATTTTCTGTATTGACAAAGAAGATGTTTATCTGTGTCCTTTCTTCTCCCCCTACCCTGCCTATTCATCACCGAACCTGGGATCACCTAAGGAAACCCATGAGAAAAGAAGAGAATGGAACCAGTCGGGCTGAATATGCAATGACCTCCTCCCAAAACAACAAAACAGTTGACAACAGTGCGGTCGTATAATCCCTGAAACCCCACTGAGGTGCAGGAGGTGGTAAACTTTTAAAGCACACGCATGGAGTATGCAAGGTGGGTGAAATAAGGCACCAGAAGGGGCTCTGTGGCCACAGACTTCATTTCAGAAATAGCGCACGCATCAGTGACTCAGAAGAGAAAAGCAGGCAGCTCTTCAGGCTTGCTGCTTCTCCAAGGGAGGATAAACTCGCCTGTCCAGGCTGCCCAGAGAAAAAGCATCACAAAGGCATAGGCATTGCATGCTGCATCTCATGAAAGCAACATCACGATGCCTCCTACTTCCTCTTCACCCACTTTTTAGTTTGAATTGGGTGCCCACAAAAAGCTCCTTAAATAGGGTCTTTCAAGGAAAAGGTGATCTGCCGGAGTGGCAGCAGCTTATTATAAATGTGTCTGAGGGTCAAGAGTAGAAGCTGTCACCTACATGTTTCTCCAGCCCATGCAGTGTTTTCACCTAGAACCTAGCAGCTTTGTATAATTATACTTCACTCATTCTTATCATTTTTATTATTTCATTATTAAAAAGGGGAAAAAAAATCTGTTAAGCCATCAAGGAACCAAAAGTTGGATGAACTTGTGACTGAACTTGTGACCAGGAAATTCATCTGTGGTCTGGTGACTATGCAATTTCCATGGCTGAAGACTTTTCAGGCAAAAGAAATCAAAATATATTATTTTAGCAATTAGCATTGCTAGTGAAAGAGAGATATTATTAAGAGGTGCTTTGAACATTATTACTTTATAGTTAGCCTCCTTTTCCACATCACATACTTTTTATCTTCTAAAAGTCCTTCCTTTGTGAAAGTTTTCCCATGTTTCCCACATTTCCTCATGTTTGCATCACACTGATTTGCCAGGGAAACCCCTACATGAAAGATTTTGTTTACATCTTGGAGTGAGCATTTGGGCGGGATTTTCTAGAGAGGAAGAGCAGCCCTTTGAAGTCCTTTTCCTTCGCTGATGAGTGTTGTTTCCTGAAAGTGCCAAGTCTGGTGAAATGACCCACCAAGGACGTTGTAGAGCTGGCCTGGAGGACCATTTCTGAGGGCCTTGTAAGCTGGTTGTGCCCATGTTAACTGTTAACTCAGTCTCTGCCTCTCCTGGGCAGAGACTGCCAGTCGTGCCAAATTCAGCGTAATAGCTTAGTGTTGTACTTTCCATGACATGGATTGCAGACTACTTAAAGCAAAGCTGAATCCACCCAAATCCATTTCATTTAGGATCTCAGGTTAGACTCAGTAAGCAACCCTTAGGATAAAGGCGATAGGACTGGCCGAGCCGCTGGTCTTTACCCACCCCCTGAAAACTTTCCTTTGTGTCACACCTCCACATGTATGTCTCCATTTACCTCTGTGCTGAAAGTAGCGACGCAGTGAAAGACAAACGTCCACCCTGGCTTCTTGTCTGGACATCAAGCACCAATACCACTGGGTCTCTGTGTCTGGGAGTAACTCCCAGGGGCCAACCTGGTCCTGGTCCAGGATGTGGCTGTTCCCCAGCCGTCGCGTCCATCGGAAACGCAACACACCGATGCTTTCAGTTTTATGTAAGGATGTGCCTGAACTGCAGAAAGCAGATCTTGATTTTGAACGCGGTCCTGTCTGCATTTGGTCTATCTCTGGGATGTAGAGCTTGGCCTGATGGTAGAGGAAGACGATGTTCTGCAGACCTTCCCTGAAAAAGCTCCGGGATGCTTGAATCAGCATTTTCAGCTCAGGCCCATCTCTAGTTTTCTATTACCTATTGAACAATAGGATATATGTAAATATAAGTATCTTTTCAATGATAAAATGAAATGCTGCTATATACCGCTGTTGAGAATTTTATGGAGTTATTAATTTAGCTTTTTAGCCTGTCGTCATTATGTAGAAGTTTAGCTACAGAAAAGTATTTTTAAAGGCTAGACTTTCTTGAGAAGCGAGTTATAAAAGTGAAAGGGAATAAGTAACCTTTTGCCCAAGACTACGATCATTTCCTGCCATATTTATATTGTGTGCTTGCACAAGATACAGTGATATGCTCTTAGATCCAAAGTGGGATTAAAATGACAGAATTTACATTTTGAGTCTAGTATCCCAAATGTTGATTGCCTAAAGCACTTAGCCCCTAAATACTATAATAAAAATATTGGAAGTATATTTCTAGAATATTTTTAAAGCTATAATATTTATTTTGGTGTAGTTACCTATGTTTGCCTTTTGTTTTTTACTCCAGTTGTTTCTGCCTAATTGTGTCATAGTTTGAGACTGGTTGCATGTTTAGCTGAGAGTATAAGTGTGAATGCAGATGAGTTTAGCATGATACGGGCTCAGGATTAGCACTTTCTCCTAAAGGTTGTTGATTTTACTTATTTCCTAATAAAGCTTTAAAGGTATGTTCTGAAAGGCCAAAATCACAAAAGGGATTTGTAGCTCATTATGTTCATCAAAATGTGTCTGTTTTTGCAAGAAAAAGTCTAAAGAGATGGTCACTGGATGCTGTCTTATTTTCAGTGATGTCAATGGTAAAATGTTCTCACTGAGAGAAAACTGTGGTGTATGACATAACCCACAAGCAAACCTCCCCTAGAGCCCTGGAGGTCTCCGCAGTGGAACACAAATGTTCAGGCTTCGTGCAGAGCAGGGAGGCAGCACATTTCAAGGAGCCACACGTGGGGACCGGCATCTATTTCCAACTCTGCCACTGATCTGCTGTTTACTAGCAAGTAATTTTGCCTCTCTGTGCCTCAGTTTACCCATCTGTGTAGTCAAGATAAAAATACTTAACAGCTCTGTGGCAGTATTTTGAGAGATGTATATGTATCTTACTTGCATAGGCGGGGTTACACTGTCATCATATCCAACACGCTGATATTAAATAAATGTATTCGGGCACATCATCACCGTAATACTCACACTTCCCAAGGTATTTCATAAGCAAACAATCCCCAGTGTGTTTCATTAATCCACTGGCCACAGAAGAGCAGCAGCAGCAGACAGGCTGGGAGCTGCTCCTCTCTGCTTCTCCAGAGTCCTTGTTCTCAGCACTTACATAGCTGCATGGCTGGGAGAGACGAGAAATTCTTTATGGGGCAGTTTTGCTGCCATTCCTGTAGAATCCTGGGCATCCAAATACAGTTGAATACAGTGCACCAAAAATTTAAGGTGATCTTCAGAAAGTCACTTGGAGAAGTATGCTGGAAGCAGATTAAGTCTTCAGAAAAGTGAGGCCAGAAAGGCAGTGTCTCTGGGGAATGATTTTTGAAGTTTTCTGATGTGGCTTAAGGGTTTGTTTAACACTCCACAGACTACTCGGGGTGCTTTTCTAAAACAGCCTTCTCTGCTTCCTTATTGTACTATAATTAAATACAAAGGGAAAGGAAAGGTCTTGATGGATAAGGGCCTCACTGAGCAGTGACCCTGGATCTGGGGAACTGGCAACTCAAAATACAGCTCTACAAGCATTGCAAGTTTATTTTTAGCCACCAAAATATCAGGCACAGAAAGGTCCTGTAAAGCTCCATTCACAAAATAGCCATATCCTTGGCAGATGCAAAGGTGGCCTGTTTCTAGACAGAAGTAAATTGCTGTGCTCTGACCCCTCTGATCACCACCAGGCAGCCTCGCAAAACAGAAAACCACTTTGTTCAGTCTGAGGGAGAGTATTAACTCAAAATTTCTTCTTTTCTACGAGCATCACCACTAGCAGACACAAGCAGAGACTGCACTGTAAGGGCCTGAGCTGCAAAGCGGTGTTTCTTCGGTCCTCCACAACGCGAGGAAGGCCGAGTTGAGGTGTCCGTGTGTTGCAGGAAGCCTTGGCCCTGCAGCCCTTCCTGGCGCAGGCCCACCACAGAGGTGTGACCAGGAAAGCATCTCCACCTCGCGTAGGTGCTGCAAAAACAGACATGGAAGGAAAGAGGAGAGTTCTACCAAGTCTAAGATATAAATATGTTGATATATATCTAGGCAGAGACCTAATTGTCCAGTCTTGCATGCCATATGGTCATGCACAGCATGTGAAGCGAGCGTGGCCCTGCTGCTCCAACCAGGTAATGACCATAGATGCTGCCAAGCAATGGAGAATCAGGCCTGTGGTAGATATGTATTTACAATACTCCCTGCATCTGTACAAACAAAAATATATTATTTTAAACTACAAAATAGTGTGTTAAATCAATGCATGAATGTAAATATTCTAAGATCTGCCTTCTTGACTGTGTACCACATGTACAGATGAAAACGAATATTGTTTATAGGAAATCTGTATCAGTGGTTAAATGACTAAAGAGAAAATTATCAGAATTAATGTTGTCATGTTTCTCAAACAAGCCATTAATGTATATTTAGTATTTAAGGATATTGCTCAATAAGTATGTTCCGTACCAAAAACTGTGTTGCATATACAGATTGTGCAGTACCCTATTTTAAAAAGGCACCATAATTAATTTTTATTTTAAATAAAAATGTACTTGTAAAAAGTTTCCTGTGTTCTGTGGGTTATGTAGCTGAGGACTGAGACATGGTAAAGAGAAGCACTGCCAGGAGGAATGACTGCAGTGCCTGTTGAGGCACTTCTCGTGCTGCCTGAATTAAGCCTGCTTAAAAGAGCTTTCTGCTCTGGTTTCAGAGTAGCTTCTGGCTGCTGCTCACGCCGGTGTCTGGCTGGGTTCTGGGTCCATCTCATCCAACCCTTAAGTTTCAGTCCCAGAGCCATGCTATGAGATTTTGGCCGCTGCCCATTCCTTACCTTCGCCCCTTCTCTGCCGTGCCCTGGCACTGGCTGCGCAGGCCAGCACTGTGTGTCCCTGCCTACCCCATGCTTACCCCAGAGTACTTGGCTGAGCAGTGCTGGGAGAGGAGGAATTTACTGCCATCATCAGTGAGTGGCAGGAAAACTGGGTCCAAAAGTCGGTGCTTTGCGAGCTAAGGAATTGCACTAGCAGATTCCTGCAGCACCCCCAAAGCTCAAGAAAGCCTCTCTCTTTATTATGCCAGAGGTGCTGCAAGTTTCCCTAAACCTCTCTTGTTTAAGAATTTTCATTTTTGCCTTTCACATTAGGTTTTCTGATGCAAGAAATAATGTGCAGCAATAATTCTAACTCACCACTTGGGCTTAACCTTCCAGTTTCCACATAAGAACAAAAGCAAATCATTGACCCAAGCTTCAAAAGATTCACCGTGACCTATAGGAGGTAAATGTGGATCCTTTGGCCAGGATTCACCCCACATAATGTTATGCCTTTAACAGACGGGAGTAGAACACAATCTGTGAGGGCTTCTTGAAGCCATCACCAACCTGAGCTGTATCTCACAGTGGGTTTTTTGCTTCTTCAACCAACGGGGAGCCTAAAGCAACTCCCCTGGTACCTTCAGGTGCCTGAACGAGGTCAGCTGTATGTGTGCCTGCATGGCGGAAATTTAGTTCAGGTATGGAGGCATCTTGGTTGCCTTTAATTCCTAAAATGGGATTTCCTCACGGTACAAATATTTGTCTGCCCAATTCCTGGAGCTCAGTAGATTTCATTGGTCCCTAGTGAATGATTTCATATCTCCATTTATAGGATGTCTAGAACTGAACAAACCCCAAACCAACATGAATGTAAATTGAGCAGGTGACAGTTTAATAAACTACAGCAAGAACTATTATTCCACATAGTATGCCATCCACCAGGCTTCACTATCAGCTGTGTTCTGTGAAAGAAAACTTCCACATTAAAATCTCCCTGTGACCACTCAGAAAGAAAACGCCTCCAGCAGACATTTGTCCCTGCTTCAGGCATCAAAGCTGACGGTTCAGCATCCGTACCTCCAGCCTGTAGCTGAGGAAGCAGCACGTCACTGGGAAGAGGAGACTTACACAACTGGGGAGTGACTGCTTGGACACCATTCTGCAGACAAAGGTAGGGCACAGCCCTGGTGATATTCAGGTGAGGACCCTCAAGTCCTAGTAACAATAAAAATATCAACCCAGAATCCACTGCCATTTGACTATTTGTATGCTGTAGTCCAAGTGAAACGGTCACATGAACCAAAAGCATGAGCATCTTAAAAAATGACCAAGGCACTGGCGCTCTTTGGTGAGCAACAGGAGTATTTGGTGCAAATCTGACTAGACTGGAACATAGCAGAAGAGCTCCTAACCTAAAAACTGTGGGTATGTTTTGAGAATCACTGAAAATATTCCTAAAGAATAGGAGACAGTAAATATCTTGCCATGCTGAAAAGCCTGGTGTTGCCTGGTGTGCTCTTCCTCCACTGGCCCACCACTGGGAACCAACATTATGATACCAAGAGAGTAATTAGATTACTGGGTTTTAATATTATTTGGAGAGGGAGCAAGAGATTTATAATGAGAGAGATGTGGTGTATTATGTGATTTTGGTAATATACAATCATTATCAAGTGCATTTCACTGGTTTCATCTGGACACGTGCATTGCCAAGGTCTACATCATTTTAATAGATGTCCAGTACAATTAGTTTTAAATAACATCTTTCTCCTTTTCTGAAAGAGGCTCTGATTTGGGCATGCTTGATTCATGCAGGTGCAATCTTTGCCCCTCAAAACAATCCCGTGTTTTAAAAGACCTAATGTATTAGTCTTAAGTTATCAATGTGTCAACATTCTTATTAATAATAGATATTTCTTTTCTATCAAAAATACCCCTCACAGATGGTCTTCCACTTAATAGAGATTATATCTAAGCCATTTCCTTATGGTCCTTTCATAGCTATTATATCCTCAACCAGTTTTAAAGCACGAAAACAATTACTTAATTGCAAGCTAGCAGAGAAGTTGCCCTTGAAAGTGACCTGAATCTAATTAATTTTGTTAGAATTCAGGAAAAAAATACTGGGAATATTAATACCAAGATTCCTGGCGTGTTCTGAATTTGTTTTATTTTTGGTCAGAGTTAATACAAAAGCATTCACTACCACATTTAAACACTTGTTGTGTTTCTCCTGCCTTGCACCATGGCATGTTTGGCATAGCCATGGGGATTAGCAATTCTCCTGATTACTCCAAGCATGTCAGCAGTGCTGTCGCAGCATCCTCCTGCCCCAACCCATCCCACCAAGAGAGTCTGTACAGCACAGTGAGCACCAGCAAGGGCTCCATGCCTGCCCACAGAGGGAGGCAGCAATGCCTGGGTGAAGCGTGCAGCCCCTGAAGAGCGAATTCCTGGGGAGACGAAGGGATGGTGCAGCTGCTAGGAGCAGGATGCGGCACCAACACCCCTTAGTCCTGCTGGTACAGTCACTGAACAAGTTAAGTACAGAACTAAGGTTGCAGGTGAGCGGTCAAGCCCGCTTTACTGTATATTATAAAATGCCATGAAGCTATTACACCCATGAAAGACACCTTATTGCACTGACCAGTTTCTGATCAGCCTCCAGTGCTGCTGGGGAAGGTGCTGCACATGGTGAATGTGGTCCATGGGATCCATGGAGACCCAGCTCTGCTTCCCCCAACAATTTATAAATGAAAATCCTACAGGCTTTAGTTTCTATCTCACTGTGTAAATGGCAAGGCTATAACAAGCTGATTTTATTGTGAGTGCTGGCTAGATACATTTAGTCTTCTTTCTGGCTTGTTGATTTCCTTAATCTGTGAGCACCCATAAAAAACAGTTAAGTGGTATTTATATTTATCTGCCTGAAAGTATTTTATATTATATATTATAGTGGCTGAAAGAGAAAGGAAGATTCTTTGTAAATAGCAGCTGGCTGTTTGCTTTCTTATGCACTGATATAAATTTCATGAACTGGGTTTTGTGCAGCACAAAAAGAACTCTGAGCCAGAACGTGAATAAATTTCCCTCTAAGTTCAGCATCACTTCCCCCTGCACACACACACAGAAATGCTTTCAGTATTTAAGGTTTCATTTAACACAGCCATAGCAGGAAGTAGAAAAGAAAATATAAAGAAAAGCAGCAGTGTGGCAGACACATCCAAGTGAGCGAGCCTGTGAGCCAGAGACAGCCTTTCCCATTTTGATTTGTAATTTGAGGATAATTCAATTAGACATTTCAAGCAATTTAAACATTCATGCATTGTCCAGCACCAAAGCATGAACTGTTCAGCAGCAAACTAGACCTGACAGCCTTAGCAGGCCAAGTACAAATCTCAATGTTTCAAATGAAAAGCCCTCACCTAATTGAAGCCTACCGGAAAATTAAAAAAAAGGGGGGTGCAAGGGGGGCCACGGGGGGTGAGAGAACTACAAATGGCAGAATGAGGCATATATCCTGATTAGGGGCTTCACACCTCATTAGCAGTCATTTGCTTAACAGAATATTTCAAGGCCTGTGTGTTCCTCGTAGAGAGAGATTAAGATCCAGATGCACCTGATCACCCATCTGCTGCGCCTCTCCAGCGGTGGCTGACGGCAGGCGTTTAGGAGCAAGATGGAAGGGACCTGTGCTGCCTATTGCAGCCTGAGCCCTCCTGCTAGCAAACAGCAGCACAGGAAGCAAAGGTCCCAGTACCCACGCAGCAGGAGAAATTCTGCCTGAACAAGCTTGTGGCCCTTTTGGATGTGGCAGTGAGAAGTCAAGAGCAGGAATTGCTGTCCCCATGCACGTTTCTGTACGGTGACTCCCCCAGCATCAAGAATGAAGCCTGCCAGCGGCAAGAATTTCAGAGGAAATTTTGAGCAAGGATGTTTCAGAGCCCTGTTTGCTTTCAGTGTGTTGTTCCTTGTGACCACTGAGTTTGGGAAAGTAGCTATTTGTCTTCTCCACGGCAAGCTGCCCTGCAAGCAGCAGGTCATGCTAACCTCTAGACTGGCTGGCTGGCAGGCAAGACTGTTTTGATGGACAAAGATATGGGCTGCCCGAAGTCATTCTTTTCATTAACAGCTTTTAGAGGCAGGCTATGAAAGCACCATGACTCGTCAAGTAAAACTTCTCTGGCAGCTACATGCCTTTGGCATCCCTTCAGCAGCTCCTCAGAGCATCTCCAGAGCAGAAAACAGGCCTGCAAAACTTTTCATGAGTGTACCACACTTCTTCCCACTTCATTTGAAGCATTGTGCAGGATCAAGCTGCTCAAAACCCAGAAAGTACATACATTATGTATGTGGATGTCAGATACAGCGGTAATTTTCCTTGTATCTTTCTATTTGAAGACCAAGTGTCCAGTGTGCTTAAAACCTATTTGAGTGTGACCAGCTTGTGCTGAAATTTTCCATGTTGAAAGAGAGCTGCAAGCTGACCTTTATATTTGTCTAGGAGCTGCAGAAGAACAATTCCACTGGTTCCGAGAATGACATTTGGGGAAAATATATTAAAACGATAAAAAAGCAACAATTTATGACAGTCTTATTGACAATTGGCAATTCTTATGATCTTTGGAGAATGGATTAAATTTGATAAGCAGATCAATGCTTTTATGGTCAGTTATAAGCCTCTGGAAACTCCTGGTGTCCCTTCTCTATAGGGCATTTGAGCTGAACAGGTAAAACCTCTGTCTGCGGTGAGGTTGCAGTTATCTGAGTTATCACTGGTACTCCTGCTGAAATCAAGACACCAAATCTCAGCCAAATCCTGTCCAAGAAAGAATCAAGTGAATATCTTGGAACAAAATCAAGGCTAGAGCTGACTAAAACCAATTCAACTCATCTGTTTTGAAAACTGTAGTTTTGGAGGATTGAAGCTATTTGCAAATTCAGTTCAAAAATACCAATGAGTTTTACTCATAAAATATTTGCAATAGTTAGGAAGAGAATGGGGAAGAGGATACTCCAAAATGGCAAAACATTATTTTGGAAGATATTAAAAGGCTATAAAAAAGGCTATTAAAATTTGCCAGGGTATAGGCACACCACCACTCACGTGCAGATACACCTGTACACACGGTGCCTGTCGAGGAGTGGTCAGTAACTATTTGCAATTTTACATGACAACACAGCATCCACTGTTTCAGTGCATTTTTCAAAGCAAATGTTTCTCTGTGCCCCAACTGCTATGGCAGAATTGTTATAACCCAATTCTCCTTTGAGAGATGACAGTGGCGAAATGGAGCGGGAAATATCTCCAGCTTTATCCCTTTTCCTAACTTTTTAAGTACTAATGGTGGACATCAGAAGTTAATGAGGCTTTACAGGGATGGAGGAATCTACCTGAATGAAGAAATTACAGGGTCAGCAGCTATGTCGTTTGTTTGTTTGTTTGTTTTTCACATGCCTCATCGCCTGTAATATGAATTCAGGTCTCCAAACTGGGTTTTTGGCTGCACCTGAACAACTCATCACTTTCAAATTATGATCTTTCTGACCCCTAGCTGTGTTAAGGGAGTTTGTCCAGGAAGAAAAAAAAAATGCAAATTTGGCAAGCAATTACCCAGCTAAGGCATGAGACTGTGTGGTGTCCATGAGGTCACCTGCCATCTTCACGGTTTCTACTAAAAGCAATAGAACTACTCTGTAAGAATAGGAACTGGGAAAAGCACCAGAAGTTTGTTTCAGTACTGCAATTTCATGTGGGAATTATGTTGTTAAGATACCACAGAAGATGGATCCAAGCACTTTCTAGAATTAAAATTTACCAATTCTAAGGAAAAAAAAAAAGTCTTTTCTGAAATGCTATTTGCTTCACATACAGAAAAATGATTCGTCATAAGCTTGAGAGTTGTTCTAAATTCGACATTGCCTTTAAAAGAGTTTTAACTTATGACAACGAGTCCTCTGATGGAATCCCACTTGCTATTTGTACTGTGCAGGCTGCTGTACAAACATGGTGAGAGACACACTCTGCCCAGCACCACGTTACCCAAACAGGCTCAGCTTTTGCTGTCAAGACCATGAGGCATGTCAATAATGTTGCAGGTTCATTTGTCACCAGGGAGAAGTGGTTTATTCTCAACAGCTACGATTTATGAAGCCTGATTTACAAAGCCCCTGACTACCTGGGGCAGGATTCCTCTCACCTAATTTTAACCAAACTACAAACTAGGCATTTAAAATACCTAAATTGTCTAGAATCTTGTCATCAGTGGAGAAGGACAGCACCCCCAGATGGCAGCCCAGCTTACTCTGAAATACGTACCCAAGCTGGGAGTGTTGAACAGCCCCAGGCTGCTTGGTGGTGCGGGGAGACTGCTGTGATGCGGGATGTGGCTCCCAGGGCCTGAATCTATCCCCGGCGAGAGGGCAGGCGCTGCTGCATGACAGCATCTCAGCAGGGGGCTATCAGGCAGTCCAATATGCCAGGCATTCCCATCCTAGTGGGAAATAATGAAAAATTAAGAAATAATAATAATGAGTAATCAGAGTAGGAACGGTCCATTCAAAACTGGATATACTCATGCCAACTTCTAAAGAGAATCCCACCTAATTGTTGAAAAGAGAGTGGATTAATTAATATAGAACAAGACTTCAGAAAATGTGGAGAAAAGCATCTTGTGTGTATGTGTGTGCGTGCACGTGTTATGTGCGCACATGTGTGCAACTTAATTCATCCTGAGTAGAAAAACAAATGTTATTCTGAAAATAGTAGGTTTTGGTAGACAATAACTTCGAGGTCACTTGAGCAGCCTGGTCAGCATCTCCTGTTGATCTGGGACAACTGAAAAGCCAGTGGCACGTCCTCCGCCCTCCCAGTTAACACCAGCACAAGCAACACGTGCTTTGATGGTGGCCGCAGGGTTGTGGCTGCTTGCAGCTCAGCTTCCCTCTCTTCTCCCCAGCGAGGTGCTCACGGGGGCCTGGAGAGCACACGGGAGAGGAGCCCGGGGCCCCAGCCAGGGGCCATCAGTCCAGTGTTGAAGTGAACATGGAGATACAATTTACAAACATATTAAAACATGAAGCCCCCCCAGTAGATTTTATTTTTTTCTAGGGGCTAAGACAAACTGCAGCAGCTGTAGGACACCTCCTTCAGATCTATTTCTCCTGTTTTTGAGCAGTTTCTCATATTAGACAAAACTCTGCAGACACATCAGTGCGGAGGCGAGTGCCCTCTGACCGTCGACAAGAAGGACTGGTGGTGCCTGGAGAGCCAACTCGTCCCTTTTGATGGCTGCAGCCTGTCAACATCCCCTGCATTCGGCACACGTGGCGGAGACGTGCCCTTCCTCCGAGGGAACTGAGCAGCTGAAGCTGAAACGCTTCATCAGCTTGGGAAAGCTTGAAAACAACCAGCACTGAATTTATATCTGTGGGTTTTCAGGGATTTTCTGTCTGAACTTACATTGAATCAGCAGAAGTAAGGAAAAAAAAAAAAAAAAGAAAAAAGAAAAAAAAAAAAGAATCTAAAATATATACCAGCTACCAACCCACCTTTGCCAAACATTTCAAGCTCTCAAGCCCCATTTATCCATTTATTCCTGGAAAATACACCTTCATCCCAGGAATGTTCCTGATGATATGATTTGTGGCATGAACAGTTTTTAAAAATAGCTCTTTTCAGAACTGCTTTTCAAACCTGGTCACCGCTCTACACAAACAACTGGTCGAGATCTGTTTCAGACCAACTTATCTCAGTCAGATTAAGTGTCACTACCTCTAGAGTTTGCCTGGAAAACTACTGTAACTACTATAATTTAAAACCTTGCTTTGATCTGTATTATTTTTCAAATGTAGCCGAATTAAGACTGTAAATCTGTAAATAATGTGTACGAACAGTAAGGCAGATCATCACCTGAGGCTGCAAGCCTGTGAGGCTAGACTGGAGAAGGGGAGCCCAGCTCCCAAACGCATCGCCGAAAGTACGATGCTGAGGGGATGATGCTGGCTGCTGACAATTAATGATCTGATGCTGACGGATCCAAAGAACTGAAGAGGGAAAGTGGTCTTATGTGGGTAATGCTTTTAATAGGGTGATGCACTACTTGTGCTGATTTCAGCGGCTGGACTCCCACGGACTTACACAGCAGATAAACCAGCTGCTGATCAGTTCATTTTTGGGCTTTCAAGAACAAAGAGAGTGCTGGTGCACTTCATGCTGAGCTCTTGGTTTTGAAGTAGCTAAGAAGATGTTTGTTGAAACCTAAGTATAGAAGATTTGTCTGAAATTTAATTTTGCAGAAAGGAACACATTTTAAAATGACACTGGAGATGAGAACAGTTACTCCATATTATGTTTTGCACACTTTATCCCATACTTACACAGTAAGTATGGCCAGGAGACAAACCAAGGAGGTGCAAATCTGATGAGATTCTTGTTTGCAGGAGAGGGGGGAAAAAAGGAGACAATTTGCATAAATATCATATGATACTGACAGCCAACTATAAATCAGACACGACTTTTGGATGCTAAAGAATAACCTACATTCTGCATTTGTTGTGATGATTCACAGCAGTGAACTTGACCCAAAAAAATGCTGCAAAAGTGCTCAGTGTTATTAATAATAATCATTATTCAGAGAATTCCCAGATGGATTACTTCAACTTCCTTTCTGCAACAGCTCCAGTCTCCTTTTATTCATCACGTGCGTTTTATTCCCTTCTAATTAAATGTGATTTTCTCAGCAGATGCTTTTATTTTTCACCCCACCTGCATCCACAGACCAGCTGTTGAGGCTGCCCAGTGGCTCAGGGGAGCATTAGCAGCTGTATGGAAAGGGAATTTACAAAATCAGGGGCTGCACCAGGAGCTTTTCCCCGTAACACCTGGCAGGCTTTGGGGTATTTGTGTGAGGCTGTAACAAAGAGCTCTCCTGTATCTGCCTGGTGACACATGAGCCTGTGGACAATGTTAGACTCTGATGGGACCACAGCTCTTGTGTCCATAAGAAGGACACGGACCTGTTAGAGCAGGTCCAGAGGAGAGCCACAAAGATGATCAGAGGGCTGGAGCACCTTTCCTATGAAGACAGGCTGAGAGAGCTGGGGCTGTTCGGTCCTGGGGAGAAGAGAAGGTTCCAGGGAGACCTTACAGAGGCCTTTCAATATATAAAGAGGGCTTATAAGAAAGACAGAGAAAGGTTGGTTTTTTTTGTATGTTTTTGTTTGTTTGTTTGTTTGTTTGTTTGTTTTACCAGGGCCTATACTGACAGGACAAGCAGTAATGGTCTTAAATTAAATAAGGGTTGATTTAGATTAGATACAAGGAAGAAATTCTTCACTCAGAGGGCGGTGAGGCACTGGCACAGGTTGCCCAGAGAAGCTGTGGATGCCCCATCCCTGGAGGTGTTCAAGGCCAGGCTGGATGGGGCTTTGGGCAGCCTGGACTACGATTCTGTACTACGGGGATGGATAGCACTTTTTTCCTCCCAGAAAGCAAGGTACTGGAAAGAAGGGCTGACATATTAGTTATAATTAAGTTCTGATAAAGAAGAGTCACCCGAGAACAGAAATTATGCACAGTCTTGCCCCACTAGTGACTGTGTGCTACAGTCTGTCTCTCCTGTAGAACTACACTATTTTATGCAAAATAAAGCAGCTGCCATAAACCTGCTCTGTTCTTAGAAATGGGCTGAGATCTTCAGCTGGTAAATAGTCATGTAGTCCCCCTGGATTCAAAGAACTTCAGTTTTATCGAAAGCAAAGATAAGTCCCTTTCACTCCCTCTGTCAAGCAGCCAGAAAAGGAGCGGTTCTGCTGCGAGCTGAGATTCTGCCTGGCTGCCTTCCCCATCTGTGCTGCCTGTGGTTGCCTCCATACAGCACTGCTCCATCCGCCTGAAGCTTGAGGATGGTTTCCAGCCTCCCTGAGCATTTCATTACCTTATCTCCGTTATTTAGACAAATACAAAACATTTCTCCAGACAGGTTGCAGGGCGCCAGTTTATCTGCATTAATATAATAGTGACCTTTTATCCACAGTATCCAGCCTCTCTTTAAAAGTCAGTCCCTACCCAGTGAATGTGCTGTAAATAGCAGGATCTACACGCAACAGTGCTAGACATACTGCCCTCCTCATTTGATCACGCTCAACTGTGTTTCGCTGCTTTGCTTTTTGTTTTGCTTTGCCCTCCTGAAGTCACCTTGTTACTTGCCATTTAATGTTTATTGTTAAATAACCAGTTTGAAGAAGATTCATGAGCTAATTGTTGGGTCTTATTTTACACATTCAAAGGAGCTTAGCTTTAAAGCATTTACCTGGCTGAGTAGGGGCAAATGGTAGCAGCAGTGTCCTGGATAATAATGATAATGATTACCTTTGTGCTGTCCGTGAAATCTTGCTATGGTCAGGATGTACCAGGGCTAAGCATGATACCATGTAATTGCATGGAAGGAAAGAGAAACCCATAAGAGTTATTTTATTCTGGGATTTATATGAAGTTATACTATAGCAAATCTGTCGAGTGATACAGAGCTTTTCTCAGAGTGGCTACAGGGCCATAGACTTATTTTACATGCTTTCTTAAGGACCACTTAATATTTTAAATGCCAGGTTCTTTAAATCAATCAGAGAAAGACAAAGCTTATGCTCAGGCTTCATATAATTTTGAAAATTATAGGAGGACTTCTCAGAAACATAATCCTATCAATGTAGCCGTATGTGCAAATAGCATTTCAAATGCCTTCTTCTGGGGGTTCAAGCCTACACTCCTTGGGATGCCTGTCCCATGCAGTGAGGTGGGGACATCTCAGCGAGTCCAGGAAGCTGCCTCTGTCTTCAGAAAGAGTTGAAGCAAGTCAGCAAGGCCCCAGCCCACCAGTGAACCACCTCTGGGGACAGCTGCCTCTGAGCTGCAGTGACCATGCCCTGTCACGGTCTGTGGTGGGAACCACTGCTTTTTGATGCTGCTTTTTCCTTGGCATTTTTTCTTTTGGAAGAAATGCCTTTTATTTCCATTGGACAGAACAGCTCAAAGGCAGGCTGTCTTTCACTAACTTTCCTGAAGAGAAAAAGGAGGTTATATATGCTGGCATTTTCTTGTACCACTTTAAATATCTGCAGACCCTCGCAGTTTGCTTGTCCAGACCAGCTACGACAGGAAGGTTCCTTTTTTTTTTTTTTTTTCTTTCTAGCTGGGGAGAAAGTTCATGAGACAGAAGGAACATGCCTTAGAGCAACATTTCAAACAGAAAATTATCTTCCCTGAAGATCTGAAAAATGATTTTGCTACATTTATCAGTTTTATAGCAGAGAAAGGTCAAAATGTGAATTTATCCAGCAAATTCAGCAAAGCCTCTTTTTCTTCCACTGTCCCAAAAGGAATAAAAGTAAAATTGCATCTACCATTTTAATGCTGGTGGGTCTAGGTTTTCTGTTTTATATGAAAATGTTCTATAGAAGATTTGGGGTAATGAGATAACACAGGGTCAAAAAAAATCAGATTCAAATAAGCAGTCCGCAAATGTGGAATTCCAAAAAATGAAAAAAAATAATATGCAGAGCTACTTCTTCTCAAGAGAGAGACAAATCCATTAAGCTAATCCATTAAGTAGCTGATGTTCTGACCTGACTTTTTTTTCTTCATTTAGGATCTTTCATCCTTCACGCATGAAGATCTTTCCTTATTTTCTATCTAAACAAATCCCAGAATACAGGCATTCTTCTGCAAACAGTTTGCTGAGAAAAAAATCCTCTAAACAGTCACAGTCTGAAGTTTGAACAGTGAACTATTGCATGAATTTTGTTTTCTCTTTTCTTCTGAGCCAATGACCTAGACTTTATAAACAACTTCCTTCACCCTCCCTCAACAATTACTTTCCATCCAAACGAAGTTTCCTTTCAAGAGTTTGGTTTTGAAGAAAAACAAGAGGGATGACAGGACACTTTGATGCAGATCCCTTTCTGTCACGTACTCCTTGTAAGACACGGACAAGACAAAGCCAGGTCCCCAGAAGGCTTCTGACATAGCTATCTGAACGACTGGGTTTTCGAGAGGCTTGGTCTCGCAGGCTGCTCCCCCCGCAGAGCAGCTCTGCCCTGGGCGCATTCATCTAAGCAATGCTGAGTGACATAACACTTCAGGAAGCCCAGAGCAGTCATTTCTCCTGCCCTGACCTAGTGGCCCTGTTCCAGCAGGACAGGCTTGCACCAGGTGTAGCACCTCCGCAGCCAGGGGCTCTCTGGGACGTGTGAGACCTGAGCTACAGCCCTCCCCTCAGCTCCGTTCGGGAGCAAGGCCTCAAAGCTGCTCCCCGGCTCCCCATCCAAGACACCTGTAGCAGCACCAAGGTGCTGTCACCTTTTCCTGCTGAGGCACCTTCTGCTTTGTACGCAGTCGCCATTCACTGGGACGTGCAGAGAGGCCCCGGCCTATCAGCCCGCGGTCACACACAGACCAAAGGCAGGAGGGGGCCGCAGTCACGGCCCTGCGCCGCTGTGTGCTGGGCAAAGTGGCAGGGAAGGAGGGGAAAGAAAAGAGGGAAATCCCTGCTCAGCAACACCGGGATAGGCCACAGACTGGAGGTGACAGCTGGATTCAATCAAACTGGCAAAGCTTTAACTGCCGGAGGAGTGGGAAACGTTTCACCCCACCATGCCCCACCGTGGTGGCTGTACTTGATGCAAGGAGCACTGGAATGAGCTAGGTGCTGAGCTGTGGCTTTCACAAATACTAGTTCCTCACTGAGGAAGGCAGGTACCTCCAGTACACCTTTAGGCACTGAAGTCCCTGGGGAAGAGAGCTGAGAGGTGAAACCTCATTGAACACCATGCCACCGCCTTCCCTCCAGCCGCTGCCAGCTCACCAGGAGCCACCTCAGCCGCCTCCTACAGACACCTGCAGTGCTGGCGCTGGGCAGTGAGTGCCCGGGCAGTCATTTCTGCTTTGTGGACCCCTGTAGAAAGCCTCCTCCAGAAATGTCATATGTACAGGTTGCAGCACGTATAGTTGAGCTTTGCGTGCCAACATCAGCTTTCATAAGTTTCCCAAGAGGCAGTCCATAGGCCCAGGGAGTTGTACAGCGTTAAGTCAGAGACAGAAAGACATGCCTGAGCTCCACACACAGCAGTACACAGAGGTACCTTACCTAAGGTGGGTGACTCATCAATGAAAGCAAGCATCTCCATTTTCATGACAGAGCAAGAGTGGGCACGCATAAAAGCTGAGGTGCTCTTGCAGTAGTAAATATAAATATGTCCTTGCAATAACTCATCCATGCTTCCATATTTTGTATAAATAGCCTTATGTTGCAATAGCACATCCGTTATCCCTCCTCTCCATCCCGTATAAATAGCCACTACTGAAGTGAAAAGAACACTGACCCACTTCACATGACTCCAAGCTGTCCTTCAGGACAACTCTTCCTTGCAGCAAGCTGGCAAGCAAGGCAGACCCATGCTGAGTACCATGCCATCACACCGCCCCGCAGCCAGACCCACACCTCACCTGCATGCAGCCCCTTGCATCTCTCTTCCACCCCATCCCGTAACACTTGTCATCTGCTAAACATAAAGGGGGAGAAGAAAGCTGAGAAGCAGGGTAGGTACACCAAAGATCATGGCCAGACTGGACAGCAAAAAAATTTTCTACCTCTTTAGTGTATATCAGTTCTTTCTCTGCCCCAGAGGTTTCTGAGATTAAAAGCCTAAAAGTCTTGAAGTTGTGACAGGAAAAGCGAGTACATTTTGCAGGGTCCAGTTAGCTTCTCTGTGCCAGGACCAGATGAGAGAGGACCACTCATGGTTAGCCTGGAGCCTCCCTATGATCTCTGGCAAAGTTTCTGGGCCGGGTAATTAAATTGTTCCAGCAGAGGCTCGCAGCCCTCTGGGGGCTTTCACAGGCAAAGCAGGAGTGTGGTGCTTCCAGCCCAGAGGGGTTGTGTTCTCATGCTTTTCCTACTTCATCGAGCTCTCCAGAAAGTGAATGAACAAGCCCGACTTTTAACAATTTAATTTCCTGAGTGTGTTTTGGCATTGATGAAGAAGCTGTCTGTTTTGGACTGTAAGTGATTGTCTCTGAACTGTTACCCAATATATACACTTGCAAGTATGGCCCTCTGTGACATTTTTGCTAAGCTAATCAGTTCCTGCTGCTAAAGCTTAATAAATGTTACTCCTTTGCCATGCAAGTCCTGAGGTCATTCTGCTAAGGAAAAGAAGGGTAGAAATTGAATTTGGGGAGGAAAAGTTTTCTGCAGAATCATAATTTGTTACAACCCTTAACCCTCGAATATTTTGCACTAAAATATCGTATTAAAACTAAGAAAATGAAAACAGCTTCTACTTTTGTAAGCAGCAATTACTTTTTTTTCCCCAATAACTCAGCAGTGAGAGTTTAACCTACCCCTCTTACATCACAGGTAGATGTTCTGGATGAAAAACAGGGTCAATGGTGCTTTTATTACCATCTTTCTTCAGAAGTTGTTCTGGATACTCTTTCCAAAGCAACTTTGAATGCTGTTAAAACAACCCTGCTATCCTTAGAGGGAGGTCAATGGTGAGTTTCAAACGCACAGAAGTGCTTATGAGCACCACTGAGCTACCTAAACCTGAGGAAGAAAACACTCTGCTCCTCACTGCCTGCTTTACACAGCGCCCTGCTCAGAGTCTTGGGCTTTGAATGGTCTATTTTGAAATTTTCTGCTCTCTGAATGTATTTTCTAGGTGCCCAAAGAGCTACTTCAGGCATATAAACTCCCTAGGGAGATCAGATCTACACTGTGTCATGTATGTCCAGAGCTTAAAAGGTACACTATTACCAAAGGGATCAGACCTTCGGAAAATTAAGAGGTATCTCTCTAGGGAAAATGCAAGCTATTCCAGCCATCTGTCGTGCTGTTGCCAATCTCTTCCTCCTTCTGCCTTTTTATTGCTAAGCACTTTCTTTCCCACTTTCCCCCTTTGTTTAAATTTAAGAAAATCTCTTTTCTTCTTAACAGGAAGAAATATTTCATCCCAGAAATGTTTATGGGTCATTCACAATGATACACAATTTGTGTTTTTGTCATTAAGGACTTCCCAGGCAAACTTCAGCTCTTTCTTGTCTATTGCTTCAATTCATCTTTCATTTGGCGTTTTGGCTGCCTATTAACACTAACAAAGTATTGTCATGAAAACATACCAAGTTGCTCATCTGATAAAATCAGGCTTTCTGGCATGAAGTACAGTCAGGTTCAATATGAACTTTAAGTTCTTTTCTAAATTTCAAAACATGATGCAATCTGTAAAAGTTCTCCATTCTACCTGCTATGTGAGATGATCTTTTTAAATTAATTTTGGTATGCCCTCAAAACCAGATATCACACCCAGAAAAAGAAAAATGACATCTGAAATGTTTCTTGAGTGGGTCATTTCCCTTCCATGAGAATCTACTGGACTCTACTGAATCTACTGAAAATTGTCAAATGAACTTTTGTTTTGGCTTTATTCATTTTGCTTACAGCTCCATGTGAAATTTCCTCCAACAGCCTTTAGAGACCCCATAGCTACCTCCTCTGATCTCCACCCCTTGGGCACTTCAGTTCCTTTTGGACATACACATCATCTTTTGTGCACAGATCTTTATACGCAGACACTGGGGGTGGACAAGTTCCTTCTACATTTCTCGGGAGGCTTTGTAAATACAAATATGGTTTTCATAAAACAGAGGAATGTCAGCCTTACCTCCCTCACAGTGCAAGAAAGGAACTGAGACACAGATGCTTTGTCTAAGAGTGGTCCCGGTCTGGGACCAAGGGAATGGAAGCCAGACCTCCCTGCTCCACATCCAGACCCAGGCATTCCCTCACAGGCTTCTTTAGTTGCTGACAATTACTCAAGTCAATGCAATCACTGTATCACGTTTAATGAATAATACAGATTAAACAAAGGGTGTTTTTGTTGTTCTCCTCCTCCCCCCCCCCCCCCCCCATATGCGTATTATTACATAGTGGGTCTATACAAGTACCACATTTAACTTGCTTCATAAAAGCATAAACCCATTGTTTCAGTGCCTCAAGGACAATTTAAGCCTGTGTATGCTGGGAGGGAATATAGTATCAAAGTATATGCATTTGAAAATATGACTCTCCGTGACAGCAAAGGAGACCAGAGAATTTGAGGACATATGAATTTAATTACATAAATATTATTTCTTTTATTCTAAATGCTTTGTTCCTAAGCATTGGTTTAGAGGGGGTTTCAACTTGGCTAATCCAATAAAGAAGAGCAAGTTGGAATAAAACTAGCAATTACTCCAGTCCCTCTCCTTTCTTTTGCATCAAAGAGCCTATCCCACAATTAGCTTTTAAGCTTTCAGAAATATCCTCTCCATCTCACCCACTGCTGACATTTCCCAAATGAACTGCCTCCATCAACAGCAGTGTTTTAGCAAACAGTCATTCTTTCCTGTCACAGGATATCCTACAGCTGTCTGACCCAGTGAACCTAATCAACCTGCTGGGGAGAGCTGAATTATTGCAGATGTAAGGTTGATTGAAATTAGTGATTCCCAGCACTTAATCCCAGTGTGACAAAATGAGCCTTTGCATATTTAAATACCAAGTTATCTCAAGCAAGTGTGGAACAATAATGCCCCAAAATACCTGTGTTGTTCTGTCAGTAATGCACGACTACTGGAAATTTTGGTAAATCATTTGAATGCTGATTCCAAGCTGGTTTCAGAGTGTCATCCCAGGTATATCTCTGTATATGAAATGAGTCATAACAATTGCAACTTATTAGATTTCTTAGGAATGATCTCAAGGCTCTAGCCCCAACCACCTGCATCGTATCGGAAGAAGTCTTAGAAAAGTCTTTGCAGATTTGGCCAAGAGCCTTTTTGTATGCTTTTGTTACCACAGCTGATGCTGGAAGAAGAGACTCCAGGGACAAAGGCATTGTAGATTCACAGCCTTGGAAGGAAAGCCTCCAGAAATGGGGCCTTGTATCAGGAATCGGCTGTGGCAAAAAGAAAAGGACTGTGCCGTGCAAGCTGAAGAAGACAGATAGATTTCAGAACAAGACCAGCATCACCATGTCAGCCACCTGAGGAAACTCTGCCCAACCAGTCCCGAGGAACAACCGAGATCCATGAGACAAGGCTCCAGCAAAGTACAGCTTAATGTAGCATTGTTCTGCTGGAGCGGTCCCGCTGCTGGCTGCAGGTGCCTTGGCATACAGGTGCCTACTATCAAAAAGCATATTTCCCACCCCTCATGGGAAAAACAACCCTCTGTAAATGAGCCCACCTCAGCACAGCTAGAACATGGCTTGGTGTTGAATGCTTTAAGCCTGTGGATGTCCTTGTGGTCCACGTAAAGTTTTGACAGCTGCAGGAATGGTGCCATTTACAAGAGCCAAGGCCTCTGAAAGTACTGCATAACTTCAGCAGGCACTTTAAAACAAAAAATCATAAACACCTTGTTATTCCACTATGGCTTTAACCTCTGTGAAGACCCCTCCTTAGAGCTGGTTCCTAGCCCCCACAGCCCAGATGGTGAAAGTCTGCTCCTGAGGGGGTTTCCTGAGCCGTGAAACCCGTGGAGGACCGTCTCCAATCACCCTATTTGCTCCAAGCGCTGCCTTCGTTCACAAGAGACTGTAATGAAGCCATTAGGCCTACTGAAGGAGAAAAGAGCTATTTAGAGTATATCTAGCACCAGAACTGGCCTGAAGTGGAATTTTCCATTTTATGTATACGAGAGACCAGGCTGTGACAGAGCCACGCTACTGCTGAATTAGCAAAGGATCCAATTATGACTCTTCTCCCTTCAGTCTTGCAAAGCTCCGTTTTTGAATTCACAGTCAGCAATAAAGTGGTTGATGTTTATCTAAAATGCTTACAGTGCTTCCCTCTCCCTTGTGCTCCTCGTCAGTTAGTCCTCAGGCTGCAAGAAAATATATCGTTTACCCACCCTGGAAGCATGTCTTGGGTGTCTAGGGTCGAACTTCACACATAGCAGGTGTTTCTTTTAATGGGCAGTGCCCTTAACTTTCATAGCTATGGCGTCACCATCAGCGGCGCTATTTGCTGCATGCTGTGGATTAAAAAAAAAAAAAAAAAAAAAAGGCAACAAAAAGCTAACGAGAGTGTCAGCTCAGCACACGGCCTCTCCCTTTCTGGGGCTATCACAGAGCATAAGCACTCTGAAGGTTACATCTCAGCCAGTTTCGAATATTGACCTTGATGTCCTGTCCCTTACAATATTCTTTAAAATCCATCATCTGCAAACTAAGTTTAAATCAGAAAACCTAATTAGTAACAGAGACAATGAATAACAAGCTTAAGGGGAGGGAGGAGAAAACCTCTTGCAGGTGGCCAGCTCTTAGCTGAATAATTCTCTGTGCAATGGTCATGCTTCAAAAATTTAATTCTCTCTAATTTCATTTAGGATGGGGAAAACAAAACAAAATGAGCAAAGTGATATAGGATTTCATTTATATTCTGGCAGGTACATTCATCTAAAGTTTACCTATAAAAGCTGCAGTTACTGTACCTTTCTTTCAAAGCATTTAATGGTGTGAAACAAGTGGGGAAGGAAAGAAGAAAGAGAAAAAAAGAAAAAAATTTAAAAAAGAAAAAAAAAAACAGGACCTACTTGGCATTGCTATTTGCTATTTTTATACTGAAAAAAAAAAAAAAGTCTCCCTAGTCTCCCTACTGTCAGGCTGATTGTATTAATCTGAGATTCATATGGCCCTCAAGACTTGATTGCTTTTTGATTCTTGCTTGGTATAAGTGGTGACAAAAAAGCTGAAATCATAATTCCTATTTAGAAGACAAAGGGGAGGCCACTTCTGTGGTGAGTGGCACGTTTTATTGCTTTAATTAAAAAGTTATTCTAAAAAGCTTAACTGCTTCTGCAGAACTCTACTTGGAGCACAAAAAGGATTTTATTTACAGACACATGTTGGGGAACACCCTTCCAATTTTTCTGAGGTACGTTCATCTTTTTCCTTAAGCGTACCAAGGAAGAAAAGCACTAATTGAATTTGAAACATTTCTTTTATCTTGAAAATAAAAGTAAAAATCAATCCTCTCAATGGTGGAAATATAGTTTCTTTTACGTAGTTCTTAAAGTGCTATCCATTTCTATGAAGGCTCCTGAAGGGAAATTTTCAGCAACAGAACACCAGGAGGGGAAAAAAAAAAAAGAGAGAGAGAGACTTAAGTATGAAGCAGTAATTGAAGACCTTTAGCCCAGAACTGCAGTGATTTTCAAGTGCCAGCTCCCTTTGAGATAAATGCCCAGAACCTCTACAGTCAAGGTTTTCATTCCATGAGAGAGAGCCAAAAGTGAGCACCACTGTACAGACAGAAGCTACCATTCTTTTATGGAGACAGCAATGGCTGACAGATTAATCAGTATCTTATGCAATCCTCTGAGCTATCCAGACTCCCTTGAGACTCATTTTGCACTTTAAAAAAAAAAAAAATCATTAGTCTTCACTGGTATTTTCAGTTTTTCATATGACTACAGCATTGACAATATTTCACTGAGCTAAATAACAGTACATTAATGTGGGACATGTAAGATTTGGGTCCACTTGAGTATCACATGAGATCTCAGGTAAGATGCTGTTGGCTTTAGAGACATTAAATTAAATCATATCTAGATTTTTATTTGATAATGCCAGAATCCTGCATGTTTCCTGTGACTATAAATTCAAATGCTCCTTCTGCACTCGAGTTATGACACAAGTCCCTGCTAACTTTAGATCTAAGCTCAACCAAACTACATAGATATGTTTGAGATTTCTTCTCTGCTCTGGATACCAGCAGATAGCTCTCTCATGTCAAACCTCTGGGCAGAGAGAGAAAAAACAAGTAGTTTGGCACAGTAAAATTAGCTGCAAAGGTTAAGAAGGGATATAAATGTCCCAGCACCCAAGGTTCAGCTCTTAAACTCTGAAACTACCTATTACTAAAAAAGTGAATTCCAAGTTAATCTTGTTCTCTCCACATCTTTTACTGCAGGTCGGACTTGTCAAGACCTACAGTTTTTATCTGCTGAGATACTGAACAGGGAAGGAAAAAGCTCAGTCCTGGTTCTTCCAGTGGGACTCACTTCAACTAAAAGGGAGCAAAAAATCAGAATTAGTTCTCTTGTCTGCAGATGGCACCTGAGACAAGCATACAGCTGAAGTGACTTCATTTACTCAAAGATAATTAACAAATGAGGGAGGTAATTGCGTTTGTAAAAGTTATGTCCTTACGGCTAGGAAAAATCAGCACGCAGCATATGCACACCCTTCTTGAGCAAAGTAATTGATGTCTTCCAAAGGAGGACTTCAGATCTGAAAGCTTGCTGCATCCTTGTTCCTGAACAAGAGCACAGCTGGTGAGCGATCCAGCCAGTATCCTCAGGAGGGAACCGGCTCCCCTTGTTCTTTTCACACCCAACCCTCTATCAATCCCCTCTACCTTTGCAGGGATATATCAGTGGTCACTAACAGTGGGCAAATGGGAGACCTGGAGGATAATGGAGGCTAAAATTTAAGATTCAAGTTTCTCAGTAAAACACCAGCTAGAAAAGTTGCTCAGGGAAGCCTCAGACTGGCACATACAGGTCTACCTGCACATCACAAAGCACGTAATGTGGTCTTTCCCACCTACCCCCAGAGCGGGGCAGGAACAGCTCCTCCTTGGGTCTTCATGTCTCTACAGGCCTTGCTCTGTGCCTTCATGAAGAGGTAAGGGAGGCCAAAATCCCTTCAAACCCCTTCTCACTTTGCTGAGGAAGTAGCATTGTGTCACCTCTGGGGCTGGTACATCAACGGAGGCTGTACAGGGAACTGGTTATTTACCCCCCTCTTCTCTCCACACCCTAACTATCACACACCCACCATGAAACCCCAGCACGATGCCCCAGTACACACAAAACAGCCCTCAAGATGGGACCAAGCAGAGCCTTGACATGCTGCTGTGGGTTTAACTTCCCAGCCATGTCATCCTGCTCTGCTTTGTGACACATGCGGGAACATTAAATTCCTTGCTTTTAATGCCCTGATTTGTGGCAAAGCATCTTGAGCAGCCCTGATGTTTGATCTCAGCCACACAGCTGGGGAAAACTAGCAGCTGTTTTGTGATTCAGAAGGGACAGAATAATAACCCACTGAGGCTACTTCTTCTGCATGTAGGTGGGTGAATCAGATGAACAATTGGACAGTGCGGATTAATTAAGACTAACTCCATTAATAGAATTAATTTGCAAATTATTACACATTAGGTGAATCAGCTGCAATTCACTTGTGACAGAAATGTTAACAAATATTAAACTACTTACAATGAACTATAGATAAATATTGCTGCTGAAATGGCTCTAAAGAAGGCAGTTGCTACACAGAAGATTTTGTCTTTAAAGGCAGGGATGCATATGCTAGAGTTTCATAAAATCCTTGGAGCAGGAAGCATATTTTCTTCCTGGCTTGTACAGCTTTCATCACCCTGACAGCTCTCAGTGGATTGTAAATAGTCACTGGAGATGAGTTGAGAGAGAACTGTCTGATTGGGATCCAGGCATAGATGTTGATGGAGCTGAGATACCAGGGGTTCAAGAAAAAGGAAAGAAATGGTTTAAAATTTGACAGCTGGTTTAAGAAAATCAGTGGTGAAATAATCTACCTGGCCCTCTCACACTCTTCCTCTCAAAGCCTGGAAACGTATCTGGGCTATTTGTGTGAAGTGACACACACTTAGAGCAGATAAGCGTCTGATATTTGAGCCATCTCACTGTGATCAGGGTAGGGATCCCTGGGAGGGAACGCCCGTAATATTATATTAAATGGTTTTGGAAGGTTTAAAACTGTTTTGGTCAGGTATAATTAATATGATCTCCTGCACAAAAGTAGAGCTGCAGCTTCTGGAGCACCAGCTGCCCTCAGATGAGTTGGGAAGACGCTGAGCTCTGAGGTGTGTGTGATCAGAGTAAATTGAAGACGAACACAGGAGAACAAATGTGGTGTTCCCCACACAGTGACGAAAACCAACTTGTCCACTTGGTAGTGTAATGATGGTAAAACCTGCTTTTCAATAAACATCAGTATGAAGAAGATCAAACCATGGCTGCCTCACTTCAGCAGTCTCATATGGCACCTCTCTGGAACAGACTAGCACCAGAAACAAATATTCCTCCAGTGCCCAGTTGTTTCACAGCATCAATCCTTGTTCCTTGTGAGCTAGAAATACTGGGTTTGATCCTTAACAGCTATAAATCTGTGGCTGTGCAGATTTCAATAAATCTCTGGCAGATCATTCTTGCTTTGATTCTAACTGATCAACATAATTTACACAGGATTTCCTGTGTAATGCAAAATGGGTAACATTATTTACTTGTTTGTTTATTTATTTAAATAGTGGTCATTTATATTCTGTTTTACTGATGTTTTCCTGCATGGAAAGGGTTCACAGGTTTAAAAAAGCTTTTGTAAAGAACTTCACTGCAATCAATTCAACTTCACATGAAAGCAAAGGAGCTGTCCGAAAAGCTAACCTGCCCAAAGAAAGGATTACCTGCAAATTTTTTATTGCATGTAAAACGTCACAGATGTGCTGTTGTGCCTTTTTGAAAGAATCTAAAATAGTAAAACAGCCGTAGCAGTTTTGTTGCCCAGCTGCTGAATTATACATAGAGAAAATTGACCTAGCATTACACTATGTCTATCAAACGTAGAGCCTCCCAGCTCACAGTCACGGTTTGTTAGTTTCCCCATGTTTGATGGGGAGCTGGTTAAACACAGTGTCAGAGTAGGTTACCTGGGGCTGCCCACAGAAGGCTGCTTATCAGTCATTTGGCAGTCTTGCAGTGTCTGTCAAATCCTACAAAACACTGGAAAGTGACTGAGTATGTGGACTTCCAGTTACTGAGTCATGGCTTCTGTTTTTCCATGTTAATGCGTTGTAAGCAAGAATGAGGAACTAGCGCCCTTCCCAAGTACAGCTAGCTCCTGGCAATGTCCTGCTCCAGAACAGCGATGCACAGACCACACACAGGGATAGACAACAACTACCCAGCTCCCGTTGCAGGATTTAGGCACTGCAGCAGCTCACCAGGCTGTAGCAGGCCTGCCTCGTCCTTCTGTGGCCTTCTGTTACCTGACCAAAGGCATTTCTAGGCGGCCTCTGACTCCCCTGCCGCAGGCCCTGGAGAGCTGATGCCAAGGTCAGATTCAAGTTCTCTTCCTGATGCCTTTGCAGCTTGAGAGGCAGCAGGACACTTTCCCTTGAACTCGCTGTTCTCACTGCTGTCCCTGGGTGCTTGGCCTCCAGCTGAAATTGTACTCAGCAGGGAGAGGCAGAAGTGAATGGAGTAATTCAGAGTTATAAATCAACAGACACAGAGCTCTTCCTTTCTAACCTGCATCAAGTCCAACCAGTGGCGTGTCAACTTTAAGCCAACTGCATTGCCGTTGCCTTCGCCTGCTATTAGGCCTACTGCTAAGATGAAGACCCATGTCACTGACTAAAAATTCGTCGTGCAATTGAGATTCAGATCCCACAGAAAGAATACAGACTGGCTCTGCTGAAGTCACATTAAGCTGCAACAACAAAAGCTGTGGATGAAACCCTCTCGGAGCTGTGTGCAACTGGGGAGCAGCACAGGAACCTTTCCTTCAGAGCTTTTTCCAGGACACATTAGCGAAGACGAAATAGCCCTGGGCTCTGGTAATCTTCATCCAGCTTGAAAGGAGGCGATGCAGGCCAGAGTTCAGAGAAATCTTCGGGCCCAGAACATTTGTCAGTCCTACAGTACATCACGTCCTATCATATCATGAAAAACAGAGCCCGGGAAGTGACTGTGTGGTTTTAGGGCGTCTGACCCGACTGCGGCTCTAATTAGATGTCACAGAAATGTTACATATAAGATAAGGCATGTGTGTGGGTAGTAACCGATGTGCTGAAAATGCTTTTTGTTTGTGTAGCCCTGCGTGTAGATCGGATAGTGGCTGCAGAAAGGCCTGCCCGGCAATACGAGGGATTTGGTGCAGATGTTAACCTCGCTTTCAGGTCAGAGAGTTACGTAATTTACCCGCACGTCGCACCGCGTACGACGTGGGTTTTTACCGTCATTTCATCCCGAGTGCCCTGCGTTGTTGAAACTCTCATGGTTCAGTGCACAGTAAATTGCTTCTTTTACTAGGTCAGCCCCAGTAACAGGCAGTGCTTTAAGCAGCTTATCACAACATATGACTAAATACCATTTCCAAACCGCAGCTCTTTGTGATAGAGGGAGGCTGGATTCTGCTGCAGCGGCCTGGCTCCTGGAGGCACAGCCCCAAAGACACAGCCATGCAGGGAGCGTGGCCTCTGTTATGTGCTGGCATTTACATGGAACACCAAATGTTTACTTCCCAATCTGCCTACGGAATAAAAAGAATTGTTGCTCTGGGCTGTTTCAGAGGAAGAATACGAATGACTTACCTGAGTTGTATCTTGACCTCAAGCACTGTAAGAGATATATTTTACTGTGCTTTTAAAATCAAATAATGCACATTTTTGTATTTCTGAAGAAGTCTACAGTGCATTTAGTGATTTTCATGAGGTGTTTAACCACACACATCTGGCCGAGCTGCATTTATTAGTCAGCACATCCCTAATCGTTGATCATAATCTCTTCCAGGCTACATTCTCCATAATAGTGCAGCTGCTCAATTCGCATTTAGTCTTAATTTGACTACGTATGACAGCTCCAGAAGAACCATGCCAAATCCCTAAACCCTATGTTCAAATAAGGAAGCAGGTTCTGTGACCAGCTCTTATCTCTAAACCCTGAGCTGAAACCAGATCTAAATTCCCACAAAATCTGAAAGAGCTTAGTTATGGACCTGAATTCAGCATGTCGGTGTTTAATTTTAGTAACTACCCACCACTGTATTTGCATTTTTTAGTGTGTTTTGCCACTATGAATACCAAATCCTCAGAGGCAGAGATTTTGCTATGTGAGGAAAACACTTGTGCCATGTTGCCTACATTTGTTGTCCACCGGGATGCCTGATCATGGCATCTACTTTCTGAAAGTGACTTTTGATGACAAACCTCTTCCCTACAAACCATCTGCTTTCATACTGTAAGTCTCCACAATCCCCATCGTGCTCACCTGAGCTCACCCTTTCTCACAGCCAAGGCCCTCATACTGCCGCCTTTCAGTTGTATTTCAGATTCACTGGGTCACTGAAACAGTGGCACAGAGGTGGTGAGCAGTTGGAGCAAAATACGGAAATGTCTCTCTCCTACTTTCATATCCTGCTTTCATGGGACCACTCCCATTCCTTTAGGGTGACCCCAGATTCCACAACAGGTGAACCTGGGCCCTGTTTATGTGTTTGCCCAGCAAAGTTATCTTCCGTATCACAGTCACAAGCATGAATGAGATACAGCCCTGGAAAGGAAGGAGCCAAACCCAGTGAAACCACAATCCACAGCTCCTTTCTGCCTGGATGCCAAAGTTACAACTGCTTACCACTTAGTTTTTAACTGTAATGCTGCAAGGGAGTGACAGACAGGGTCTATGAGCAAAGGGCCTGGGATGATGTGACAGGAGAGGATCACAAAATCAACAAAACAGGGCTTAGCTGGAATCACAAAGCAACAGAACACCTTCAAGGCACCATTACAGAGAAATTTCCCATACCCCTTCTGTGAAATCAATACGCTGGGGGTGTCTCTCTGAAGTGCCTGTGCATTAATGCACACAGCACAGGGAATAAACTTGACAAGACAGTGAAGTGGACTGAAAACTGGCTGAAGGGCCAGGCCCAGGAGGTGGTGATTGGTGGAACAAAGTCTAGTTGGAGGCCAGTAACTAGAAGTGTACCCGAGGTCAGCAGTGGCTCAAGTCCTGTTTAACATCTCCGTTAATGATGTGGATGATGGGGCAGAGCACACCCTCAGTAAGCCAGCAGGTGACACAAAGCTGGAAGGAGTGGCCGATGCACCAGAGGGTCGTGCTGTCATCCAGTGGGACCTCGACAGGCTGGAGAAATGGCCTGAGAGGAACCTCATAAAGATCAACAAGGGGAAGTGCAAAGTACTGCACCTGGTGAGGAACAACTGTCTTATATATAGCCAGTCAAAACCTGGAGAAAGGAAGTGGTGGTTCCCTCTCTTACCATTATGAAAATTTGGGAAGAAGTATTTCCATAACAATATGTGCAAGGCAGTGCAATCTCTATTCAGCATGACAAGAATCTATGCCTGAAACACTAAGAAATAATCTTCTGATGGATCTCTTAACAGTTCAAATCAAGACAGAAATGCCTTCCAGAAGCTCAAAAATTCTGCCTTAGTCAGGTGCAAGTCACTTACCTCAGTCCAAGCAAAACTATCTGCGATTAAACAGCTTATGATGAATCTGCTAGATTTTTCATTGTTGTTGTTTTGATTTGGTTTTTGTTTTTTAATGAATGACCTATTCTGAGCTTAAGCTCCATTAATGTATGAATCTAGGAAGGAAGGAAAGCCAGATCAATGCCTCTCCACTGAAAACACTAGAAGAGGTCTTTTAAGCAAGCTAGTGCATGCTTTACTATCTTTCATGGTGGTGGGCTTGGTTTTTTTTTGTTTGTTTTGTTTTTGTTTTCAGCATAGTAATATCTGGAATGGAAAAAAAATGGAATATCTCCAAACATTTCCACTTTCTTCTTTGGTAATAATACTGAGGAAAGATTGACCCTCCACAACAACTGAAACATACTCAAGCACTTCTTTACAAGTGTGCCTTTCTACTTCCGTGCAATCAGGGAGAAAAAATGTTGATTCTTAGAGTAGTAGTAAAGACCTTATAATAGCTTTCTAATTAACAAACATGTTTATGTTGTGTTTCTTCTAATCAGTGCATTACAGTAATAAGTACAGAAAATAAAACTGTGATTGCACAGATTTAAATTACAAGTGGTGGTAAATTAGGGTGCTCTTAGGATTTGGGGCAAAAATCACTGAATTTATTGAATCTCCTTAGATTTCGGCAGGCTTTGGCTGAGTTTAAAGATATTAAAATGCATTTGTTATTAAAATTGTGTTCAATACAGTAGTATGCAAATGCTGTGATTTGTTAATATTACACAAACGCTCAGTTCCAATCACGCTCCTCTTGAAGTCTTGTAATACAATTTCTGTAGACATCAATAAAAATACGTCTGGGTTATCCATTTTTAATTGCATTGTATACAAGTATTACAGAAGAATGCAATACAGTATTCACAAAAATCAAAGAGGCTTCTATGAAACCTACAAAAAGCAGCACAGAATCAATGAAGTAAAAGCAATATTTCAAAAAATACTAAATTAGATTTGGCAGTTTTGGAAAACAGTATTGAAAAAAAAATAAGACAAATGAATTGGCACAGTTTAACAACCTAATTTCTAAGTGCACTTTATAATAACTCTCCTTACAAGCTGCTGTTTTCCCAGAAGATGATGACAAAAAGCCTCATTAGAACACCACTGTTTTGTAGTGACAGGTTTTATTGCATCGCCAGCTGTGAATCTAAAAAAAAAAAAAAAACCTCCCCCAAAAAACTATAAAGGTTCCTAAAAACCCTGTTTTCTTTTATCATCAAAAAATAGCAACATAGCACTTCCATATGTTTGTGAATACCTACAACTCTAGTTTTAAAAAAAATAGAAGTTAAAGAAAAGTGATTTTTGTTTTATCTCAAAAATAATGTAAAGAAACATTTATTAACGAGATATTTCAATGACCAGAGAGATATGTACAATGTGATAGACTTGAGTCTAATCCTGCAAATATGTTCATGACTGCAGACTTGAATACCTGTTGATCCTGCTCATTTGAGCACAAATGAGTAAGTGTAATTAGGGACTGGCAGGGTCAGGCTCTTAGCTTCACAGCTTCACATAAACCTTTCCACAATCTGTTCTGGGCTAAAAAGTATAGATACAGTATATACTCTGTATACTGTTGTGTTTTTTTTTTAAAACAGTGTTCTACAGCTATCACCCTGTTATTGCTAGACTAAAAATGAACATCTGGAACAACTGACATTAATCATAAAGGATAAAATTGAGATGCAGCTTCTGATGACTGGATTTCCACTTGAGCCATTTTAAATTGGGTACACTGCAGCCATTTGCGGAGCACAGACGAGCTATTGTTCATTTGTCCTGACCCTTGTAACATTCTTAGGCTGTGATGGTTGACATTGCTCTGGATGGCTTGGAGGCGTAGCTGGAGTCCAGCAGATAAATGCTGTTGAAATAATGCAAAACATTTAGTTTCTCTAATGTACTCTAATGTAGTAAATGTACCTATTGTCATCAAGTGGTGGTTGTTGGTCAGGGAAAGTTCCTCCACTGCCCCAATGTCACCTTTCTTTCTTCCACAGCCTGCACTGCGGCATTGTCATGAAGGACAAATATGCCTACAAAATCACCAGGTTTATCAAAACCAACTACATACTTAGGCTACATCCAGCACCTTTATTCCCATTAATAAAATTCTTGAGTGGCAAGCCACACTGGCCCACCTCACTCTTCCTTACAAACAGGGACAGCAGGCACAGTCTTACCCAAGTAGTCCCACAATATATGATACATATATATATACATATATACACACACACACACATGTATATGTATGCATAAAAATATATTCACTTGTATATGTAACAAAAATCCATCTTCTGAGTCAAGACTCCCCATCATTATTTGTGAGGGAAGTTTCAAACCCCAAACACAAAAATCAACTGGCAACTACCATCTCAGTGAACAGTGTGGAAAGGCTGGGCCGCAGAACCTGGTTATTTGAAAGTGTTTCAAAAGAAAAGCAGAGAACAGCACTGAGTACAGGGCAAGTACCGTAGCTGATGCTCTGTGTATGCTCACACCCAAGACCTTCAGTGCTGAGCTATCCAGTGCATCCGGATGTGCTACAATGATCTATTTTCAGATAGTTTGGAGACCAAGTCTACTGACCTTATTTCCAGAACTTACAGGAATTTGTAACACTGAGAATAAAAGCACAAGTTATTAGAAACAACTTACCTTTAGATTTGACTGTATCATTGGCAACCACATTGGTATTAGCTGTAAGAAGAGATACGTTTTGTTATTATATAAGTGACTGTAAACATGCTCCAGTTACTGTGAGACAGAAGGGTATATCTATCCCATTTAACTGTCAGAATGGACACAGACTGAACCATAAATCTTCAAATGTGGTTATTTTCCAGTGACGTATATGTTTTGGGGCAGATGTCTCTGAGGTAAAGAAGCCAGTTTCCTTTGTCTGCGGCTTGATGAATCACCAGTAGCAATTACTGATAGCCCATTTAAGGATCGCCTTAGACACTGATGAGAGTACAAAATAATAAAAAAGGTGTTAAAGGAAATCACTTCTTATTTTCCTGTGAGGGTGTTTTTGTATGCGTTAAGTGAGCAATATTGGAATGAATACAGTATATGTTCTGCATTGTGAAGTGCACATCAAGAACTGAAAAAACGTAGAGCAGAAGTTCTATTAATAAGACAGATATTTAAATGGCAATCAGCATTTTATAAACCACTAGTCAGTGTCACTGCTTCATTGCAGAATGTGACCTGTAGTCCTGGAAACACAGACAAACTCTCCTAAATATCCAAAATGACAAGGCAAGAGGGTCTGGCAATCTGTCACCCATGGCTGATATTTATTTCAGTCTCCTGCCCTTCAGAGAACTTTTATTTCTGAGTAAGCATAACATGACAAGCTTCTGGAAGACAGACGGGCATTTCTAGCAAAAGTATTCATGTTATCCAATATTAATTTAACCACTGAGGTTATTGTTCTAAAATGTTCCTCCAAATGGCATCAAAATTTGCAATTTGCCAATTAAGCTACCGGGAGCTGCAAGTTAAACCTAATCACTATTGACAACATTAGATAAAGTGCTGTTTCCCTTGTGCAAGGAATGATAATTGTTTCAATTTCACTGCTGTTTTGCTAGAGAATCATATGCAGCTCTGTCAGGACTGATTACTTAGCCTACCAAATGAAGAACCATATTCAAACCTCAGCATTAACAGAAAGATGAATGCCAAAACAGCTGGAATGCAGCCAGAAGCAGTAGATGTGTGAGTTCTGTGTATCATTCTGTGGACTCTCACACCAAATGAAGTGCTTAGTAAGGTCCAGAGACCCCAGGTCAAGATGTGGTTTTTGGAGCGGTGGGAATAGGTACATGTAGTGAGAAGCCATGTTCCACGCCCCCCTGCGATCAGAAATGTCACTTAAACTTTCATCCAGCATTAATGGAGCTAGCCAGTGGGGACAGGACTGGTGTCAGAAACATGGCAAGCAAGAAGGAAGCTAGGCAGAAAACCCAGGAAAGGGAATTCCTCGGGGTCAAGGTACTCTTTTGCATCTGAACCAATTGTCTGGACGTCTTTTACAGTCAGTTGGGAGAAATACACATTTCTCACACCTACTTTGGAACAAGACAGATATCTAAAGCAGATAAAGATGAATCATGACGTAAAAATAAATGTTGTATCTATTGACTAAAAAGGGTTTTCTAAGGAACTAGCTCACATTGATATTTATGCTGTAAAAGTCTAAGGTCAGGTACGACTACTGTCATCCTGCACCACTTCTGTCTTTCAGGATCCAGACACACTTAGGGAAACTAAACATCCCACTGCAGGAACAAGAAAGCAAACCTACAGCTGCCAGTTAGATGAATAAGACAGAAGAAATTTTTATTGAAGTGCTTCAGTTTTATGACCTAATCCACAGCCAGCCTTTTTCACACAAAGGAGTAACACATAAAGCTAGTCAGAAAAAAGCAGCTGGGAGAACACACTGCTGTCAGACACTGTCAATTTTTTGGAATTGATATTTATAATATTCATGATGGGGTATGCCTACCTTTACAAAGATAGTGGAGTTGCATTCCTGTAAAGCCTCCATTAAACTAATCACATGTAGACACACCATTTCCACCATCTTGAAAAAAAAAATAAAGCACAAAAACAAATTAATGTCCAGTGTTGTACACTAAGACACCAATCTCTAAAAAGAATCTTGTTTTATTTGCTTGGCAGTTATAATGAATCACTAGATGTGTATTTAACATCTACACATAAGATTAAGTATTACATGTACATACAAGGCATATTTTTCTTTATTTAGTTTTCCCCTGATACAGCAGCACTTGGTAAATATTTCAAAGTATTTAGTGCATTTTAATTCCTATCACACATCAAAACAAGTTGCCTTCAGCTTTCTTCGTTTCAGACATCATAAATTCTTTTACATGCCTTTGTAGTTCTCATCAATCAAGGTGTCAGAAATTGATATTTTTATTTACTGAATCTGTTGAAAATTAACAGAGCCACAAAAAAAGCATCTTTTTTCCCCTCTCCTATCAAAGACAATTTATTGTTCTGAACTGGCAGCTAGTCCATAATTCTTCCATTTGTACCACGAATTATGACAGATGCAAATATCATTTATTTGGAGGTAGACAGCATTTTATGTTTTATATTATTTAAATTCATAGGTACAAGACAAATACCTTCAGCCAACAGTAAGTACTTACAGTGCCTGCATGAACTGCTTGTACATTCCCCTTGATAATAATAACCTTAGCTTTTATTCATTTTTTTTTTTATCTTCAAAGTGCTTTACAAACACTAACTAATTAACCTCATAACACCCGTGTGAGATAGGCAAGTATTATTATCACATTTCACAGAGCAAGTACTGAGGCAGATAGTTTAATAACTTGCACTAAAGACACATAATGAGACACTTTCCCAGAATAAGGGTTGTAACTTGGGACTTCCAGGTCATATTCTTGTCCTAAGGGTTGACATTTCCTTTTGCGTCTGACTAAACAACTGTCTAGTTAGTAGCACAATGCACAGCTCCCATTCGGAGGATAAAATATCATTTAAACACAACTTTAGGTGGTCCTTGCCTAATATAGACAAGACACAAGGAAAGGGTGAACACTTCCCTTTCAAACTTTATCTCTAGGGATGCCCTCTTCAAGTCATTCACTGCTCAAAAATGTTTCCAGAGATGTCTATGTGGCTTATTTCTGTTGAGTAACTAATGGGTTATGAGTAGTCAAATATCAGCAATGTTTGCTTTTCACCATTGTGTAGTAAAAAATATTGAAATGGTTATTCACAGAATTATCCTAAAACAGTTGCTCTTGTAAGGCAGAGTAAGATAAAACAATAGGGCCAATGTGAAAAGTAGGAAGATATATAAAATGGGACTTGTAGAAGAGAAGTAGGATGAGACTTGAAGCAGGGAGCCCTTAAACAACAAGCAGTGACTAGCTCTTGAATGCCATGACCCTGTTTCTGGCAGATCCTGGCTATATATACAAATCCTGTCTCAGGTCCACTGCAAGGTTAAACCACCACTAATTAGCTTTTGCTTTAGTTTATCAAACACATCAAAGTTGCTTTAGAAAGTTATTCAGCATCTGATGTATTCCACTGAAATATGGAAGCAAAGCCAAGCCCTCTGAGTTTAATCTGTACCAAATCTGTGCACAGCATCTGACTCACCACTTTGTTATGTGCCATTAGCTGTAGGATGCTAGGTGTCACTCGGCTCCAGAACTCCAGGGCTGTAAGGATTGCTGTAAAGCTAAATTCATTCTGATTCTGGACTGTCGGAGCTACTGCCGTTTGTTCACAATACACTGTCCAGAGCTGAGCAAATATAAATGCATGGAAGAGGGAACACATGTGCAGAACAGATGTCTGTAGAAATAGAAAAGAGAGGACAATGTTTATTGGAATAAGTGTATTCGGGTATACTGCAGAAGCTTTCATCGAAGTACTCCTCTGTAATGCATTGCACTGTGCAGTCCTGCCCCTCATTCCAGAATGTTTTCCTCTGATTACGAACTAACCAAGGATGTTTGATAACATCTTCTCCATGTTTAAAAACTGTTTTTATATCTAGAAACTAAAAACTACACTTATAAACACAGTCCCATGCAATCTTAATATATGACATTAAGGTCAGTCCCTTTAAAGAAGAGGTTAGTTTTGCAGAAAAGCGACTCAGAACTTGTCCTGAGACTTTCTTGATGGAAAATTCCCACCACCATCTGTAGAAGGCCTGGAGGCTGGGACATGTATGTCTGCATTTCAAAGATGCTGTTGGGGTACATCAGTAAGTCTGATCACCTGCAAGGAAGGATATCATACAAAGTACATCATCTTACACCTGTCATCCATTTCTATCTTGCTGGGACACAACTGCTCTCAGTCCATGTAAAGCTAACAGAGAATTCATCCTGCATACTCAAGCATGACTTGGCTAGTAAGTGTCATATTTTGTGATGTCTGAGCCTCCAAAAGTGCTGGACATTAACTACTCCATTATAAGAAAGATGTTGCTGGTCAGAGATATTTTCCTCAGTTTAATACTGCAACAGTGATTCATGCTCTGTGGCAGTATGAGTGCACCAAACATTGCAATGGTTGCTTGGTAACTGGAAAGAGGTATTTGAAAGAGAAAAAAAAAAGAGCCAGAAGACATGAATGGAAGCACCAGTGTCCTGGTTGGGTGAGGGGAAAGAAAGGGAGGATTTTAAGTATCAGACAAATGTGTGATCATTCTGCTTCTGTAGTTAATAAAATCCTGGTTGGTGTCGGAGTACTGCTATATCTGTGTTAAGCTACTGTTGCAAATTGCTTACGGTTTGCAATAACACTTCTTGTCAAGAGCACCTTCAGAAAAATAAAAAGTTGTGCTTGAACCATCACAGTTTGTAATTGACTCACAGCATTTATAGGTTATCCAATACTACTATACACGCAGAAAAGAATAAGCAATTCTCTAGAGATTTGCTACAGAGACGGTCATTGCTAAGGGTTCAGTTTGGAACTCAGTTTTTCCTTCCTTATTCCTGTGCTGAGATATTTTGAAAAAGTTGAATCTCAAACTTACTTGTAGTGATTTCATCATCAGTTTTCTATGCATGAAGAGCTAGCTATGTCAGAAAAATGATAGATTCTTTTTTCCCTTGATTTCAGCTTTTAATAATATTTTACCCCTCTTTTTTTCTTAGGAAGAAATAAATACTCCCATGTTGTCCGCTTTAATCCAGTGGGATCTTTTCTTATAAAATAAAAAAGGCAAACAGTTCTAAAACTCTCAAAACTGTATTAGTGGATTACTTCAGAAACGCAGTCCATGGGATACTGTGCTGGAAATACAAGCCGTTTTAAACAGGACATGAGTTTACATGATTTAGTTTTGACGATATTTAGAAAAGTTTAAAATTTCACATCACAATAAAAATACAAGTCAGTGATAAATATTTTTCAATAGTAAGGCCAGTATATACCACATCTCCTCTTAAAACACAGAATCCCTTACCTTCGATTGCTCTGGAAACCCAATCAGAATAACAATAAGGTGGTCAGCAATTTGTGAACCTGCATCCAGTGGAATAGGCATGCAAGATGATGGAGAATTTGGACAGACAACATTGTGTGTCAGAGACCCCAGGAGTAGCCAGGACAGCAAACGAATATGTGAAACACATTCTATGAACTCTTTGGGCCTGTCAAGAAAGAGCGGATTTTATAATGCTGCAAAGTTTTCTATTTTTCCCCAAAACAAAGAGCCTCTTTAAACACTTTGCAGATGCAGTCTTAAGTGTGCTGGAAGCACAAATCATTGGCAGAACTTACAAGAAGACCAGAACCACAAAGAACTTAGTGGACTTGACAACCTTTAACAAGTCCAACAGAACACGCTTGGTGGGCTGGGCCTAAGAAATGGTTTCTATGAAAGACTAGAACATGCACAGTCTCACTGGTTCCATACACAGTGATTTTTTACACAGAAATCATCAAATCAGAAGAGCTGCCCAAGTGAAAGTGCTCCTTCCAGGTCCCCTAGGCAGTGTATGGCTCACAAGGCTATGGCAGGAAATTCTTCATTCCATGGCTAGCTTCCGAGACAGGTGCTCTACCTTACTTTTGCTGTGTTGCACTTCTCCACAGGTAAAGTGGAGTTAATTTATCTTCTCCTTAGCCTCTCCTTGGACATTTGGACTGCATGCTTTTAAGGGCAGGGAGGGACTATGCTTTTTTGTGACACTTATTAATTATTCATCTAGTGCAATATTCAATTGTAAAGCAATTGTGCTTAATCAATCTGAAAAGGAATAGTACTTTTCTAGTATCATCTTGTCTATCCCCTTGCTGTTAAAAAATTCAAACTACATACTCATTTGAATTCATAGGCTTAGGAAAATAAATTGATTTTAGATCAAGAAAGCACTACCTAGGAGGTCACTCACTACCGTTATTCATTTCTAATTTCATGTTGTTGTCAAGGACTCACAGAACCAAAGAGGCGTTACATTATTTTTTTTTTTTTTGTATAGACTCTGATAAAAGTGCTCATCTTCAAGTACCTACAGGGTATCACAGGAATTCCTCATCTTCACTTTGGAACATATAATGTAATTTTTACACGTGTGAAATCGAAGCCCAAAGAGATAACAATTCCTTATTTCCAAAACTAGGTATGTACACAGAAGTACATGCAGACATATCTATAGGACTGGAGCCCAAGCAGCCTACTCCCCAGAAGCCTGGGGCAGGAAGTCTGGAACAAAGTTGGGACAAAAATACTGATTTGTTAAAACACAGTCCAGTGGGCTACACTCAAAACATCTCATTTGCTATCACTGTAAGACAAGGGACAGTATTTTGCCATTCTTTTTGATCATAAGACACTGCATACTCTCACAGCAAACAAAAATAACAAACATGTCTTGAAGAGTAGGATTTCTCTCATCTAACTTCACCAGGTGAAGTCAGTATTTTTACCGACACCTCAATAGCTTTACGCTTACAAATCTCACTCATTTGTTCTCAGTAATATCAACGAGCATTTCTCATTTTTCTCCCACCATATTTTATACATGTCTAGGACTGCTCAAGTACTTGCATGTTTTTCACTGTCTGTATCTAGATCAAGAATCAAGTTCATTTCCAGTGAACTCCAGTCAAGTCAAAGGAGTTACTTCCACTGTCTCTTTGGTCTGTACTTTAAAAGTTGCACTGATGACCTCCTCTGGTAAGGATCTGGGAGCTGCTGACCAGCTGTTTCAATGTCCCATGGCCACCACTCCCAAACTATGCATCCTACCTATTCAATCCATCAATAAACAGAATTCCATGAAGATTTCTAATTCATTTTAGTATTCCTTTTTGTAGAAAAGCATCCTCACCCTTGTTGCATTGCAGAAGGAGGATGGTAAAGCCAAGGCAAATATCGGATCACAGCTTTGTTGTCTCTGTGGTTTCCTCGTGTGATTTCCATAGCAGCAATCTGAGCTAAACCAACTTTCAGATGCCCACCAAATGTGTCTTCATGCAGTGGCTGAGAACAAGTCTTCATGTGACTCTGCAAAGCAAAGATCTTATTTCATATCTGAAAAGAATATTCTATTTCACTTCCCTGCAGTTTCTTTCTCAAGGTCTCTACCTGCATCTATAAAACTACAAAACTCAGAAATAGGTTTAAAAAAATTATCCACTCCCTATATTAGTAACAGTATTATGATGCAGCTTTTTCCATGGAGCCCATATTTTCAAGAGACCACACAAAACCTGAATTATACAAAATGAAGAAGCACCTTTTGTACCAGCAAACTCAGCAGCTGGTAAGTACAAACTAATGGTTGCACATCCAGACAGTTTAACTGAAGATCAAAGAATGCAACCGTGTAACAAGGTAGCACTCTGGGCAGGAAATGTCATCTCTGTGTGATATTTCATTTACATGTACAGAAAAGCCATCTATCATTTACCAACAGTATGACCGTGTTGCTCTATTCATTTGCTACAAATGCCTTTAAGCCCTGGAAATATAAGGACTAAACCTTTTACCAAGAAACCTGCATACATTTCTGCCTGGAAAGATAATTATCCTGTTTTGACAGCTGTAAGGAATGTTTCACTGGTGATCCTCGAGATCCTTCAGTACTTGAGCTAACTTTGCATTACCTTCTGTCACTGTACTAACACATGCTGAGTGCACGTGCATACTTAAAAGACAAACATATGCTTTGCACAAGAAAAAACAGGTCATCAGTAATTAAAGTATTATAACAGGATAAAAATCAGTGGTTTGGTAATATCTTATAAAAGATAAGGATCTGACCCCACCAACTTATACTCTCAAAAATCACTTTAAGTCTCTTTCACAAGAAAAAAAGAAACTTATCAGCATGTATATCTAATGATTTTGCTAAAGAGACAGGTATAAAGGATAGACAGGTATGCAGGCAGATATATTCTTCAAAAATAATGGAATTTTCTAACTAAAAACCTACCTGAGCTCTAGCAATTAAAATGTTATCCCCAAGGAAAACAATACAACAATATCAAAAGAAACAGTAAACTGGAATGTGATTATCTTAAGAATTAACATTTATACTTTGCTTATAGTGCAATAGTTAACACACAGGACTGAAAATAATTAACTTCTTTCACAGAGACTATTCTCAGACACACAAAAGACACCAGAAATGAATAAACAATTTTAACTGTTTGCTGAATTCCTATAGAGTGATTTTTCTTTTACATATATTTGTTATATAATAGCATTTAATAACTTTTTCTCAATTTTTGTGTTTTATTTTTTTCTTCTTCAAAACATCGCCCAAAATTTGAAAACCAAGATTAAACTTTTGCTGTTTAATTGCAACTAGTCATACAAAGCATATGACATTCTTTGTCTGAATGCGGTAGTCCAGATGCTGTTGATAATACATACTCATAGCAAGAAATTGTACAACTGGATGATCTTAGGACTCACTTCCTAAGAACACCTATGTGAATAAAACCGAGCAACACAAGTAATTATATTAAATCAGCTTAAAAGAAGTGAATCGAGATGTTGTGAATTTGTTTAAAGTTTTGACTATTTCTGAACTTAGAAACATTTGCAATATTTCCCAACTATCACAGAAGCACATGTAAATTTCCCTAAAGATCCTACCAGAATCCAAAAATTAAAAATCTAAAACTTCTCAAATTCAGCCTTATTACATAAGAGCTGCCTCTTCATTTTCCAAAGACAAAGCTTATTCTTCACAATACATAAAATTACAGTCATTTTTGACTCTGCTAAGTTCAGCTTTTTCTCAGAGTCCTGTATTACATGGACTCATATTATATGGAATCAAATCAAAACAACATAAAATTTAGACCATTTGGTTCTGATTTCATTTTAAATGCTACAGAGTACAAATCCGGGGAGCTTCTTTTCTAATTTCAAAACATAAATGTGACAAACTGGGTAAAGTGTTAATTCACGTCCTAGCTATATCTGGGTGCAAAAATATCATAAATAAATAGTCCTACCAAGAATAAGAAAGCATAAGAAATTAACATATTGGACTTAAGCATTGTAAGAGCATTTCTAAAAATTAGGCTACAGTTCAAGGGAAAAGGGGGTACAAAGAAAAAGTTCAAGTGGGAGAGATCTTTCTACAGAAACTTTTTACAAAGGAGATAGGATAACTTCAAGTATTTACAAATAAATTTTTCCCATTCCCCGTTTCTGTGGAAGTGGCAAACGGGACGTATCTCTGTCTCATTTATGATTTATTTTCCAATCTATTTTGAAAGCAATTCTGAATTGGAAGAGAAATGAGTGAATAGCTTTAAAAAGATACAGTGCAAAGGCAATCCAACTGAGCTTAAAATGATTAATTCGTTCGTACTTTGAAGTATATTTCTAGTCCAGCACAAAAGGCTGCTTCTCTTTATTGCAGAATTTCTTTTAAAGCTCAATGGGATTCAAGGCATAGGGCCAACAGGGTAAGAACTTACAAAACGGTGTTTTGTCCAGAAAAACAAGGTTACTGTGAGTTTCAAGAGATGTCATTTTCAGTTCCTCTGGGATTCTTCCTCCTTTATGGTAAGTAGTATTATCTTGCAGTGAAGTGTACCCTTTGGGGCATGGTGTGGAGTCGAGGGGGCAAGGGGAGAGTGAGCAAGCAAACATGCAAGATAAACCAGTAGGGTAAAAGTTCTAACCTCACTGCTTCATAAAAAAACCTCCAGTATCAAAATCCACTACAGGTTACCATTTTTCCTGTCTTGCCTGTAACAGAAATTTTGTATGAACCCACAGCATGAAACACTCCAGTGTGTTGCCAGTAACTTTTATCAGGATTGGCGCAATAGTAGAGGCCCTTTCAGGGAAACACCATACTAGTTTCTCGGGAAAACAGAAGTGACTAATCTACAACAGCTCTAACACTTAAATAATAAAAATAATAATAATAATAATATAAAGTCAGTCATCCTCAAAGACTTCCAATAGTTTCTTCCATTGGCAGGTTAATTACAGAAAATATATTAAAAACAAAGAGATACACACACACACACATTTTAGATTATGTATGCCCATAACCAACCTTTAATTTGGTCAAGGTATGCATATCTGCAATGAAATCCAGCACTTCCCCAACATATTGCCTCATGCATTCCATTGCTGCTGTTCCACACTGGTAAGAAAAAGAAGTATGTTTAAGCACCATATATAAAAGAAATATGTTTAAGCACCGATTTTTGAATCTCTTAGTGTTTTTTCTCTTTGTTTCTTGTTCACCAGAACACAAGTTCTTGTCTGACTCAAGTTCTTTATTTTACTTTGCAGTTGGATTACTCTACTCAAATTAGGAATAGGCATTCTTTGATGTTTTTCTTCTCACTGTATTTGCCCTCTTATCTGATGATAGCATAAAGATAGACCAAGCACTGTAGCTTCTTCATGCATCATAAAATACTCTTTATCTGTAACAGCAGTGAAAGATCAATTGATGAAACTTTCAATAATATCCTTGTCATGCATCTGAAATTTACAGCAGTCCAGAATCAAAGTCTTAAAAAGTCAATGAGAGTTTAACAACCCAGTTGTTCAACCAGCTGAGCATTTCTGCAAGTAAAACCAATCAGATACAATCCCAGAAAACAAAATTCAATCACAGGCACAGATGCCCTCACAATCACATGAATTATGATGGACAAACAGAGTAAGTGACTGGCTTCATGTATTTTATGTGTAAACATCACTGAAATGAACACTGATGGTATTTGGCACTCTTTTTTTTTTTTTTTTTTTTTTTACACTAACAAAGGTTTTGGGGATATTCCTGTTATGAAGTCATATGGCATTTTAATGTCACTCAAGCTAGTTGCAATTTTCAAAAGAGGATGCATGGGTTACAAGGGATGAATCCAATCCAATTTGACCACAAAGCTGTAAGCATTGAGAAGTGGTCTGTGCCAGAGCAAGAATGACCACAAAGGGAAAACAAAAGGACTCAATGCGATGCTTGTATTCCCACAGTACACATTTTCATAGTTCCTTTCCTAGATCAGTGAAAAATGCCAGTCTGGCCTTCAGCTAGTACAAGACATATCCAAGATGTGCAAAGCAGTCAATTGTATAGAGCTGTCAGATTAAATAAAGGCTTCTGACAGACCAGAGAACCCTGGAGAAAAGCTTTCGGAAGGTGATATGACTGACCCATGAGCCATCATATAATGTTTATATGTTAATAATCTACGGTGAAGATAATTCTAGCTGAATTCAAGGGGAACTAAGAATGTTCAACATTCCTCAACATCAAGTCTATATATGCCTTATTTTTGGGGGCCAAGTGTAAGCAATGCTTAACTTTAGAGGCTATATGATGAAATTATTAGGTGTCTTTCTTCTTAAGGTGGCAAAAAAACCTATTGTACCAAGTCATAGGCTAAGGACAAAATATTGCAAAATGCTTATAGGGGAAAAATATTCTTCTCTGACCTTTATTTAATCACCTGTGCTTTGAAACACAGAAACACAAAACTATCTGAGTATACAAATGAATCAAATTTAGTTTTGATCACAGAAGTATTAAACCATAATTGAGTTTTAGTGGCTGAAATTTGAAAAAAACTGTTAGTGTTCTATTTTTATGGAACTGATCTGATTGCTTCTAATTTTTCTACGTTAGTATCCATCTGCACGGTGTTGAACTATAACACCTTCTGGCTTTTCAAATGCTATGCATGTCAGTTCCCTTGACAGAATAAAAAACAATAAAATAAGGTCACTGATAGCATATCCTCCATCCAGTTTATGCGGAGTAAGGACCCCACATGGGCTCTATATTATTGAGTGACATAATTATAAAAGATACTATACTCAAACGTCTGAATAAAAATGTTCTCGTGCAAGACTTCTCCCCAGCCTTTTGTTTCATTCAAGGTTCTCTATGATTTCTTCTGAAATGATCACTTTCCTATCATACCTTGTAAAAGCTATTTAAAGATGTTATCTCTATCTATTTAAACCAAATTAAAACTTTCCACTGGGAGGAAAGATATGAATTTAAACAAAACAAAACAAACAAAACAAAATAAAATAAAATAAAAACACACACACAAAAAAACCACTTCAGAAGGTATATAGGAAAAGACCTGATAGATCACCCCTAAAACTGTCAAACACATGTACGGAAACAGGTCTTGGTCTGGCTGGGATGGAGTTAGCTTTCGCTGCAGTGTCCCATATAGTGCTGTGCTCTGCACCTGCAGCTAAAACAGCCCTGACAGCACACCAATGCTTTGTTTGTAGCTGAGCAGGGCTGGCACAGGAACAAGACTCTCTCCAAACCCCAAAAAGTCTGGGGATGGGCAAGAAGTGGGGAAAGGACATCGCCAGGGCTGACCTAAACCAACCAAAGGGATATTCCATGCCATACCGTGTCACAGTCAGCAATAAAAGGTGGGAAAGGGGAAGAAAAGGGGAGGCACTCACTATGAAGACCCCAAACAACCACTATACGTATTGAGGCACTGCTTCCCAGGCATGGCCAAACATCACTTATCGATGGGAAGCAGACAATAATTGTGGGTTTCTTTCCTCTTTGCTTCTGTGTGGCACTTACTCTTTTTTCCCATCTCTTTTCCCTTTAATTAAATTATCCTCATCTCAGCTGCCTCAGGCCTTTTTCTTTCCATCCTACTTTCTTCTCCCCCTCTTCTTTTGAGGAGGGGGAGCAAGAGAGCAGTTGTGGCTGAGATTAACTGCAGGGTAAAACAACCACTGGCTATACCTCATTCAGCTGTTGGGGTATTCAGTGACATGTCATGGAAGGAGTCAAGCCCTCCAACTGTGCTACTTCCTTGCACATTCACCAGCCATGTTTTCAACACCTAAGCAATGATAAGCATTGATAATTCAACCACATTCATCAGTAGGATATATATGAATGCCTTATCTTACCAGAAAAATGCCATTAACTCAAATTTTTAACCAAGTTATCTTTTGCTAGAATGGAGGCAATGGCTTGTAGTTTCCCACTCTGATGCCATTTTTTGAGGCACTCAGCTTGTCTGTTCTCCAAATTTTGTCTTCTTGAGCACAGGCTCCAGCTAAAGGCAGACATATGACTTACGATTATTAGTGAGAGTAAGGGAAGCAGTATCATGTCCAAAACTTTTCAACATTAATAAAAAGGAAAAGGTGTATCAACTTCTGCCTGCAATATACCTTGCTAGCCAGGGGAGAAATAAAAAGAACATTCAAACGAAGCATAATGAGCTAAGACATATTTTTAAAAGCCAAAACTAAGAGATGTTTGATTCAGTACTTACTCCAGGCATAGAGGCAATCATCTGTTTATGCAAGATTGTTGACTCAGCTAGTTTAGTTCCAGCATCTGCACAAACAAACTAAGAAGAAATTAAAGATGAGTTATTTTTGAATTATTTGTGGAGGAACCTGAAAACCCTAATAAGTTATTCATGACTTCGTTACAATCACTTCAGATCTCTTCGTGCTTATATTTGTCGTAATTTGCCCTTAGAGCTCTCTTCCTTTATAAAGAATTCAGTTTGCTCACTGTTATAAATGAGACAATTTTAATGAAAAAAATTGACTTTTATGTGCTTGATGAACATGTATATGCTGTGCAGAAGCAACTTTAAGAATATTACGTAATAAATCAAGTTTTCCTTTATAGGCATAAATATTTATCTTTGCCATTCCTTGGATATATACGATCATAGAATCCTTTAGGTTAGAAAAGACCTCTAAGACCATCAAGTCCAACTGTTAACCTAGCAATGCCAAGTCTACCACTAAACCATAACACTAGGCACCTCATCTACACATCTTTTAAATACCTCCAGGGATGGTAACTCAACCACTTCTCTGGGCAGCCTGTTCCAATGCCACACTACCCTCTCAGAGAAGAATTTTTTTATAATATCCAACCTAAACCACCCTTGGCACAACTTGAGGCCATTTTCTCCTGTCCTATCACTTGCTGCTTGGGAGTAGAGACTGACCTCCAACTCCTCTTTCATTACTGTTTAAAACAAGATATAGGAAAGCAAGGCAGCATGCCATGTTCTTTACTGTGATTACAATGCTTTCATTTCAATGAAGTTCTACAATGATTTAATCAATTAATTTAACCAATTCATCAATGATTTAATATGAACACACTGGTATAGTGCAGTTTAGCACAATAAAAGCAAAAAAAAAAAATCCATACTGTTTCTGAGACAAGATCAGCATCATTCTGTTATATCTAAATACCTCTTAATTAGTTTTCCTATGTTTTTATTTTCCTTGCTTTCCTTTTTTAACTCTATTTCAAATCTCTTGCCCCAAAATCTCTGATGTCCACATCACCCATACATTAGATTTACCATTACTGTTATTTAATCTTTATAAGCTTCAGTAATGTATTTGACACCACTCAGATGATGTGCTTGTGCCTAAATTTGTTGTGCTAATACTGTATTTGCAGTTGAGCAATATCTGTCCATGATGATGCAAAGTAACTTTCTAACAAAGAGAATACGGCAAAGAACTTATAAGCTAAGGTATAAGCCTTAATTTTCTTTCTTGAGAATGAATACTGTGGTACACAAACTGAGACAGATCTGACTACACAATATACTTTACAATTGTCTAATGCATGCATTAGCAGTGTTCTCAATGACTGGAACTCTTTTTGAAAATATGTCAAATATACTTCACAGACCTAGAATTTATTCTTGTACTTCCACAACCTTTACCTTTCAATGATAGATTTATTCTGAACTTAGACTGCCTACTGAGACTTGGAAACAACTCATGTATCAAGGCTATGTCTTGACCAAGAGTCTGTTCTTTGGGATAAATACCAGAAAGACATACCTGAGTTTAGATTAATAATCTAATTAGGTATCCTCAGACATAGGCCTGGCTCCAGTAGACTCTTCTTTTGCTTAGAAATTATTTTTCACCAGAATAAGCCAAACAAAAATAAAATAAGAATCTGACTCATATTTCAGTTGAGAGGTGGCCTGGCACTCTTCTTACCAGAGCCGTAATCATTACTTAGAAAGGAAAAGAAAGCCTTAGGGTTATGGGCTATGTCAATCCAGTCTTTGTCTTAGTTTAAGCAGTAACCATGACTCTCCACTTCTCTTTAAACAGAAGACCCATTAATGGACTTATGCAAATAGATGACAGATTTTCTCCTAATGCTGTCTGTATCAGAAAGAGCAATCCTGATGCTGGGTCTGTTGGAGAATAGATATGCTGTTTTGCTGTGTGAAGGATTTCTCAGTCAATCATTTGCAGGTAGATTAGGGTTCCCTTGTACTACAACAAGATGCAAAAAAAGCAACAAAATTCCCTGAATAATCTGGTTGAGTATATTTAGCATTCAACAGTGAATTCATTGTGCTGCTACAGACATTATACAGCACTAAACATAGAAGTAAAAAAAAATAAATAAAAAAAAACATTGCCAAAGAGAAATGTCATTTATTTCAGACATTTTCTTTTAAGAACAATAACAAGAAACAGCAGCAGCAGCCAAAAGAACTTCTACTGGTTTCCTGCAAGCTTTCTATATTTTTTGCACAAAGGAGTTTGGGTTAAACAAGATATTGATTTATATGTGAAAAACAGCTGACAAACTCCATTCCATTTCTAATGAACAATCAGGCCTTGCTTAGTTTATCTTTCTCATCATTTGACTACCAGGTCCAAGGATCCTTCCTCAAGTCACAATGCAGTCAAGAGAGGATAGGCAAAACAGACTCAAAACATGCATTTCTTTCATTTCCAGTCCAATTCACTGTCATTTATGTTGGCTGCTACTACAAATACTCCAAGGTGTTAAAATGTTACTGTCAAGAGATTCAATGCCAGCAATGTGTAAAGAAAATAGGAAAAAAAAGTATTCCCACACTGCAAAAACATGAGGAATGGGCAATGCATCTTCCTAACGTTGTCTGATGAGCTACAGATGGAGCATAATGTTCAGGTGGGAATGTCTGTGGAATGAAGTGAATTACCTATATAATAATTTATCTGTATGATATCTCTATTCATAATCAGAGTTGTAAAAGTATATATTCCTAGCAATGTATTATATGTAACTTTAAATCCTTCTGGTCAGTAATTAGCAGACCAGATCTTCACAAATACATAAATTGGAACCACAAGATTTACACTGATTTACAGTAGCAGAAGGTCTGGCTGAAAATAGGAGTCATCTAATCAAAACAGGTCAGATACAGTGAACCTTAGGGACTGACTGAACAAACAAGTCCTAATGAGACTAATATAATTTAAAGTCAGTGAAAATCCTGAAGACGTACACTGATGAAATATGAGCACAAGAACAGTACTGGGAATCAAAATGCTGGGTGAAGCTGTTCCTATGGAAACCCATGGAAGAGCAGCAGGTACATGATGGCCTTCATTGGCTAAGACAAACCAAGGAGACAGACTTTTTGTGCCCATTATCATCCAGGATAGCTATGCAGGATTGGGATAATCTGGTTAAAATTCTCATTCTTTGTAAAGTGGGCTAAAGTTACTCTCATCTTAGCATTGATGTCACCAATCACCCTGATAGCACCATATAATCTGGAATCAATGTGGGTGTCAAATGTACATTCCTAGGAACTCCTTTGTTAGACAGCCCACAACTGATCTATCATTAAAATAAAGTTCTATCTCCTTTGTTATTTTGAACATTTTGACTGAATCTCTGTATTCTCTATGCTCTGTCTGCACACAATCTCGTATAGAGGCTAACATGTTCGTGGATAAGGGACTGTCTTGGAAATGAAAACCATTTCCGTTTGGTACTATATTAACTCTGGTACAGTTTTATGGATTCAAAATCAGACAATGTGAATGAATATTGTAGAGGCCTTGCATGGTAAAGAGGTAAGCAAAGCCTTCCATTCCATTAATGACACCAAAGAAAATTAAAATAATTAATACACCTTAAGCACTGTGGTAATTTGAGAAACCTGCTAGTAAAAACAAATATATATCTAAGTGGTTACTGTGGTATTCAAATTCAAGAGGCTGTTGAATGTTTCAGACCACACACTACTGAGAGCTGCCAATTTGCACAGGCAATGGACGAAGTAATCATCATGCCTCCAGTAGGCATCCATGGCAGGTGGTCTGAACACAACTCCTGTTCTTTACCATTGACTGAACAAAAACAGAAGCTGGCTGCTTTGGATAGCAGGAAATATGACTTACTTCATTAGCCTCTGAAATATTATATACGACATTTACAGCCACATTGGATCCTGTTGTGGAAGGTATGAATGGCATCCCAAAGTCAATGTAGCATATGGGAACAGTGCTAGGAGGAAAGTCCAGGCAATTATCATTTTACCTTTACTTCCAGCATGTAAGAGAAAGTTTTCTTTACTGACTCTATCAGGTGATTGACTGAATGTTAAGGACAAGTGTTTACCAGTTAAATTCTACTGCCAAGACTGAAGCAGTATGTTTGCATTCCCAAATGAGGAATTCAGGATTGACTGGACTGTGAAAATTAAGCTTCCCTGTCACCTTCACCATAGGACTGAGCTGTGCAAAATAATGGAGCAGTGCAAAAAAGTTACTTTATACTGCAATCTAGGAAAAGTCAGCTCAAGTTAAACACTGAAGCACATGTAATCAAGCTGTATCACTACAGCTTAAGACAGAAAGAGGTAGGTGGTTAAGTTATTTGAATTTGATGGTCTTGGCTGGGAATGAAAATAGAAAGTCTAAGAAAAAAAAAAACAAGCAAGCAAGCAAACTGTGGGAGTCTTAACAGTATGCACCTATGGTTACAAATGTAACTAGATTCACATTTTAAAAAGTGTTTCCCCTGACATTGCTGGTACTTTCTGCAACCATGTTGGACTTGAAAATTCTTTTTGCTGAATTTTAGCTAAGACAGAATCTATGTGAGAATAACATGAGGCAGATCTCCTGTACCTGCACCAACAGCAAGAGATTCATGTCTGGTAAGGGTGACTTTAACTTCAGTGCCTGTAGCAATTCCAATATGACACTGCGTGTCAAGTAGAATTTGTCCCTTTCCTACAAAAGAAAAAAAAAGAATTATGAATGTCATGAAGTTCACTGACACCCACTAGTAAACCACAACAATAGTTTTTATCTAAATTCAAAAATGAAGTAATAGAAGTGTACTTTTTGTTCCTATCTTACAAAAAGGCTGACATCATTCATCATTTATGCAATTCTACGGATCAGGTGGAATGGACATAAACAAGAATATGTGTATGATTCTTGCTCGACTTTGCAAGATATTTCACAAGAAACAGACAGACAGTTCTACAGCCCAGGCATGCACGGTAGATCACACTGCATAGTTACATACAAAGAGAGAAGGAAAAGCAGCAAGGATTGACATAGGAGAACAAAACTGGCAATAGTATTTAGCATTATTCTTTCATTAAACCTGCTAAAAAAGGTCTAGATTTTACCATGTATTTTACAGTTGTCATTCCCCTTAAAATAAGGTTGTCTGCAGCAAGCAGTACTTTTCCACTTACATAATAAAATCTATCTTGGCTACAGCTGCTACAACAGAAACATTTTAAAACACATGGGGGAAAATCAGCCAATGGAGATTAGACCACAGAAGCCTAAGAGCAGAGTTGTAGAGCTGAAACAGCAAGGAGGTGCAAGAGATAAGAGGAGCCTGTTACACATCATACTTTGACGTTCTGACTTTAAAAGATAAGATAAAAATGTGGAACAAATGCATAGCCTGCTACTGACCATAGCAACTCAAACATTTTGATCAGCTGACAGACTTATACCGAGCTCTCTTTCAAATGACCATTAGAGAAGAAAAAAATGTCTAATAAAGAGAGCGTATCCAAAATGAGATAAAGATTTAAAGCTTAGCATCTTTTATCTTGTAAATCTCATGCATTTGTCTCCTCACTTGAATAAGTTAAATGCCTGTAACTTTTCTCTTAATCAGGGCCTCATTTCCTGCAAAATGGAGTAATGCCGGCCTTTTCCTCTAGGAAGTCGTGCAAGGTTTAATTAGTGAGGGTCAGTTTGAAGTCCTTCTCCAGCTGCACACAGTAACAAGCTCAACTAAAAGGGAAGGAGTTGGAGGAGGTGGGTGGCTGGAAGTAAGACTGAGCTTTGGTTGCTGTAAACCTAAGTTCCTCAGAAAGTTGATGTCACCACATTTTATCTGGGTAGCACACAGCCAAACAAAGCTTACAGGAACACTGAGTGCCTCCCACGGCATCCACATGCCTTTTAATGAAAGCAGGTTTTAAATATCAGCCTTTGGATTGAAAGAAGGCACCAAAACAACATAATGGCATGTCTGTCATGGAGATTACGATGCCAGTCTGTGATTCAAAAGACCTGACTTCACGCTCCTGTTTTGCCCAACACAAGCAGAATTTTGATCTTCAATTACATTGACTGTGGTCAGGTAACACACAAGCTGATGGAACGACCCCACACTGCGGTGGTGCTTCTCTGAACACGCTGCAGCAGTCAAGGCTGCTGAACTTAACAGAAAGCTAAGGCTCCAAGGTATTTAAAAAAAGAAAAAAAAGTCCATTCTTTTACAGCAGCAGCAAATGCTGGATCAGTGCAGCTGTATTATGAAACAATGTCTTGAGGGGACAAGTACTCAAGTCACAAATCCCACATGCATGAATGGTGCTCTGATCTTATTATGTCCCCAGGAGCTCATCGCCAACAAGGCCATAGGCAGATGCCACAAGAAGAAGAAAAACAGGGCAAGCATGTATAATTCCCGCTATCACTCTCATAGCCAGTAACTATTTTTTGCTCAGGGAACTTCTGAGGTCAGTGTCGCTTCTGTATAATCCTTAACTCTCAGTGGACTTCTCTTCCACATGTGTCCACTGACCTCTTGCACCATGTCAACTTTTAGCACCAATTATTTGGCAAGGGGTCATTGTTTGAAAAGCCACTTCCTTTTACTTGCTTTGACATTGGTTCCTACTAACTTAATATGTTCTTGTACTGGGCAGGCATGAAATTACCCACCCCTGCCTGGGTCACTTGTGACCTTACAGACCTCTGTCACATTCCCATCGGTTGTTGCTTTTTCAGATCGAAGAGCCCTGACTTAGTTGTTTTTTATAGGGAGTTTACTCCATGGTTTGATCTGTCTTGTGTCCCTTATCTGAACTTTCTCCAGTTTTACTACATCCTTTCTGGGCGTGGGGAACCAGAATGGTGCACAGTACTCAAGGTGCAAGGGGACCCTGATGACCCGCTAGAACATATATTCCCCAGCAAGAGTGACCCTTCCTACTGTCACATGCCTTCATAGTCCTGAGTCACACAACACAATGCCTTGCCCAGACAGTTGACAACTGCATCCCCCAAAACAATGGACAGAATTTCCTATCAATAATCCAGTACAGCAGCCTGCACATACTGGAAAAGAGGTAAAAATCTTGTCAAAAGAGATCAGCCATTTCACAGGCTAACAGCTGTACTACACAGGATGCAATTGGGCCATCATAAATTGCTTTGTCAGAACACTGGGGAGGAAACACAGACTTCACAAATCCCAGCTTTCCTTGTCTGTAAGGATAATACAACAGTAAGCAGACTTCTTCTCAAACTACTCTTATCTCACTGTCTAAATTCCCAATGTTTGTTCAGCACAGGCACTGCACAGACAGATTAAGGAAAATCAAGCAAAATGTTTTTCAACATCTGACCTCTTGCTTCCTGCACTGTAAATTGGGAGTGATGACACTGCAGTCATGACCCAGAGTACCCCTCCTACTGATGTCTCCTCATTCTTATCATTCTGAAGGTGATAACTATGTATAAACTATGTTTTTACATACTTTAAGAACTCTATATTCTGCCACAGCTCGGTAAAGTGGCATAAGTTCCATGAGAACAAGGCCCGGAGGAATCATGTGTGTAAACCTGGAACCAAAGAGTCAAGATTGCAACCCCTTTAGTTTCTCCGTTCAGCCAAAGTAACCTCCTCAAATGTCTATGCATTCCTATAAAACAAATGCCTTGCAGCCTTCAAACTATGACTTGCCAGAGGTGTATGTGTAGAATGTGAAGTTTGTTTCTAACAGTATCTCAGTGCCCAGTCTTAGTAATAAGAACAGTAAATTTGGTTTAATGGAGTAGCATGCTACCATCCAAGCAAGCCAGGATAAAGCAAAAGCCCTTTTATTTGCCTGTGTTGCTACTGCAACAATTAAAAATACTGAGGATCTGCCATCTGAATGTTCTTAAAAAAATCAGTATCAAAATCTTCCCATGTACAATTCAGTGGCATACTGCGTTTATTTAATTAGGGCCAACATGTTAGTAGAATGCTAAGTTTAGGTTCAAGCTTCAGCAACTGTAGGAGGTAAGAGAGCCAAAACATGTTCATTTAGGACCTTAAGAGACTTGAGAGGAAAACTGATAAGATAATAACAATCCACAAAAGAGATGATACTCTCAACTGCGAGTTCCAAAGGCACTGAAAAAATCACATTGCTGACCTGGAACAGAAACTCAGACAAGGAAATATCAGATTGATGCGAGTCTTCAGGCTCACCGGCAAGAGACATTCCTGCCATAGGGTGTTAGGAAAATGTTGGTAATAAAAATAAAATAAAGAAAGAAAGATTTGGAGTGGTCGAGCAGCATTGACTTCTATAAAGTACATATTAGAGTGGCTTGTTGTTTGAAAAGAAAAAAGATTCCTTCATAGCATATCTGAAAGTTGTATCATGTTGTGACACGACATCTTGTTCAAGTCAGTACATTCAAAGGTACAAAACAAATAATTAAATCTGAATAGTTTCAGTATTCACAAATGATATTCCTTCTGGAATTCACTTCTACAAGGTATTCTATCACAAACAGCACTGTTTGGTTATAGTGATTTCCACTGTAGAGAAGCACAAATAGCTCAACTAGCCTATTCTTTCTAACAGCAGTAATTAATTTGATATATTTAATGCAAAGCCATGGCAAGCTTTCAGCAATAACAAGGATAATGTAGTGTGGAGTTCCACTAAATTAAGCATTTTGTGGATATAAATTGCAGGAGAACATTCACTAATGATTCCATTTCTGGGTCACCAGGTTGCATTAAACTAAATCAAGAAGGAGTTTTTACCAAGTGCTATAATCCAAGTTTCCTGTGTGCAATTAAGTACTCAATACAGTTATAGAATATTGAACGAGGAAGCATTCAAGAAAAATGTTTTGTGTTTTTTTGTAATACCATGTTTTAATAAAATTTTCTTAAAATAACTGGAACTGTGGAGTTTGACGGGAGTGAAACATTTCCTGTATTTCAAAATTTGCTTTAGAAAGCGTACATGAAACAGTCTTATTAGATCTCAAATGCAATAGCTGCTTCAGTTCTAAACAGGGCTTTTTTTGTTTGTTTGTTTCAGTGAACACCCTTCCCTCATTCTAAGTTAACATTTTTCTCACTTTACTACGCCTTGCCCAAAGCCTGAACTATAGATTTAATTCAAATTACTTCCAATAGCTGAACAGTCTCTTCTGTATTCAGCAATTTTTTTTTCTTTCATAAACTCTTCTCTTTCAAATAAGACAAAAAAGAGAATATTTCCTTACTGTAGTTAAACTTGCAGTTTCTATTTAATGCTTCAAACCATTACACCCAGTGAAAGATTTTTGTGTTGTGGTGCAGGTTTTCTTTGAGTGTCATTGTTTTTTTTCTTCACTGTCTGTCCAGTGATACTTTAAGCCTTACTGACTGAAGTGATGCATGTTCCATTTGTACAATACCGACATAGAAAATCATGTAGCTACATATGAAAGAATGTTTCATGATGATCAATTACTGTTGTACCTTAATCTACATAATGGAGCATACAAGGCCCTAGTAAAAGGTTTGATTGTTTTCTGTGGGTTCTTTGGTTGTTAACTTCTCACCAACTGCTACAAAAATGAACTTGACTAATAACCGAGTGTTCTTTGTATATCGTAGATATACAGACAAGAATCTTTTCAAAGATTCTAAGAATCTTTTTTTAAAGAAACCTTTTTAAAGGTAGACAAGTTCTCTTTTCTTTTCTACACAGTTAACAGCCATGCACTTCAAAGTGAGATACATAATACAGAATAAAACAGGATCTAAGCTGTGAAACTCCTAACTTGGAGTCTTTCACTTTAATCAGCAATCTGTTCCCTCCCCTCATAGCTTTGCTCTGAAGTGGCACTACCAGGAACATTTAAGTTTTTACTGCTGTACAAGTTACGTGGCTAAATCTGTGCACTAGGAAAGATACGACTACTCAGACATTTTAAATCCTGAATGAATACCAACCACCATCTCAACAAGAGAAAAATTTTCAAAAATCATGAAGTCATACTTTTTTTTTTTCTGAGCAATGTTTTCAGCAGGTTCCCTTTATCACTAACTACAGTGGGAATGCGAAACTCAGTATTAATAGGCACTGAATCATCATCCACTACTTGATTAGCCAAACTACATTAAAACTGTTGACATGTCTGAGACTTGACACTGATTTCATCTTTACTTACAAACATCCTACTTGAGGGAAGTAGGACTTTGTCTGTCCTATTTTCAGTGGTCTCTAATGGAAGATATAGTCTCGTTACCTTAGTGAAGGCTCGGTAGCACAAACCACACAGTTCCACCAGGTAGGCCAGAGTGAAGACAGCATTCTGAATTACAAAGCTTAGTAATTTTGAAAAAGGTTCCAGAAGACTCTGCAATGACATGATTTAGGGAAATCAATAACTGTTTGCTCAGCAAAACAAAAAACATTCCAACTTGGAAATGTCTGAATGGAACAGCATCATTATTTTTAGCTCAAAGGCTATTTTGCTGTGATTTACACTGTTTCAGTCAAATTGCTGTTCTATCTAGCATTTGCCTTCATTCTTGTACAACAAATTAGAAGCAACAAATCAGAAAATAGTTTCATCTCTACCACAACGCTATGAGACATCAGAGACTCTATGGTGTTTATGCAGGAAAACCTCACTGACCTCGGTGGAATTGTACTAGTGAGTGGACTGCAGAATCAGGAAGTTCATTACTATTTTTTTCTAACCCCCCCCCCCCTTTTTTTTTTAAGAGAACATCAAATCTTTAAGATATACACTCACACCCACACAGGAATGTAATACCACCCACTCTTTACTGTAACCTAGATTCCAAAGCTCTTACTGTTATCCAAAGAGTATCAGACTGAACAATTTTATGCTTATATATAATATTTTCCTAGCTAGAGGATCAGAACACATTTGCAGAATAATGCAGGCTGGCTAAACATGAGGCAAGAGAGTTGCATCTTCTTGGAACTTACCCTGGTGGCACTAGTGGTAGGGATCTTCAACAAGCAAATCATTATTCTTAAACTAGAATCTAAAGAACACTGTGAACAAATTTGAAGAAAAAAAAAGTTAGTACCTTTCTGCGCCTATCTCTCGCTTTTAGTGCTGGCAGCTATTAATAAGGTATAGGTGAAGTCTGAAAAATGATCTCTGGTGACTGATCTTTACTTACTTTGCCTAAACTGACTTAATCCGGAACACACAATCATACCCCCCCTCAATGGTAACATACCACAGCATGGACCTTGAAATGAGAAAATTTCACAAAAGGGCTAGTTTAGAAAAGTTACGTTTTCCTTCCTATGACAAACATCTCCTAGAAATACATTCTCACTGTAATGAAAATTGATTTAAAAACTGAGTGGGTTAGCAAGAGGTATGTACCATCTACCTCATTTCTGTGGTTGTCCTGGGCTATGACATTTCCCCATGCCTCAAGACAAAGCTGCAACTCAGAGCCCATGACATCAGAATGTGCCTTTGCAAAAATCTGCTCCAGAGGCCCCTCTAAAGATGTTCTCTATGGTGTAATTTATTTTACTTCTCTGTACATCACACTGTTTGCAGCAGTGAATGGGACTTTCCAGGATCTATCCATTGTCTTGACTTGCCTCAGCTGCAAACATCTAAAACAGTAAAGAGTCATTAATGACCCCTGAGGAAGGAACAGGAGAAGGAAAGTTCAGAAGCATGAGATTGTTTTACTTGTATCACTAATGATACCTCCCATGAATAACAGGGAAATCATAGTAAACACTCCATCTAAATGTTCTGTGAATGACAGATACGCAGATGGAACTATTAAGATTCAGTTCGTCGATTTTCATTTGTTTTACATTAGGCAAAATGCAACAGATTGGAGTGGCTACTACCCAAAAAGAGAATGGTAACTGCCTATTTGGCTGAGTAAGTGCTGCTGGATAGTGCCTCAGTTTACCTACACCTGAAGACATTTCACGATCTGACTACTGCTTAACAGACAGTGACAAGGAATTTAATGTGTTTCATATAGTTTGGGAGTAACATCCAATTTAAATACAACATTACAAGTTACAAAGGTAGATTTTTGATCTCCTCAGTTCATACTGAGCAACACGTCTTTGCCCAAAGACACACTGTGGGAAATTCACATTGTGGGAAATGAAGTCAGAATAAGGGTATGAGAATCCCTTGTTTACTGGAAAGACTTAGAAAAGTTTTTACTGTTTACTTAAAAAACATCTGGAAATGTACACAGCAGGAGTTAAGACTTCTCTGTATGTCCTCTGAGCACTCAGAAATCAGAGTCCAAAGCTTCCAGATTCAGTTTCCATATTCTCATTACAGCTGGAACTATAACCTGGACAGTCAAACACCTTAGGCCCAGTTACTACTGGGACTCTTCCCAGTAGTCTCACATTCCTCTCTGCCTATTGTGTACTTTTAGCAAATTAATTAGGTGGTGATGCTCTTCTTATGAGTTTTATATAGTTTTAACAGTTAAAGCCAGATAGATTTTTACTGCCAAAATGCTGATTCTCTCAGCACAGTAACCTGTTCTGACAAAGGTAGGGTATGGAAAGCGTAGATGGAAAAAAATCAACAAAGAGTGGAAGAATAATCTCTAGTCAGAGTCATTATTGTTACACGTGGAAAATATAATTAAAGGGATGGATCAGGTATACAACAAGTCCATTCCTCTGGAAACATTAATTGAATAGTTAGAAAATGTTCACAACTACTTGTACTCTGGCTCTCATTTCTCATCCACAGCTTTCCTACTGTTTCTGAACATCCTGACCAATGGTAATATAGCTCTTTTCAGATGTCTATATATCATACCTTAAGTGGCAAAACACAAGGGAGTTTGGTAAGGAAGGTCTGAAATTGATTGCTAATTGTAGTCCACAGGTTGCTGGGTGAATCCATCGGCAAGGCTTCCATAAAGGTAGCAATATTTTCTAAACAGCGTAGCATCGCTCCCCCTGCTGGTAAGTTCTTTTTGTTGTTTAAACCCTGGGAAACAAGAATCATAAACAAAGGTACACTTGCAGACATGGCCTTTTAAACGATAATTGGAAATACTGAGGTTAATTTGGTCAGACCAAATACTACTCACCTCTTCCATAATACTAATAAAATTTTGTGCAGAGAATTTAAACTGTGTATGTGACAGTTTAGTTCAGTTCCTAAAGTACTGACCAAAAAATGTCAATGTCAAAAGTATAAAATGCAGAACTTTGAGCCAAATTTTTTTTAAGTGAAGTCCTAACTCACATCCTGCTTACATTGGCGTGGCAGTAAAAAGAAAGCAGAACTTGCATTAACCAGTAGCTTGTCCATATTTTCCTCTGGCTACTACTAAGTAAGATGAATTCACTAACATTCAGTAGACTGAGTACAATTTTTTTGCCTTGTGTACTAGGTACAGGCCTGGAAAGATGTGAACAGTTTTAAAGTGTTGCCAAAATCTTTGAATGAAGCAACCACAATGTTCTTGGAAGAGCAGAAGGATGCATGGAAGTGACTAGTACCAGCAGGAAGATAAAAGTTACAAAAATGTAAGCCAAGAGCACAGAAGACAGTCAGTGAAAGGCAGGCAATAGATCTTTGGACTACTTAGAGAAACTGCCATCAGATACAAGGGAGAGAACAAACCTAGGAGCAGAAATACCTCTGAAAACCAGAAAAAGTGATGAGAAAGGGATGGCTTATCCTGCCAATGAGCAGGACTGCTCCGGGAGCTGTCTGAGTCTGAAGAAAAAAAAAAATGCTATCGGTAAGAGCAAAACCCAGAAGCAAAATGGTGAGGACAACCAAATCTTGCTTGCAGGGACAACAAAAGAAAAATTCACATTGCTTTTGGTGATATAAGTCTGAACTCTTAAAGAACGAGGAGAAATGACTCCATATGCCTGATAATGCTAATAAAGCTATCAACATTAATAGAGCTGATTGCCAACATACCTCTAACAGCTGGCTCAGAGCAGCGATAGAACTCAGCTCACTGAAGTCCATAAGAGATGTGGCCAAGGTCCGTAAAAAACTTCCATCTGAAATTGAAATGCCATTTTTGTGTTGAGTGTAAATACAGGGATATTTGAAGGAATCAGAAATGCACTTAAGCACTGCACTTCACCTTTAATATTGCTCTGGAAGAGCTGGGGGAAGATGCCATTCGGAGCCAGCTGATGGAATACACAGCGGAGGAATTGCTTGGCCACACCTGCAGCATTTCCAGGGATCATCATGCTGAAAGGAAAGGGAAAAAAAGGAAGAAGAGAGAAATTGCCTTGTAGGTGAAACATTTCTCAAAGCTGACTATATGGTGGTATTAAAGAAGATTCTTTTTAATTACAGAAGTGTTCAGTTATGAGACAGTCAGAACTTTCCTGATTCAAAAAAAAAAGTTTATTTTATTGCTTCAGCTCAACTATTCAGAGATGAAAAAGTTATGTACACATACCTAAAGTATTTGCCTCAATAAATAGTTGCATTTTTCCTTATTGTCCACACATTTTTGCTTGTGAATTGTCAGGGTTTGAAATATGATTCTGCTCTCACCTTGTGGATTTCAGTGATACAAAATGAGGTTCTTGGATTTACCACAAAACACATGAAAAATAGGTAAACATACACATTACAGTATTAATTCGCCTCTTGCAGTTTCCTTCAAGAGCTGAAGTACTTCATAATCTCTCACAAATGGAGTGGTTTCATTTAAAAAGGTAAAGTATTACTTATTTACTCATTAACTGCATGTCTTAGCACTTTTTGCAGCTTCTCAAAATGAATTTATCCTATTCAACATCTGATTTAAGTAAAGAGACATCACTAGCAGGGGTTGTCCATGGCCAAGGATGACTCACTTCACTGAATGTATGGAGACAGTTTATTACAACAAATACTGAACATGGAACAAGCCAGAAAGGTCTGCAGTGAAACTGTGGAAACCAGGAGGCATCTTTAAATTAATCTGAATCTGAGGGTTTTCACAGTCAGTACACATGAATACAGGTTCCTATTCATCTTCAGAAGGCAAGAGATATTTGAAACAACTGAAAAAGGGCAGGTTTTTCCCTTACTTATAAACTTTTTTTTTAAAAAAAGGTTAAATTTGATTTCTTGACAAGGACAATGTCCTCTTCTCGCAGATAACTAGTGATAGGACCAGAGGGAATGGCCTCAAGTTGTGCCAGGGGAGGTTTAGGTTGGAAATTAGGAGAAATTTCTTCTCAGAAAGAGCAGCCAGGCATTGGAACGGGTTGCCCAGGGAGGCGGTGGAGTCACCGTCCCTGGGGGTGTTTAAGGGAGGGTTGGACCTGGTGCTTAGGGACATGGTTTAGTGGGTGATGTCGGTGGTAAGGGGATGGTTGGACCAGATGATCTTGGAGGTCTTTTCCAACCTTAATGATTCTATGATTCTACATTTTAGATTAACTGCTTGATTTTGGCCAAGGTATCCTTTGTTACCATACCTTTCTGCTTGATTAGAGAAACTGGTACTTGATGCCAACCTGGAATTAAAAAAAAAAAAAAAAAAAGTAATAATAATTGAAGATCATATGCTTTTTTGTGTTCCATTTTGAAATAAGCCAATAGAATACCTATATAAGAATAAAAAATAAAATAAACAGAAGTTTAAAAGAACATTTAAAACATCACCAGAAAGATCTTCTGAAGTGCTCTTAAATGCAGGCATGTCATGTTGGAACAACACAGAAACTATTCAGTCTTACGATGTCACAAACACTTACCAGCCCCTAAGACAATTCTACTTGCCTCCCTGTACCAGCATGATGATAATGAAGTAAAACTATTGTCACATGCACATCTAGAATAATTACTAATCCACAGGGATGTGGAGAAAAAAGTTTGCCAGAAGCTGCCTACTGACTGAATTGTTTCTGATTAACACAGCAACATAGACTGAGGCAAAATTCTCCACTTCGCAGTCTGAAGTGAGGCTTCTAATTTCAGATTTTGGCACCTGAATAAATGGCCTAATTTCAGAAACAGTAAGTACCTAGGCACTCTTACAAAGTCCGATGATATATAGTGGGTTTTCAAAAATCATGTCATTTAATTCAGTACTTGAATATATACTTGGAAGCCCAATATGAGCATCCAGTTATGAAAATACTGAACACAATCTTAAAGCAAATCATGCACTTCTCCAGCCTGTCCAGGTCTCGCTGAATGGCAGCACAGCCTTCTGGTGTGTCAGCCACTCCTCCCAGTTTTGTATCATTGCAAAGTTAATGTATCTAAAAGTTCATAGCGGTAGACTAATTTACATCAGCTGATGATCTGGCCTTCAAAGTTTATCTTTGATTCAAGATCCTTTTAGGTTGGATTTAGGTATTGCTCAATCCTCTGTCAACCTCAGTTCAGAAGACAGTCACTACTCTAGTTTCCTCTCTAGTCGCTACTGCAAAATCCGAAAATGATCCTAAAGCAGCTCAGTCAAGTGCATCAGTGTAAAGGAAAAGGGATTGTGATTTCCATTAATAATGCATGACAAGCTGGGCACACAGCATACATTCAGCTGAGAAATAATGTCAGGCTGGATAGTGCAGTGGATTGAAGATGATATTCTCTTCAGTTGTCCCAGCATAAATCAGAAAAAGTCATTAGAGTTCATGGCTCCACTGTTAAGAGGAGTCCATGCTAAAATACAACATATTAATTTTGCTGTGTAAAGCTAATTCTGGGTGAAAACTATTCTGAAGCCACCTTTAAGCAATACAGGCCTTGATTCTGGAATAACTGTAGCATCAGCTTGCCTTAAAGTACATGAGAATTTCTAAAGAATTCAGTAGGACTAATCACATGTCCTATGGACATTATAGCTTTTTCCAAAAATCTACTGAAGCATTCAAATACAGCAGCATAAAAATTTTCTTCTGAAAGAAATCAAAGTCATATGCAAAGACACCTCTCTCCTTTTGAATGCAATAACGCAAGTTCTTGACGTTGTTTGTTTTATAGTAAACAAAATATTTAGATTCTAACTTCCAAATGGAGAAACTTCATGAGATATGAACTACAGTAAACACTTGGGAACATCTAAAGATTTTTGAAATTAATACCTTGTATGTGTTTATTACTACTATAAATATTTTGTTGCGCAAAGGCAATGAACCCTCATCATTACCTCCATTCTGCAGACCACAAAGCAGACAATAAATGGATGTGTTCCAAGTTGCACAAGTTAAGAACAGAACTTAAGATTTTTAAAGCTCCTCACTAGTTCAAGAGCCTAAGAACCATTTTCAAACATGGCTTTGATGCTTGGAAACCCAAATCTCCTTGGAAATCAATGAAATAAGAATCAGCAAGTCAAAGATCCTGATTCAGGAACAAGAGTATAAATGTAAATGCATAGTAGGGTCTTATATAACACATTCTCAGTACAACAAGCAACACCTCTGCCAACAGGTGGGTATTCAGAGGTAATGATATGGCAGTGCTTGATCAGAGACACTTAGGTTATACACGAGGTAGCTGAACACCTTTTTGCCTGTATGTGCTACTGAAATTAACTACCTTATTTTATACATTACTTATATTCAAAGTAATTCATTTCTGGATAGCCTCTTACTGGACTTAGAACTTGCCAGGAATGACAGCCAGTAGGAACACAAGACATTTACCAGAAATACCCCATGCTGCATGGCATCTGGTACTCTAGAAGAATCAGGTGTCTTACTCCAAAAATAGCATTTCTTCCTCAAAGCACAGAAAAAGGTAGCCCACTCGGCCCTCATCCCTTGATAATTTATCTTCCAAGTGTTTTACTCTCTGTGGCTTCTTATGACCCTTTAGTAGTGCTATATTTACAAGAATCACACAGAATGGAAAGCATCTGTCTCAATTAGAAATGTTGCCTCCATCAGAGTTCATTAGTAGTGACAGCAGGGAATTGCAGCCTTGGTATTAATGGAAATGGAGGTCTTGAAGTGCTGCTGTGTTTAGATGGAATTGGGAGACAGAATAGAGGCAAGGCTGTGAAGAGCCATGCCCCTACAGAATCCAGTCAAGCAACTTTAATTTCAGACACTGAGAGGAGCATGGAAAAGGAGAGGTGCATGCCATTTCTGCACATGTAGTGCTGCTCAGGAGTTTGCTCTGAAATATCCCCAACACATCCCTCCCACATCTTAGGCAAGGAAGTTGCAATTGCTGAGGCAGCAATGACAAGTACTACAATATAATGGTGCACTTGAGTTATCCCATGCACACTAGGTGAAAGTCACACCAGAAAAATAGCAAACATGCCAATATTTAAGACATTATCAGAGAGAATCTCATGGAGGAGCTGGTTAGGAAACCAGGAGATGCAACTCTTTAATTAGTCTTAATAGGCATACAAAATAATGTTGAAGAGCCTGAAGAGTTCTTCAAATAAGCAGAACCAGATGTTATTCATTCAAATGTTCTAAAACACAGAACTCCATATAATGAATTTTATGCAAACCCCATTCCAAGTACAAAATTCTTTTAATCATACAAGAGAGAGGAAAGTCCTGAATTTACCGTCCAACAGACTGCATGATGTCCAACAACAGAGGAGCAGCCAAGTCTGGACTAAGGTGAATAAAGGTTGAGAGCACAACTATGGCCAGGCCTAGTGTTTCTTCATCATATTCTTCAAGAACAGCTCCGCAATCATGGCACCTGCAGTTTTAAAAACAGACATGAACAAATTTAAAACAAAGCATTACTATACATACAGATGTATTATGATTTTTTAAAGTACAATTATTTATTACATTCTATTCAAAATTAATTTAGAAAAATAATGTTATTGTGATCTTTCTAATTAGCTAAAGGTCATGGCTTTCAAACATTAATAAAGCTTTTCACTAGCTGCACTGGCTGTTTCTACACTGACAAATTAAAGAAGGCCACAGAACAGGTCTACGTTCTGGGTCCTTCACTGGTAATGTTTAGCTACTTCCTTCACTCTTTATTGGCCCTCTTCAGTTTGCACTATCCAAAAAAAACCTACTGCAGTGAAAACCTGCCCTCAGCAATGTTAACGCCAGCCAGTTCGTGTTGCTTGGTTTCAGGCAAGAGCTCAAGTCCCCAGCAGTCTTTTACTTTGCAGTATAGACACAAACAATGATACTCATAGATGATCCCAAAGAGATTGAACAATTTCATATTGTCCTTCCTGTCAGTAATGAATTATGAATAACAAATTATGCAATTAGGAAACAATAATCTGATTGGTTCCCACAGCTGTTAGAGCTATTAAGAAGGAAATGAAAGGACCTCTCAGGGGCACAGAACCTTAGTTTTCAGAGAAGTGTCCTTTCCCAGGACAGATTTGCTGCTGAGTCACTTATCCCTCCTGAAATGTTAAAAGAAAACCAACGAAGTTCTGAAAGGGCTCTCTAACGTCTAATTATAAAGAGGATGTCAGATTCAGGAGATATGAGACAGGCTTTCACAAGTGTACAAAAAAAGCAAACCAATGTGGAAAACAGGCTTATCTCAGCCCAGTAGGAAGGCTTGCTTAATTTGGTCAATCAGTTGATAATGACTCCAACAGATTGTGATATTTTAACTTAATGGAATTGTACAGGCAATTTTCTTGCCTTTGTTACTAAACAGAAGGAAAATATGCCATCAAAGTCATGAAAGTTGAGCTCAGCTGGACTGCATGTTAATAAGTGGTGCTAGAGGTTTGGGGAGTTGGTCAAAGGATGTGCCAAAGATAAGCCTAACTTTGGGGATGTTTCACTTCGTCACACAGTAAGGTCTACTTCACCTTGCTGGGTCTGTCTAGTGGACTAAGCACAGCAGCACAAGCAAGAACTTACCGTTTCTCTTCCTAGTTTTTGACTAAATCGATGCATGGCTCCCTACTGACTGCTTTACTTCTCCATTAAATGAGTACACTTAAGTTTAACACTTACTTCAGAGGCATTTTAACAAGCGAATAGATGTTTGCAAAAGCTTGTGGGATCGGTGCTATACTGGTAACAGAAGTGTTGATACATAATCATGACTTTCTATTTCAAAAGAAAAAAGAAATTCAAAAAAGAGCTTTTTTTTTTTCCTAAGGCAAAAGTGGTTTCCAATAGGTCACAAGGAGCCACTGCTTTAAAATACGGAACAGTACAATGCCACCCATTTACACAATCAGTTTTAATTAAAGAAAAATCCAAACTTTCTGTTACCCAAATGTCCTTAGTAGGCTACATATATTGTACAATCTTAACCACATAAATATCCAGTTTCAAAAGAAGGGTAGAAAGCACTTCTTTTCCTCCATGTACACACAATAGCACGAGTCATAATTTCACCTGTGCAAACTCACTCATATCCCACTGAGTTAAAAGCACATCTTGCTGGCAGCGTTTAGAAAATTTTTCCCTTAGGATAAAAAAAATAAAAACATAGTATAGGGATAAAGGATAGAATGGACCTGTATTTCCTTAACATATATTTATACCTAACTTGACCTATTTGAAGGTCAACTAGTTCCTTGAAAGGAACAGAAAAACTTACTTGTCAGTCATCACAGTGGGCTGGTCATCAGCAAATTCTTCTGGTGCAGGTACAAACATACTGACTATACTGGGTGCTGACAGCAAGCTAGATTTTGTGGCACCTTGAGGCAGTAAGAAATAATAAAAACAAAGAAAGCAAAAGAAAATCACTAAACAGAAATCCAAACTGCATTGGCCTGAAGATCAGAGTTGTTAAGATCAGCCATGATTTTAAAAGGATATAGTACATCCCATGGTTCTGTCAGATTACTCCAATTACCTAGAACTTTGGAAAAAAAATCCTTGAAAAAAGATAAAGAACAAAAATTCCAGGAAGGGCAGGTGTACTTGTATCTACTTTATTATTAACATTAGCATGTTCTGACGATATTTACCTATAGAAACATGAGGTAGCTTCTCCATGTTAGCTAGGTTCAGAAAGAATTTATGACAAAATAATCCCAGTTACTTCAGGAAAAGCAAATTTAATAGCACCTCTCAGGTGAAGTAATCTAAGAAACTCCCACAGTATCTGAACTCAAAATATGTGGAGTATTGAGAGCTGGTTTCAAAAGAAAGACAGTTTTAAACAATCATTTCACTAAAGTATGGGAGGAATTTTTTACATTTCTTTTACGGAGTTCAGTACTTCATAACTGTCCCCTGAGGTTTAGCTGGATGAAAACAGACACTCCAGAAAGTCCAGAATATTCTTCAATAACATAGGATACCATCCAGAATACAAAGAATAGAAGTAGATTTTCCATATATTTATAGCTGATTATTTTTCCCCTCACAATCAAATCAAGATCCCTCTACCATGACTTTGGAAGTTCACTGTCATTTTTTCTAGATGTAAGTCCCATTGCAACATGCAAATGCTAAAAGCTGTCATAATGTAGGCTACAATGTCAGAATAAGACATTAATAAGTAACATAATAAGTAGTTAACTACTTTAAAATGTCCTCTAGTGTACCGAACAAAAGAAAAAATATCATTTAGGTAAAGAAGGTAGCTCTTTGCCCCACTACAAGATTGTTAAGTCTGTATGTGTTTTGACTGTGAGGGAGTTGAACTGTCAACTTCCAGGTTGACAAAAAGCCTCAGCCTTTAATCAGTTGTCCCTGTCTTGAATGAAATGCTTTGTCTAATAACTTTTTGATAATCTACATTCTGCAGGACAGTTGAGGGCTTTAGTACAGCTGAATGGAACAGAAAATTCACCACCCTTTGGTACTAACAGGAAACCTTCCTGGCAGTCTTAGCAGAGAGATCAGGTCAAAAGGACGGGGCACTAACCTCTGATTCTTAGTGGTGGTCCCTCCAAGTCAGGGTTTAGACAAACAGGGACATTGCACAGCCGCTTTCCATGCTGTATCTGCTCTGTGAATAAATACAGAACTTCAGTCTCCAGCATTATGAATCCAACATATCAGCACAAGTTTTAAACAGTTAAAACAAGAGAAAGACAATTAAAACAGTTATTTTTAGAATAATAATAATAATAATAAATAAAAGTTATTTTTTAAGCATAGAAAGAGCAACAGAAAAAGGGAGGAAGAGAAAGATAAAAGAAGCCTGCAAAAGGAAGAAAATGACAGATTACATAACAGCAAAGGCAGCATTTTTGAGAAGTGTCATTAAAGAAGAAAGGAAGTAATGACTGTAAAGATTCAACAAGATAGAGAATATAAAAGCCCCAAAAAGAGAAAATTAATGTTTAGGAATACCAAGAGATTAGAAGTTCACGTATAGTTTTTGCTGACAAAAGCTATACACACAGTGATTTTTATTTTACAGAAAACAAGCTTGGGAAAAAAAAGCATGAAATAAGAAATGAGAGACATGGTACCTACCAGTGTTTAAAACAATAGAAAGCATACATGAACCAAGCATGCGTCATAAACTTCTGCAGGATAAGACTATTTCCAAGTTGTTATATTTGAACATAATGAGTCTCAAAATTGTAGTGTGACATTGAAATGACAAATAGTTGCACTGAGCATTTGTCCTGAAAAAAATATTTAATCTGTCCAAATAATAATTTACTTTAAAAGCTAGTGGTCAAAAAGGAGACTGAGAGATGTAAAGCGTCCTGGAAAAGAACTTTTTACTTCACTCCATGCTTGGAGGCCTTTAGTTGGTATGAATGTTAGAGAGAAACGTTGTGAAGAAATCTAGCGGAATCGGAACAAGATTAACAAGACTGAGTTCCTAAATGGTTTCGAGTGCTGACTTGTTGCTCTGGTATACAGGCTAAATACTTCTCACAGAAGTAATAACTTTTCCACTTCTAAAACCCTGCCTGAAAAGTAGGTGATACCAACTAACTCTCTTTAACAAACAAACTTACTAGTAGGACATAGAACATTGTTAACATTTACAAATTCTCCCCTTTATGATTTAAGGATCTCATGCTGAGCATGCTGCTCAGCAGACCGGACTAGAAGGGAAAAACCTGAGCTATACACTGTACCTTTATCTACAAGATTTAGTTTGATGGGATTTGAGGCTGAAGACTGAATTAAATAAAAATCTGAGCTCAACTGTCCAGAACTGGTAGTGAGACATTCACTCAACATGCTAAACTCCACAAGAAGTTTTAAGTATTATTTTCTCTGGATTCACTTGGACCTGCTCATGATTCCTAAGAAGCACAATTCCATAACACGCTAACATAAAGATGGGCAATGAAATACCTAGTGCCTTTTACAAACTAGAATGAGTTCACTGTTTAGTGACATCTATTATGAATATGGACATAAAATAACATATTTTAAAGAAAAAAATGCTTCACATGACTAATGAGGAAATGATGTGCTTATTTCTGCTTTCATTGTCTGCTTTGCATTCATCTTAAAGGGTGAAAAAACAGGTCAGTAACAGAACAGAAACTTCAGGTGTTCGGTGTGAGCTAACAGAAACTGCTCTACAGGGAAATGAGACGGGATGGCATAAGGTGCAAATCCTTTGTGTACCAACACCATTGCAAACATATATAGAAATTAATGATTCCACACACCAAGGATGAAATTCTATACCTAATGAAATCAACAATGACACTTCCATTTCATTCAAGGAGGTCAGGAAATAATCCAATATGAAACATTATGGGGACACCACTGTACCAGAGGGGTTGTATCCCAAATATGTAACTTCCAACTCATATCAGATGCAATACTGCTACTCACTACATGGTTTCTCTTTAGACTTGAGATTGATTACTTATCTACAGTGGTAGAATAGAAATACTTCTGTTTTAATGGATTGATACAGAAAGTAATTGGTTTAAGGAAACAGAAATAACGAACAATAAACGCAGCTCACCAGTATCCCAAGTGCTGATATTGTGGGGAGCACTAGACTGGTGTTCCAGCTGCCTCTTCATCAGCTGGTTCATTGTCAGAGCTCCCAAAGAGCCTCTTTTCATTTGTCTGAACTGAGCTGCAAGTCAGAAATGCAAAAGGATTTCAGGGGCTCAAACAGTATGTAAAACTACTCTTATTTCCTGATCTTACAAGGCAGCACGAGAGAAGTATTGACAGGACATGAACTGCCTGCCCAAAAGATCTTGCTCAAGTCAATACACACTTTTCACACAACTACACAGGGCAAAATTCTGGACCCAATGACATCAGTCCTAAGTGACTTGGATCTAGGATCTCATCCACTGTGTCAACTGTCAGTGCCTTTTTGTCACCAAATAATACAAAAGTTCTTCAAAACACTTGGTATTTGTGCAATGTAAGATACCACCCCCAAATTCCCATGCCAACAGGTGATAAATATATACTTCAACCTCACTCACGCACTACATACTGAGCAAGGAAACTCAGTGTCCTCCCAGCAAAGTATAGAGAAATGCTCTATCTACGCCCACTATTGGGGAAAAAAAAAAAAAAAGTTTCACTGACTGTGTAACTCCAGCACAGGCCTCCTAACTACCTGCTCAGGCATAACGCCTGCACATTCTTCTGAAATGTGAAGCCATTCTCTGAAATGTGATTATCACTTTATCAAGCCTTTGAAGATGGATCCCCTTTATAACTTCACTGACATTTTTCTTACATGGAGCAACAACCATTTGCTGTTTCTTAATATAATACTTCTTTAAACGAGTATTACCACATGCTTTAAAGGATGTGTCTCACTGGACAGTGCTCCCAGGAAAAAAAAAATAAGTAAATAAAAATAAAACACTCCTTGTGGACTTACTATTTAAGACTTTTTTTGTTCATGTATTTTCTCAGTGCTTAACTGGAAGAAGAAACAGACATATAATACTCCCGATTTTCTTATTTTTTTCTCCATTCATAAGAAATTCATATTGAATAAGCATAATACTTTTGCTTTGCCAGTTGAGCCCGTGCAATATATTTCCACCACTGAAACCAAACTCATTGCTGACAGCATGAAGACAGAGGCTGTGACTGAGCAAGGCATGCCCACATGCATCTCCATGCAGGAAAGGCATAGACTTAAGGCAACATTTTCTAAGCTAAGTGCCTTCCTGAGCAAGGACAGCAAATCAAAATCTTCTCCTAATGAATATTTTCATCGGTAGCTACATTCAACATTGTTTAAAAAACATATTGACGTAATATCAAGTAGTTCACTTCTAAAGTTCCAAATAGTACCCAGCTAAGTTTTGAAAATAAAACCAGTCTTTCACATTATTATTAAGCCCAGTCTATTCACAATTGTGATGAAGAAGTACAGACTGTGATGAAGAAGTACAGACATAGGATAAACAGCAACTTTCAGAAAGCTCTGAGGGGTTGAGTGCCTTCATCCTAAACTGGCTCTACTCAGTTTGTAATTGACAGTTTCAAATTCAGAGAAAGTAGAATATTTCTTAACAAAACAACTACTTGCCTTGAGTAATAATAAACACAAAGACAACTTCAAAGGGAATTTGCACATTTAAACTATTTCACTAGGTTAAGTAATTTAAGCTTTTCCTCAATATATCCGTTCAATATATCAGAGTGCATTTAAACACTATTTTTGGTATAAGTACAAACTCCTCCAGCATTGCTCCAAAGCAGTCCTTGTATAACTGAATTTCTGGAACTGAACCAAGCCAAAAAACCCTTCCATGTTTCACTTTGTAAGTTATATTGCAGCTGCCTTTCACAGCAAATTAGGAGAAAAATATAATTTCCATCGTTTCCAGGGCAAGGATTTTAAATAGATGCTTTATCACTTTATCAAGCATAGAATTTCCTGATGAAAGAACAGCAATTAATGTTAGAGCTGACAAGACCGCTTGGAGTGCAGATGACTGTCAAAATTTAGAAAATTATCTCCCTGAATTTTCTTAACAGCTTTTGTGATTATAACTTTAAAATTTTCATGCATATTTCACATCATCAGGCTACTGTTAAGCAGGTTTATATTTCTATTGTATTTACCTGTTTTCCCACGGACATACAAGATTTCCAATGTCAGTAAGCAAAGAAAAAAAAAAAAAAAAAAAAAGAAAACCCAGATAGCTGTCAGCCTTTGAACTATGCTGGAGCCAGGCTGATTGCTGTGGACTACCACGTGAATTTTTCAGTCTAGAAATGACTAGTGGTATAGGGTGGGAAGCATTTCTTGATCAGGTCTTCTACAACAAACCTAAGAATCATGAGAGGACAGAGAACTTTCATATATTATTTGGTGCGTGGTGGAATTCCCTACTCAGGAAGAGAGAAGTCCAAAGGCAGTATCTTCTTATCACAATTAATGACATGCTTTCTGTGGCCAAGCACTGGCTGAAAATGTAATGATATCCAGTTGTGTTACAGAAGTGCCTTGTGTGCACAATCCTCAACCGGACTTAAGCAAAGCACTGTAAAGGCACACAGTAAAAGGCTAAAAATATGTCAATCTAAATATACAGGAGACATCATGGAAAGTGCCTTGCTCTATTTTACAGCTGGAAACTGAGACACACAGAAGTAAGAAAGAAATATTTACAAAGGAATTTAGAATAGAATCAAATAGTTCCGTTGGAAGGGATCTTCAAAGATCATCTGGTCCAGCTGCCTGACCACTCCAGGGCTAACCAAAAGTTCAAGCACATTTCTGAGGGCTCTGTCCAAATGCCTCTTGAGCACTGACAGGCACGGGGCACCAACCACCTCCCTAGGAAGCCTGCCCCAGTGTTCAACCACCCTCACGGTAAAGGCATTTTCCCTAACGCCCAGTCAGACCCTCCCCTGGCACAGCTCCATGCCGTTCCCTCCTGTCCCACCATCAGGTGCTGGGAGCAGAAAGCGGTGCCTCCCTCTGCGCTCCTCGGGCTACACTGGCGCACCTCCTGGCTACACTGGGTTTAACGAACCCCAAAATGCAGGTTGCCCCCTCAGGTGCCAGGGCATGCTGCTGGCTGGTGCTGGGCCTGCTGCCCACCAGCACCCCAGGTCCCTCTCTGTTGAGCTGCTCCTCAGGACAATCGTCTCCACGACTTTTCCAGGCACTGATGTCTGTCATTGCCTGGGGCTTCTCTCAAGCCCATCTTGTAGAATGGTACAATGGCTAGCTTCCAGTCAGCAGGGACCTCCCCAAACTCCCCAGACCTTTGGTAAATTGTTGAGAGGGGGCCAGCTCTAACATCCACTAACTCCTTCAGTGCTCTTTCAGTACACTGGGGGGAACATTAGGCCCTGCATACTCTGACAGTGTCCCTGTATTCCTCCCGAGTGGCCTGTTCCTTTTTCCACATGCTGTAAACTTCTTTATTCTGTCTGAGAATCACCAGGAGCTCCCTGCTCATTCGTGCAGGTCTCCTGCCCCCTTTGCTTGCCTTCTTGCTCATAGGGATGCACCAATCTTGAGCCTGGAGCACCGTCCCTCTTGTGACAATGGTTGCCTGCTGGCCAGTGCTTCCACACACACAGCACAGTGTTGGGGCTCAGAACCCCCCTCAAGCACCACTGGGACCTCATAAACCTCACAGTCTTCTCAGCACTGCCACTGCCGATGCTATGCGTGACAGCTTTGTGAGGCTTCCTGTCATTTTGAGCTGCTCAATATGATCTGGATACAATTCCAGATTTCATGTATCGGAACTTACAGAAACACACTGTGTACAGTGAAACCAGACAGAGATAGGTCTTAACTGGAAGCTCTTCAGCTGCTTTCCTAAGTGCTTCAATGTCATTAGATAGCCAAGGACCATCCAACTCTATGAGATGCACATCATACAAGATGCTTGTCCTAAAACTGGAGAGAAAACCTCTATTCCAAGTGCTAAACTATCATGTCACAATAACACCACCCTTTAATAGACCAGATACCCGATCCAATCAAATCAGCAGATGATGAATTTCAGAAATCAACATTTAACTTTTCTACAGCAATCTGAAATTGCAGTTCAGTGAGACTGTTGAGCTGATCTAGCAGCTCACTGGTATCAAAGAAGGACATAATTTCCCCTCCCTTTTCTACAAGCCATAGATTACTGTGCCACCCACCTTCAGATGTGTTACTTAACCTTACCTAACCAGACATGCTATACTGGATTTTATTGAACTGTTCTAGGATGCCTCCACCTTCCAATGTTATCTACATCTTTTCTGCTAAGCCAATGATTGCTTAAACTAACTTGGTTCACTTCCCCTGGGATGGGTACAGGGACTCTCAGAGGAGTAGTTACTGCATTTAAGCTGAGCAGCTGAGAAAGTGGCATTTCAAAGCATTTAAAAAAATTACAACAGGTTTTGTTTTTTTTGTTTCCTAAGATAAATTAACAAACATGCTGACCACATTAACAGCCCTGTTAAAGAACTCACCCTCTGCTTCTGTGCACTGACAGTTGACAATGCTTTCTCTCACTGTGAAATAGAAGTTTGCTGAAGCAAAATGTTTGCTTTTAACTGCTACCTACTCTAATTCAGAAAAAAAACCACATTTGTCAAATTTCCCATGTCACAACAGAGAACCTGGCAGCCACAAACTGCTAACATCCTGCTGACCACCAAAGGTTTAAAAGACCTAACAATATCCAACACAGTTGTATTTCCAAGAATCAATAAAACTCAGGGGGAAGCATTTACTATACATGATATGTATCTGAAGCACGAATATGCTACAGATTTAATTTTCAATTTAGTTCTGAAATCAGAGATTCACTTACTTGATATGGAAGAGTGACTACTTGTCTCTGGGACACCTGCCTCAAGGGTTGGTGCAGAAGATGATTCTCTTGGCATTTCCAGAGTTGAAAGTCCTTTGGCAGCAGGATCTACATACGGAAATTGTGTTTAAACTGTCAGTATTTAGAATCAATAAATATTTTCCATCTGCTTTCTCTCTGGATGTCTTTTTCACATCTTTTCAATCATCCATTCACCATCTGGCATTCCCAGCAGTTTTAAAAGGACTCAGTGGTAGTGTTTGTAGAGGCACAGAGATCTATTACTTAAAATCACTTTTTGCTGGAGATTTGTACATATGCCCGTTTAGAGCTCAGAACTAATAAATGCACATAGATTTTGATCTCACTCACGAAATGGTTAAAGGGACCACCCAACATGGAAGTAAGAGAGGTACCACTGAGCTAGTCTGTGATATGTTAGCATTCTTTGAAAGTCTTATCTCTAACACATTATCAGCTTTCATTCAAAGGTCTATTTGATCCCAAAGATTCAAGGAGTGTAAGAAGGCCAAATCTGTCACTAAAAAAAAAAAAAAAATTAAAACTGAGGGGTTTATTTTATAACTGATATTGTTGATATGGGAAGAATAAGGCAAAGAAAACTGCAAGTATTGATGTACGGTTTCAGCATATCCTATAAAAATGAATATGTATCTGTGCTGTAAAGGGCCTCAAGCAGGAAACCCTGTACTCCAGAACTCTGCAGTTGAAGAAACAACACATTTAGCTATTTAATTCAGAAATCAGTTGTGTCAGAAGCCCTTCTAACACATATGGAAGCATAACAGTCTGACAAAGCTCAAACAAGGCTTTGAAATTATAATCAGCATATTATGATGGCAATATTAAGCCTACTTAAATGAATTACAACACGTTCTCAAATAAACAAATCAATAAGGCTAAACAAAGCAAAGCAGATGCATAAGAGATAGACTGAACTATCCAAGTAACTAAATTACCTAGTTATCCAAATTGACTGTGTCAACCGGTTACATTAAGTGAGCACTTACTAAGTCATTGTGAATGTTTTATGCTTCACTTGGATGACATAGGTAGATGCATGCAGCCAAATGACCACCTTATATGCTAAAATCCCAGGTTCCATGGGGTGTTTCAGAACTGGGACAGCTCTTCCAAGAAGTTTCAAGGATGTGTATGCTAGTGAATTCATGAAAACTTAGTAGTGGTCCTTAGTAATGGTCTACAAAGCATTTGAGTCTAAATACTTTCATGACAATTATTCTTGAGAAACCTGTGTGAAAGGTTCAAAAGCACTTGTCTCTCCTCTGTTTCTAAAATGCTCCAGCAGTTCATCAGCTTACTGGTACAACAAACAGGACGTTAGGCCTCAAACATAGAGGGAATAGCACAGCCATGATCACACTGAATGACTTCTCCTTATAAAACTGGGATATCATAATTTCATTAATCATAATAGAAATTATACTACAGTTCCTTCTCAAGTAATTGAGAAAGAAGTGAAGTCAGGAATACATAAGTATTACCCCTCTCCTCAAAGAAATGAGGCCTGAAAGATTCTTTTTTTTTTTTTTTTAACTGATAAAAATCCAATAACTGAAAAATCCTGAAAAAAATAACCACAGAAGTGAAGAGGCAACAGAACACATTTTTAACACTTTTTGAAACTTCCAATTCAAATCTGAGCAGATAAAATACACTTTCTCTCCACATGACAAACTTGGTAACAAAACCCTGTACTGAAATGAGCTGAAAAAATAGGGATACACAGAAATACTGTATAGTTTTCCCCATGCTTGCACTTCAAATCTTTAAACAAAAGCCTTGTAAACTTTGTGGATATCCAACTACAAAAAAGGCTAGAGAGAATTTTTAGTGTATAAAAACATGTCTATCTCTGATCCTAAATGCAATGTGCAGTTAATTCCAAGTGCTCTTAGCTCTGCAGTCTACAGCCTGCTCAGATTCACATTTCATGATCTAGTTTCCTCACTGCTGCCTTATGTTTGCAGAAGAAATAGGGGACAAAAAATCACGATACAGAGAAGAGAATCAGTGTGACATGGACCAGATTAACAGGATAAGTCATAGAGGAACAACAGTTTTACTGACTCCCTGCATGAAGAGGCCATGGAGTTTGGGGGCACTAACTTTGATATGAGAGCCAGTATTTTTGTCCTTGAGCTCCAAGTACCTTTTTTTAATGGGCCCTTGCACACGCATGTTACCTGTATGGCTGGTACATTTCCTTGTGAGAAACAAACACCTGAAAGCATTCGGCTAGCTCAGATCACATCGGTTGCTATGTGATCACACATCTCTCTCTATACTGGCCTGCAATGAAAACCTTCACAAAATAATAAGCCTTTTCATTGGATTAGTGGTTGAGCTCACCTGCCTCCTTCTGCTCTCCCAGCTTGTCAAGGATGTTAAAGGAAATGTCCAGGTATTCTCTCTGAATAGCACTCACAGCAATCTTCCTCTGCTTCCTCTGGCGGGGAACAATCTGAATCTTAAATTCTGACTCCTCAGTCTCCTCCTCTTGTTTTTGTTCTATGTTTTGCTCAGTGTCAGACTCTGTGTTGTTTAACCCAGCAAGTTTATCACTTTCTGTTTGGTTTTCAGAATCCTCAGGGACTTTAATAAGGACTGTTTTTACATTTGGGCTTGGAATTGCTCCACTAGGCCTAATTTCCTCCACACTGAGCTCAGAGTTATCATCAATGGACATTTCTGGAAGGGCAAATGACTTCTGCAGCAGGTCCCTTTTCTGTTTCAGTGTTAGCGGATTCCCACTGGGTATGTCCTGAAGTTCCTCTGGCTTAGCTAACTCTGAAGAGTCCTTTTTACCTTTGGGAGAAATGGAAAGCATCTCCTCTATTCCTGCTGAAGCACTGTTGCTTGCATCCTTAGAACTAAAGTCCTTCGAGCAATCTTCAATGCTGAACTGGACCAGAGGAGTTGTGCTGAGGCTTAATGCAGAAACATCGATAGGAGTTGAGGGAGATGACACAGCAGTTTTACCAGAGACTTCATCATTTAACTGGTTTGTTGTTTCTTCTTCTTCATCACTCTCCACTATTCTTAGGGGAGGAAGTGGTTCAAAGACTAAAGAGTCACTGTCTGAAGTGGAGAGTACCGAATGCTTTTCAGGACCTGATGTTGAGTCAGAGGACAGATCTATCAGATCTAAGTCTTCCTTGGGACCAGCAGGTTTAACCGGAGAGTCTACCTTCACTTCATAGGTTTCCATGCAGTTTAGCCTAACTTCTGGAATTACGGGTCTTCTTGTTTCCTGGAAACTCTCTGTAGGAGGAGAATTTTCTTGTATTTCTATGTTTTCAGCTTTGGTAGAAGAATTCTGCCGAGATCGTCCATAGTCACTCTGTCTGTGTATGATGTAAGCAGCGGGGACAGGTGGCTTTTCTAAGTCACACCGGTCTATGCAGGACTTCCTGCGATGTTCATCTAATGTAAACAACAGGGAGTCTGCATTCCCTATATCAAGAGATTTTTGTTTTAGAGAGCGCAGTTTTTTTTTCTGAATGCTTTCTTCTCTCACACAGCGCAGAATACTGTCTTGTAAGGCCCCCGTCTCTCTATATTCAGCCAGCTCTATTTCACCTGATTAAAACAGAAAGAGCTAATACTACCTTAGTTGGAGACTTCTGACGGATATCTTCATCTTCATCTCACAATTCAACACATGACTGGCATTTCAAATACAAACCCAGTATTAGTCAAAATCATCTAAAATTTGTTTTCACCTCAGAGCCACATTACGTAGACTTTTACAATTCCAAAAAACACCCACCCTACATCCAAATAGTAGGCTTTATCCAAATTCTACTCATCCCGAACAGATGTACCCTACAGACAGTCTGTTTAAGCTTATGGTATGGCTGCATTAGGTGTAAGAGTTGGAAGAGGGAGTGAGCTACATAGACCATTTTGATGAGGTTTCAAAGTAACTTTGGACTACAGTACTGGGGACATCATTCATATAAGAGCATTATACACACACACGCACACACGTATATTAGAACACATCTACATATTCTTATACTGAGCTTATATTATTAGAGCACACCTACAAGTCATTTATGGTAACAAAGTAGGCTTAAAAAGGATGCTTCTAATCCAAGAAGCAAGGGTAGCAACAGCAGTGGGGATGCAGCAACACAAGCTTGAGCTCAGCTGTTCAGAGAATTGTTTCTCCATGTATACTAGACACCAGTAAAGTCTAGCCACTATCCCATCACATAGTTAGACCTCCCCAACTTAGGGAGGTTTAAAGCAAGCACAGCTGGTGCTACCACTGCACTTGCTGGTGCTATCAGTGCACTTGCATCTTGCTGTATGAATACACCCACTGAGAGCATTTTAAAAAAGTTTGTTTGCGTTGGTGTCACTGCTGTTGGTGTTAACGACATATTTTCAAGTAATTGAGAATATTCTTGATCATCATTAGACCCATATTTCAAAATGCTCCACATATGAATCAAAAAGCAGTAAGAAAAGTTAAAGCATTTTCCCTACTCAGAACGTTTTTCCTCCCATGCAAACGTTTGGAAGAAAAAAAAGGGATGGTAGCAGAGGTAGAGAAACGCTTTGGTGTTTGAATTCTGTTTTAAAGTGTTCATTTCAGAATTCTACATTTGAAAACAAACTCCTTTCTATTTTTGGAAACCACCAGTTGACCTTTTCTACCAATGGAAAACCATGATATTTGCTGCAGCAGCAACAAGTTTGCTTGCCCTATCATCCTATCTCACCAAAATGTCAATTTCTGTGAAAAAAAAAAAAAAAAGTAAATTTGAGTAAAAATTTCCAGTCCAATTGTAAGAGAATGTTGTAACAAATCCTCTTGAACATTTTGACATTCAAAAGTGCTTATGTTTCCGGGAAACAACTACTGATTTTAGATACTTTCATTTTGGAGTGCCTTCTTTGAGATTCCTATAAGAGAATTCATACTCAGGGAAATGAGTACCTGCTCTCAAAAATCAGACAGAGGGCTGGTATTCAAATTATACATTGCAATAAACTCTACAAAGAAAGGTGATAGCCTGAAACTAAGAATAGGAAATTGTACTTCTACATGAGTTTATATCAATAAAAAAATCATACTTCTCTGAGCATTCATCTCAACAGGTTGATATTTCACCATTTTGCTGCCACCAATTCTTTTCAGTCTTGCAAAGAACGTTTGAGATTCTTTATTGCAAGGGCCAGTTGGTGTATCATGAATATCAGATTCATCAAAAACACTGTCTTCCTCTGCTGGAGAAAGAAAAACTTTATTACTCGTAATAGAGTGCAATTCCTTGAATGAAAAACTGTCAATGTGATAAAACCTCAGCTAGTTTCAATTAACTTTGAACTGAAAAATCATCTGAATTTTTTAAGAAAAACTATAGAAACAGATATAACTTTGCCATTCTTGTTACACCTTAAGTTAAGGTCAGAAAGGACATTGATAAATGGAAAATGGGTTACAATACAACAAAAGTATGCCAATGTTTTTTTCCATTCTAAGCTGATCTTTTTCTACTAATAATAGCACAGATTAGATCTTTAGATGGAAGAAAAACAAGAGATCTGGACACTGACTTGAGTAAATAACTGTCTATAGCCCTCAGTGAGAAATGGTAATTTGCAGGAGATGGGACCTAGTACAACTGCAAGGTGAGTAATAAACCAGCAAAAAAGGAAAGTGGAAAAGAAAGAAAATGATACTCTTGAATGGCTGGTAATAGCAATACAATGACCTATGAATATGAAATATGAAATTACTGACCTAAGTAGTAATAGTAAAACATTAAGCTCTAATATGAGATCTAGTGTTTAGAAATGCCAGAGAGAAAGAAAGATCCAAGTCTACCTACCTAACAAAAAATAATCATATCACTTGTATGAAAGTGATTTCTTTTTAAAAAAGAAAAAAAGAAAAAAGGAAGAAGAAAAAAAATCCTCATCTATCATGTGTCTAGCGAGGCTTCTCCAAGAAGATAAGAAACTCTACTGGGACAATAAGAAAAACAGAGGACTCAAGAGAGGAAAAAGTTTGCCTTGTTTATTCTGGGAAGCAGACCTGGAGAGAAAATGCATTTGGAGTTGAGGAATAAGGTAGAGGAAAATAAATCGAAGAGCTGGAATGGCTAAAAACTGAAGACATAAACTAGACATTAATATCTTTAGCTTTCAAACTGATGGAAAGTTTCTACTAGATGTGAAGCTTTGGAACAGCCACCTGGTATCAATTAGTTTTCTTATCCCTGATGCTAAGATGAAAACAGGAAAAAACATCAATCAAAGTTGATAACATGAACATCTACAGGAACTGGGCTTAATAAGTTGGGACATCACTTTTAAACTCATGTCCTGTGTGTTTAAATTCTCTTTCCCCTTGGCAACGAATGTTTCTTCTTACAGGATTTCTCAACAGCTCTACAACAGTTTGTACAGTTGCCACAATCCCACCACAAACTGTAACAGAAGAATTATAACAAGGTTTGAATAGTGGGAAAGCCATCTTCCGCATAGGAATTCTTGTTGTCTGACAATAAGATCCTGTTATGTTGGTCATCTAAATACCACCTTTGATGATGATGGCAGTGCACAAGCCACCTAGCCCGAGTCTCATTAGAAAAGGTTCCAAAACGTTATAGGATGATACTGGCTATACTGGCTGCTTCTTGTAGGTAGAAGGGGTGGGGGGTGGGGGAGAAGAAAGACACCTTTTCTACATAATCTTTTTTTTTCTCCAGCATTTCAGTAAAGGAGAATATTCAGCCCTATAATTAAGTCAGCATTTAGAAAAACTGCTCATTTATGGTCTTTAACCTCTGGGCAACCCAATGCCCTTCACAACAGCTTTGGGAAGCAAGTAAACATTATTCTCATTTCTTTAAACACTGGAAAACAATGAAGTGACACACAAGGCCACCCAGGGAATCAATGTCAGACACAGGATTGAATCACTGGGTTTTTTAAATGTAACTTGGCACTTACTTTGAACAGCAGAATGTGTATTTAGGCACCTCACTTTGTCCTAGAAACATCTCAAAATCAACTCAGAAACTGAATATGTTTTATAAATGTTACTATTGCCCTCAGCATTCTTAAGTCAGCCTAATTCAGTTCTACAGCTCTAAACAAAGGCAAAATCACCATTAAGTCCACAGTTATCTGAACCCTCTTGGCCTTCCTCTAGCAATACAAAATGGCCAAGTGAGTGAGAATATGCAATACTTAATTTACATCCATTTTAAGGTTGCTTTAATTTGCTACAGCTGAGTAATAGGATGTTCAGGTAAACAAAATTTCATGTCCTTCTTCTGTTGAATATTTTTCAATGAGGTACAAACAGCAAAAGAGGAAAAGGGTATGCATATAAGACAGAGTGCTCCTTATATATTCTTCTTCCTCTGGAAGAAGAGTTTGCCGAACGCTCAGGAAGACTGCTTGAAAAGGAGGTTGAAAATAGTCAATGAATAAAAGGCAGCTAGAGATTAGCATCAAAAGAACCCATAAATTTTGATCAGAAATACTTATCACATAACAAACTTCACAACTGTAGGGAACTACTCTCAGTGACCCCATGTTACTTCAAGCCCTAACCTTACACCAGCTCACACCATCACAGTATCTCTGCTATAACTAGCAAGAAAAGTACAGTTACAATCAGATGCAGACTCCAAGGGTTGAACCACTTTTCTGCCTTTAGACACAAGCATCATAGATGTCTGCATCTGAGCTACTCAACTTCAGCTCTATTTATTAAGGAGAAAAAAAAAAACTATAGACTGAGTTCATCACTTTAACTTTTAAACTTCTACTATTTGGTACTAAGCCATGTTATTATTATAAAGTAGCTATCATCCAGAATGCACTATTTTGAACATCTGCTTTGGGATGAGGTGAAATGCACTCCAGAAGTGCCTGTTTTTCTGCTGATTGGATTCTAGACAGCTAGCACGCATTTACATGTCTACATTTAGTCAGATGAATTGCACTCGCTGTATCTGAATACAGTCAGACTGTGGTGACAGGCTGGTTGCAACCCTTTTATGTGGGCATGACCAGCTAAAGTTTTCACTTAAAGGCTAAGCACTACCCAGGCATGGTGACTCAACTACCCAGCCTAAACTACACTGCCTTCAAGATAAAAGTTAGACTGCTGTGCTATGCTTAGCCTACAAAGAAACAGTAAATGTATTTCTTTTATTATAGATGGCTATAGCTGGTCACAAAAATCACACCTTGGCCTTAATTCTGACTACTGTGTTCTAAATTTCAGACCACATATACCCATTTCTACAACATCCATGAGACTTAATGAATTAAATCAATGACTATCATATAAATGAGAGTGTTTAAAGTACCTTTTTCCTTTTCACTGTATCGGCTTATGTTACTGTTGTCACTATACAAAGGACCAGCAGTTGCATGGGGCTTGCAGCTGTGATATTGAGCGTTGAGGGTATTGACTGTGATGTGGATTAGGTGAAGTACAATCTTGCTGATTTCACAGTCTCTGTAGGGGTACTGTTCAGTGAAAGAGAAAAACTTCAGCTTAAAACCCAACTTTTCTCCATGGATAAGCATTTAAGCAGTAAAATAGAAAAATGACAAGAATATTGTCAGCTAGATATCCCTTCCCTTCCTTTGATCGCACATTTCTAAATACATGATGAGAAGCAGGACTGTTTTCAGGTTTGTGCAGACACTTGGAAAGATTTTCTATTAATAAGATTCAGTATATCATTTCCTTGACTTTTATATGATAAAATCAACTATTAATAATAATGGAAAAGGTCTTATCAGAACTTTTCTCCCAACACTGTATTTCAACCTGCATCTTCTCATTCATTTCTAGCATCTCCCACTTCCTTGTATGCCCTGTAGACCTGCAAGAAATATCAGAAGTATTCACAGCTCCATTTCACTGTGTAAACAGATGTTAACAACAGATCCTAAAAAAAAGAATCACTTAACTAAAGATTACAAGCTATTAAGCTGACACCTCATTTAAAAGTTAAAATTAGTTTTAAAAAATAGGGTAGGTTACCCTAAATACTATTCATGACCTTTCTAATTAGCATTTAGATCTTCATATAGAATTTAAAGAATTTTACTCTTTTCATATCCTTTTTTTTTTTTTTCAGGTAACAATGGGAAAGCCAATACAGACAGCAGGAGTAACAGGTCAGTAGCACAGATGAAAGCCTAACTACTTCAGGCACTGAAATTAAACACAAAGAGTATGCAAATCAGATGCATTCTTTATAGTTCCTTTCATTTGCAGTACAGTTATTGTTCCATGTAATTAAATTTCACTCTGAAGGTGAATTTTAAGGTAGACATCACCTTTTTAAAACCACTCACCTTATAGAGAATGACAAGTAAAGCCTTTAACCACATCTGCCGAATGTGAGGTTTGAGGGACCAGAGGGAGCACCGAGGAGGCTGCTGAAAGTAATGCCTTAGCTGAGGACAAGTGCAGTATTTCAATACCTGCACCACCAAAGGAAGAAGGTGTTTTCCCAGATTGATGTTATAGTCCATTACCTGAAAAGAACACCATCACAGGAGTTAGCTCACCGAAATCAACTCCACTGGTAATAGTTTTTGATAAAATTTTTGATAAAGCAAAACAACTAATATAGTTTAGATATTAGTTAAGTGAAAAGAAATAAATGTTCTTAAGAAAGTCTTACTATCAATTAAAAAACTCTGCCAGTTTGCCAGGCTCTTATTTTAGCTAGTTAGGTAAAATGAAACAAAACAAGATGCATTCAGAAAGCCTTTCATCTTGCATAGTCTAACTTTTAATGTACATTGGCATGTATATATATACATACATATATTATGCTGGGATAGCTTTATATTATGGCACAAGTTGATCACGCTTCAACAGACATGACCATGCTAGATGTATATCCCATGTTTAACAGACAAGAGGCAATTGTGTGTTATCTGGTGGTGGTGGTTTGTTTTTTCAATTAATGCTGCACTGACAATTTTCATTATTTTCTCATCAGTCTTGCAATGCTATCTGTTTTTTTTTCTTAAGCCACATGTTCTGGAATCAGGTAATGAGCCAAGAATTCCATTGTAGCTATAATGTTATGCAGAAAGTCTAAACATGCAACTCTTTAAGGATGATCCAAGAATAAAGCTGATGAAAAGTATCTTGCTATAAATAAAATGTTCATCATTTTTAAGCAGTAGTGTTGCTGAAGACAGGTTGCTGTTATTACTACTAGCCATAAGCCTTGCCTCCTTCAAGAACACTGATGAGCATCATGCTATGTGTTGCGTATCCTACAGGTTTGGAACCTGATGGCTAGCTACAATATAAGTGTATATTCTCACTGCCCTAACACAACCTTGTGTTTTGTATTGAAAGTGAATTATTAGTTTTCATTATTTTCCCAACAGCCTTGCAACATTAATGATTTTTCTTTAAAGCCATATATCCTGGAATCAGCAGCTGAACTAGATCATATCAATGATCCACGAAAGGCCTTCTCTCTGGTGCTGACCCAGAATGGCTGATGTCTAGGAAGGTTCAACAACACAGCAAGCAAACTCCAGAACATCCCCTAAGATCTATCACCTTACTGCAGTTTAAGTGGAGTTGGTACTTTATCAGGAGCCCTGTACACCTAAACAGACACAAACATCAGTTTCTTCCACATCAACCATTTCCTTCAAGTCTGTATTTTTTTTTTTTTTTACTTTTGCTTTTATTAGAACAAGGGGCCTAATTTACAAACACAAAGCTTCTCTCTTGAATTTTGCCCCTATAAGCTGTCTGGAATTTTCCTGCTACATGCATAGACCTAAACAGATGAATCCTACGTCTCTATCTATCCTTGTAGGGTTAGCCTGTTGAACAGATGATATATAATCACCAAATATGGTCCTCTCGGGTTGAGATACAGTTTTATAGCATGGTTAGGAAAAGATCATCCATACAAGGAAGACAGAACCCTGCCTTAACACAGCACATAATGTAACACAGATGGTCCTAAGCTGAGCAGAGACTTTTTTTTAAGATGTCACAGGAAGATGTGGAATAAATGATGTTACAAACGCTGAGCAGAACTCGGCCTGGGAGGCAGAGCCTGGCAAGGCACTGTAGGTCCCTGTAAGTACCGTGCTTCCCCACCAGACACGGCTGTACAACATTGCCACCATGCGGGACAACGCCAAACTGCCTTCAAACAGCAACATTTTTCCACTTCTGCAGCTAGAAAGAGAAATTGTATGCTTTCAAGGACTCCAAATATTCAGATTTTATGATACAAAATAATAACAAAAATTTGATTATTTTTTATTGAATTGGCCATTCCAACCTACTTTTGAATGAAAACTATTTAACCAGCAAGTTAGTCCAGTCCTACCCTTTGTGGAGCTAACTGTGGAAAGCAAATATTTATAAATATTTATTTTATTACCCTTACAGCAACTTTCCAATACCTAAAGGGGGCCTACAAGAAAGATGTGGAGAGACTCTTTACCAGGGGCCGTAGTGGTAGGATAAGGACTAACAGTTTTAAACTAAAAGAGGGGAGATTCAGATTAGACATCAGGAAGAAATTCTTTACTCAGAGGGTGGTGAGGCACTGGCACAGGCTGCCCAGAGAAGCTATGGATGCCCCATCCCTGGAGGTGTTCAAGGCGAGGCTAGATGGGGTTTGGGCAACCTGGTCTGGTGGGAGGTATCTATATTTCTATGACTAGGAGAGAGGGCTGTAACTGAAATGCACCTCTTAAGAGTTATTGTACTGAGTTTTCATTCTGTAAATGCATCTTCAGATTGCAACAGATAGCATTTCTCTTGCAGCAAAGGAAATTTTCATCAGAAAGCATCCCTACAGCTCAGAAAAAAAAATCCCCTGAAAATACAAATTAAAATTTTTATGACTTATATATGGAGAAAAATCATGGCCTACTGAAGTCCTCATACAAACTCCATTCCACTTCAAGGAAGGCTGGATTCAACTACGAAGCTTTTCAAACAGAAATGGTGAATTTGACTATCCTGAGACATTTTAAAGGCAGAGGAAGACAAAGGGCAGAGACTGATATTTAGACTGCATTAAGTAGTACTTCTGATAATCTGGTCAAAGATGGTCACTGAAGTTTGGGTACTCAAACTTGGAAAACATGTAGAAAAATGTGGAAGAAACTGTCCTGTGATCTAAATTGCCACCGCCTGACTCTCAAAACAGACAAACAGGCCTGAAATTCCTTTTACCCACTTCAACTTAAAACTACAAGTGAAAGATTATTCATTACCAATACATAGCAATGATGCCCCAAGACAATGAATGGATCAGGGTACATTTGCTGCTACCCAGTTTGCATTAATGCCTACTATTTTGCCTGCTAAAACATCGACACCTGACTTCTCCATGACTGTGGAAGTTTTCCAAGTGATCTTCATTACAATTGACTTCGAAAAATCAAGCCTTACAATTTATGAACCCTAACAAGAAATGCAGTTACGGAAGAAGCAAGGATCGCTTTGAGCAATATTTGAAGGTTTCTGTGAACATCTCAAGAGCTGGGGCAGGAGGAGATCTGAAATCATAGCTCTCTCTCTTCCCTAACATAATTCTTTATAAGAGATTGTGATAAGGAGGAAGTGTGGAAGTGATGATTATGCTACATCACAAATAAAAAGAATACTCTGCAAGTGTGAAATGTATTCCAGCCTAGCATTACAAACTGCTCTATCAGTAATAATTAAGTCTTAGAAGAGCATTGTGAGGTAAGAAATTACAATTCTCCTTACTCTAAATATGGAGACAGAAGGCACAAGGCAAGAAAGTGCTAATTTATCCTAGCTGTACAGGCAGGAGTTCATCATTTCCACTCCCTAAAAAAAGTGAGAAGAGAAAGCCCTGGTGCACTCTAAAGAAGGAGGAGAAGGAGTCTCCTGTAAAACAAGGAATGTCAAAGAGCTAACAGACCAGTCTTGCAAGGTTCCGTGTCTTCCTGAGTGGAAGGAGGAAGTGACATGTGAGGAAGCCAAGGCATTTGTAGGCTAGGTAAAGAGGGCAAAGAGGTTTGGAGCAGTCTCTAACTTTTCATACAGTAGTAATAATCACACACACATACACACAACCCTGATTACAATGCGACCAATGCAGCAAGTTTAGAGTACCAATAGGGAGCTATAAATAATTCAACCCTTTACTTTTTAACTACATAGCAAAACTCTACACAAAGCACTTGGTTAGACTAGAGAGCCTTCTAAGAGTAAACAAGCAAGCGTTGTCCTTGCTCCCAAATTCATTTCACCAACTGAAGAAGCATTAAGGAGGTTTAAGTAGGATTACCGCACTCAGCCTTTATTTTGGTACAAAAGCAGCTGTATTGCCACCATTTCAACAACAGGCAAAGAGAAATAGCTGCAAAAGTTAGTAAGAGCCTTCACCTACTTGTGCTATCCCAGCAATAAAGGCATTAAAGCAGGTTGAAACACGCATTTTTTGTGGTGCAATCATGAAGCATCCTTCCTGCTGGTCATAACCAAGCAGGACATACAGATGGCGCTTGACTGTGTTAAAAGCTTTAGCACTGCTGATGTCCGACTCAGCGCTGCTCTCATCCTTTGCCATGAACTTCATTAGCACAGTAATCAGCTGATGAACAGTCTGGTGATCAATCCCAGCATCCTCTGGCAGTAGGTCTTTTATTGTATTATCATTCTCTGGGGAGGGTTGTCCTATCAGTACAAGAGACAATGGTATCAGACACTGGAAAAGACTGCAAGAAGGATCCACCATACATCACAAAGTTCTTCCACGGCCAATTGCTCTATTTCTGCCCAAATACACGTGGGCGATGTCACAGGAGAGACGGGCATGCATTTTTGATGGCGCTGTTCCTCTATTGCTTCAGACTCAACAGCACAGTACTATATACTAAGTATACTGAATTCCATTTTTCAGCTTTCCCATATTTACCAGAACTGCTCGTCTTCCCATCCCAGTTCCTCTCTGACAAGTTGAGTATTACCCTTCCTTTACTTTCATGTGCATTAAAAGAGAATCAAATTTCATGGTCATCAAATTCTCATCTGGCCTAGTTTTCAGTTTTCCTTAGCAAACAACAGACATTAGACTTTGCCAGTTAAGAATGCACCAAATGGCAAAGGTAGGAAGTAGGGAAAATTCTACCCAATACTGATTAAAAAAGAATGAAGATTTCCCATTTTAACATTGCGTCCATACTTCTCTCAGATAACATGGGCCAAAATGTAGGCATTGTAACTGTTTATGTTTGAGACACTATGTAATATGTGAAAACTGAGGTGGCTTTTTCCCAGAGAAGACTCTTAAGACTTCATTTATAAACTCAGAATGGAAATAATCAAACAGTCATACTTCGCATTGTTGTCAGGTGAAAGACTAGAAGCTACTTACAAAGCACAATGAAGCTGAAGTGCTGCCTCTCTCTGTCCAAGCAGAACAGACTCACTGCACATAACAGTCACTAACTGGATATGAATTTTCATTTTCAAATTCCAGTATTTTTTAAATGCAGTATTTCCAGTTATTTTTTAGACCTGCCTTTGGAGTTATCCTCTTCCATCTCACCCTAGGTGTAAGGCTTTTTCTATTATTAAAGATCATTAGTGCTTAGCAGTTCCTACAATAGCATCTGAAACCATGAAAAGCAGCAGCTATTTCACACATCAGTGTATAAGGTTATTTTATTAAATCATTCTGAATATGTGCATGGCTAGAGCACAGTGAGGAATACTATTCCAACTTGTTCTATTTTAAAAGAGTAAATTAAATTAAATGCCTTCATAAATAAAAAATATATAATTGTATTATAGTTTTATTATATATGCATTATATGTGAAATTTTTAAAAAATTGGCTAGGGTAATCAAGTAAGTAAGAACAGATAATACTATTTTGACAGCATCAAAAGTGATCACATTTTAAAATTAAGTTTTTATTACATCATTAATTTTAGTTTGTTCTGTAAATACTGTTACTATTAATTAAAATTGGTGCTAAAATGTATTCAGATATATTTTCTAATCTGTGGTTAAAAATCTATCTTACAATGAATAATTGTGATAAAGCAAGGTGGTATGAAACAGAATTGCAAAATGATCTATTTGTTTTCATTTAATGGATAAGTCTTTTCAAGTATTGGAAATTGCCCTTATTTTTGCAAGAACTGTTTAAGTTGAAGTTTGTAGGACTGACCGTACAAGTAAGATTAGCTTAAATTATGATCTTGCATTTGGATTGTGCAAGGATTACTTTTAGATCTAGAAAAAACAGATGAGCATGAGGACTAGTTCATTTAAGTGGTATGCATAAAATAAATTATTTTCTACCACAGATGTACAGACTATGTTTAAGAGTTGGTTAGGTCCTTAGAAGAATGAGATACGTTCAGTACTGTCATTGCAAAGTGTTAACAAACGTAAGTCAAACCTTCAAAAAAAACCATTAAGATTTCAGAACGAAAGAATAAACAGTGGGCAGATAGAGAGGGATAGCCATTTGAGGGTGAGGCGTTGGCAGCAATAGCTAGCTGCCTCTGAACAACCTCCCGCCAGCCCTGAAGTAGTACATAAAACTGGGGACAACTTTCAGTACAAATCTAGAACAAAATTGCAATTTACACTTTTTGGAACCATGCTGTGCTTGTTTCCAGAAGGGAGTAGATCTTGAAAATAGCTTTCATCTTGCATAAGTTTATCTCACGAGTCAGCTAGAAAGCAAGCACTAGTGTCTTCATTTTCCTTTCCCTTCAAAACACTCCCCTCCTCTTCACACCCACCTGGTGTTTGCTCTGGTGTTCCGCCAAGTGCTGGAGCAGACTGCTCATGTCTGGTCAAGCTCACAGCTTAAAAAAAAATAACAAACAAACAAATAACAACAAAAAATAAACAAGAACAGCTCTGTTTAAATAAGCAGCACTCATGACTTAAACTTCAGCATACATTCAGTGCTAGCATATTTATGTTCATTTACTCATGCACTGTTGTCAGGCAGTGAGTGTAACCATTTGAAATGTCACTTCTGTGCTATATAGATTTTGTGCACCCTGTTGTGTAACTCTAGTTTTCTCCATCGTTCGGTTTTGCTGGTGTAAGAGTCATCCCACAGGAGCACCTGTGCAGGACCAGAAGTGGGTCAAGAAGAGTTCCAAAATATGGTGTTGCCTAGTTTGGAGAAAATATATAAACCTTTTAACCTAACAGCCCACTAGTGCCTAGGTTTGAACATTTTATCAGTTCCCATATAGGGGTAGGAGCAATGCAAGAGGTCCAATCTGAATATAAGACAACTCCGTGCTCGTGAAATTCTCTAAATTAGACTGTGTGTAAGCTTTAGTTTTACTTTGAATAATATCTGTACGTTGTTTCATACAGGCCTATGATTTTTGACCACCTAGGCCCTCCTATGCAAGCTGGCAGGAAGAACGTGTTGCATGGACACTGTTTTCTTATTTTCTTGACAAAGGAATTCTGAAGATTCCCAACAGAACATTTGAGAACTTAACAGTTCTTTTTAAGATGTGTAAGCACATGCTGCATACTAATTTGTTAATTGCAATTATTCAGCAGTGTAACCAAGGAAATTTTCTATAAGCATTATATCTATTTTCGACAAAATTACTGTGTATTAGCCACAAATAAAAAATAAGATTTATCCACAAACTAGTTTTGGAGTATTTTGTCCCAGCATTTTAAACAAACACAGGACAAACGTAATGTTTTGTCTATGTTCCTTGTCAAACACACTAACTTATTACCTGAACACTGCCTAAATCAGTCAAAAACCTAGATTTGCTATCCTGCTTAGATAAATATTGACAATTCCATTGTTTACCTAGCAATAGGATACAAACCTAAGGGAGAAGGTAAGTCTTGTCACAAAAATATAAATAGATACTCAACGAATTTTGGTGGTTAAGGTTTCTGGGAGGGAGAGCGCTCTCTTTGACTCCACTGGTCCCTTCACACTGTCCCTCAGGGAACGCACACTCTTCTGACGGTTACGTGCGAAACGAGCCCTCTTGATCTTCCACATTGCTGCATCACTGAGGTTGGCGACATTTGTCCGGACAGCAGTGATAGCTTTGCAAATGCAATTGACCAAGTTAGGATTCATTCCACAGCATGGTGAGGCCCTAATGCTGCCAAGTGCCAAATGCAACTGGGCCCCAGGTCCCACTCAAGTCAAGAAAGCTTCATATGGGTTCAAGGGGTCCATCTGCAAGGAACTCATTTGCATCTTCTCATTCTGAAATCCATAAAACCCCAAAGAGATTAACTGTGTTTAAAAAATAATGATGTCCCTTCCTTCTACGAGACTGGACAAAAACAGACTCCTGAACCAAACTGAATTTCGGGCTATGGGAATTTGAGGTGCCCTCTATTTATAATGGCAGAAATCGCATGAATATGGACCACATTTAGTGTACTCAAATCCAAAGCGGCCTCCAGTTTTACCCCAGACTGACCTCATGTCCTGCCTACACCTATCATCCTGGATCAGTGCCTCCAAAATGCTATGAGGGTGATTATGTGTTTATAGTTGTGTTACCAGCAGTATCACTGCATGTCTTAATGGAGTCACTAACACTTTTCTATACTTATGTCTAGAGTGCATTCAAATGGAGTTTTAGTATCTGAGTGACTACAGTCAGTGACCCCATCCCTAGCACCACTTATGCCTTTGAAAAGTCAAAGAGAAAGGTTCAAAGTAATCTTGAAAAGCATCTTTTGACCTTACATCTGCAACTAGAGGAGCTAGAAACCACTGCTGAGATTCCCTTCTCAGGCCACAGCAGTATATCCCTGCTTTGTGCCAAGGTACTCACATATGAAGATGAAGAAAATATGTTTGCAGCTCCACTTCTTATGTGGATGCAGCAGGAGCACCTGTGCTTTTTTAGGGCTCTATGCAAGCACAGAAGGCATTAGGCTGCTGAGGGAGCATATGCTGTCCAAACAGCAGTTTCTCACCTCCTCCAAGCAAATCAGATGGAAATAGGCCTGCCTCATGGTCGATCACTTGGGTAAGGAAGTTTTCCATTACTCAGCATATTAAACAATCATGCACAAATTATTTTAAGCCCCGCCCACACACACACCCTGCAGCAGTGAATGAAGAGAGACATAGTATCTCAACAACAAACCAAGTACAAACAGGACAAACTTTTGCTTTAGTCACTACAGGAATAGCTAACTGAGCACTGGCTCTAAGAATCTGTGTACCTCTTGCGCTGTGCCCCATGCATTTGCTTGTGTTTCAAGGACCATGCAGCTCCTAGGGCTATCTTTGTACGTATCATTACAGAACAGGGTCAGATGTGACCTTTGAGAATAGCAATGCTGATAGTATAAAGGCATCTACAGAAGAACAAGTGGGTTAATGCAGGTTGCAGTTGAGTGATTACAGAACCATACCATGTTTCAGCCAAGGCTGGCAATTAAATCGTATTGAGAGTAAAATATGATGCCCAAAGGTGCAATGGAATGTAATCTAATCTGCATTCAGGCATTCAAAAAGTGCTCACTTTGAGTTACTCTCTTCTGGCCTGCAAGATTACTTAGTTTCAGACAATTTATACAAGTGAGGCCTACATTTCTCTCAGACCCTTTAACACAGCTGAAATTCCAGAAGCTGATAAAAGGTGATCAGATTGATTTGGACTCTGCTTACTTGTTGGGAAAGGGAATTCTTTGTTGCAGTCCAGATGAAGCTGTGCTTCCAGAGACAAGGTCTCAAAGCGATTCACAAAAAACTCCCAGCTCAAAGCTGGAATATCCGCTTTTAGAAAATGAAGTAGCAAAAGCTTACTAAGAATTGTGGGCCTGTCCTTGACAACTGTGTCAAACTGGAAATCGAGGCAGAGGCAAAGACCCTATAGAGAAAAACAACAACAACAACAACACAGTACTGAGATGTGAAGATAATAAACATTTTTTTAAAACAAAGGAGGGTCAAAGTTCTAACTTCTCCCCACAGTTCTTAAAGGATAAAAATTTAGCTTCTTTTCCTTTCTCCTTTAATTCAGGACTAATACTACTGATACCAAAGGAAAAGGTAAGTAAGGACATAAACAAATATGATGTTTAAAATGGGAAGTTTCCAAGGTTTTGAGGAATACAAAAGTATGGGCAAAAGTTCTGTCTTACTACACATTTGATTTGCAATATCAAAGTATTCTTTTCACAAATCCCTAGGTGAGAAAAGGCTTACCTTTATGTAACTGAATCAAGCCCTTGATTAGAAAAATAATGAATTGCCAAGCCCAAACAGAAAAAGGATTATGTGGTGAAATGTATCAGAAGGAATTTGAGTCATAAAATGCTTCTCTATTTTATCTGCACTAGAATTTTGGGCATACTGTAAAGACTTAGGTTTGAAAAGTAAATCCAGACATTAAATATGTAACTGCAAGATACTGGGACCAGTCTGTGTTCTTCGGTGAACTATGCATTTATTTTTCTTAGTTCAAAAGAATTCAAGTTCTCTGGAAACTATTTTGAAAAGATTCTATATGGAATAAAATTAGCAAGTATTAACGGCATTTCATAGGCAGCAGCACTAAACTTTTTAAAATACATTTTAATTATGACCTCTAGAGAACTAGAATTGAATTTTATACTATGAGATATTTTTTTCCCTCAATATCTTATTTGTTTACATAGGCTTTGATCTATTTTTATATTCACTTTTTTTCAATCATGATAATTTTCATTGGCAAGGCTTCTCACATGCTTAAAATTATATGTCTAAGTAAGTTTTGCAAATATTAAGGCCATGTTTGGTTTTGCTTGAATGTATTTTCTCGCTATCAGCTCAACAGGATGTAATGAGAATTGTAAAACCTTCTAGTTTTAAAATGAAAACTGTCATTACGTTTTAAAACAATAAAAACATTTACAGCTTTCTACGATAACAGCTCAAATGTCATAGTAATCCTTTGTAGTCATCAAAGCTGGGGCTCAGGCAGTATCTTTCCCATGTGTATATGTCAAACACCAAGACCTATAAGGCTTGTCTAAAGAGGTATCAGCACTGACTGTGCCACTGTCCATGTGAACCATTTTGAACGTTGGGTCAAAACTCAAATTCCCGTTTCAATGCATTTTTCCCCTGTATAATGAACCTACCTGTAAAGCTGGCCGTTTTATGGTGTCAAGCAATAGTCCAGCTCTTGTAGCTACTGCTGGGTTGACATCTTCCACAGCAGTCAGGAAACAGCAGAATGCATGAGCCAAAGAGTACTTCAGTAGGTGGTTTTTTGTCACAGAGTGGATATCCAAAAATCTGCACAACACAGCCACTTTCTCCACTGTAGCAGCCCCCAGAGAAAGAAAATATGAATATTAATTTAGACAATGGCTTCTTTATGCCCTTCATGTCTTAATAATTGTATCTCTCCTAGAAATATGCACATCTTAGAAAGTAGCAACAAAGAACAGCTGGGAGGTGTTATTGTGATTTTGGTCTTGCTCTGATTATCCAGAATGCCTTATGTTCTCCTCTATTCTATTGCATTTTTGTGCCATGGTTTTGTACCCAACTACCTCCCAAACTCTCCATACCAGCAAAAAGATGTAATCACCCATTACAAGTCTCATCAGTTACAGCAGAGAAAGCTCTAGCTCTTCAGTGAAGCAACAAGGAGTAAATAGCATATGTTTCTCAGACCTACCTGCTTCAAACCTCATCTTCCAATCTTTGCTGTTAAAATTGCTGTTTATGATTGTCCAGAAAATGTCGGCTCCGTGGGGAAGCGAAAGTGCATGAAGAAGAAGCGGGACTGCCAGGGAAGAAAGCTGAGAGAATTCAGACTTCACAACTCCCCATAAGCTGGAAAGACCAAACACAGCAAGTACACTTATAAAAGCACTCCCTTGACATACTTTCTTCTAAATGCCCACACTATACTGTTAGAGGGAATGCACTTTTTGTGGAAATCTCTGTAAGCCATCCTGAGCCTTTATGCGAATACTGCAGAGTTGCTGTTAGGTGAATAGAGCCACTTGGAAATCTTCAAATGCAACAGTTTTTCTTGAAAATCCAGGTTCAAATATTCCTAACATTGAAACACTTTAGATTTAACAAGATTTTTCCTAATTCATGGCACAACTGCCATGAAACATAATCTGTGCTATAAATCATCATTTTCAAAGTGACCAAGTTCAGCACACGAGCCATGTCAACCTCCTTGACATCATGAGTCACGTACATTCACAAATCATTATGATAACCAATACTCACTATTTATTTGTTTCTTAGCAAAAGTTTGAGTGTTGTAGGATAAACTGCCAATAGCTGACTCTAACTTCAAGGTCTTACAAGTTCAGACTGCTTCCTGAAGCTCTTATTCTGTAATTCTGTGGTTCTAAAGACTTTTTTTTTCCCCAATGAGAATGCCTTCTGCAAAATTGATATTTTTTGACAAAATTCTCCTTGTACTTTTTTTTAAAATTTATTTATTATTAAAAGAAAGCCTACGTGGGATAACCTAAAAGAGAAATAACCCTGGGATTAAGTGAATTGAACACTCCATTTTAGGTCACTTCAGGCCACCAGTATGGGAGTTTTAATACTTAGACCACATGCCCTCACTTCAACATTGGGCTAGGGGTTCTCATATTTGGTTCCTGTGCAGCACTTTGTTCTCTTCTTTTTGAGCTGTTTCACTACTCTTTTAAAGTGTGGCTACAGCCTGAAGAAGGATCTCAGGCAGAGAGGCAGAGTTTTAATCTTATCTCTCTTGAAGTACAACACCTCAAGCAAACAGAATATAATGAACTGAACAATACCAGAACTTATTTCCAGACAGATTCAGGGCAATATGAAATGCTTATCAATGTTTCATTAGACCCCAAAACCTTCCCATTTCTCTAGGGGTACAGAAAAAAAAATTACACACTTTGAATTAACTCAAAATATTTTTATTTTTTTTTTAATACGGTAGCAGAGATTAAAAGGCCTTTGCTCAACTGTACATTCACCTCTTTTAGGATTAAAGGTGTTCAGGTAACATAGGACTGGACAGTGGAGGGTACCTTGGCTCCATTTGAAGCTTCATAATTAAGTCTATCCAATGTGCCCTTATACAGCTACTTAAACTTTCCACGCTTCTCTATGACCTTCTGTTAATATTCTCTATTAAACCTGCAAATTCTTTAATATCACAAATGAATGTATAGTTAGGGAATCAAAAAAGTACAAAAACAAAACTTGTGATAAAAACCTACCTTGCAATCAGCATGTGATCTTGAATATAGGCAAGAAATTGTGGATGGTCCTTTCTTGCTATATACAGGCATTCCCCATGAAGACAAAGAATCTTCAGACAGTTCAGCATGTTAAAAAGAATGTCTGGTTCTTCAAATCTCGACATTTCCTGTGTAAGCAAGATGCACTACTCTCAACACAGTGAAACCACTTAACTAAAAATTCATACTACACAAACATCATTAATTTTACCTGCAGTATTGTGTATATGAGCTTCAAGGTAACTGGAAGTTGCTGATAACAAAATTTTCTTTCTGTGTCATTCTTTATTGCTGTTAAAAAAGTAAGTTACATAAATTGGTGACAAATTCCCCTCATTTGTTGATTCAAAGTGAAACTAAAGAATGTGAAAGTAATCAGAGGTAAATTAATTCTTGCTACAGTAACATTGATGTCAGTTGAGTTACAACTGCACAGAATTTGGCATATAATGTTTTGCTACTTTATATGTCCACAAAGCCAAGATTTCTTCTAATGCTTTTTGAGAGTCAGTCACACTTGCAGTCAACATAATACAGCCTTCCTGTTGATATGTTGAATTAACTGCATGAGAAAAAAGTGACTATGCATTATTGGACCTGAAAAACTGCTTCAAAACCTTGTATTCTATGTAAGTGGAATGTTTCATTTAAAGCCTTACTTAAATACTCTGTCTTCTCACCCTGAACCTACCAGCATTTTCTGTGGTCTCTGTGTGATTTCCTGGGTTTTCTCCATGTTTTGGTGCTGATTTGTCATCTTCTTCTCCTTCAGTTCCTATAATAAACTCAGGTCTAGTATACAGAAGACTATCCTCGAGGTTATCTGTGGGCTCCTTTAAGAACATAGTAAGTTAAATTCATTTCTTGATGTTTTCTGTATACGTTAAGCCATATGCTGTTGTTTAATATTTAGTGTGGATAAGCTGAGCCAAAATGAGGCAGACACTGTCCAGTTTCCATGTACACTCATGCATTCAAATCACCTGCATATCTAAAATTCTGCATCAGCAAATGGATACGGACAATAAGACTGTGTTTCAAACATGGATTTAAGCGATAGCACTTAACAGCTATTGTGTATGCATATTGGAGCTGAGGGGCATCCAATCACACTGATTTCACTAAACCTGTCCTCCTTTCTCAGCATTTTCAACAATCAAGCATCAGCTAAGATTTTTTAAGTTGCCCACTTGACATCTGATTCTCTCAAAGTCAATAATCATTTGAAGATACCCACTCTTAGCTTTTAAAAGATGAAAAGCACTAAGTATTAACATTTCACATTTTATTTAAGATGGTATCATAGGAGTGTACTTCCAAACCAGACAATGGTGAAAGAGAGAAGAGTTCATACTGGATGAATATTGCCATCTTCCCTGTGTTCTCTGAATCAATTCAAACTTAGGAGATTATAAATTCAGTGGCATTTTTGCTTTAACCTCCCAACTCTTCCATGCCATCACAACACAATGAGCAAAATGAAGTAGAGGAGTTTCAGCATGCCAGTAACAGAGGTCCTTTCTTGCTGTACTTACCACAAGTCTGATTTCTTCTTTTGGAGCAAGCTGTTCCAGCAGCTCAAAACCCAGCTGGTAACAGAGAATGCTGGACTGACAAAGACCACATTCTACTGCTTTTTCATCTTTCTGACAGCTGTGAGAACCACCCCAAGGTGCCTGTAACACATTGTTTATGATGGATATTATATCTTTTGAAATGCTGTTCTCTAAGCCCAAAGTGACACCATCATCCTGGAGTTCCATCTGAAAGAGAGTGAAAAGAATAAGGACTTACTATTTATTTAAAAAAAAATAGAGCGCAGTCATGCCTATTCCTGCATTTCTTCCAGTGTATTGCATTACTGGGATGAGAACTGAGATAAACTGTGACTCACAATTTTAAATTGCCACTGATGTTCAGGACAAAGCTTGAATAGCTGGAGTAAGATTTTGAAGGTAATTAGACAATTTCAAGCACAGGATCCATTAACATTACCTGGAGACAGTTATCCAAAACACTTGGGCTTAGATTCACAATGTATAACTTTACCTACCCAATAATTATGCATCTAATCTAAGCCCATCAACAAGCCTCTGCTTCTAGTCTGTAGAAATAACCATATCTCCAAGGAGAAGTTAATTTCATTGATATGAGGCACCTAAAATGATGTGGAGGTATCTACCTTCTCTTCGCTGACCATGAACCCATAACTCTTGTATGGGTAAAGCCACATGAAAGCTGCAGAAAGATTTCAATGCCTTGTACTTCATGCCAGTCCCACAGCATAAAGGGACTCAATACAGGATTAAAGCAGAGACAAAAGTGACTACAGAACTTCACTGTCCCTCAACATGGATGATTTTCTTCTGCAAGTACCTGCTTCAAGATGAGATCAAACATTAGAATGAAGCAATTAAGATTCATTTCATCATCCTCACAGTCAAAGTCAATTGTCTTTCCACTGGGGTGTCCAAAGTTCTTGAAGGGACTGTGAAAAGGACTACGTATTGGACTCCGAAATGGGCTCTGGAAGGGACTTGGGAAAGGACTCAGCATGTTGTGCTGAACTCTGCGCCCAGGGTCAGAAGCAACGCTTACCTGAAGACACATAAGATAAACATGTCCAAATGAATGTTAAGCACTTAAGCAATTTCATCCTATACAAGACTGTGGTAAATGTCTAGAACTTTGTCTAGACATTTTGTCTAGACATTGTCTAGAACTTAGTGATATGGTTTAGTGGAGGTCTTGTTAGTGTTAGGACAGAGGTTGGACTAGATGATCTTGGAGGTCTCTTCCAACCTAGACGATTCTGTGATTCTGTGATTTGATAGCCTTACTATTTCGTTTGGTAGCTTTTTTTTTTTTTTGAATTTATGTATGTCCCTTAGTGCCATTAAATGATAAAATATGGTATAAGTATAATAATCATATTCTACACAGATGTATGTATTCTCTTAGGTTAAATGGCTGTCATTCATTACCTTATTTCCACTAAGAAGGAATTTTATCATCACAAATAAAACAGAAAATTGGTGCAGGCAGTAAAGTGGTCATCAAGTTACAACGATCTTCCCCATGATCCAGACATACCAGCTTCAATACCAGGAAGCTAATAAATGTGGGTACCTCACAGTACTCACAGCAGTATAACTAAGGCTATACCAAGGGTACAGGTAGCTGGAAATGAACTAGATATAACAATAGCAAGACATGCACTTCTGCACAGATTTACATTCAACCACCACAGGCCACCTACAACACCATCAGAACCTCCAATTGTTCCAAGGAGATAAACAGTTAAGTAACACAAGGTCTATTTTTAGGCCAGCTATGGTCTGCAATATCAGACAGTAAGATTGTCCATTTTTTTCTGCTTAGTTTAGAAGTGGTTACAGGCTAGTTGTACTCTCTACTGAGCTACATCAGAGTTTAGAAGGACTACAAGAAAAGAATCATCAATTGCCTAGATGCTGTAGGTCCTTAAATCTAAAGATCTGACCTTTGAACACCACTTCTTCTGTCCCTGAAGCATTCAGTAGGAGACTACTGGGAATTTAATCACATCAGCCCAAGTATGGGTAATGCCTACATGTTTGCAAACATTTTCTTCCAGACAGACAAGTTTCCTTGACATCAATTTTTGCATCTCTTGGAGGGGGAAAAATGCAAGAAAACAGAAATAAATTTTGTTCTGTCACCCTCCCAGAACATCCCTAGGACCACCAAATTTGTACCTGAATGCCAAAACTCACTCTGGGTGACCAGTTGTCCAAAAAACAAAACAAAACAAACAAACAAAAAAACTGTTGTTAACAGCCATTAAAAGAAAATGAAGAGAATGAAATAGATGGAAAAGATACCATGACAAACACACCACAAATATCCCAACTGAGTTCATGGAGGAAAAACTGTGCAGTTAACTCCCATACTTGCATTATCTTGACACTGACCAGGTGACGGAGAGGTATTAACTGAAGAAGCCATGCCAATTTTCTTTCACTCTCAAAATTTGTTTTGTGTTTCCAATCAAATGTTGCCATACTGAAAAATGACTTTTTAAATTTTCACAGGCATTCTCTTAGGAAAATTATTCAAAGGAAAAGAATAAGCAGGATAAATAACTGTTACCCTCCGAGCTGCAAGATTTCCCGCCAGTTCACTGGCTCTGGATTTTCTTTGATTTGCTAACTCTTTTACAGAATTAACTCCATCAGAAAACATGCTGATTAGTAACTGAAGAGGAACAACAATGTCAAGTTCAGATAACACCTGAGGAAAGACAATAAGTAAAAAAAAGTATGAGTTTTGAGATTGGTAAAAAATATCAGCTACGTTATACGCATAGTTATCACATCATATTGAGTTCAGCAAGTTTCATGCATTTAATTTTGGGATTTGGTCATGTGAGATGAGAGCTTAAGTTTCTCTTCAAATCAGGGCAAAAGAGAACTGGCCAAAAAAGTGCATTTTCAAAATATTTGTTGGCATGATGCTTGGTGCACATTGCGAACAGTTTTATGCACAAACACATAGGTATGTGAAACTGTTCCACAAAAAAGTTTATGCAAAGCTAAAATATTACAAATACTTGGATGAATAACTATCTTCATTATTACCTAAAACAGAATTCCTGTATTTATTCTAACAATCCAGCCAGAATGGTAGCCTACAGATGTCAATATACTGAGAAGATTGGTTATCTGCAAATCACTGTGGTAATATGAATGAATAATGAAGATTACCAGTATTATTCTGAGATGCCGTGGAAAATTTTATACCCTTTTGAACTGACTGTCCCCAAAGCTGACATGATTTTTCCTGTTGTATTTGAATACGAACATTGGGTGAATGTCAGTGAATATGGACAAATGGGCAAATATAGCACAAGACTGCCAGAGAAGCAGAAAGCTTGGTGGGTACAGAGGTAGTCTGATCCAGTTCTTCTTATGTGGGAATGACTACAGCTGCTTCTAGAGTTTGGAATTAATTTTGGAATTTACAGACCAAATTCTGTGGAGACTAAAGAGTTCTGCTGGCAGAAAGAGATAACTGAATGGCCCTAAAGATACAACCAAAGGGAAAAGAATTCCCAGGCTTCCTGTATATTGTTGTGATAGGCTAGTAACGTAGAGCTTCCCAGGACCTGTCTACCAACCACAAGGGGCAGAAAGGTTCCATAATCCCTTGTAAGTGGCTTCTTTTTTTCCTCTCAAAATCATAAGCTGCATCAGCATGACTTCTCAAGAGAGTACACTTACATGCAGCCAAAGCAATGCTTGCTCTTGCACAGAGGATGGATACCCTGTGAATCGACAACTAATGAAGCCAAACATCTCCTCCATGGAGAAAGGGAGAGGGCAAAGTTCAATGTCAAACATTTTGCTGAAAAGGAGAACAAAAACATAGCATGGCTGAATTACCACAACATACACTGTGTAAGGTATGAAAACAGAAAACTAGTAGAAAGGCAATCTCATAACCAGCACTGATGACGCTTCTGGTGTTTTATTTGCATCCTCATTCTCCAGGGGAGTTGTGCTAGGTTGATGATACCACCTGTCCTGGTTCCACATTATCACCCTGAATTTATTGATACACCTTAAGAATTTGTACCACATCCCATCTCCTGCCCAGTTTCACTTGATTTCAAAATCCAATGTACAGGAAAATTTTCATCTTACCACTCCATCACTATTCCTTATTCACGCTAAACACATTTTCATCAGTCCCTACAAATGCAAAATTACAGGCAGTTTCAGAGCATTTTACACGGTAAAAAGCAATGTGAAGCTGGATTGTGAAAGGTATACACCAAACATGAAATTATGACTCCAGCAGTCACTACCCCTATTCTGGCATTTTGTTTGCTCAATGGGGGAAGATACTAGCTAAATCAATAAAATCAACTCTCTTTCAGTGCCAGCTCTATTAATCCCCAATATTTCTCAACAGCTGGCCAGGAGAAAGATGCTTCCTTCACCATGCTACAGGAAGCCACTGAAAGTGTGCCTTGTTCAGAGCAAAGAAGCTGATTCAAGGATATCAGCAGCAATAAAAGGAAACTTTCCCAAAGCTGAACTGCTCTAGTCTAAATATAATTCATGAAAAATTCAGCAGCATTCACTTGCTAGTCTATTGCACACAGGAGAGCAGGCGGAATGGCATTTTTATTCTTTGTCAACATTTTATTGCACTAATACCCTCAAAAATCAACATATACAATGATAAAATGGTTTCTACAAATACCTACATACCTTAACACTTCCCGGAATTCTTTCAGTTGATTATCAGGCACTTCTGTCCTTATAGCTTCCAGCCACTCTGGCATAATACATTCCCACACCGGCTGGTTTATTACATTGTACGGAATCAGGCAAAGGATTCGATTCAGCCCTTCTTTTAATTGGGTCACAGCACTACACGATTTGTCCCAGTATCCACCAACCTGTGGGTATTTCCAGGAATGATACTTATGAGCAATATTTCTAATCCCTATAACTGGTCCAGCACCAATTTGCTCAGCGTATACAGCCAAGAAATCATGAAGGATGATTATCAGCACCTGCCAGCCTGAATTTAGAATACAGCCATGGGGATTACATTGTTTTTTTCCTCTCTAGTTTGACCCACAATCTAAGAAGCACTGTCCAAGATTTAGATGAAGTATGCTTACTTCCAGGACATGACACAAAATAACCTCCGATTGTTTAAAATTCTCAGTGAAGGACAGATTTGTTTGGTCAAACTTACACCTTAAAGTATTTGCTCTGGGCCACTAGAGTAATGGATCTTTCTTTCGAAAGTTTGGTTCTTTTGTGTTTTGGGTTATTTTGGTTGTTATTATTTCTTTGAGTGAAGGTCCTGAGTGAAGGAAGCCAAAAAATATACTTCTAAGTACATAAATAACTAGTCTCCAGAGACTAATTATTCTAACTGACCTCAGCTCACATCTGCTGTTCCTTACTAATGGCTCTAGAGATGCCTGCTGTTTTGGCAGCAACTACTGGTAATCTCAGCCAACAAACTATTTTTTCTCCATTCATCACAGCTAATTTCATGGCTGTTTGTCTTCATGTTCTAGTGAACCTTTGCATATCTGGCAAGTTGTCAGTCTAGTCTTCAACACTGCAGTGGGGGGTAATAAAACTTTTAAAAGGGTTGGATCCAAGACAAGAAAAAGGTCCACAACAGACTACGGCATGAGGTTCAGCCCTTTCTCTCCTTAGTCTCAAACTCAAGATCTGCTTTCTTCAATTCTAACACCCTGTGCATCCATTGACCTCTCAAATTCCTTCAGCTGTCCTCCAGTCCTCCCACACAGACAAGGCCTGTCTTCAGAGAGGTGGTTCAGAGTAAGACTTACACATATGCTGGTCTGCACTTGCACAGCAAGTACCACTTACAAGGTCATGAAAAATCCATGGATGCACGCTTCATCCCTGATAATATTATGTATCACACCAAGTCTTTATGGCTCTTCCTATACTAGCCACTGAATTCTAGGAAATAAAACAGATGTCCCATATGTGTCCAAAGAAGGGCAATGAAGCTGGTGAAGGGTCTAGAGAACAAGTCTTAGGAGGAGCAGCCTCAAGTTGCACGAGAGGAGATTTAGGTTGGATATTAGAAAACTTTTCTTCACTGAAAGGGCTGTAAGACATTGGAACAGGCTGCCCAGGGAAGTGTTTGAGCCACCATCCCTGGAGGTATTCAAAAGGCATGGAGATGAGGTGCATAGGGACAGGATTTAGTGGTAGACTTGGCAATACTAGGTTAACGGTTGGACTTGATTATCTTGGAGGTCTTTTCCAACCTAAAGGATTCTGTGATTGGACATTTAACATAAGAAGGTCATGAAATGAAAGCTGTCTCTGAATTCTACAAAAGCACATCTATAGCTGGCTGCAATAAATGTGGAAAAAGTCTTATACATCTCACAAAGTTCCTATTTTCATCCTGATATCTAGTTTTCTATAGCGGAATATTCACGTGTCTAACTTTAATGCATGCCTTCAGCATACAAGTTAAGTGGCAAGTTCTGTTTCACAATTAAAGGAGAGAGTAAGAAAGACTTTTTCTAGGAGTGATTCCAGCATGGGTCTCACTTAGGCACCCAGAATGACCTTCCAGGTAAGTCTCCTTCCCTCCATCAGCAATAAGGCATACCATGGCAGACTAGCCTCTTATCTGAAATTAGGTATCCAAAGCTAAAGGGCGTCAGTATGCCCAAAATTCCCTTCAGTTACAACCATGTGATTTCATGAATCTTACTTCACAGCTGCAGAGATGAAGTATGCAAAGAACAGAGAAACATATTAGTAAAGCAGGCCAGTAAAGGACAGGCTCACACCTGGAAGCTGGCAAGTGAAACCTGTTTCTCAAGAGAAATTTGTATGCTTTGGCAGCATAATGGAGATGTGCAGCTATTGAAAAAGCACAGTATCTTTCAATCCCCAAAATATTCTTCCACTCTGTCTTCATATTACTGTAAATAATCCCCCACCTCTGGCACAGTAAAACCAGAAAAACTATGAAGAGGAAAACTTCCCGAACTCCACTGCTCCTTTACCAATAATATTTCTTTTGCCTTGAGAGGGCTGGGGGAGAAATAGTCTTTATCTATTTTACGTTAATGTCTATGGCAAATAAATTAACCTTCAGATAAATTACCCTCACCCTGGCAAACTCCATTGGTTTAGGAAGGAGGCACATAACCATGACATCAAAGCGAACATCACAAACTGTCTTCAACCACTTAGTAACAAACTGGGGTTTGAGTTTTTCAACCAGGCTACCAACTTCATCATCCATCATGTAAGCTGTAGAGTGAAACCACTGGAATACCATGCTAACCAGCCTTGCTAAACTCTCTGTGGGTGTATTCTCACTGGGAGTGCAAAGGCTCACCTGCAAGACAGAAACACAAATCAGGTTTCCCACCTTTAAATCTAGAAATGTTTGTCTACTATATTTTGCATATTTTCAGAGATACATGGATGCAGATTACATAGACAGTAACTGAGCTGATCAGTTTTAAGTAGAGCTTGGCACAAGGTAATTGAAAAAACATTTCCCTAACCAGAAAATAGCAATGAGAAGAAAAAATTAAGCATTTAATTTCTTTGTTTCTCAGTTTCAACACTGAAAATTTCTATATAGAATGCTGCAACAAACTGAAATATTCTGGTTAAGCTTTAAAATTACTCTTAATTTCAAAAGGTAATCTAATGTCCAGTAAAATACGTGATACAGATACACATACAAAATGTAGAAATTGTAAAGACAAACCAAATGAAGGGTTTCAAAAAAATCTGAACGAGGATGTTTACTTGGTATAGGTGATCTTTGCTTTACAAAAGGGTTACAATTTTGAATTTTTGTCCTCAAAAATTCTCAAAGAATGATTAACAGTAGTCTTCTCTCTGTCTCCTAACTTACTTTTTTCTAGAACAGTATCCTCACTGTAAAACTGTCCCAAATCTGAGACCAAGTTTGTACATGAATTCACAGACCAGCCACATTGCTAAATCCACAATGATCCACTATTTGAGCTTTTACTACCATCTAGGGACGAGAGAGAAACTTTCAAGTCAGGTTCTGCACTGAATCCAAAAAAAAAAAAAAGGAAAGGGGATTGCATCTTAGGGTTAAAATAATGGCATTCAGCAGAGAACATTCAGCAAAAGACATTCAGAAGACAGAGAGATAATAAAAAGCTGAAGAGGGTGAATAGCTATTATACACTCAATAGAGGAGTCAGAAGGCAGTGAGAAGCTCCATCCAAACTAGTTCTGTAATCTCCAAGTCTGAGAGTATCACAGAACTCCATTTTTTTTACAAATCAGAAAAGTATCCAACTAAATTCAGACAATGGGAACGGGGGAAAAAAAAAAAAAAAAAGACAGATAACATTTAGGCTTCAGAAACAGAAGAAAAAGATTTTCTTACCAAGAACCAGATTCCAAACTGGCTTAGGAGGCGTTGGTCATGTTTGTCATCATCTTTATTATCAAAGTCTGTGTTGTCCAGGGAGTGATGGGAAGAGGAGAGGCCCATCTGCCTCCTGCGGTTGAGCTCATACTCTCTCTGCTCAGCATGGAACTCTGCTTCTTTCAGCAGGCTATAAAACAAGTTTGTGGTCAGTGAATACAGCCTTCCTGCACTGGATACAGGTATCTGATCAAGGATAATTATAGATTAAGACATCTTATGTCAACATTTTCCTGAGAACAGTAATAAAAAAAGACTGAATTCTAGGATTCAAGGCTGAATTCTTCCATGAGGACAACACTCCCAGATTATTGGTGCTCTAATTACAGCAGCAGGAGTTAAGCACCCTGGCACTATGCAGACAATATTTACATGAAAACCTGATCCTTCTTTACATATTGATGCTGTATAACCAACAATATTACCTGATCACAGCTTCTACAGTACACACAAGCTCCTCTGCCCCACACTCCCGTGTATTGATCGGGGGTGGTGAGGTCTGGTAAAGGTGGGTTTCTGCTGCTGCCCCAACTTCACTGCTGTGATGATTTGAATGGCATCTTTTGCAATAGCGCACTGGCCTGTTGCCATGGCGGCCACAGCATCCTGCTGAGAAGCACGTAACAACAGCTCTTCTGACGTGGGAACTACAGTTCTGGAAAATAGAGAGATTTTATCAGGACACAAGTATCAGGCAGTGGAACTGAAAACAGTGATGAGGGTCTGCAGTGAGGAACTGGCTCAAGTGCTGGCTGTTTCCAAATTCACTACGCACAAGCACAAATGTGTACAAACTCCTGACACCAACTGTCATTGAGCTTCTAGTATGTGCTCAGGCCTAAATGCTGGGCCTGGACTTAAATGTCACAATTGCTCTTCTTCAGGAGCAGGCCGAACCAAAAGTTAAGTCATCAACCTCTACTTTCCGGCTTCGAGCAAGCTTTAAATTTTACAGTAGTTCTCTTACCCTCTGCTTATATTTCAAAATGTCTCTAAGTTACATATGGCAACTGACAGATCCTTGGGAGTATAATCAATGTTGACATATCATTTTACTCTATGTAAGGATCTGGCTTATCACACGTAACTGTCCAAACCTCTGAAATATGCTCTACCTTCATTTTTGCCCTCTGGTAATCTGGCCAAACATAAAAGCTTTCTTTACCACACCAGATCTACAATATATTATATACTGTAATCCTCATTATTAAACTGTTATTAAATCATAGTAGCTGGTATGTTTTGCAAGCAGATTCTTTTTGTCAGCAATCTTTTTACAGCACTGAAGACTTTCAGTCCATATATTTAAAATGATTTACTGTTTACAGTAGGAGTTTTGTTCAATTTAGGATTAACCCAGGACTTCTGGAAGACAAGAAGATAAAAGACACTTAGATTTAAAATTCATCTTTTTGCTCCATCTTCCTCAGAAGCAGACTTAGAATCACAACCCAGCTCAACTGCATAATTGAATTGCCTTACTAATTACGCCTTCAATAAAAACCTTCAACTCCAATCAAATATCAGTAGTTCAAACAAAAAGAAGTCTTGCTGCTAAATCATTCCCATCTACCAACAAATGCATTCATGGATAAATTGTGAAAATTTGGAATGGTACAAAAAAGAATGCACCACACAGGAATGGAATGACATTACACACAACACCAAATCATGCCCCATCACACAAATGACTTAATCTTACCTTCTTCTGACATATAGCAGAAATTTCAGCTGTAAGGGGAAGGCATACAAAACATCAACACAGAATGATGATCCTTCTGTTTTACTATGGCAACCATGGGAAAATGGAATTGCTGCAAGGAAGTCTCTGAGGCTAAACTTGTGCTTCCCGATATAACTGAAAACTCTAAATCTTTTGGATTGCATGAGGTGGGATACTGTATACTTGGGCTTACTAGCTATTTCTACACTGAAATGAAAGAACAGCCTTGGTAAATTAAGTGTGGTGTGCTGTGCATCCCATCCACCTTGCTCATGCTTCTGCCTCACAGACAGACTTGTAGCAGTACTTCTGTTGGTGTGCTAATGTGATTGGCATACTGTGGGAGACATGGGTCAGATGTGCCTACGCTGCCTGTGAAAGCTGGCAGGAAGATTAGTGCGTTTAGATTCACAATGTACATATAGCCACTATGTCTGTGGCCCCTAACTCCATAGAGAAATGTTTGCAGATTCAACCTGTAGTCAGTACCTACACGGTCTTTTGCCTCAGCGATATCTGATTCAGTGAATGTAGGTGGCTGAGTACTTCCCTTAAGTAAATGAAAAATTCTGTAATCTGGATTACGTTACAAGTGTAAGGAGACAGCAAGAAAAAATTCCACTGCCTAACACTTTTCAGTTTGCAGAACAGAGAGGGAGGGGAGTGTCTTTGTTCTGCCCTTGAAAACTGTAATTTAGAGAATATGTGACTGCCCTTTAAGCCCAGGAAATTCTACTTAGTCTGTCAACAAGCTTTGTCTGCACTCTGGCAAATAATTCTACACACTTTCACTGGTCAATGGACCATGACTGGATCAATGAAAAATATTTTATGTCCTTTTCTGGTATCCTTTAAACTTTCTGTTCATACAGTCAATTCTCTGAAGCTTTAAAAGCTTTAGAGTCAAAGCCAGATGACCAAAAGAACCAGACCCTTTTTTGGACACAGGTACTTTTAAAAAACTTGGCCCCACCTATGGATGCTTCAAGAATTGAAAATCTATTCAATTGTCTTCATTTCCTCACACATGACGAGTTGCATACTATTTCAAGTAGAGGACTAGTTAATTCTCCATAATACTTCAAAGACATTAAGCAGCATTAAATACAAGCTACTTCAAATTTCTACAATATTCCTTTAAAATAGAATGCAGCATTTCAAGTAATACAGTATGCAGAAATATCAGTGAGGACAGGGTTGTACAATTATGTTTAGTTTGCACCTACCCTTGAAATACCTCTTACCTTGTGGTAGAAGAACATCAATCAACCATTCACTGTGATCCCTATAAAAATCATATATCTAATTAGCTTTTCATTTCTTTGTGTATGCATTTATTTTTGCACAGACGAAAGTTATCTAAATTAATGTGGTAGGATGACATTATTCTGAAGCAGCATTTTTACATAGTTTCATAAATTGCAAGCTGTTTTACATTACTTCTCTTTGTTGTGTCTGACTTATTGAAAATTACCACTCTGAGACTGGCATATCATGTTCAAAGCTTTTAAAAATTACTTTTAAGTCACTAATTTATTAAATGAAAATAGCGTGCAGTCTGAAAGCCTGAGGACTAAGAAATGATAGTGAAGAATGAAAGACAAACGTGGAAAAAAAATTGTACCATTTACTGTAAGCCTCCTCAGAAGCTACACTTCTGCTAAATTCAATTACTTTACCCCGCAGCTTTAAATCAATAACGTAAAAAACTAAGATGATTTCCACAATACTGCTCCTTCCTGCAGCTGGTATGATACAAAGGTGTCTGTTAAACTGAGGCCAAACAAAAAAATAATGCACATGTAGCTTCTGAATTAACTGTAACCTTGCCCATTGGAACTAATGATTGGAAGTCACCTTAAGTATTAGTAGATCTTGTAAAGAAATGTGTATAAAATTTCCAATTAAAAAAAAAAGTACGTGAGGTTAATTCATTTCAGGATATAGTCCTTTCATGAACTGGACAGGCCTGGACCAGTTTTAATTCTTTACTCTGCTGCTTCACAGTATGTGATAGAGAATAATCTGAAGTGCATACTACAGAAAAGCAACAGTCTCTGTGATCTTTCATTGTAACATACTTTTAATGACAACGAAAGGATGTGGAGAAAAAAATAATTAATAACCAAAAGTCTGCACATTAATAAGGTTCCCCTATCATAGTTAATTCATCTCACGCTATCTATTCATTCAGAGATCTTAACTTTAAGGCTCATTACTGTCCAAGCTAGAAGTGCTAATCATGTGGGGTAAGTTTCTGTAATCCTTATTCATACTGAGTTTCACTATGCTCAATTTATTTCAAGTGGGGTTAACTATACAAATAATATGCTAATCATACAAAAAAAAAAAAAGAAAAAGCCTAACACTCTTCTGTAACAGACTGTTCTGAACTGCAATGTTTAACTGACAATACCTGATCATTTTCTGGCTCTTAGTATATATACCTACCCTGCAATTCTCTGGCTGCACTCCTCACAAAGATAAAGGGGAGGTGGTTTATCACCCAAAGCCACAGACAAGGATGGATCAATGCACATCTGAAACACAGAGAAGGAAAAGAATTAACACATCTGCCCATGGAAGTTCACTGAGAAAATGTTTGATACATTAATGCTAGTACAAAATATGTAATTAACATTTTGGTAACTGTTGAGAGCATTTAGTATTCGGAAAGATGCTACTAAGCATATGGCAATGGAGGATCTCAAATCATTTCTAACAAAGAAAATGATGTAACTGAAAATGAGAGCCTATGGGAAAAGAACAAGGCATGTTGCAATATCAATATTGGATATTCACTCTCTCAAGGACAAGTATCTTTTGTGTTATACATTCACATGCATTAACATTACATAGTCATGACACGCTTTTTATTCTTTCCAAAGACACAGACACTGAGAAGACCCATTGCTCAGGGCAAGGTAAGGTAGAAGTCCAGATTTCTCTCTCTGAATAATGCCTCTTCCAGCAAAATCTAATTTTCAGTCATCACAGTTGTTAACTACCCAGCACAATTCCAGTTACAGAATAAAGACTATGGACCAGTAGCTACCCCTGGCAGCTTAGGTTGCCAAACTTACGTCCAAACTTCAAAATAATGTACTCTGTCTTGCATTAGCTTTTATCCTTCCACATGTCAGTCAATTACAGGACAATATGCTTAAACACACATTTGTTTAAGCATGTTGTACTACTTAAGGAAAAGTCAAAAAGTAGTATGCATACACAATATCTTAACCATTTAAAATGTTTCTTACTCCACCAAAGTGCTTTATAAAGGCAAATGACTCTTTGAACGTTTCTCATCTTTGTTAATCAAATTTACATTTGTCTATCCAAGAGACAACAGGCTACATTCTTCCAAGTGGTGACAGATCATGACTGCTTCAGTCACACAACAGAAGCATGGCGCTTCAGTTTTGCTCTGCTCAGTGATTAGTCTCAATGTGGCATCATTATAACATGAGGCAACACCTTCCAGCTTTTCTTCCTAGGGAAAGGGATCATGGAGAATAATTGAAGTGGTCATTGAAGTGGTCCATTGCAGGGCTTGTGGGATGCATCACCATTAGGCCAATCAGTATAGCGGCCTCTGGAAAAGGCTAACTGAAGAACTTTTTGACTAATATAATTATGTTAGTATATGAACTGATGCCAGAAAAATTGGTTGTATCTACATATTTAACTATATACAAATCTAATTAACTAATTAGTATGCCAAACTGTAGCATGCTCTGGACTTGGGATGCTATTCTTGTCGCTACAACTGAATAGCTCAATGATCTTGGGCAAACCATTTTACTTGTTATCTTGTGTATAAGCAGGAAAGCTATCATTTACCCCCTCTTAAACATGGGCTGTAAAACAGGTAAGTAAAGCCTTGTTGCCATTTGCTTTCAGACACATTCCAAGCAAAGGAATGAGTGTAGATGCATTGTATGACCTCAGTCTGATACCAAGGTGAACATATACCTCTGTAACTGACATAATATTTCATGTATATAATAAGATTTGCATATATATTTTACACACATACATATGTTCAGGAAAACATTTAAATGGATTAGCCAGAAGCCTGCTTAGAATTTTTATAAAGTGCTCTGTAACCACTCTCACGTTTAGCATCAAGACTTGACACACAGTTGTTGAAGGAAATACTCTATCTTGCTTTAGGCATCCAAAGAATATATTCAGATAGTTCTGGCACCTTCAGTCTTGAAAAGCTTTGCTGTACCCTTAACTACCGCCCTTAGTCATCTGCACATCACTAGGTCATACAGCTGGGGCAAAGTGCAATCTCCCCTGCCTCCAGACAGTCGAATTTAACCTTGTAAGAAACAGCAGTACCTTCACAGCTGGTTTGTTAATCGCGTTATGGCATTCAATGTGCTGGCAATGAATAGGATTCCAGGCTGCAAAACCAAAACACAGCAGATTAATTAACAGAGAAAAGATATTTATATTCTTTGTGTCTAGCGGTATCAATAAAGAACAAGATCCTCTTGTGTAAGTACTACATAAATACGAGAGAAGACCTAGCCATTCCTCAGGAAGCCTAATAACTACAATAAACAACCTAAAAAGAAAAGAAAAAAGAAAGACACAGATATAGCCTTTGTAGGCCCTTCCTCATCTCATGAAGTCTTGAATGAATGAATTATTGTTCCCTCCCAGAGCAGGACAGTAGGAGTAACTCAATACATTAAATAACATTCACAGGCTAAATGAAAACAGTTATAATAAAGGAAGAATAGTTTAGCCACAGAAGGAGACTTATTTTTGTAATGACAAGAAGTAAACAACAACGGTGTGTTCCAGCAGCATCAATTGGATGCCTTATGGAATGCCCCCAAGTGAAAAAATGCCATGCAATTGCAGAAAACACGCAACTCATTCTGGGATACATTAACAGAAAACTTATATAGAGAAAAATGATTCCAGTCTACCCAGCGCTGTTAAGGGTTCAAATGGAATAGTTTAGTTTACAGACCTGGTTCCGTGAAACAAGAGATAAAAAGCAGTAAAAGAAAAATGATTAAAAAAAAATCAAGAAAATCTATCAACCTTTCAAGAGAAGGCTTTACGTACAAACATCTATCAGGAACTTTGGTAGACGGAGGACCTTGTACTGTCTGCCTTCTCAGCTCCAGCTACACTGCTGAGTTTGTCTAACATTTTCTCTCAGTATATTCAGTCTTGAGAACTTATCCATTATACTGACTTCACCTGACATCATCTTCTTTTTTTTTTTTTTTTTTTGACAGCAACAGCCAGATAAAGAGCCTTAGCAACAGCAGCAGAGATAGAAGCTGGCACAACAAAAGCAATCAAAGCAATAATTGAAAGGAACATAAGTCAGAACCCTTTTGAGGCCAAGAAAGCAGTTTCGCAGACCATTTGGAATGCTGTATTTATTTCTTCTCCTGTTCTGCTTTAGGTAGCATTTGGAGTAACACAACATTTTTATTAACCACAATCACATTTTTTATTTTTCATAGCATCTTTTGAAAACACAGACAAATGGATATTGTATTGATATACTTATGGAATTACCAACTTACAGAACAAATGTTTTCAAAATACATCTTAGAACTGCAAGCACGTAATTATCACTCTCCAGACCATTTACTTTTTTTTTTTTTTTTACTTTTTTTTACTTTTGGCTTGTACAAAAAGCTGCACTGACCTGTGTACTGCAGTCCTCTGTACTCACTGATTGCCCCAGGGGGTTTTAAATTGGGCCAATAGTGAAATAACATTTGCACTGCTGGAGGTTTAACTTGAGATGGTCCATAGGCTATGACATATAGCAAATCCTAAGGAGAGAAATGTACAAGATATTTATTTTGCAAGGTAAAAACACCATTCAGTGTGTATTATTTTCTTTCACAAAGATACCCAAACAAATAAAATATAGTCATTTCATGCCCTACAAATTATTTTTTGTAACCTCTTACAAGTAGACTAGATTACAAACTTCAACAGTATGTTTTCAACTGGCCTCTGAGTTGGAATGAAACATCCAACAGCTATGACCCCCCCCACACACTAACATATAGTGAATGAAGCCTCTGTCTAGCCATGGAGCAAAGATCTGTGATATAGCTAAATAACTGTATCCTTCTCTGATTCATATACTCATAATACTCACCCAGAGTCCTTGGAAAAGTTCAGTCCCACATGAACTGAGAAGATTGGTGGTTATTAAAATTTCTGCCACTTGGAGCCACAACTACGTAGTATTTAGGAAAGGGCTTTTTTTTTTTTTTTTTAGAACAAGGGCTTTGTTCTACAAAAGGTAGAGCTGCTTCTGTAAACTAAAAATTGAGGGACCTTCCTCTCCATAATTCAGGAGGATTGGATATAGAGATCATTTAAGAATTCTTGGCACATAGTCAGTTCAATTTTCAAGTCATCTGGTTTTCATTACTATCCAGTCATTTCCACAAGGTATATATGATCAGAAACTTACTTTCCATACTTCTTGTTTATATTTCATGAGGCATTCCAATAACTGGCAGTGATACACTGAGAGAGAAAAGACAGTATAGACATAATACTGAAATGGAAACTCAAGTTACAGAAGTGATGTAATTAACTAGCTGGCTTTGCTTTGACAGTCCAAAACTCTACGTTTAATTTAATTACTTCTTATTTTAAAGGGTTTGCTGAAGAATCACTGCCCAGAGAGTTATTACAAAAGACCAGAAATAAAATATTACTAGCTTGTTTCTGTCAAGAAGTGCAGTAAGATGAAAAGCCTTACAATGGTACACCTCTTTGCAGAACCACGGAGATCTTTTTTGGACATGTCTCGTTTAGGAATATCTGCTAATTCGCTTAAAATTTGTCCTTCTGGCACTATATAAAGCTGTAAATGTGTATCTTGTCATTCATCGTAAGGCAGTAATAGAAGTCACACGTGACAGCACACCATTCCTTTGTGTGCCACGGTGTAGCATGATGTGACACGTCTCATGCACATACTGCAGCGTGGGGTTCCTCCTCACACACACAGCATCTACCCAGTTAAGTAAAAACATAAAATGGGAGGTAGTTGACTACTATGAAATATGACAGATCCCTCAGATCAAGTTTTGTTTTGTTTTGGTTGTGTGACCCCACTGATTTAACTGGGGTTGCACCGAAGCGAGAGAGAATGGCATTTACGGTTAGGTACTTCTACTTACAATTAAATTAATTATAGTTCTGTTCTGAGCCTGCAGCCAGCATTACCTGCCATCTTTAAAAAATGGTAACAGTCATGAACTTGGTGGGATATGAATCATAACGTAAGACAAACTTTTACTATGAAATTCTATACTCAAAGTTAATAGCGATTTCCCTCCAACCCTGACGTTACAAATCAACACTATTTTCTTATGTCAAGCAGAAGTAGATCAGACGCTTCAATCCTGGGTCCAATCCTAATTCTTCACCACAATGAAATCTTATCTACATAATGATGACTTCAAGCACGATGCTCAGAAATACAAGTTCTGACTGAAATCATTCATTTTTTATCCTTTGTTGGATTGTGAGATGGAATTTTATATCACCGAACCTTTTTGATCACGTTTGTCACAGAACTTCATGACCGATAGTTTCACAGAGAATTATACCATACTGCATGTTTACACATACCTGGATTTGATGTGTACTGCATTGCAATCATCAGCATTGATGATGCAGATAGATTGACATGTGCTGGAACACCTTCCCTTTTTGAGGAGCCCACTTAAAAGAAAGGGAGAAAAAAAGATTTTTTACTGTACAACACGGAAAAATAGGCAAAAAAAAAGCATATAACTCTGATTCCAAGTGTTGAAAAAAAAAAATCCTAAGGTACCAAGTAATTAGAAAAATAAAACAGAACCATACTATATTGGTGGGGGTGAAACCCCCAGAAGAAAAATATGGCTAAGAATATGGTATTGCTTCACAGACCGCACACCTGGTCTCTCAGATTGGTGAGATTTCTTCCTCAGAGCTGCATCGACCAAAAACAGTGATCTTCTGAGGCATTCTCCTTCAGAACCCACAGACTGGTCAGAGCAATTTCAGTCATATAGTCACATGCACCTATGACTTGGATCGTAGGAAAGGCAAGGAGAAAGTAGAGGGAAAGGAAACAAGAAACGCAGAAAGCCTACTGTTGAGGTATACCAATGAAGGGTTGCTGCTGGCAGTAGATGGCTGTTGCGTATGGCAGATTACTTCTCAGGGACCACATGGTATGAATTGCAGTTATTGGCTACATACCAGAAAAATCATTTCCCCTTGCTATTGTGAATTGCGCTAAGGACGAACAGTAGCACTGCAGTGTAGCTAAGCTGTTGTAACCTTGACCTCACTCAAAGTGGCTTGAGTTCCTTCTCCTCTGCTACTGAGTGGTTAGTATCAACTAGTATACTTGGAATAACCCTGCAGAGTGTAGGTGTTTATTTGCAGAACTGTATCATGGCAATATGGCTTCAAAGGCAACCTCCTACACAGAGATGTGGAACGTATCTTCCCCATTCTCATTCTACAGCTCTACCCCAAGCCTGTCTGCCAGCATTTGGGATAAAAGCACATAATTGTAACTAACAGTTCAGTGAGATGCTTTCATCCCTCCCATCTGGCTCTTCAGCTGCTTATACAATCTCTTGCACCCTCCCTTTCAGTTCGATTCAGAGCTGAACACTAGGAAAAGGAAAGGTTCTACACTTGCCTTGTGAAGGGACAGATCATTCCCAGTAGAGAAAGCCTAGGACGCTATTTAAGAACACACATGACTGGAAAAGGGAGACTTTCTCTTTTCTGTCTGGTATTTCTCCACATGCCTCAACATTGCTATGGCTCTCTTTATTACACCTCAACCTTTTTTTGAAAGTCATCCACACACAGTAGGGCAAAGCATTTATTTATATTAGCTATGGATTTGGATTAAGCAGTTGTTTTGGAGATGTGAATATAGAGCAGGAAAAGTTACCTACATCAGCTCCTCTTTAACAGGTAAGGTCAAAGGGGAAAAACACATTTAGTGCAACTTTCTAATCTTAATCCAAAGAGGACCTTCTCTGAGAAATTTCTCCAAGAACACTGACCAAAGAAAACCTTAGGTGTAAGTTTCCACAAAATCTTAATCTTGAAACACTGGACCAAACTTCTTTCTTTGTTTTAACATTTTCCATGCTCTTCAGTAGCATCAGTGGAGATCTTTGTACAAAATTCATGTATTTTCCATAAAGGTCTGCAATGCAGATAAGGAGGAGACATTCTCATAGAATTACAGAATGGCTGATGTTGGAAGAGACCTCTGTAGATCATCTTGTCCAAGCCCCTTGCTCAAAGAAAGGTCAACTAGAACAATCTGTATTTTGAGAATCTGCAACCTTTCAGGCAATCTGTTCCAGTGATCACCCTCACAGTAAAACATTTGTTGGTTAAAACTGACTTTAATATTAATCTTAATGTTTTTGTCTGCAGAACATGGCTAAACCTCTCTCTACTACTGAAAGCCCATCAAGCTTTATCAGGTACAAAGATGGGTACTCAGAACACACTTCAGGATTCACAGTCTGCAGGGATTCTGAAATTAAAAAGTCCTATCACACCTTGAGGGAAAAAATAACAAAAAAAAGGCAGCCACTGTCAGATTCAGTTTTAACACTTACGGATCAAAGACATGCACTACTATTTAGTACAGAAATTAAAGAGAAAAAAAGAGAGAAAGAGAAAACTGGAAATTCATCATGGTATCATTGATCGTGGTATCATTACATTGATAAGAGTCATTATTGTACATCCAGATTTAGTGCAGATGCAAAAATTATACGTTTTTATTGCATGTATCATTTTAGCAGCATTCTGCCCATCAATTCTGTACTCAAGACCCCCTTTACTGGCACTGAAAGTTCTGTTAGTCTGAAAGCTGTGTTTCTTTACAGAAGTTTATCTTTGCCCTTCAAGTGAAGAAAGAATTCACAGTAATACTTCATAACACATAAAGTATTTCCATTTGAAAATAGTTACATGGAATTGTTTTTGTATACATACAGTATATTGGTGTCACTCAGCAATTCTATGACAGATCACACTGACTCTTACAGTCTGACATTATAGCAGTGTACCATTTTTCTGAGACATAACAATACTAGAGAAAGTTCTACTTACAGATAGCCATAGGCAGAAAAGATGTGCTGAGATACTCTATAATATCCTTGTGCAGAAATGGAGGAAAGGTAGCTAATGTTGAAATCATTGTATAGGGTAAAGTACTCAAAATATCATCATTGAGAAAAGGAAGCAAGCATGTAGTAGTGTAAAAAATTGATTGCCCAAGATCTGTTGAATAAAATGAAATACAGAATCATTACAATGGAAAAACAATTATGACTACGTACTTTGTACAGATCTATCATAAAATTTACATTTAAATTCAAATTTTCCCCTCAAAGTATTTCAGAAACTTAACTCCCATAGTCACACACAAGTGACTTCACCCATCACTGAAGCCCTTCCTAAAACAGAAGGAAACAGCTGTTCAGCAGTATTCAGAACAGTTTGGAAGGAATATGAATACTACAGCCAATAAAATGAACACACCTACATAAAGTGGCCTGCATTTAAGCAAAGGTGTTATTAAAATCAGAATTGATAAGTATTTCAGTATGAGAAGGCCTGCTTTTGCAAAAAGCTTCCCATACTATCTCTCAACAAAAATCAGATTTTGATCTTAATTATCCTTAAGAAAGCTACAAATTGCCTCCCACATAGAAACTAGAGGGAACATCACTGCATTTTGCAAACAGTATGTGATTAAACAGTGGATTTTATTTCCACAGGAAGCCATTGAGACCAAAAATGTTCAAAGCTTAAAAAGAGTAAGCCATTTATAGTTTCCAGACTTTTCTAATTAATTACAATATAATGCTTTGGAAGGGATACTTAAGAAACATGCAATAATTCAATATGTAAATAGAGGAGACAAGTTGCAGTGTAAGTGGCCATTGTGGCATCTTACACATGAGGAACTGAGCTGCGACCAACAACCCTCTGAGAAAGACAAGAGCACCCAATGAACCCCAGGTTTGAACCTGTATGGTGACTACAATACATCATAAGGCCTTCTGCCTGCAAAAGAGGGATTTCTTTTGTTACTGACTCCCTCTGCAACCTCAAGGTGTATCACACAGGTCTTCACCCTTATCTGTACAACTAGGATGATTTAAAGCTGCCTTTTAAAGTTCTCAGAGATCTGTAGCTGTAAACATCATGAGTCATAATATGCAGTTAACACTTCATTCTAATGTCTCTGTGCAACAACTAGGCCCTTAATGTCAGACAGTATTTGCTCTTGCAATACATATTTACTGTCTAAGTATTGACAATTTTGTATAGTCTGACAGGACCCAAGCTGAGGAGCATCTAGTGCACCAGTTGTACTTACCCAAACAATACCGATTATTCAGATTAAAAAAAAAAAAGGGGGAAGGAAAAAACACACACACACACATACATATATATATATGTCAAATTCTATGCTGAGGGAGAAATAAATAAGTTCTACTGCAAAATGTAATTCTTTGTACACAGAACCAGAGGAAATAGCAGGTGACCTTCCCCTGCCCCAAGCATGAGTCAACCAAATTATTTCTGGCAGATGTTTATTTAGCCTGTTCTTAGAAATCTGCAAGACAAAATTTCATTTGTTCATCTGGCAATTCTAAATGCTTAACCATCTTTACTGTAAAACCATTTTTCTAAATTTTCTTTGCTGCAATTTAAGCCCATTACTCCTTATCCTGATCCTAAACACAAATAGTTTGTTTATTTCTCCTTGCAGCAGTCTTTACATGTTTGTAATCATGTCTCCCTTCAGTTTTCTTTAAGTTAAACAATGTTCTTTCAGTTTTTCCTCACTCTTCACAGATTCTAGACCTCCAATTGTTCTTGTTTCTTTTTCCTGGACTCCTCTCAAAAGGTCCATGCCTTTCTTGAGACCAGATGGACAAATCTGAAAATTGTACTCCAGCTGACGTCTTGCTAGGGCTATTAAACTAAATAAATAAAAAATGATTTGGGTGTCTAATAAAGCATGTGTTTGCATATTGTTAGGATAATATTAATAGATTAGTGAGTTATGGTCAGACTGTGATCTGCTGTAACACTCAGATCTTTTCGCAGTATGACTTTCAAGCTATTACTTCCCTCATTTCATTTCTTTATTTGATTTCTCTTGCTTAAATATAGTATTTTACACTTCTTTTTTGAAGAGGCTTCAAAACAGAATGAAATTTGCCAAGATTATTTTGAATCAAATCTTTCACATACAAGACATGCTATTCACCATCTTGATATCCCCCGTAAATTGTTATCTTCTCTCATTGCTAACAGCCAAGTAAAAAATTAAAATATTTAATAACACTAGATGCAACACAGACTCCTGTAAGATTCCCTCTTGGTATACCTCCCAACTGACATGAGACACTAGTAATTACTCCTGGAGTGTTTTCCTCACCAAAGTGGTGACCATATGTCCCAGTTTGCCCATTAGGATGTCAAGTGACACAGCAACAAAAGCCTGCCTAAGGACAAGAAAACCACAGCAGGAGAACCACTGTCCTGCCATAAAACAAAATTATGTTTGTTCAGTGTTATTTGTTCTTCACAAGTCTCCATTGGTTGTTAATTATCACCATGTTATCTACTTAGAAAAAGATTGCTTTGATAATTAACTTCAATTTCTGGAAAAAGTCAACAAGTCTATAATTTGCCAAGAGTGCCTTTTTTCCAAGATCATACCATTTCTTTGCGCTGTAATCTTTGATTCAAAACATGTTGCTGCCAACTCAAAAGAAATTCAGCATTTAACAGAATTTCCTGCTAAAGAATTTTGAGATTGATGACAATACTTCCTATACTGAACTATATATATTGATATAAGTTCATCTTGATGTAATACAGCCTGATACCATGGTGAAAATTAATATTTGACTTTTACCACATGAGGAAAATACTCAGCTCCTGTACCCCAGTATGGAAAGCCAGAGACTAACAAACCAGACATTTGCAGAACTTGAGAAAAAACAATATAAACACAACACAGTCACAAAAATCTGGTGATGAACCAATTCAAAACATACGAAAATACTGCTTTTCAGCAAGTTAGACAGAGATATTGCTACCTTTCTACCCTGGAATATTTTAAAGCCATCTCTAGAGCCATTGTTTTTCTTCAATCAAATATATCTTATGTTCTATTCAGAGATGGACCTTCACCAAAACACTAAATCTGCATATTCCTTATAGGACGGGTATACATTTCCAAGCAACGCATGCCTCTTTAGAGAGCCACCCCAAAAGGACCAGTTTGAAGAGATCCCAGCAGATCCAAATTCAAGTTCCAGATTTTTTTTAGACCCATTTGTATTATTTTAGTTACATATCACAAAATATCACTGAAAATCAGACAGCTTCAGAATTCAAACCCAAATCCACAGTTCACAATAAATAAATAATCTTTTATTTTAAAAAGACAAACCAAACACTTGGATATAAACATCCCGGTAGATTTGAAATCCAGATCCAGGTCAGTTTAGGCCCATCTCTTCTACTGCATTTATGCATCATTCATGGATTCACGGCACTGAAGTTAAGCGTACTGGAAGGGTTCAAGGGCCTGCTTACCATGTTGACCATGTTGTAGCAATGGAACTAGATCCAGCAGTGTCACCAGTGTCACGTAAAGTCCTTGATAGTCCAAAGATGGGTAGTCTGATAACTGAGCATCACGACTTTGCTGGCCACGTTCAGATGGAGCATCTCGCAGGACGCTGTAAAGGAGGGAGCGAGTAACAGTAGGGTTGATGGAACTGACCTGTGGTCTTAGAGATGGGGTGAGTGGGAATGGCACAGGAAAAAGACACATGGTCATGGGCACTGTCAAATTGGAGGCATCTTGATTCTCCTTCTTCCCTGTGCGGGACAAAATGCTGTTGGGGGGACAAAGAAAAAAAAGAGACAACAAAGACACAAAGAACAGCACATTACATTGAAATGACACTATAAAACAAATAATAAAACACCAGATACATCCCACATAAGATGCAATTGCTACCAAAACCAGTGTGTCTACAAATCTAGCAACCATTCATTTTCATGCTTCAAGATACAAGAATTAAAAATTGACATCTACGGAAATTTTCATTGCATCTCATGTGTTATCTGGTTCATAAGGAGCAAAAATATAAAAATGCATGTTTCAGTGCCCTACCCATGTTTCACAGTTAAGAAAAATTCTAGGTATCAAAAGCATTCACTACAGAAAAATAGCTGTGTCAAAACAGATTGGTATTTTGCTCTGAGAAGATTTTGAGGATTTTGAGTGTTCCCCCCCCCCATGAAATCTTTGAGCCAACTAACTGAAAACATGTAAAATATAGGTGTGGCACTTGCAGAAACATGTTTTAGCAAAGAATAAACATGTGTGTTTGTTAAGATAGTCTTAAAAATCACATGTTTATTGCATTAAAATAATGTCTATGTATTTTATGATACTGTTTCATGACCACTCAGTCAGTATCATTTGAGATAATGAAGTTTAAACAGGCACATGGATTTAGAAATAATATAATATTTCTAAAATGTTAACTAAACTACATTTTGAAAAGTTGTAAAATAATATATAGTAGATGGTCTTTAGCATATGTTTGTGAGCTAATGATAATGGTTGTTTATGTGTTTTTAATTTTGCTCATGTTTAGGGAGGAAACATTTTACTTTACAAATACAAACACTTCTTGGGTAAATAGTTACCTTCAAAATCTAAGGGCTAAGCAAGCAAGACCAGTTACGTAACTGCAGATCAGACAGTATGTTACCATACATTCCTGCTGCTACTTACGTTATTATTCAACAAAACTCACTATAAACTAAAGGAGAGATAATTTCAAAAAATAAAAAGGATTTAGTGGGAATCAAAATAGAGGCTATACGTCAACCACCTTGTTATGTTGTTTTAAGAATGTTGTAAACATGGTTGTAAGCATGTTAATTTAATTTTCTAATAAAGAAAAATTAAAAACTACTTTAAGTAGATATATATTGTCTCTTAAGCAGTGCTGTATTTTAGTTATCAGGCAATTATAGGGTTAGCCCATAATCTTAATATGTGCCTATAGTACACCTTTAAATATATTAAACCACACACAATGTTGTTTCTTTTTTTAAGCACATTTCGCATCTCTCAGCAATTAGGATTTCCAAAAGTGATTTCTGTTGGTTTAACTCCACTCCCAAAATCAGCATTAAAACTTTAAGACAAGTGAGTGGCATTAAAATTTCCACTGACTAATGAAGAGCAGAGTTATGTCAAGAGGGAGCACTTCTGGAAATCTCAGTCCCCTTTACCAGTACAGACACCCCTGCCATATAACCACCTTAGCAAAGATACACCTGTGTCAATGCAACGACTCACACAAGTAAGCTAAACTCATGCCAAGGTGCTTATAAGAGGAGGTGCCATTCATTTACTATATATATAAAACACTTTCACAGGTACAGTCTTATGCCAAGTGGCTACTACAAGGCAGGTCTCATATCACACTTTCAGTCAGAGATTACAGACAAATTGTCTATTTTAAGATTGTTTTTTTATTACTATTATTACACCTTGTGTATTTGGCAGATTATTTTGGTTTCTGTTACCCAATGTCCAGTACAAGAAGAGTGATGACTGTTGTTACAGTGTTTATGAAATCGTATCAGGAAATCACCCAAGATCTAAGATGACTTTAAAAAACAAATGACCAGAGTGCTGATTCCTCTTTTTCATATTAACTTTTAATTTGCTTGACATTTATTTGCCATACTCTGCAGCTCTTGCCTATAGATCTGAAGATACTAAATCATATTCCATCTCTGTCTTCTAATGCGTTATACCAATTATCCATCCCTTTACTTGCCAACACATCACTTCAATCACCCTTACTTCCAGAAAGAACATTACCGTATTACTTAATCCTTGCTTTGGAAAGTGTAAGGCAGTGATGCAAAGCCTGCATTATAGGCTTCCCTTGTATTCTGACATGGAGCTATGGCCCATCTGATTAGAAACCAAGGCACATATTCTTGTATGTCGAAAGGGGCATCCTTCTGTTCACTTCAGGAACAGAAGTGAAACCAAATTCCAGCTCCAATCATGCCAAATATAGGGAAAAAATAATATTAAACTTTCAGACCATACATTATAATGGCAATAAATCAGAGTCAAAACTGAAAATCTAGGAAGTCCCCCTAAGACCATGATCCAGTATTTGTAGCTTGTTCCTGTTTCTGCTCAAAGCACGTGCTGAGAACCTGATCATGACTCTATACTGAATTTGCCTCATGACATGCATGAAAGCCATCAGGGCTTGTTTCAAGATTTGTACACCTTTCCTGCAAATCTATCTCAAAATTACTGTCTTCCAGGAAAGATTTCCTAAAATGTCTACAGGAGAATTGCATCTCACCAAGGCAGCAAAACAAGCTTGATCATTAATCAGCTAGTGGGCATTTATAACTATCCCTTATGTAAAACATTTTACTTAGAAATACATGTGGAGACCTTTCTCCAAGAAAATGTGAAAGAATGAGCTGTTCTGCAATATGTTTAAGTCTTAGATCATTCCTCAGATGAGGGAGAAAACACTGAAAATGAGCAGGGCATGAAACAAATTCATGCTGTAATGTAAAGGAATGCTTTTGCTCAGAGAGAAAATTAAGGAAGAACTAAATGAATCAATGTGCTATGCATTGTGTATGGTGATTTTATGTAATGTTTGTTCATAGAAATAAGGAATTGAATTTTTTCAGTCATTCCACATCTGATCCCCCCACCCCTGAGCACGTGATATATTGAGGCTACATACAGAGCAAAGGAACAAATTAATCCTTTGTGTGATCCAACTATAGCTAGCAGAATGACACCAGATATGAATGTGATCCAAAACAGTGGGCATACCCCACTGAAAAGAACACATTCAACATTCCCATTACATGGAAAATTACAAAGTATCATAAGTAGTAAATGCTACACCTGTAAAACCCAATCATCATATGGAATTTCTGTGACTATACGCTACTCCTCCATGACTCCTTTGACTACGTGTGTTCATCAAGAAACACTTATCCTAAAAATTCAGCTGCAGTAAGAGTACACAAACTGGAAAATATTTTTTAAGTTATTTTGAAATAGAAGATGATCCCAAGCAACCTGTTCTGAAGGCCAGACCCAAATCTCTCAAAATCAATGGGCGTTTTTGCTGTTGTTTGATCAGTATTCTTTGATCAGTCCAAACTCATTTCACATGTTCTGTCTTAAACTGGAAAGGTTATTCTCCATCACGTACTTCTATCACTGATGTTAAAACTTACGCAATGGAGTCTTAGTGTAGGAGGTAGAAAGAAGACTCAGCATGCAGAATGTTCAAAGAAATGTTTGATCAGACTCTTCAGAAAGACAAGTTCTTAACCAGTCTGTTTAGTTTTAGGGTAAATCTTACAGAGATCTGCATACAGTGGGTGGGAGTTTCCTTCTTTCCATCTGCCACACTAAATACAGGGTATGTTTTGTTTTGCTTTTTTATCCAGCTTCTTTCTTAGTATCAGCAAGCGTATAAACTTGTATTGGTTCAACCATAGCATTAAGGCTTTGCCCACAGTTCAAATTCCCCAGTCACCAGGATGTGACCTGGCTGAGGTATCAGAATGCAGGCCACTTAATAAATTTAGACCCAAGTCCTGGCTGCAATTTCTGGAATCTTTCTAGAGCTGAGGCTGATCAGATCCAAGATCTGAAAGGACAAAGCCATTTGTGAACCGTGTAAATATATGAACCAGATATGAATAGCACTTCTGCCCCATGAGGTTCAGCATCATCTACACAGGATTTTGGTTCAGTCCCATTCCCAGCACAAATTAAAGAAGTGGAGCCACGCAGTTGTACAACTGCTACCCTGATTCTGATCTGCTCTCATAGCTGGTAACTATCAAGCTTCTTCAGCAAGCCCAGAAACATCACTGTCAAGAGTGTGAAGAACTTGTCACACAGGACATGTCAGCTGTACTGCTTCGGAAGATTAAGGCAACAGGGTGGTATGGAGATACTTTTTTACTTTCTAAATCTATCCTGTCTCAATTGACTTCTGCCCAGAAAGAAATGGATCTCATCGTAGCTAACACTTGGTAGTTACAGTGAGGAGAGAAGAGAGAAAATGTCCAGAATTAAGCTATTAAAGCAAGAAAGTCAGACTTACAGGCTCGCAGCAGAGGCTGTTTTAAGTAAGAGCCTTCCTTAAATGTGATTTAAATTTGCTTGTTGTACAAAATAATCCATCAAAACACCCTGATGTGGGAACAAAACCCTATCTCAGAGTTCTTTTCAACGACTCTTTGAACATTTTTTCACCACTGTTACAGTGTAATGAGACAAAAAATCTTTTTTAAATATTTAAAAAAAGACCTTCTGGTTGTCACATTTTTATTCAACACTCTCAATGAAAAGGTAAACAAATTTAAGTGGTTAAACAACTCCACTCTTGAAATTTTCAGAAGTTAATATAAGTGCTGGGTTTCTTTGTTTGTCTGGTTTTAGGTTTTGTTGTTTCTGTTGTTGTTGTTCTGTTTTGTGTTTTTAAGATTGCAGTACAATAGCTATTCCACTGACAGTGAGTGTTTTTGTCTGTGTGTCTTCTCATAAACAGGGTCACGAATCTTACTGCATTACATTGGCATTAAATGAATGTTAGAACAAACTACTGAATTTCTTTCAAGTTTAAACTTGCTTCTCCACTTGTATGCATCATAGGAGTATGTGTACAAATATATAGTTAATTGTATTTCATTAATATTTCCTTATCAAATAAGGCAAATGCTGTTTTTCCAAACTAGCTTCTGACAACATTCCCAGGTATAAATTAGGAAGCTATACACAGAAATGCAGCCTTAACTGTATTTTTCTGGATATAAGAACTAATGCCAATCAAAACCTGGCAGATAAAAATCACGTTTACTGTCAAAAGCCATTTTAAAACCAATTTGAAAATATGAAACAACTAGGTAAGCACTATGGAAAAAAGCAGAATATGTATTCCTAATTGAGCCTAGCATTTTTTCACATCTTTTTAGAAAGACAAGAGGCAGTATTTCCTATTCAAAATGTATTCTCTAATCATATGGTGTTTAGCACTATATATCATCACTAAATACTGGACTAGATCAAACCCCTGGGTCAGAACTGTCCTGGTCTGTGTTTCCATCCATATCCAGATCTGTACACAAACTTCATGTCTATTCATATTGTTATAAGGGACTGAACCAGAACCCAAACCTGGAAACCAGCTGAACGATGGCACGGTCAGAACCTAGTCCTGCTTTTCTGGCTCATTACTCTACAGTCCCAAAGCACCAGGACTGTCAAGGAGGTCATGAGTACATACTTCTACAACTCTGCAGGTCACTAACTCCTTTCCTCGCAGGTTCAGCATATCTGTGCATTCACCTAAGTCTTAGGAGGGCCAAGCAAATGTGTAATCAACCAAGTTTATTTTAGAATCAGCCACTCAATAGGCAGCTCAACTGGGCAAATTGGGCAACAGCCACTGAAGAGATGAATTCATACCACTTTTTCTTAAATTATGCTCTGACTTTCTGGTTGAGCATTGACCCATTAAATACTGCAACCAATTCAAAGTCAATGAATACCCCCTATAATTCTTTAGCAATTTTTTTTCTTCAACAGCATTAGTTAAAACTTACCTTAATAGTGTCTGAGAAAAGTATTTCAAAGTATTTGCAATGTCAGTTCCAGAGGGCACAGGGTAAATGTTGTGGAGAACCCGGTTGTGGTATTCTTGAAGGTAACGGATTTTGGAAGCAACTACATAAAAGACAAAAAACAAACACAAAAACTTGCATTTAGCTTTTTGCACATGTTAAGGGAATCACGTCTGTTCCTACCATTCTTGATTTTTACTTTATAGATTTTAGATTTAAGAATTAAACTGTAAAAAAGTCTTTCAACTCTTTTTAACTGAATACACTAAATGTTCCAGTGCATGAGTGCTAAGGGAAAGGCAAGGAAGGCAGTGAATGTCTGCATCTGTTTTAGACTGCCTTTGTGCTAGCGAATAAAAAAAAATAAAAATAAAAACTGCACATCTTTGTGTCTCCAAAGATCTCAAGATTCATTATAAAAAAGTGAGTCATTGGATCACAGGAGGTTCATGTATTTCTGTAGCCAAAGCAGAGATAAAAGCTAAGACAGAGAGAGCTTATATGATTTACTTTATGCCATAAATTTACTTTATGCAATAAATAGCAGATATGAAAAGATCTGTGCTGTGTATTTAAGTGTCTTAGGAAATCTGATCAAGCAGGTGAGGGGACTTCAAAGAGCTGGAGAAGCTCTAAACCTTTTCTGAGACTAATTGTTTTAGAAATAGCGTTCTTAATTTCCAACAACGATCCCTGTTTAGTATTGGAAAAATGATTACCCACCGTAGTTGTGATGCCTGACACTGCCTACTTGGCACAAGCCAGTCTCATGCAGAGATCACCAAGCACACTCAGAACTCTTTCTTGCTCTACTTAGACTAACCAACTACACTGAGGAACCAAGTCTTCCAGCACTCAGTTGCCCTAACCTGATCATCCTTTCTCCCTTTTCCAGCTGTACTGACCATACCCTTGCAATTTCTGCAGGAAGTGAAGCTTCTACAGACAAATGTCTCCTTCACAGTATTCCCCTGCTTCATCATGGGGAGAAAGCCCATCATGGGACTGAATAGGGCTGGGGCCTATTAGAAAATAGCAAGTAAACTAGGGAGACTACCATACATAATACATATGCAAAAGTAATAAGGTTGCTTATGCATCCTTAGTTTATTTATTTCTCCCCACTTTTAAGCATTTTACCTTAAAAACTTATTATTTTAAGGTGTCATTAATTTATTTTAATTATACTTCACTTCTTTTTTCTTCCCAGACAACCGGAAGATGAAGTTTTGTCCCATGGACACATGCTGTCTCAGAGTAGCTATGAGTAAGATCAGAGCCTTCCAGATGACCACACAGGCCTGGGGCACATGAACTGTGCTTTGCAGTAAGTTACCCACGTCTCTGGAAGACCAGTCAGAACTAGCTTCCTGTAAGACTCCAAAACCACTGGGATAATAACATCTAAACATCAGGGGTTTCACTCCAGATTACAGGTGAAATTTATTTCAGCCTGTTTATTCCAGTCTCATGCTTCATTCTTTCTGCCTGCCATCTCAGTTCTGATCCCCACAGTGCAGGTCAGTTTCAGATTTATTTTTCTCAAAGGTAACGATATCTTTTACTATGGTAAAGGTATCTATAATCTAGTCTAGGTTCGTTTTTAAGAAAAGAATTATTTCATAAATGTATTTTGTGACATTACCTTCACTTGCTAGGGAAAAAGACTATGAAGCCAGGTATATTTGCAAGGAAACTGACCACGTATCTCAAAACCCAACACAGAAAAATTCACACAGCAAGATGCACAGTTTACTGTGGCTGCCATGGTCTGCTGCCAGAAATGTGTAAATGAATTGGATTAGCTAAATGCTAAAGATGACGTCAGAATTCAGGTTGATATGCATTTCAAAAAAATGTCCACCTCCCTAGAGCCATTTCCTTTCAATAAAGTGTATAGGAAATCTAGAATTACCTTTTTCGCATAAAGAATTAAATCTATTTTTTTCTATTAATCAGCACTGTCACGTAATTATGTAAGCTAAAATAACAAAGCAGAAAGACTTAGTCAGAAAGTCTAAATATTAATATTAGCTTTAGGCTCGAGGCTTTGGCCTCACCTCCCAGAGCTGCCCAGAACACTGATCATTTCAGTACAGCATGCCAGAACACTGAGAAGCTTCTGAAAGCAGACCCCAGAGCAAAACTCTGGGAGCCCCGAAGATACAGAAGTATGTCAACGACCTGATTTTCTAAGTTTCTGAGCACCCAGAGATACACTTCAAAATGCAGTATCACTCTGTGGAAATACTTCCTTTGTCACTGTCATACCATCTTCACATAAAACAAATTAAGAGGAAAAAAAGTTATTCCATGATATTTTGCCAGGTATCTCTCTACTATCTACACAGACCTAACTGAACTTCCTAGTCCCCATGCAAGCATTTACTGAATCAAGAGTGAAACCATTATGAGTCTGTAAAAATGGTTTTGATTGCTCTCTGTCCTGGAGAAGAACACAGTGGGCATCAGGCCTTCCCAGGACATTACTTACCACAATTAAATGCTAGTTACTGTCATTTAAGGTGAAAAGAACTAGTTTTCTTTTGATACAAAGAACACCTCAGGCATGCTGTGGAGATTAGTCAAATGACGAAAGCCACTGTCGATATCTCTTAGTGTGAAATACAAAACCTGTGTGGTCACAAAGAAGGGAAGCTTCTCAGGACGATTTCCCACATTGCCACCATTTTACCTGCTTTTCATACAACCTGCCAAAGTGCTGTGGGGTGGCCATGGATTCACGTTTAGGCCAGTGCCTTTTTGCTCTTCTGAATTGACTGGTCTGTTTCCTCATTCGCAGTGTTTTGTTCTTGGTAAATTCAGATTCATTGTAACTTGTGGCTCCTTTTTGAGACATTCTGGTTCTCATCTGTCAGTCAATCAGGGCAGAAGCAACAGCAGCAACAGTTGGAGTTTGAAGGTTTGCCTGACAGTGATGCACGTACATCAACATAATCCTTGCTGGAGACCAATTGTCAAAAATTGCAGGTGAGTAAATCTTAAAGTTATGTAGAGAGAAAGACATTTGGTAATGCCGTAATAACTAGCCATTAGGGCAACCTTGGTAAAATACATTCAGTAAGTTAGAATGCACAGGGTATTTCCACTAACCTGGAGGCACCATGAAAAAGCATTAGGAACAGGAAAGATCTGCAATCTGGATCCCAAATAAACCTTAAAATAAAGAGCAGCACAGATGTGGCAGAGCCAAGATGCAGTCTTCAGAATAATACAAGGGGATGAAAAGGAAAGACACAGGGAAAAATATGAGAGAGAAGCTCAAATAGAGCAGACCAAAAACATCAGGAATGGAGGGACAGAGAAGGCAAAACAGAAAAGAAGAAAAATGCCAGAGACAGTGGCAGGACAAGGGGCAGCAGAAATCCTTCCACAGGGCAATGCGAGAGCCACAATTAACGTATGAGAAAGAAAGGACAAGTTCAGAACTCAGGTGGGAGGATGGCAGAGCAGAGCGGTGCAGATCTGAACACTGCACACCTCAGTACATTGCCTTTCCTTTATTTGCGAGGCCAGAAACGCATCCCTACAGCAACAAACCAGCATCCATGTAACACTTGAACAGCACCACCATCCATCACTGTAAACAAGCAGCAAGCCCTAAAGGACAAAACACAAGCATCCTCCTCCTTAGAGCAGTTCAGCACCGGCTTGTAGGAGCGCAAGGACTCCTCCCGGAGACCCGAGGAGCCAGCAGGACGGAGGGCAGCGAGCCTCGGCCCGTCAGACGGCGCCGTGTCACGGCGACAAGCGCCGAGCCCAGCACGGCTCATGGCGGGGCGGCCGGCGGCAGCCTCGCACCGGTTGCCACCAGGACCGGTGGCGGCGGGGGGCCGAGGCCCGGCGCAACGACCGCGCCTCGCCAACATGGTGGCTAGGAAAGAGCCAGAAAGGCAGCAGCCCCCCCAAATAAAAAAAAACACCTCTCCCCCTGGCTGCTCCCGGGATGCCCACCAAGGCGGGGGGAGGCCAGGCAGCGCCCCCCGTTCCCCCCCGCTGCCCGGCCCCCAGCCCCGCCACTCACACTGCTCCGCCTTGGTGGACATGCTGCCGCCGGGGGGGTCCCGCTCGGCCCCCAGCACCTCCCTGCCCCCGGCTGCAGCTCCCCGGCTCCGAGCCGGGCTGGGGCTGGAGCTGCTGCCGCAGGGCTGCGGGGCGGGGAGCGGCGGCGGGCGGAGCCGGGGCGGGAGCGGGGCCTTAAAGGAAGCGAGGGATGCAGCCGCGTCCCCCCGATCTGAGGCACCTGAACCGGGGAACGCTGTCCCGGAGGGGCCGGGGGGTGTTGAGGAGCCCCCTCGGGAAGCGGCAAGGTGTCCCCGCAGGGCTCTGAGGGCGCCGAGGGGCTCGGCGGCAGAGCCCGGCCACGGACAGAGCCCTGAGGTGGCCGCGGGTGGCGGCGACATGGCAGGGATTTGTTAGTGAGGCTGTGCATAGTGCTCAATAAAAACGTCTTTAATCGGGGATGTTGTTTCCTTGGCTGGTTCTCCTCCCCTCGGGCTGTCACCGCGTATCTCGGGATGTGTGCCCGGCTTGTTTTCCTCATTTGTTTCCATAGTGCGCCCGGCATCTTGGGGACAGTGGTGCACTTCGCCAAGGAGCTGAGGGCTGAGCCCAGGCCTGAGGGTGTCACCTCTGTCACTGCTTCCATGCTGTGGGTGCTGCCCCAGGCTCCGTCAGCACCGCACGAAGGTGAGGTGGGAGCACCAGTCATGGTGGGACCAGTCATGGTGGGAGAAGGTGGCATGCCGCTAGGCCATCCAGTCCTGTGAGCGAGCCAGCAACCCGGATCCCCAGGAACTAATCATGCCACGAAGGTGGCAGGATCTCCTTCCTTCCAAAGTGGAGCTAGTGGTATAGCAATAGGGATGAGAAAGGATAGGAGATGTCCTGAAATGGGTCCCTTAAAAAGCATAAAATTTAGTGTGTACACAAACCTATGGACATGTGTTCATCTAACTTCGGTTTAAACAACTGTCAGTAGTACACAAATGAAGAACTCTGTGATCCATGGCAATATCCAGCAGTGTAGCTCAGAAGGTTGCTCAGCCCATTTGAGGTCTGAATCCCCTTCCAAAAGTGCCTGGTTTTATCATCAATTGTAGAAGGCATCGGTGCTTTACAGCATCCATCCTTAATGTTACAGGTGCCTTAAGGTGGATGGATGGTATCTGGACCTCGACGAGTAGCACAAATGAGTAGCTGTTCTTTACTGTTGGGTAGAAACATGTATGTATATGCAATCATTCATAAAGGTATATCTCCATATGAGGTATTAGAGGGGGGAGATATATGAATGCTAGGATATTTATACATGGACATATATATATCTATAAGGGAAAGAGACATTTAAATACCAAAAAATGGAAGGCCACCTTGTATTGGTTTTAATTTAGTTAACTTCTTCAGTGAAAAACAATATAAATATTTTCTGTGGCATATGGGAATTTTATTTCCTAATATTGGACATTTTGAAATAAAATAGCCTTATCTGAAATACTACTGCCTGGAAGCATTCAAATGGGTCAAAATGCAGTAATAACAATATAATTTTTGTCACTATTCCTTTGCCTGCTCCAAGAGAAATAATTTCAGCAGTGTGTGTCTTTTCAGTTTCCCCTGCTTCGTGACTCTGCCAGGTCTTAGATATGAATGGTTAGCTATGATTTTCTTATCTGAAATTCTCAGAAATAGTTTTTCAGATCCTCACACCTCTGAGAAAGATATATGGAAGCAGTATTATTTCATCGCCCAAGGTATGGCAGAGTTAATAAATATAGATAAAAGGCCATTTGCAGTATGCTCTCCCCAAAAGGCTGGGCTGCCTGAGATGAGGAGGCCTGCAGCAGCCAAAGAGAACAGTGCTATGGAGGTGGAGAAACTCGGGTACATTTTCCTGTTCATCATGCAAGGCAGTGCATCCAAATTACTGCGGCCCAGATTTGAGGATGATGCACATTCTGTGACAGGAACCGTCATGAAGGGGCAGGTGCTGTTCACTGATATTTTACAGGTTGGCTTTTTTTTCTCAAAATGATCTTCTAAAAATACTGAATGTGCAATGTTTTTCCAGCACCACTTAGATCCAAAACAGAGCTCTTAATGCTTTTCCTTGAGGCCATCACAGCCTTCGCACAGTTCTTCCCACACTCCCTCCTGTTGAGAGCCCCAAACAGAGAGAGGGACCAACATAAAACACTACCAGTGGCTTGTGTGAACCAGCTGCAAAGACTGTAGTGGGACTGAGCAGCAACTGAAAGACATGAGTTAGCTGGGAGAGGAGTTACCTCCGTTTCCTTGAGTAGTACTTCACAAAAGCAAAGAGCTCTGGGCTACTCCTTCTTCCTGTTGAGCTCACTCCAAGATCCTGTGGATTGCCACCTGAATAACAGAGGTGAGGCAGAGACTGCTGACACTTCAGTTCACTCTTTTATTAGAAACTGGCATGTGGTGTCAGATCCTACTGAAGTTGATCAGAGATTTTCTATTTATTTATTTTAATGAAGTGCCCAGGGAGGTCACATGGTGCTTCCAGCCCCTCTTCCCCGAAGCCTAGGCCTCACAAGTGATGAAAATGGTCTTTCAAAGTGTAGGATTTCAGCCCATTTTTAGCCCATTGAAATAGGCTGTTGAAGGCAGGTTACATCTCTATCTTGAATTTCTGTCTGTTGAAGCAACAGATCATACTAATACTGCTCATTGCAGAACAATAGGGAACTCTGTGCACTGAGAGGAACTGAGTTCCCATAGGTATCCTTTATAATATACCAAGCGTTTGCATACCACAGTGCTGAGCCTTCTAAAAACACTCAGCTTGATAAAGCAGGAGTACACTGAGAAAATATGAATTCCATTTCTCATGTAAATTTTCATCTTTGGTTTAAGTGCCTGAAAATTGCAGCTATGCCTGCATTTACTGAGTAAGGTCCTATACAGTTCAGCATGTAATTTAAGTATATGGAAAGCGATTTATTGCTTATGAGTCCTTATGCATGCATAAACAACCTTAAGCCCCAGATAAATCCTGATACACGTCAAATGTTATTTGGTCAAACAATGTGATAGATTTCCCTAGTTTGTTACTGTAACTAGGACAGTCATGCTTTAAATTGTGAACAAATGTCATAAAGGAGCAAATACAGGAATATGGCACTCTAGGAAGTAATTTCTAAAGTCTCTGGACAGAATAGAATTCACCATTTTTCAGCAAGATCTTTATGGCTTTGTCTAATAAAATGGGTACAGTGCTCTCCTGGAAACATTTTTAAGCAGCTCAGTTTTAAGTCCATATGCTTTTTAACTCTGCATGCACTCAGTTAAGAGAAGACAAAAGCTGCAGGCATCTGAAAGCCCATAAGTCATTACTACAAGAAATATTTTTGGCAGTAAATGAATGGGAACTTAAACTTTGGTATCAATTGATGAAAACCAAAAAGAACAATTTTTTCTGAGTTCATGAGTGGAAATTTCATAGAATCACAGAATTGTTGAGATCGGAAGGAACGTCTGGAGATTGTCTGCTCCAAGTTTCCTGCTCCAAGAAAGGTCAGCTAGAGGAGATTGTATGGGGCCATGTCCAGTCAGATTTCAAATGTCTGCAAGGATGAAGACCCTACAACCTCCTTGAGCAATCTGTTCCAAGGCTTGACCGTCCTCACAGTAAAAAAGCTTTTCTTACAGTTAAGTGGAATTTCCTGTATTTCAATTTGTTCCCATTGCCTCTGGTCCTGTCACTGAGCAGCGCTCAGAAAAGTCTAACTCCATTTTCTTACACCTTCCCATCAGGCATTTATACACATTGACTTGAGACCTTTATTGTTGAGGCTAAACAATCACATCTCTCTCAGCTTCAAATTGTATGACAGATGCTCCAGTTCATTCATCATCTTTGTAGCTCTTCCCTTGACTCACTCCTCTATGTCCGTGTCTTTCTTGTACTGGAGAACCCAGAACTGGACTCAGCACTCCAGATTTGGTCTTACCAGTGCTGGGCAAAGGGAAATAATCACCTTGCTTCACCAGCTGGCCATGCTCTTTCTAATGCAGCCCAGGATGCTCTTGAACTTCTTGCTACAAAAGCTCATTGTTGAATTGGTGCCCATCAGGACACCCAGGTCCGCTACTGCAAAGCCACTTTCCAGCTGGTCAGCCCCTAGCCTGTACTGGTGCTTGGGTTATTCCTCCCAAGGTGCAAGACTTGAATTTTCATCTGTTGAACTTCATGAGACTCCTGCTGGCCAATGGGAACCTCTCAAGCTCTGTCTGAACAGCAGCACAACCATCTTGGGTATCAACTACTCATTCCAGTTTTGTATCTTCCGCATACTTACATCATCCCATCATCCAGGTCACTGATGAAGTTGTGAAATGGTACTGGCTATGGTATCAACCCCTGCAGAATAGCACTAGCAACTGGTTTGTATCTGGATTTTGTGCCACTGAGCATATCCCTTTCAGCCCAGCAGTTTGTCCACTTTCCAGTTCGCATCATTGTCAGTTTATCTAGCCCATCCTTTAACAGTTTGTCAATGCCAACATTATGGGAGACAGTGACCAAAGTCTTGCTAAAATCAAAATAAACATCCTCTGCTCTCCCCTTGTCCACCAAGCTGTTCATTTTGTCATAGACAGCTGTCAGGTTGGTCAGGCAATATTTTCCCTTTGTAAATCCACACCGACTACTCCCAATCACAGTATTCTTAGTGTGTTTGGAATTGGTTTCCAAGATTATTTTCCCATCAAATTCCCAGGGATCAAGGTAAGGCTGACTGGCCTTCAGTGTCCTGGGTCCTCCTGTTTGTTCTTGAAAATAGGAGTGACATTTGCTTTCTTCCACTTCTTAGGACTCTCTCCCAGTTGCCTTGAGCTTTTAAAGATGATCAAAAGCAGTCCCACAATGACATTGGCCAGCTGCCTCAGCACTTGTGTGTGCATCCCATTAGTTCTCATGGCCTTGTGTATGTCTGGTTTGTTTAAAATTTCCCTGACCTGATTCTCCCCTAGTGAAGGGTAAGTTTTCTTTGTTCCAGAATTTCATGCTGACCTCAGGGGCCTATAATTCCTGAAGGCAGGCCTTACCAGAAAAGACCAAAGTGAAGAAGACATTGAATACTTTGGCCTTTTTCATATCCTTCATCACCAGGTCCTCCATCCCATTTTCCCTGGCCTTCCTTTGGCTGGTGATGTTCCCACAGAAGCCCTTCTCATTGCACTTCATGTTCCGCCACCAGATTCAACTCCTGGTGCACTTTGCTTTTCCTAATCCCATCCCCACACACTCAGACGTTCCTGCACTCTGTTTCTGTATTCCTTGTAGGTCACCTACCCCTGCTCTCACCTCTTGTACACTTCCTTTTTATATTTGGGTTTTGTCAGGAACACCTCCTTCATCCATACAGGCCTCCTGTGACCTGTGTTTGACTTCATGTTGGGAGGAACCATTTCTGAGTTTGAAGGAGGTGATTCCTGAAAATCAGCCAGCTGGATGTCTGGATAGTAAGGTGACAAAGTATATTCAAGAGAGCTACAAAATTTATCTACCTCTTACAGAGGAATTAGTTATAATCCACATTTTCTGTTCCACTAGGAGACTTAATTCTCATATTTCTTTCCACTGTGTCTTTTGCAGGGTAACGCGGATAAGGTTTGGAAGGGATGTGGAGCACATTGCCTCTGTGGTTTTTGCTCTTTCTGTAACTTAATTTTGCCTGCTGTAACAGTGCGAATTGCAATTATAACATATTTCAAGAATAAAATAGAGCATAATATATAAAATAATGTATAAAAAAATACTCTAAGAAGTCTTCCAGAGCTGAACCACTTATGTCTCTGTTGTCGCTTTGAATTAAATTTTCAAGTTTTCAGCTCTGAACAGAGGCAGAAAATGTAGTATTTTGGTTTTAATCTCCAAGCATTATAAATCTACTTTTAGAAAGGTAGTCCTTTTGAAAAATATGATATCTGAAGCTCTCCTATTGTAAATTGTATACAGAAAATTTCTTAAATTGTTCATAAATTAAGGTAAATGTATACATATATAAAAAAAAACACATTTATCTGTGTATCTGATTATAGGTATATATGTAAGTATTTCTGTACAAATATGCTCACTGTTTACCACCTCTTCACACATTCTCGTGGTGTTTTCCTTAAAGGCTCAGCTTTCAAGTCAGCGAACTACATGAATCTCTATTTGAATTTTAAATAAAAGTTAGTTCTTGCCTGGCACATTTAGACACTCAAACGCAATATGAACACTATTTGAAACAAATGAGCATTTAAATGCCTAAATGTGAGGGAAGGATCTAAATGCCTCATAAGTTTATCAAACAACGCAAAGCAAATAAAAACAGCCAGCTTTTAATTTAATTTGTAACCCAATGTCTCAGTTTTTTGAGACTTGCTCACAATTTCTGGCATGAGGTTATCATTAACTGCACTGTGGTAGGATTACTAAACCCCACAGCAGAGGTGGGAGAACACGGAGGGTGTCTCAGAGGCTTGCTTTAGTCACTGCAGGCCTCTGAATGGAAGGCTCCGCCATGACATGGAGGAGGCAAGGAAGAGCAGAGTCAGACTGGTGAGGCAGCAGTAATCCCAGCAAGAGAGGTGAAACATAACAAGTCCACTGGAGCGGAGCCAGGAGAGGGCAAGCTTCTCTGCCCTCAGGGCTTTTCAACCCACACGGTGCTCCCTGGGTGTCTAACTCTACCCCCAGGCTAACCCAACCCAGAGGCCAGGTGCTTGGAACAGGACTGGAGCCCCTGAGCAGGGCCTGCCTAGGGACTGACCTCCCCGTCAGATGCAAAGAGCAGATGGAGCCCCTCAGGCTCAGACGTGCACATCTGACAGCAAGAGTTAGACCACATTAAATTTAATTTGTCCCTAAATCTTTGCTCTCTGTAAACATTAATCCTCATGAATGATGGTAAAATAGATTATCGCTTGAGGAAAAAGTCTATCTGGGATTAAAGTGAGCCATTAGGCTCAGCTCAGATATGCTACAGCATGTATCCTGGTTGACACAGGATGATTTCTGGAAGCTGCTCCCCAAGGCTCAGACACCTGGGCTAACTGGCATCAGCCAGGATACAGCGAACACTCTTCCTCCTCACAGAAAATCATGTCTATGCACAAAAGCAACACAACGTCTGTGCATCGCTCCAGAGCTAAATCTTACTGACAAATCGTATAGTCTTGTGCTGCTATTCCGCTGAGAATTAGTTTCTTCCTAAGAGAAGAATATTCAGGCTCAGCCTCTGTGCTGGGATTTAAACATACAAGGAAAACTTCCTATCCTGATGGCAGTGTTACTGACACAGAAGAGAATCAACCAGACCTCCTGCTGTGGAAGAACAGGAATGCAGCAGTTCTGAGGAGGAAGATGTAGAGTAGGATAGAAATTAGGATGGGATGGGATGGGATGGGATAGGATAGGATAATAGATGTTGGCAGTCATGGCAGAAGTGATCGTGATGTGTTCAGAGGCTTGGCTGAAGCCACCAACACGTATCAGTTATGCCATCTGGCATGTGACAAATGCATTTCAGACATCACTGACTTGGGTTGATTTAAAGTGAGAGACTGAGTAGTAAAGAGCTCTGGGCCTCATTACTTCTGCTGTGATCCCAACAGGGTAGCCAGCTTGTGTTGTTAATATTTGTTCTTTCTCTCCCAAATATAGAATATTTAGGACTTTGGGAAAAAAAAAAAAAAAAAGCATCATTAGGAAATACAGTTGTTGTTTGGTTGTTTTAAAAAGTCTCCAATTTTATTCTTATTCTGAGAATTACTTTATTAACTCTGTGGATGTTAGATTTGTTTGTCTGTATCTGTCACTGTAAAAAAAAAAATCTAATAAATGCCTTCAATTACTCTTCTAGAGTAATCTCATTAGCCTCTAAATGAACAAAATACTTAATTTGTTGCCATAGCAGTGGAGTTTAGAGAAATCAATGGTGACCTGCATAGAGAACCAGCACAAACCTGATGAGCATGTGCTAGGACTATTAAAAATCAGAGACTGGCTTTACTAGCTCTAAGAAGCATGGTATTTGTGATAGCTGCCATGCCATGTGGGTGAAAGTTAGCATCACCCATGAATTAGATCTCCCTCCAATAATTTTTTTTTTTTTTTTTATTACCTATAATCTCACACTAGTGCAGAATTGTCTGTACCAACTACGTGCATGGCCAAAGTAAAAGTATTGCAGTATTAGGAATTATGACAAGTGACAAAAAATCACCTTCTTAAACCTATCAAGGAATCATGGCCCAAAGGATAAGACACTGAAAGGGATGACAAGAAAACCGAGCATAGTTTTCATTTTGCTTTATTATTTCTGCACTTAGGTAAAATGTTTGGGAAAGGGCTCTACTGGGCAAAAACAGTGACAGACAGCAAAAGAAGGCATGAGATTTTCCAGGAAGGTAAAGAAAAAGTACACAACATCGAACACTTCTAAGATCCTCGGCATTTTTCTGGGTGGAGAGGCCCTCGGTACTATGTTTGTGACCCATGCCAGGGTGCAGGTCTTGGCCCTGAACAACCAGGGTTGCTTCACCTTGCTCATGTAAGGGCATTGCTCCACCAAGGCTAGTTAGACAGCCAATGTCAAGTCCGCTAGGTGAGCGTCTCCTCCAAATGATGACACCAAATTGGCTTGCTCCAAATAGGAGTCCAGGAGCTACACACAATGAACGGAAGGGTGTGGGCTGTCGGAGACCAGAGCCTTGGTGTGAAACAAAACTGAGCTACACTGACAGAACAGGGGCACCCTTAAAGCAGCCTGTAGGAAAGCTGCTGCACTTTACGCAGAAGTGTCCACATTTTTCTAATGTGCAGACCCTTAAAATATTCAAGTGGACATACTGCCTGATTTATAAAGCAAATTTAAGCATGCTAACAGTTGGATAGTTTTCCCCGGCTACTTTTTGCAGACCCAGTGAGTATATGGAGCATAACCTGAATATTACCGAGTCTCTTAAATTAATAGAGTGAGCTCACCTGGAGCATCCGTTCATGGAAGAGGCAAAATAGTGGCTGAAAGGCACCAGGGCCACTTCTACTTACTCAGAGCTATAATGAGTATTTTAGTGAAATAACTACTGAAGCACATATCTATAATCACTATATTCCAAAGTTTAATTCCACACAAGACCACTTGTCTCACTAGGAACAACTGTTGTTCCTATGGAAGGACAGACTTCAGCTACTGACTCTCAGGCATACGTGTTACCTGTGCTACTGCCCGTAGCCAGATTAAAGCCATCTGCAAGAAATGCAAACCCTTGCTGTAGATATACAATGAGAAACACAGCAGGGGTTCTTCCTCCAACAGTCTGTTTCCACCTACTCCTAGCCTGCTGCCTGATCTCGAGCAAGCACTTTATTCTTGGTACTCCCCGTTTGTGTGTCATTACAGGAGGGTGGTTCTTGCCTCTCTTTGCAGAGCTCGCCGCTGATGCCCGCACACCAAGCGCAGCGCCGCTGGCAGAGCCCTGAACTAGCAGGGAGCCCCAGCACTGTGGTTTGAAATCCATCAGCGTTTGAAATCCATCAGTGAAGAGGGCTACATGAAAAGAGCACTATTTTAAAGTATCTGTAAAATGTAATCCACGTTACTTTTAGGGAGAATGCTTGAAGTGGACAGGAAATTTGAAAAAAATATATATATTTATGAAGAATACTTATGTTTCAAACAGTCCTTTAGGTAAGAAATTTCTGAAAATCATTTCTGCTTGAATATAAACATCTCTATATACTTACACTGCCAGATGTTAAACAATGAACAACCGTTTTATCACATTTCATCTAGTGCAATTCTCCGTGCTTCACTCACACACTCTAAGTGCTCATTATAACCAGGCGACCTTATTATTCAACGCCATAATTTAGAGAGACAGCTACAACGGTGGAAAGATGTCATGTCTTACTGATTTATTTAGTTATTACTAGGTGGGATATGGATGACAAAATTAGATGCAGGACAAACAGGCACGCTGAAATGTTCAGAACACTTTTTTACAAAAAATTCTGCAGAACAGCCTAATTGATTTCAGTGGGTATACTCATGGCATGCAAGAGCAGTGTTTTGCAGAGCAGTCACACAGCTATATTTCACTTACTGGCGTGGATTTTTCTCTGGTTACCAAGAATTTAGGCCTGTGTTCAAAACTCATTAAAATCTGTAGGAAACTTTCCAAATACATAACTGGGCCTCAGATCAGACTGTTGGATTCACTAACAAAGCTATAGTTTTCTGGAAAAAAAAATACCACTTTTCATATACTACTAATCTTTAGGTATCACAAAAGGTCAATATTGTACATTTTTTGCAAAGCAGACATGAAACGATTATTCCTTTTTAACACCTATAACATGGCATGACAAATACTATTTATTTTATTACATAGTCTAGATTTCAAAGTATTTATCATAGCATTCATTTTAAACAGCAAAACATAGCAAAATCTTTCAAATATCACAAGTTTAGATCTGATTCAAGCATCTGACAATCATGACCAGCAGAAAAACATCTATTCTTGTAGCAAATCAGGTGGGAGGACACCAAAAGAATGCATCTAAAGGTCAAAAATAAAACTTTCAAGGAAACAATCTTTAACTCTTGGAGCTGTCATCTGAGATGAGTATAAATGAAAGTATATATATATATAAACGATTTCATGGTGTTTTCTCCTATTTGTTTAGCAGAAGGCAGAAGAGTAGACCTATCACTATTTTGTATCACTGTACCATTTTGTATCAGGGTCCAGTTCTACAATATCTGCAAACGAGTACAGGTTTCTGACCGGTGAGCAGTCCCACAGGACTAATCCCAGTGTGTAAAGACTGAGTTCTGCAGAACTGGAGATTTAGTTAGTCGTGTTCCCTATCTGGTCTTTTTTCATACAGAAGCAATGTGGCGTACATAAAACTTGAACTCAATTTTCAGTCATTTTGTTTTAAACCGGCCCTCAGTTGCCTGCGTGCTCCCTTTCTAGAGATTCCATGTCAGGAGTATTATGGCTTATCGCAGCCTCCAGATCTTAATTTTGAAGGGATGTTTTCTATTTCTCTTTATAGCTTGGAAGGTGGTACAGGAACCATCCAGCCGGTCCAAGAACTGCCAGTGAAAATGCTGAGAATCCAATGATTGTCTCCTAAATTAAAGGAAATACGGTTAAATAAAGCTAAACAAACTGGAATGCTTCCAGGGTAAGCAGCCTATTGCCAACCAGATTATGTGATATTATTCAACTTCTGCAGCTATAATGCCAGAGACGTGACCAATTCTAAAGGAAAAATAATCCACAGAGGATTATTTTACATGTTTGAACTATAAGCACCAGTAATCCATGTCAGCTGGAAAAAAGTGGTTTAGTCTATGCCATGCACAAACACACATAAAGAAGACACATTTGAAAGCATCCAGAAGAGGCAGCAAATTTCTCGTTTTCCTATAGAATTAGTACATTTTGTGTTTAGTTGTTGAGTTTTTGTGTATATAACCTTTTTTGAAACAGTACTAATTGCTTGATAGTTCCGGTAGTGCAGCTCGCCACTAATCATACATGAGAACTTTGGGCATCTGCTACCCTGGGAGGTGATGTAGTAGGACAGAGAGCTGCTGCTGAAGATTTACTTATGAGTTATATGCCTTCCATAATCTCAAATTAGAATAGTTCTGCTGGGGAGTATAATCAAGGCTCACAGAAGAGCACTCCACAAAAATGGGGTTTTGTTACACATCCCTCTATGGGATGCTGTAAGAGCGTTCCCTCTCCCAGGATCGAACTTGCTTTCTAGGAGGGAGGAACAGGAGACCTTCTGTGGAGTGTGGAGGACAGTTCCTGGGAAGTTTCTGGGCTTCTGGTAGGGGTGGGGGACAGGTCTGAAGCAAACCTATATCGTCTGTATGGAAAAGAACAGCGAGAGGAAGCTCTTCCGAGAAGACTGGGCCTTAGCCCAAGCTGTGGGTGAGGAAAGAAGTGAGGGCACAAAGGCAGAACTCACCACCAGTCCCACTTTTTCCTCCGGTGGGGAGCTGTGGATGCCGCGGCCGCTCCAGCAGGCAGAGCCGAGGCGGAGGAGTCGGGATCCGTGGCGCGCTGTCGGGCCCATCCCTGTGTCCCGGGGGGGAGAGCACAGCTGGGGGATGCTGACCAGACACCAACAGCTGCTGTGACAAGCTTCACCCTCCTTTCCTGCTGCCTACTGCTCAGGCCTGTAGGATGCTGAGTATTTTCCAGTGAAAATAAGGAGTCCTTCTGCTTGTGAAGTCCCTTTATTTTTAAGTTGGATGCACGAAGCGCCAGCATAAACCAGACTATGCCTGGTAGATGCTGTCCTGGTGTCAGCAACAGCAGGAGCGTGTGCATGTGCCTGCGGGGTGGGAAAGCTCCTCGGGATCGCTGCAGCCACCTCCCGCGGGCTCCGAGGTGATGTGCTGAGCCCCCGGCTGGGAGGAGTCTGCCTGCTGCTGGTGCTGCGGCACAAAATGGAGAGAAGTCTCTGTCCTCATACCGACTACAGCCTTACAGTTCTCCCTTTGCCTATATTCACAAGCACGTGGCTCTCCACGCAAATCAGTTGCACCCCAGATTGTACTCTGAATTTCCCGTGTGCCCACACATGCAGTTCACTTCCCACCTTCACCCACAAACTGATCCGACCAACAAAAGGCCAGTCCCCGCTGCGCACCCAGAGCTGGCTGGACCCTGGGCTCGGGTGCTGGGGCTCTGAGCCCAAGCAGAGGATCTGCTAGCCCAGGACCAGCACCATGCTAACCCGGCAACTCGGCTTGCGGCTGGAGCTGGCTTGTAACTGGTCAGCTTTCACCAGCAGCAGCCGGGTGTTCGGCAGTCTAAGCACATTTGTGTGAAGTGTGCTAATAACGCAGCCAGAGGTTAAGAGGCAGGAAAGTAAATAGGCCTCTGCTCCACTGCAGTGTGCCGTTTCCTTCCAAATATTCTCAATAGATGGTATGTTTGTTACATGCAGACATGAAGATTTTCATTCAGTTTCATTAAACACGAAATGTGTTAGATTCCCTATTCATTCCTCTCTTAATACATTTTAATAATTTCTTCTGTGCTCTCTCTTGCCTTCAATTACCAAAGCCTGAAGCAGACAACCATGGGATCTTTCTTTAGGCTTTTCATCAGAATATATCCCCCAAGCTCACTTCCAAGAGAGCCAGCAACGCGGTGGTGGTGGTGAGAGCCTCAGCTTGAGTTTTTTGACAACGTGCAGAATATGTTAGCAAGGTGTGAAGAGCAAAGAGTTAGCAGTCTACACAAACAAACAATACTGGATCAGTGATTAAACAGACATGTCTGGCATGGATTTTACCAGTTCTGTGTTTTTGTTATCTCAGTAAATTTGCTTGCTCAATTTTATGGAGGAAAAGGCAACAGCCTTTTTTTTTTTTTTTTCCCCTGTAAATCCTCCCCTTTCACTAAATGTCCTACCCAGGTGTAACAAGCACAGAATTTGTCCATAAATAAATATCTGAGAGGCATGCATAAAGTAATTAGGGAGCAAAAGATGGATTTGCATTCATCAGCTGTGGCAATACCAGCTTACCAGCTAAACATGCAATACAAAACTCTGAGCAATCACAATTCCTGAGCCATACCCTCTAACACCAAGAGGTTGTGCTAGACATATGACCCTGACTGTTTCAAAATAGCACTTTTCAGGTTCTTCTACTTGTTTTCATCTATTTAGCATTAGGAGTTCATGCCTTCCACAGACTTTATTTTTCTCTACAGTGGTGAGGATTAGAAACAATATAAAATTAAATGGAGTTTCTCCTTTCATCTTGCAGCTGTCTACCAGCACAGACCTCACAGAATTACTTTCTGCATTAAAATGAAATCACTGTTCTACGACAGCAACAGTGGCTTTCATTAATCTTAACAGGCTTGGCAATTGTTTTCCAGCTTTCTGCAGGCTTGCTAGAAAATGAGACACAACCTTATTTTTCTAGCTAACCTTCAAACTGCTCAGCTGTAAATTCCAACCCAATCTTCTTACCCATTACCGTAGACCCCTGCTCACTGTAGTGCTGCAGCCTGGCTTTCACAGCCAGGCTATGAATTTTTACATAGCAGTGAACAGTATTTATCAGACTCTCCCCCAAAAAAGACTCGGCTGTTCTTGATTCAGCACCGGCCCTTTTGTTTCGTGTTTGGGCTATGTCTCATCCCCTGCATAGTGCTTGGGGATGCCCAGCCTACTTCGGCACCTTTAATCACCTATAATCTTTCTTGCATTGCCAGCATCCCATACACCACTTACACACAGCTTCTGAACACTAGGAGTTTTCCCACATTACATTTAGATTTGGAAAGCTTTTTGCTGTTCCTAGGTTTGTTATTGCTCCCTTCAAGGTGGCAGGAGGATTTCAAAGGTCTCCTGAGTACTTCTGGCTGGCTCGGATTATCCAGGATAATAATAATTATCCTTCTTCTCTGCTACCTTAAAAACACATTCTGTATTTTTCCCAACATTTCTGATCCCGTAGGATAGTTCCTTGCTCTTTCCCTCTTTCAAAGCCCTGCTTTTAATAGTATTTGCTCTTTAGACTGCTACCTATTGCTCTTTAGACTCCTTATTTTAAAGAGAATGGAGGATTTATTATTGCTTACAGCCAGGAAATTATGACACAGAAAGATCAACTAGATTCTCCAAGCTTGCAGGAGAACCCCAAGAAAGAGCCAGAAAAGGGAATGTCCTGAGTGAACTGAAGATGAATGCCTTCCAGACCGCCTCTCACCCTTGGCCTCATTTTCTTTAATGAGAAAGAATACAGCAGGGACAATTTCTAATGCTGCAACTTTCTTGCCACAGGTTTTATATTTGGAAGAAAATCAATTCTATTCCTACTGCTTGGACACATAAAATCTGTCTTCAGTAAAATTAAATACATTTGATATTTATAAATGTGCCTGATATCAGTAATATTTTTTTTTCCCAGAAATTGCATATAAATAACGAATATAGTGGAATATAGAGGACTTGGTGGTGATTTTCCTCTTAGCCACTTCTTCAAATACAGAGCAACACATGCTCAAATTTGCAAATAGGAATAATTCTAAAGTCTATGTCTAGACAAAATTCAGTCTAGATGCATTTTAACATAGATTTGTTATCTTTTCATTCTGAACGTTATTGAAACTCTTGTTTAAGCCACAAGGACTCTGGGGAAAAAATGTTGGAAGTGTTTTTTTCACGAATGCGGCAATGGGCCTTGGCCAAGCTGACTTCCAGCATAACTAAACACGAGCATAGCACCACCATACACGGGATCACCTGGGTCTCTTCAAGCCACGACCTGGGCTTTTTTGTGTCTTTGCAGTGCAAACACTGCCACCTGGGGACTGTACAGCTGAGGCTCATTGCAGTTTTAAACTAGATGAGCTCATTAAATTTGGGGAAGTTGTCCCTGAATTACAGAAGCCTATGAGAGAAAGGACCAGATGCTGGAATCAAATGCTGCATAATCCAGAAGACACCTTGCTCAAGAGCGTTACCAAAGCAGTCTTAATAATACTCAATTCAACATTACATTTTGAATAATAATAATAATAAGCTAATTATATTCTTTTTCCTTGAACGTTTAACCAATCTTTGACATTCTACAGGTTGTTTCTGTTCAGAAGAAAAACTGGAGGTAGGTACTTCTTTAACAAGATCCTTTAGAAAAAAATAGCTGAATAATTCTTGTCCTTGAATATAGACACAGCAAATTTCTTGTTCATAACTCTACAACTGCTTTTATTCTGCAAATATATAAATAATAAATATAATTATATATGTAAGATATAAATAATGTTATATATTATTATAATATATGATTATAAGTATTATGAATATATATAAATTGTGTATGGTATATAAATAATAATAATTAAGTGTTCTTTGTCTCAACTCCAGTCTCCATTGGGTACATCACCCAGACTTTTTTGAAGTATCTATGTTAGAAGCATGGTCTCCATACATTCTTTCTACTGCGTTTTGATTTCTTCTTTGTATAGCTCTTCCCTTCCCACCAGTGTGCATAAGATCTAAATCTACTGTGCAGGTGTCTTTCTTCCTCTACTGACTTTAAGAATCATCCAGTGACTGTGTTCCTAAGATATTTTGGTTAAATACTGATATTTAATGGGATGAACCTATGCCTGACTCAGAAAATCAATGAGGATTTCACGATTGATGTGGGCTTTCTGCAATGACCTAACAATATCTCTACTAATACACAAAAACTCATATTTCTAGATATTTTTGAATTTACCAGAAAGAAAGGCTGATGCATATATTAGCGTAAGCATTCCTTCAACATTGAACAAGCCTGTTCTGCATTGCGTGTATATATATTCACAGAGGGAGAAAATATGTTCTTGATTTTGTCACTGTATTACTGTGAGAACAATACAAATAATACCACTGACATAAGGAAACATTGGATCTAGTTGCAAAGACTTGTAAATACTGAGGAGGAATACAAGGAAAGGAGAAGAAAGGAGGGAGAGGAGAACAGTGAGGAAGGTAATAAGAGATCTTGAGATCAGTGCCCACTGATTCAGTTCTTATTCTTAAATCTGTTTAATTTTAGAAATAACATTAATGGCATAAAGTCATTCTTTATCGGTGCCTCACAGATCACTGTTAGAGGTTTAGCTTGGGCATTCAGGTACTGCAGAAATTGCAAAGCTGCCCTTTCAGTGATTCAGAGCCTGACTGCCAATTTGTAAGAGTTTGGGATGAGTTCACATCTGACTGTCAGAAACTCATTCTACATCCCAAAGTGTATTCATGGCGTACAAAAGCAGAGGAGCAACTGGGATCAGCCCTCTCACTGTGTGACTGTACAAAGGGAGAAAGAAGTGAATGATTCAGTTTAGCATCATATGGAGAATAAATACCTTTTGATTTACTGCCTGGACAGAGCACAGAAGAGAAAAGGTAGCAGAGAGGAAGTCAGGCACAAGAGAACCTCTCTGGTGGATAAGATAAGGACAATAAAATGTCATTTGCTTTGGTCTAGAGCAGAGCATTTTAAAATGGGTGACATACTTCCAGGTTTTGAATGAATGCACTGACAAGGAAAACTCCACCACGTGGGATTTACATAACAAGGCCTGATTGTCTCCTGGAGTCTAGGTAAGTCTTGCTGATGATACCAGAGGACCAGAGAAAGCTTGGTATGCTGTTACCTAAACCTTGTGAGTAGGGTGTACTGGTCTGGGCTAAGATAGAGTTCATTTTTTTTGGAGTAACTGCTCTGGTGCTATGTTTTGGACTTGTGATAAAAACCATGTTGATGACATACCAATCTTTTACTTGTTGCTGAGCAGTGCTTACACAGAGACTGCTCCACCAGCGAGGAGCCTGGGGGTAGACAAGAAGCTGGGAGGGGACGCAACCAGGACAGCTGACCCCATTTGACCACAGGGATATCCCGTACCATACCATGTCATGCTCTGCAGTAAAAGCTGAGGGAAAGAAGGAGAAGGGGAGCACATTCGGAGGTAGAGTGTTTGTCTTCCCAAGAAGCTATTCCATGTGACAGAGCCCTGCTTTCCTGAAAATGGCTGAACATCTGCCTGCTGATGGGAAGTAGTGATTGAATTCCTCATGTTGCTTTGCTTGCACACACAGCTTTTGCTTTACCTACTAAGCTGTTGTGATCTTGACCCATGAGTTTTCTTACTTTTGCCTTTCTGATTCTCTCCCTCTTCCTGCTTGTGGGGGAGAGAGCAAGCAGCTGTGTAGGGCTGAGCTACTGGGGTTCAACCACAACAGAAGGGTTACAGGTGACTTTTTAATTTTGTCATTTACTTTAAGCTTAGGTTGATCAAGGAGAGTAAAAATAAATGGGCTGAGAAAAAAAAATGTGTAATATATGTATACAGTGGTCTATGTTGAAATGAAACATATTCAAAAGCACAAAGCTTATTAATTACTATTGAATCTTCTGTTGCTATTTTAATACTTATCAAACTTTTAATTTAACTTCATAGACTCATCTAGGTTGGAGATGACCTTCAAGATCATCAAGCCCAACCATCCACCTGACCTACCAAATCCCATCACTAAACCATGTCCCTTAGTGCCATGTCCACACGTCTCTTGAATACCTTCAGGGGTGGGGACTCCACCAATTCCCTGGGCAGCCTGTTCCAATGCTTGACCATTGCTTCTGGCTTTTTATCATGTCTTTATTTGTTTAAAAATCCTCAGGTAATTTTTTGTTTGAACTGTTTTGCTTTGCTTGTAATTAAAAACCTCTGACAGTTTTTGGTCTTCAAGACCCATTTCCTACTGTAGATGGCACTAAATCATTGCGCAATACAAAGCAGACTCATACTTACGTCTGTTTGGGTATACAGTGACTTTGCTCTGTTCTCCTGAAGGATAAGATTTTTATCCACCTTAGTAAGTAGTTTGAAAAACAACTTAAAACTTGTTTGCAACCGGGGACAAAAATATTCTCTGCCATACTTTTGACTGATGCATACAATATACAACATTTTTGTTCTGGGAGCTCAAAGCATACAGTCAACTGGTGGAAAAGCTGGAATACAGAGATTACTCGATATATCTCTAGGCTAGGATTCCTCCCACTACCCTTGCACACCCAATTGAGAGGGTTGTCGTGCTCCCCAGGGAAGTAGTCACGGCACCAAGCCTGTCGGAGTTTAAGAAGCATTTGGACTGCGCTCTTAGTCACATTGTCTGAATTTTTGGGTAGACCTGTGTGGTACCAGGAGTTGGACTCAATGATCCTTGTGGGTCCCTTCCAGCTCGGAATATTCTATGATTCTATGATAAAGTCCCTGTTCAAAGTCTGATCCTCTGAATGGTCCAGTGCTGTCAGACTGCTCTCGGATGTGCTGGGGAGCTGGCAGGCAGTCTAACAGGCAGGGCAGTGAATGTGGCTCCTGGGGCAGCGCGGAGGTAATTATAGAGGATGCTGCTTTCTGTTTCTGGCTGTAGCTGTTTCACTAAAAAGCAATTACTTTTGAGAAAGGCAGAGGGTTCTGTAAGTTCTTTCAGCAGATATTTCAGTATACAGTAAGGACTCAAACTGGCTCCTATCTTTATTTACTATCACGAAGATAATCAACATATTGTTAAATTGCTAGAAGCAATAAAATGCTGAATTCCTCTGAAAATATTCTACTTTCATAAAGGGCTTTGATTTCAATATGTGGATTCATCCTAAATCCACTGATCAGTAACAATGTTCTGATCAATTTTAGTGGGACAAAACCAGCTTTCCATCACTTCACTCAAGACAAGAAAATTTCAAGACTTTACGCTTAGTGTATTTAGCTTTTATCTGCTGTTTAAATGGAGATGAGACTCCTTCATTTTTCTGTGGGGAGCTGTAAGAGAGCTAAGTACTATTTATATTTTTCCCTTGGAATCTGATGAATAAGCAAATGATAGTCTAGAGTCCCAGCTGGTATGAGCTGGCATTGTACAACTGAAGACAGTGGCACTGGGCCAACCCAGACGGAGGGAGGAGATGGCCCATGGTATGATTGTTCAACAAACTGCATTTTGGACAAGACACAAAACAGATCCCAGTGACTGGCAGTCATTATTTAGAGTCATTCTTGCAAAAGCAAGCAAGTCTTAGTACCATGATTTGTCCAATTTGGACAAATGCACTGTCCCTACTTTTAAAATCACTCTACTTACTGTTCGTTTTTCGATCAGCTCCCCCTCAACACATACCTTTTTGGCTTGTTCTTCTGCTGCAGGTAGGCATCACAAAGTAATTGTCATGTTCAGCTCTGGAAAATGGTGTAATTCTGAGGCCCTGTCCAGAGCCAGGTCATTAGTTTCTCTGAGTGATCTTTGACATTTTTGTCTTCTGCCTGCACTGCTCATTTTAATGTCCAAACTTGGCTCCAAAGAATTACTGACTGAAGGCAAATTCTGCCCATAGGAATGCAGGGGCATGCCTTCGCTGCGCGGCAAAGAAATGCAGAGATTTCGGAGCTGGTAGAGATGATGTTGGCTCTGGAACTCTGTAGAAAGTGAAGTACAGAGAAAATCAGACACCAAGTGGGAAAAATATCAGGAATTGACACCAGTTCCTTTCTGTTCCGCAATATTGTAAAAGGAATTGGTGCAGTCACTGTCCCAACAAAACCTGAGAGGCTCTCTCTACTCTGAAACACCTTTTTCAAAGGCAGGTTCGAGAAAAAGACCGGCTTCAAGCAAAGCTGGTCTTACCAACGTATGTTTTGGCACATCAGGATCCTTTGTGTTTAAAAGGCAGAGCCCGAGCCAAAAATAAATGTACATGTGGTGGGAAAACAAGGAGTAACAAGGCAACTGCCATATGCAGCACAGTGAGCGGTAACAGCGTACCACTGCTCGTAAGATTCATAGCAGAAGTTAATTTTAAGGAGGGATTTGAAGAAAGCCTTTTGCACAGATCTCCTCCCATGTACATGGGATGGCCTGGGGCAGAGGATGAAAGTGCTTGAGAGAAAACAAAGATCAGTGTGCAATGAATGCTAACTTCAAAGGCAAACGGGGAAGGCGGAGTCAAAGGCTTGAAACATAAGCAGAACCAGACTTTCAACAAATTATTAACTTAAACCACTGCGATGTTCCATCCATTTCAGTTTGCTGCATTCAGGGTTGACTTTATCGGTTAGATCTATACCTATACTCTGTATCCAAAGGCCCTTGAATCTCCAGTCAGCATAGAACTACATCTGACACAACCTAAAACTATTTAAAAGGGGCTCCCAAGGCAACCACCTCATTTAAGTAATTGCTGTAACTCCTCCTGCTAGCTTGAATGCTTTGCATAGGATATATGCATACTATATATTGTGTACATATATATATATATATATATATATACACAGCATGCCAGTGCAGCAAATTCTAATCCATGGTTGTCATGACTGGGGGATACAGTCCCTCATCCCCCAGAGTTAGCCCGTGAAGACAGTAGGACCCCACTACAGTGTATAGAAGTTCATGCGTGACCTTCTCAGGTCTCATCTTCATATTTAAAAGACTCATCAGAATCCAAGTGTGAATATTTGCGTGGTATTCTATCCACTTTTCCTCCTTTTCTCTCCTAAGAGGAAACTCTGCTCACACCCTTGATGTTGCCTTGGATCTCACAGTAGGAGTCATCGGTTGTCATTAACTCTTGATTATTAGCCATAACCTGATGATAACATTTCATTTATCCTTGAAATGCCTTGTGGCTCAGTGTGGAATTACCAGTCTCCCCGGCAACATCAGCACCACCACTGTCACGAAACACAACATCGGTCAGTCCCTGCTGTGGTACAGCCAACTCTGGTCTCTCAAGCTCCTGTCAACCAGAGGCCCTCTAAGGCAAAAAATCCTCAGTTAGTGCTTCGTAGATTCCTCCTTCCCTGCACAGCCTTGGAGTAGCTCAGGACACGAACTTCTAATGAATTTATTTTCCTTCTCAAATTCTCCTTCTCATATGGAGGAGGAAAACTGGCCAGCTGTCTGCAGAAGCACCATCAGCTGGGGGTGAATTAGGTGCCTTTCTAAGAAGCCAGCTGCTTTTCAAGTCAGAGAGCCACAGACTAGGCAGCAAGCAAGGAGTTAGCACTGATGGTGAAGGAAGGAAAGCCACGTTCCCCCAAAGATGAAGGACACACAACAAATAGAGGAAACAAAAAGTGGCAGCGGACTCTCCTGCACTGGGCAGACCTGAACTGTCCTGCTCTGTCCTGCTCTGCCAAAAGAAGGGTGTTCAAATTCCTGGAAAGGGAAGTGAAGCTTTGCCAGCTCACTGATTATTTCCTCATGCTCTTCAACCACGGGAGTGCCAAGGATACTGCTAGGAGAAAGCCTGAATGGATCAGAAGCAACTGCAAGGTGCAAGGAGCAAGGGTGAGGCAGCAGGGGATTCTGGTTGTACTTTTTTTTCTTCTTCCAGTTCTGAATTAAGGCCAAGGAAGTGAGACATGCATCTTAGAAATGTGTATTCATCTGCATAAATGGTAGCAAGAGAAGAAGAAGCAGCTCTAAGAACTGGAACACTTTTCTACAAATTACTGGGTAGGTGTTCATCCCACCTTGTACAGAAGGGGGGACAGTATCTTTGCTTCAGTCAAAGTGTCGTCAGGAGGATGGGAAGGAGAGTGAGCAAATTCCCTGAAAATCCCATATATTCACACCTTAATGCAAGAAACACGGGAAATAAATGAGAAATGGTAGGAATCTTAAATACAATAACCAAGTTACAACTCAATTAGCACAGCCAAGAGTTACCATACCATGTCACCAGAATGTTAACATACCGGTAAGGATAAAGAAGGAAATGCAAAAGAGCGTTGAATTCACAGGACACTAAGCATGCAAGATCATGCAGACAGGGCTTTTTGACAGCACCTAACAGAATCCACGTTTTGAAATAACAGAGACTTAGCCTTCTGCACGTATTATAAGCGAAAAAAGATAGAGAACGGATTGTCCAGCTAACTCTTGGAATGCGTTGGTGATGTGTTTGTTAAGAACACAGCTAGAAGGGAGCTCGTTCTCCGTTTGATTCCAAGCAATAGAGAGGAACCAGTGAAGAATGGAGAGGGGAAAGATGACCTTAAGGGGAAATAAGTGTTCCTGGTTTTCATGAAGGAAGAGAAGAACAGTAAAATAAAGGTAATTAACTCTGCTTTCCTGAAGTTCAACAAACTCAGAGATCCTATGGAAACTATGCCTAAGGGGAAAAAGGAATCTCAGAAAATTGGTACTTCCTTGGAGAAATAGTATGAATGGCACAGTTGAAGGGTAACCCACAGTGGAGAAAGACCAGGAGATGCATGTAACAAGAAATTTTGCTGATTGTGAGCAATTCTTTACAGTGCTCATCTCTCTTTAGGGAGGGTAGGAGATCATCATGTTGACTGCTTTTTTTGAGGTTGCCTCTCCTTCTGCACACTAGCTACCCTGCCTGCTGCTCTCACTTGGCACTCCAAAGACTTCCAGCAACTGAAGGTGCTGTTAGCATTGCTCTTTCACTGACAATGACAGATTGCTTCAATTTGGTCCTAACCTTACCTATTTCAGAAACCAGACTCACTCAGTCTTGTCCAGACAAACTCAGCTTGACACCAGCTTCACCACCTAGGTTTTTTGCTAAGGCAATAAAGAAAGTAGCAATATTAACTTTGCAACATTGGTCCATCATTGATCAAGCAACATCTCAAGAGGGCTACCAGTTCAGCAACTTGAATCCAAATAACAAGCTTTACACACATGTCATCATTTCTTGCTTATTGTATCATGCATTCTCCCACTGCTCATCTACTATCATCTTGCTAGCATGAACTTTCTACTCAGTTTATCCATATGTTAAGCCCAGACAAATTCCACTAAGTCCTACAAATTCAGCCGATGCTATATAACTTCAAAAGCTGTATCTAGGTTCCCAGGGATAACTATTTTTAACATCAGCAACTGCACTTTATGTCATACAGATCCAGCTGGGTTGTAGCAGGGTCTACCCAGATAGATAGCTTATAGGAGGGACCTGTTCTGGGACATACATATTAAAAAAATGTTGTCCACATGTTGACCTTTGCTCAGCATGTTGCAGAACTTGGAAAGTGCTAATGGCATGAGGCAAGAAATTCCAGGAATAGAAAGGCACCATCTCATAGCTAAGTGCTGTCCTGGGAATCCAACCTTGCCTTTGCCAAAAATTATAATGAAATAATGAGCTGATCACTTAAACTTTTCATAAGTTGTGGTTAGCTGTTTGCTCCTCATGTTCTGAGTGCTTGACATGAAATCTTGGTGCCAAATTTGCAAAAGGGCAGACTCAGAGCTGCAACTGAACTGAATGGGAAACATACGCCGAAGGTAGCAAGTGCTACAGTACTGGTAAGTACCCACGAGAACCTGTGTACCCCCACCAGGCCCCCACAATTTGCAGGTTCCCCACCCAAATAATTCCGTGCCTCACATTGTAATCTACAGGGTGGACTTAATTGCTCTTCAAAAATTCATTAGTGTTTGTGTAGCATTTAGATGCACAGAAAGGGCATTAGGAAGTCAGTAACTGCATTTAAAACAGAGGCTGAAGACCGTGCAGTGAAGTAGGCACAGTGCCACTCTTTGAACTGTGGGGAGAGATCAATATATTGAGTAACTGTTCATTCAGTGCTCATCTCACATTGTGCACACTGCTCACAGAAATGGGTCCTGTGGAAAAAAAAATGTGATCATTTGATAAAGTACTAAGTGGCAGGAGAAGACCAGCAGCGCAGACATCTGCAGCCAAAGCAAGCAATTGCATTCATCAGCAGTGGTTTGGTTTTGGCATCTTTCTCTACACTGACAAATTGCAGAGAGCATTTACCAGGGAATGCAGCCACAGGGCAGCTGATTATACCCTCACCAAGAGCATCGGTGACACTACCATCAGTAACAACAAACTGACCACAAATTAAAACCATTTTAAGGACCCAACTAAAGGTTAATCCAGATGACATTTGCTTTACAAGGAGATAATGTTCCTTTTAGGACTTGCCTTGGTGATCAGAGGTAGAAATTTTCCCTGTGCGTGGGCACAAGTTAGCTGCATAAAGGTCACACAGGTGAAATGGTTAATTTTGTGTGCTTCAATTTGAGATCTTAATTGTATCTCCCAATGTCAGTTTGTCTTCCCCTAAACGCAATGGCCGTGGGCTGCCCAGCGTTGTCATCCCACTGGCTTCACGGGCAGGCAGTTTTGTAACGTTCAGCCTCCTGGCACAGATCGCCACCAACCTTGTCTTCACTTCCCGAGGTGCCGGCCTGTCCCACAAACACACCTCTGCCCCAGGCCTCCCCTCGCTAGCACAGGAGTCTAATGCCAGGTCTTTTCCTTGCGTCTCTTCAAAGGCCCGTGCTGTACGTGTATGTCCTGCCACCTGCCCCAGGGAGGGCGTATTTAACACATTCTGCCAAAGTAATCGTTTGGATGCAACTATTTCACCTCATCAAAGTCGCCAGGCTTCTCAGAAAGGGTGTGTCCGTGCCCCCTAGCTTTCCTCACCTACAGCTGATGGGGAATTTCCTTCCTCACAGGAAAGGCAGAGATCCCGCAGCAGCTGGTCATGCGGCAGTCCCCATCCCAGCTGCCCCACCACTGTGTCTTCCCCTCCTGCAAGCAGCAAACAAAATCCTCCACCCTCCCTTTCTCTGCTCTCCTGCCACAACACTGGGCTTTCCTCATCTCTGCACGAAGACCTGGAGACTCAAGGACAAGCAGAAATAGCATATTGCTGTCATTGCTCTGCTCCCACGCCACCCATTTCACGCAAGGAAGCACAGCTCTTGCCCTGCCATCGCTGTCTGTAGAAATCCAATTATTGTGCACTGCACATCAACTCCAGTCTGCTCTGGGAGGGGCGATAGGATGATGTACAACAAGCAATGTGCATATAGGTATGGTGAATACCCTTCTGGGAAATTTTGAAGGAGGCAGCGATAAAAGCTCACATAGTAAGAAAGAAAACAAAGAATAAAATTAAAGAGGTAGTAATAGTCCGTATCTATATATTTGCAGAATCTCACCGTTCATCACTGATAAAAATGAAGCTTTCTTAGCATACGCATCAACCTTCAATCTATTTTTTCAGCCTCTGAGGATGTACTCATTGTGAATTAGCTACCAATAAAGAGATAACACTTAAAAGTATTCTAAGCTTTTCTTTAGCTTTGATTTACTGCCCTAAGTGCCATAAAATTGAAACTGAAATACACGCACTGTGAAAAGTCAGGATATATTGGACTTTAAGGACTCGATGTGTAATGCTAGGAAGTCACGCTTCAGATGGCTGTGAATATAAAGGTGTTGCTTACAGGAAGACAGAATTGCATTCGCTAAGTAATGCAGCAAGCAGTATTTCTGTATTGGGCACTCAGGGCTAACTTCTGCAACATGTGGTGTGACCCAGCTCTCACTGAAAATTACACACATCCAGATGTCTCAGTGGTTTGCAGGAGGCTCTCTGTACCTTGCGTGACCATACCTTCCAGTTCATTTGTAAATTCTCTAGAGCATGTACTGTAATCTGAGTTTGGCCTACCATCCAGCACCGTGGGACCCCACGTTTGGTTAGGGCCTCCACATAACACAGCAACACAAATACCTCATTAATAACGATGATCAGTAGACACACACATTTGGAATGAAAAGAGAATGGAACATCCAAAAGTCTAAGAAATGAACCGTGGACAAAAAATGAATCAATGTAAGTGAACTTTTTTTTTTTTCCCAACTGTGTTTCATCTTCAATATACTTGGATTAATATCCAGAGGGTATTTCAAAGTTTGAGCTTCCCAGTGCATATGAAGGGTAAATGAACCGCAATAGACATTTGGGTTGGTTTTATTTTTAATAAGTGGTGACACATAATCGATTTATCCTACTAGCACTCTTGATTTTGGAGATAAAATGAAATGTACAGAGATTATCATCAGTATTTCACAGAAATCTCTGCAAAAAAATGAATAAAGCACTACATCATTCTGTATGAGCAGAGATACTGAGAACTGATGCATGGCTCAGACAGTATTTAAGTCTGGGCTTTGTTTAAAGAGATGTCCTTTTACAATATTTAAGGCGTGTGAGATTTTGCTCATTAGGAGATCAATTAAATTAAATCAATCAATCTGAACATATCTAAATCACACGGAAAATTGAGGATCAATTTATATCTGAGAGCGCTGTGTGAAAATTATAACTATGTGACCAAGGAGGTGACGTATGCACAATATGCACATGCTCTGGGGGTGTTTGTCAGATGGTGTGAAAGTCTTACCTCCCATCTCAGAAAACACATTTACCTGCACATGAACCCAATTAGCTTCCATTTCCCACTCCCCCGCAGCAAGGTTTGTATCTCAGTGTTTTACAGCCTGTCTCCTGCACCAAGACCTGATGCGTCAGAGGGAGCTGGTCAGCTTACTCTTGGCTGGCTTCATAATTGCCTACCACGTGAGACCACACAGTCCTCAGAGACAACAAGACTGCACTGCAGGCAAGGGGTGACTGCTGTGCTTTAAAAAGTCTGAAGCAAAATCACACGGTGGCCTTCCTCACTTCCAGCCTGACAGATGTCTCCCCAAGCCGTCAACCAACACACCATTTGTCTCCGAGACGTAAGCGAGAAGGTTTAGTTTAGCTACCAGAAGGGTGATTATTGCCGAACAAGATCTTGGCACTTCAAGCTAACCAGCCATTTTGACTGCACTCTGCTTTATGATATTAGAATATTAAAAAATGTTAACAAAGCAAACATTCAGCCTGCAAGACTTCTTTTCCTTCACTTCCTCACATTTTTACTACTTGTAAGACTACGAGCCAGGCTTGCTAGAGGAAGAATGGATTTTTTATCTGTCAGCAGAACTTTGGCAACAAATTTATAACTAGTTCACATCACCTGGAAACCAAGCTGGCATGCTATTTCCCCTCAGTTCAAAAGCTCTGTGACCTGCATCTTACTTAACTTCAACTAATTCTTACTTCTATGCTGATCTCAGTGAAGCACTGAAAACTGTAACAAAGATATTATAAATTGTGGATGATATACAGAAGCATCTGTCGTCTAATATGGCTGATATTTAAGTACCTTGGCTGCAACCATTTCTCTTAACAGGTATATTTAAGTTAGCAATTTCACGAGCACTGAAGCTATTTGCAGTTTAGTTTCCTATAGGTGTCTGTGTCTTGGTTGACTTTGATGGCTAAAACAAATGAAGCCTTTTCAATACTTGCGGCATTTGTAAGAACCCGAATGAGAAACAGATCAATGAGTACAAAAAATTTAGTGCAGGGCTAATAGACCTAAAACTATATGTGCACAGACAAGCAATATGACCACAAGCCACATTTCTATAGAAGAACAGTGCAAAACCAAACTAAGCTAAACACTAATTTAGGTGAAATTCAATGAATGTGGTACATAGTAGTAAGGAATGGGAAAGTGGGTTAGGGCAGGCTCAAGAAGAGTCTGAAATAGAAGATGAGAAGGCTCTAGCAGACAACGGTTGAAGAGACTGAGTCATGCCTGCTAGTCAGTTTGATTAGCTCTCCGGACAACGACAGCAGCTCACACAGACATAATATTTACAGAATACAGTCTCCTTTGAACAGATACAAGCATAACCTTGGGAGTGTGAACTTATCAAATTGAGATTATAAAAACTCCCTTATCTCCCTCTGGTACTGTGAGGATATGGAAGTCAAAAGCTCTGATTCTCTCAGATACTACAATATTGAAGACCATATAAATAACTGAGATGGTTAAACAACCAAGGAGAACAATATATGGTTCATCGGCCCAACTGTTTTTCCACCACTTTTTAGGCAGAAACCAGTTAAAGAACAGTCTGCAGCATGGCCAAATGTATCAGAAGTTGTTTTTTTCTTAGCTTCTTGGTAAGTTGCTCAGCAGTCTGGAATGTTATGCCAAGTGGTAGTTAGGGAGGTCTGCAGCATTTAGGAAACCTAATTACAGAGATGGTTGGAGGACAGGGTGATGCCAAGTGGGAGGAAGGTTTTCCTCCAGAAATGGAGTGTCAGCAGAGCCAGGAGGACACATAATTGGTCAGAGTTTGCCCTTATCAACCAAGAACGATCACGGATGTGGCTTTCAGCCTGCTGAATATTTTCTGCCATGAGAATTAATCAGATTTTTGGCCTGCGCATGAAGCTGTTCTCTCAGACCTTCTCATATATAGATGTATGGTGCTTGGTGCTTTTAGAGAGCACAGGTGATTTGGATTACTTAAATAGTTTATTGTTCTAATAAATCTTTGAGACTTATTTTGGTCACTTTCTCTGATTTAGAAAACTGTGATTTTACAGGCATAGTGGCTGATTTATTTATTTATTTATTTAAATCCTGAATATACATCTTTCTACGTGCACCTTTCTTCGAAGAAAACATAACAGGAGTGGTACCAGCAATAGTGGAAAATGCTACAAACCGTTTTACTGCTGACACCTACTTTCACCCAGATGTGTGAAATATTAATTAACAATGTGAAGAGGTATTGGAAAGGGGGGAGGTGGTGAGGGTTTACTTCCAGGTGAACACTGTAGATTTTATTTAGAAAAGTAAAGCTGCAATCTGATTGTTGCCTGCCTGTAACAAGCTCAAAGGGGGGTTGGAAAAACAAGGAGCTAAGCTTCTTCTTGCTATAAGCAGCTTAACGAAGTCTCGAGGACAAAGAACATGTGCTGATAAACCACCTCCATAGCAGACACTCGTGTACCTGGCACAAGGAATGAATGAGCCCCGTCACACAACACAAGCAACATTTGCAGCCTCATGAGGGGACGAACTGCCGGGGGCGACCCCCCAGCACTGCCTCCCCATCCCGTGCCGAGCCCGTGCTGCCCACCCTCCATTTTGCTGACTGGAGGACGAGCCCCCCCCAAGCCTGAGCTGACAGGAACCCGCGACACCTCCCAGAAAAATGCCTTCTGGGGGGCTTCCGTGAGGTTCTACCCCCCTGGATGTGACCTCCCCATTGGCAACGGGTGCCACGCGGCATCACGGCTCTCCCATGCCCCGGCCGTGACAGCAACGCTAGACACAGCCCGACCCCGCCGCCCGCCGCCATGACGGGCACCCCTCAGGCGCTGCCCGCCCCCTCCCCGCCTCTCCTCCCCCCTCCCCACCCCGCGCACCACGTGGCCGGGGGCTCCGCATCGCCGCCGCGCATGCGCCGTGCCCGCTGCCCCTGCCCGGCCCAAGCTGGGGCTCCGGCGCAAAATGGCGGCGGCCGGAGCGGGGCCGGGAGGGAGCGGGCGGCGCTGAGCGGGCGGCATGGCGGCGGGCCTGGCGGCGGCGGCGGGCGGCTGCCGGAGGTGAGGCGCCGCGGGGAGCCGGGGCGGGACGGGAGGGGGCAGGCCGAGTGCGGTGCGCGGTGGGAAAGGGGGGGGGGGGGGCGACACCGCCACCGCCCCCGCGGCGGGGCTCCGGGGACCGGGTGCCGGCGGTGCCCCGGGGCGGGCGGGCGGCGGCGGGGGGCGCCCCGCGGGGCCTCCGGAGCGGGGCTGCCCGCGGCTGGCCCCGGCCCGCGGGCTCCGGCCGGCACGTCCCTGCCCCCGCCGGCTTCGCCCCGGGCACCTCGCAGCGAGCCCGTGCCCGGTGCTGGCCCCCGGAGCCTGCCGCGGCTCGGGGGTGCGGGGTCCGGGCTCGCCCCCGGCCCGGCGGGTGTCACCGCCTCGTTCCTGGGGAAACTTGGAGGGGTCTGTAGGGGTGTGCGGGTGGTGCCTCTGGAATGTTCCTGCTGCCCCTGGGACGGTGTTCGGGCGGTTTCGTGGCTCTGCTCGCTCGCCCCTGCCGCCTCCTTTGAGGCCATGGGGTGAAAGATGGCACATAAGTAAAGCGCTAACATAAAACACAACAATAAGGTAATAAAATGCTTGTTGAGCGTGATGTGTGCACTTGCTTTATTTGTGTGAGAACTTAGCCTAGAGGACACAGCATCGCTTGAGGTTTTGCTCCAAACCAGAGTAACGTAATACACAAATCTAAAGTGTTTGGCAGATACACCACGAGATGCGGTCACCTCAGGTTTTACCACATATTGCGTGCTCTGTTTTCATTTAGAACAGAGAAAATAAAAATAGTAACTTGGATATAAAACTTGTAGTGCTCATAACTTTTCTGAGGCGCTGAGAAGCCTGATGACCTAAAGCTTTACTGTTTTTGTCTGAAAGATATTAGAGAAGAGGATTATTCTTCTGAGAGTCTCCTCTTGTTTCAAACGTCAACCTTGGACCGCTTTCTCCCTAGCTCTGCATTAGTATGCTTCTTTGTGCAGGGAAGGGAATTCCTTTTCAGATCCAGTGCCTTTATATTACTTTCTGTTTGAACCTTATGATTAAGAAAGCGATATAAATCTTCTTCGTTCTCCCCTCCACCCCTTGTTGACTAAGAGTCCAGTGCCAACATAACGAAATTAATTCTGTAGGGATTTATTTTTGAGTATGTGGAACAAGTGTCTTTTATTTAGCAGTGTACAGAGTCTGTGGAGTGCATGATTTACAAGGCAAGGTCAGAGTGTGTGTTCTGTAGAATTCTTGGGTGAAGATACAATGCGTGGTGAAGCTATGGCTTGTGATGTTCTCTCCATTCATAGAGTAATTTAATTCTTACTCCTCTCAGTTGACGGACAACAGTGTAACTAATCCATTTAAGAACTTGCTACTTTGCTGCACCAAATCATGTTGTATGAACATCAGCTCATGCTTATATGTAAATGTCTGGTGGTGGTCTTAATGAACAAGGCTTGTGTGTTCAGTTGTGATGTTAAGCTGCCGGTTGCTGTCTGTCTTTATTCAGATTAGTGAGACTTGTATAGCTGAACCGCGTACAGGTAATATCAGAAATGGAGGTAAATATTTCACACAATGTACAGTCAGTGTTTGTTTCTGTTCATTGGATTTGGGGGAGGGGGGGGTGTTGAAGGTACTGAACCCTTTGTGTTTTGAAGCATTGTTTTACTTGCTTTCAAACTTTAGCCAGTATATAAATGGGTTTGACTCTCTAATCTAATTTTGTATGTTTAAACATAGAAGGAGCACCGACACGAGTCATCTTGGATTATTTTTTGTGGCATTATCATAATTGCTGGCTTCTTAAAATCCTTGTCTCCTAATAATGTGAGTTTTCTTCATATTTCCAGATTCCCTTGCTGAGTCATAGATACAGTAGTGTTGTAATGCTTATAGCTGGCATTGACTGATTTGCAGAGAGTCATACTTGAAAGAACAGAATTATTTTTATAAGCGCTCCTGGAAGACTTGCATGGACTTGTCATTGTGATTTTTCTTTTGTTTTTTTTTTTTTTAGCTTCTCAGACAAGCTCAAAACTTTGTATTGTGAAGGCATGTTGCTCATTCTTAAACTACAGTATAAAATGCTGTCTTTGCAGCCAGCTGTTTGAATGTAATTCAGTGGGGCTGTCAGAGCTTGATGAATAGACTAACAAAATATTGAGTCTTTGTTTTGAAAGAGGCTTTTCAAGTTGCTGCATACATGATGTCAGGTTTACACCTGTCACTGATGGTAATTAACCTAGAGGCTTGGACAACATCTTCCTCTGTCCTGCTTTGCAGGCTGCTTTGGTGCTGTGGTAGCTTGTGGTCCTGCATGAGACTGTAGGAGGACGTGTAACACTAGCCCTAGTCCTGCTGCCACGCTAGCCTGGTCGCGATATGCCGGACTGTATGCCAGGAAAGGTGACCGTCTTCTGATGCCTTGGCCCCACAGTGATGGCTGAGGTGGTTCTGGCTGCCCTCCAGAGTCAAAAAGTGAGATGCATCAAAACATCCTATAGACACCCCGCATGGACTCCGTGTAGTTCACATTAATCCAGTAAAAGGTGTATAAAGATAAAATAAGTTCTTAAGAAGAAATAAAAGTGCCCTTAATACTGTTACTAAGAATCTGACTGCTCTTGTGGCAAATCTCGATGAAAAGCTTCTAGTTTCGGTCTTTCTTTTTTTTTGTATTTCTGAACACATTTACATGAATTTTAGTATCTGTTACAAGATCAATGGTTTGTACCACCTTCTGAAATAACAGGTCTGGAAAACCAGATATACAAACTTTTTTAGTGCATGTGGTGGAGAGTGGGAATCCTAGCTCAGATCTGAGTGTTAGATGAGCTTCCCGTGAGTCATATAATTACCGTATCTCAGTTTCATTACCTAGGTTCTTTCAAGAATGAGGCTTATCAGTGTACCTTTAAATCTTTGGGCAGAATTTACTGTGGATTTTTAGAATATTATTTCCTTTGTTGGCTTACCTATATGCCTGAGCTATTATATGAAGGGACTGTAGATGCAAGGTTTGATGCTGGTCTTGCTTTTTGTGCCTATCCAGTCTGTCCTGCATGTCTCCCAAGCAGGATGCCAGTTGTAATGATGCCTTCAGCGTAATGAATGGCTGCTAGGAAGAGACCTGAAATCTTTGTGTGCTTTATGTAGAGAATGACAGAACTTTGTGTTGGGGAAAAATCGAAATGGGCAAGAGGAAAAAATGGGTGGGAAGGAGTTGAATAGCAGTGGTGGTACATACCACGCTTCTTCTGTGCTTTGCTGCCTGAAATTCCATACAGCTTTAGCATCTTGTTTTCATCATAATATTATTTGCTGTCTTTTTTTCTGGTTCTGTTTGCAGTGTTGATGCAGGGAGGTCACTGAAGCTAAGGGGATCTGAATTCTCTCATTTATCTGCCCTAGGGACTAGGGTGGGACACCTTTTTGCTTTATCAGGATGTTTGTGAGCTTCTGGACAGGTGTTTATAGGCAGAATTAGCTCAAAAGCTTGTTGTCCACAGCTGCTTTTTCCTGCTTCCCACAGAGTCTCCTCAGCTGTGTTGGTAAAGTTGTTTATATTGCTTCATTCTAACCATTGCAAGAAAGTGATCTGTCTGAAAAATAAACCACTGAAACACAAAGACTTCAGAGAAGGTCTCAGATCTGGGTCATCGCATTATTATGGAAAGCTTGCTTGCTGGCACGGAATAGGGGCAAGGCCAGGTAGGTGAAAGGGATCTGGGGGTGGGACTGCATTGCCTACAGTGTGTTGAAGTACATATGTAACTATATACTTAGTTAAATTTGAATCTGGTTTGATTACTCCATTGAGTGCAAGTGTTGCATGAAGTTATATCAAACTACTGGTTGTGGACTTTAACAGCTTACAGAACTTGTGGGACTTCCGGCAACTTCAGCTTGTTGGGGATTTTCTGAGGTCTGTCTGTGGGTTTAAGTTATTTCTGTAAATGGGAAATAGGAATTACCATGCTTTAACATAGTGTTAAAAACCCCAAAATCTTTTAACAGCAGTCAAAACTGATTAAGAAGAAACAATTCTCAGTAAGGCATGTGTGGAAGGGGAAGTGGAGTGGGTAACGTTTGAGGGTAACACCTTCCTAAACCAGTTTCTACGTCTGCAGGTCTTGCTTTATCTTTCAAACGTGACATTCTAACGCTAGCTGTTCTGCCTGATTGTTTTGTAAGTCCTGTTAGATCTTTGTGCTCAAATCTTGTCTGAATTCTCACTGTGTGTTCTTTGTGATACTGGAACTTTGCTGTTCCTGTATTTGAACGATTGATTTTTTTTCTGCTATTCTTTACTTTTCTTACCTATCATATGCTGTTGCCAGTCCACTGTAATATAAAGGGTAGAATATAATTATTCTTTTTAAATCTCTCTTCAAGAATCTTTTCCTAGTGCTGCCATTAGTGCCACTCCCCATCTTAAAGAACCTTTCTATTTCTGCTGACCTCTTTGATATGGGATTATTTTGGTGTACTAACTTGGGGCGTTTAAGATAGATATCCTCTTCCTGCCGCTCTGCATCACTTGAAATCCTCAGTGTTTTCCCCAGGGAAGTGCTAGATCAAGCTAGTTAATGGCATGTGAGATCTCTCTGGTTTGGAAGCCTTGTCCAAGATCTGTTAAAACTGTTACAGGATGATTATAAAGCCGTTTTACACTTCTGCTGATAGGAACAATGGATAAACTCAAAGGATTTGCTTGAAACAGCAATTTAATAAGTAACTAACTGTTGCTTATCTTTTAGTTATGCATTTTATTTTGTGACACTGTACTTGTAGAAGCTCTGTGATCAGTGGAGCTGCAAAATGTCTATGTGCACCGGTGTTGTCTTTTTGGTGGTGCTTGTTGGTTTTCTAACATCTATTTTTAGAATTTAGTTTGGATCAAAGAAGACAACTTTCTCTCTGTCCAGTGCTGAGTCTTGAGTCAAAGTCTCGAATACAGAAAGCAAGAATCCTAATGTCTTATATGAAAGCATACCCTAATGAAGTTACGCCTATTTATATGCAAATAAAAGTTTTTTTTGAGTGACTGGGTAGACCACTTTGCATTAGTATGAAAATGGAATGCTGCTTTGCTTATCATCTGCTACCCAAAGCATCAGTGCTGCACTGAAGTATGTAAAACACTTCAGTGATGGGTAGGTTATTCTAATTGCTTTTAAAATAATTGGTATAAATGACTGAAGTTCCTTTTCATACCTTTTTCCTGACCCCAAAATTGGAAATGCTGCTTGAGAGCTGAAGAAAAAGCCCTTTAAAATAACAAATCTAATCAGAAACTAATGAGGTGATATTTTCTGGGCTTGTGCTGCCTTTTTCCTTATACTTTTTTTGATTCTCTCCTACTTTATTTTGTTCTCATGATGACTCTTGATGTGGAGAAGGGAAAAAAGTTGTCCCTTGATTGCTGGAAATGAGGAACTGGGTTTGCTGTGTATTTCATGATCCTTGCCTTTCTGCTGCTGTGGTTATAGTGCTCATCTGTGTAGATTCTGTAGTGTTTAGTGGCGGGCTTCGCTGAAGTCCTTTGTACAACTGGAGACATTTAGGGGATTTATCGCATCTACCCAGAGGCCTGCTTTCTAAATGTACATGGAAGGCTAACTACTTCTAAAGCTGTTCATTCATTGTAACTGAATGTCCATAGCATTTCCCTTGGAGAAGAGAGGGGTATAGACATACATAGTGAAATTTTCTATTTTCTTGTATTGAAAAAAAAAAAAAAAAAGCCTAATCAAGTATGGGAATGCATTAAAGGCTGATGCATAACACCTCGGTCTATCCTGTAATAGGCATCTCAACTTCAGTGGTCTGAAGAGGAGAAATGCAATAAGTGTAAAACCCCTAGAATGTGGCCGGAGGTGATCATCAAGTTAATAAGCTCATCGATTTCTTTAAAGTCATTCTAGTAATGAATGCAACTGAGAGGAATGCAACTGAGAGAAATACAACTGAAGTGCTTATGCTTGCATTTTAAGTCGAAGATACTTTCGTCAGTTTGTAATGAGGTACTTGTAGGATGTTTTTGAGATGGGTTGTTTATTGTACAGACACTAGCATGGCAGAAAATTGCTAAGTTGACAAAATGCACACTCAAGACAGGAAGTTTTTGTTATTCAGCGTAGTGATGGCCTTGACGCTGAAGAAGGAAGAATCTCTAAGCCATGTCAGTACTCCTCACATCCTGTGAGGCTACGCTTCTTAATGGTGAACTGGATGTAAGTAAGCACTGTAGTGTCTACAAAGGAATGTATAGAATGTAAAAGGATGAGGAGTTGCTGGTCAATGTCATTGTAAGTCTGTCCCCAGTGCTCCCCCCCCACCCCAGTGTACGAGGTATCTCTTTGTAATTTATTTTCATGAATGATTTGGGGATTTAATTTACCTAAGTATTGGTTAAGAATGTGTTTACTGCCTCAGATTATCAAATTCCAAACTTGGCCAACTATTTTTTTTAGTCAGTCACATTAAAGAGAACAATTCTCTTTTTAAAAAACAGATATGATTTGAATCAGAAAGTACCTACTGTTTCTTACTTGATCTTTAAAATCTCTGTAGGTTTTAGTCCTCTATTAAACACTGCTGGACATACACATTTGGACTTGAAATACCAAAATATCTTTTTAGCATTGTAAGGCTGTCATACAATATAAGATTATCCCCTGTGTAATAGTGCTTTGTAGTTCTAGACATAAAATTGAAGACTTGGTGACTCTTAGTAAAGTGACTCATGTATTTCTGCACTGAATGAAAGCACCTGTTTCTTTAAGTAATTGAATTTAAACAAGTTCTTTGCTGTAACCTGGACTCTTAGTATTCTAAGTTGTTTTTTGGGGCTTAAACTACAACACTTCTGAGAATAACAGTGCTAAGAAATACAGTCCTAAAGGATCTGCCCATGCTACTTGGGGCTTTTCCATTTTAAGGAAAATACAGTTAGTTTTGCCTTGTTGCGTGTTTCTCAAGGCCCTTTAGTTTGCCTGAGAATATATAAAATAATTCAGTTATTATGTAGTTACTCATTTCGTTATTGGCTCAAAATTTGCCAGTTTGGCGTAACTGGCTTATGCTGATCTAGGTATTTCCCCTTTGTCCCCTTGGAAATGGAACCTTAGGATCTATTTCCCTTTCTCTTTTTCCTTCTTCCCTTCATTCTGATCTTTAGCTACCAGCTTATTTTTTTCTGGAGAACTAATTTAGAAAATGGCACCTTAGTGTCTAGGTCTTACCTTCATCAAGGCTGAACTGTATTAAGCCCTTGGTGGTTCTCAACAGTCTTGAGTGCTTATTTAAGCATCTTGTGAATTTGAGTTTCGTCCTTGTTTTAAATTTGGAAGGAAACAGAACTTGCTTTTTTCCGTATGCATGATTAACTTCTTTCATTCAGATTAAAATTAACCTTTTATTTTTGTTAGGTTTGAAACTGATCTGGGTAAAATCAGTTTACTGAATGTGAATGTGCAAGGGGGAAGTGGGCAGTTGGTGATGGTCATCTGGGTACAGAGGGAAGTGAGAGTGCTTTTTTATGGCAATATTGACTTTTTTTCATATACTGATGAAATCCTCAAATATTGGAAGAATGGAAAGAGGTTTGGTAAGTGTAGCATGCACTGGCAAAGGCTCCTCTTTCTGTATTTCTCACTTCGAATGTGAAGGAAAGTTGTGGATAGGGGTAGATGAGCAAACTGATATAAAATGAGATTAAGAATAACAGGTTGTTTTAATGAAATACCTCCTCTACTCTAGGAGGTACAACTTAAAAGTTACAATCTAAAAGTTTTGCTTTCATTCTAAAACTTTTCTTTGATTTCTTAGGAAAACGTTTTCAGATGTTCTTGGTCAGCTGAGAAGTTTTTAAAGCCTTGTGAAAGGAGAGAGAAGAGTTAAGGCTTATCAGCAGCCTGCTCAAAGGGCAGATTTGCTTTAGAAAATAGTTAAACAGAAAACACCCAGCAAGGTCTCGATACTGCTATCTTGATGTCTGTATATATGAGGTGTGTGTGGATATTGCTAAACTTATTAAATGTGTAAATGATTGGTGGATCCATTTTCAGGAGCTTACATCAACGTGTGTACCGCTCCTTTGACTCTTCTGTAAAACCTGCGTGTTCATGTTACAGGACAAAAAAATGAATGCTTTAGAAATGCAGAGAGCTCGTAGGAAATCTGGAAGACATAACTTCCTCTTCTTGCCAAGGGGAAAATGTAAACAAAGATCTGGCTTAATTGCAGGCTAACTACTAGACTGGTTTTCTGACTAAGCCTTTCCTTTAATTGATTGCTTTTATCGTAGAGAAAGTATTTGCTGTTCCATTTGAAATAGGTTTCTGTATTTTTGGGGAAAAAACACATCAGATTTTGTGGGCATTTAGTTCTGGCTATGGTGGCTGTCATGGAATCTAAGTGTAGGTACTAAAAGGGTTGGTGTAAATTCTGAGGAATTTGGTAGTTTGTGGAAGTCTATGAAATTTGCTTGTGAGGAGAGGCACTGTAATACTACTGTCTTTTTTTACTGTGCATGCTCTTAAAATGTCTGTCTACGAACAGCTGAAATCTTTGAAGTGTGTCACATAGGAAGATTTCTTGGCATCAGATGTTACGATATAAATGTTAGCTGTTGAAGCCAGCATGGCTTTTAAAACTTTCCTCTCTCAGAAAACCCCAACCAAAGGAGAAATCTTTTAAATAAGTATTTAAAATCTTATGTACAGCAATAGCTGATCTGGAAAACATGCGTAAGATCACCACATAAGTGGTGTTTTTATACTTCAAAATTAAAATTAATTTTAAAAATAATATTGGGGGGGGGGGGTATTCTGTGGGTTTGACCTGGAATATCAGACTTCCTCAGGGCAGCGATGGTCCATAACCAGTTGACAAGCTCTCAAATGAGTCAGTTGTATAAATACTGTGTACACTGACTTCTCCAGTTCAGTTTTGTATTGCTGCCTGCTTCAGTGTGTAGCGTAGAACTGAAAGAGTCTTCGGTGAGCTGTGAAACTGTAGGGGGTAGGTAGCAGGCCAGCACCAAAACCTGAGCTTCAGCATTGCCCAAGGAGGGAGGATTCGTCTGTGTGGCGGGGCCAGGCTAGAGCGACTAGTTGAGGCTGAGCCTGAGGTAAGAGGGAATTAAATTGGTGACTGCAAGGATCTAGTTTTGTGAAGCTGTGAGGCAGTGTAATAGCACGTCTGCCCTCCACACACTCATAGCTACGTGTTCCCCTCCCAGTGGTAGCTGGCTGTCAGACCAACCTGCCCAGCTCCCTTTTTCCTCTGTTCCCTGCCGCCCCCTCCAGCTGTTGTGTGATGGATCAGCCATCTGAAACGACTTGTGCTGGGATCCTGTAATCTCTGTGTGAGGGGAAGTGGGAAAACCACTTGGCTGGAGCAGAGGAGTGAGGGGAAGGTATAGCTCCTTGTTAGTTTGACTTCAGTGGTGGTGTTGGATCATCCGGATGTATCTGTCAAGAGCTGACAGGCAGGAAGACTTGCATATACAGTTAGCTTCTCGCCATCAGCAGCTTGCTGGTTTGAGGAGAACACATAGGCTTGTCTTTTTTCTTCTTCTCCACATGACTAATACCTAGGTGTGTGCATTCTGTGACTGCAAACTTAAAATCTTCCAGGCCTTCAAAAAAGCAACCCCTGCCCCCCTCAGTGTGGACATCTTCGCTAGCAATGCCTGCTGTCTGAGGGGCTGCTAACAAAGGCCTAGCTGAGGACAGGAGCGAACCGTACAAGCACAGAACAGAAGTAGTACACGCCAAAGAAGAAGCTGTGGTTCAGCTCACTGGGTACTGTGACAGCTTGCAAGTGAAGTCCTTGTGGTAGCTGGCACTACGTACGTCGCCTGTTTCTGCTAGGACTGCCCTTTGTTTGCGGACAACTTGAAGGGAATCTCTTTCCTACTTCTAATTTCTTAAGAGCTCTATAGAAAAACTACTGTACTGTAAGAGGGTTTTTGTAGCTACTCTCATTAAGATGTTTAAATTTAGTGACAGATGACTGAATGGGGACAAGGCAGTGCTACCCTTTAAAAGCAGAGCTGCTTGCAGTTGCACCAGAGGATCAGGTAAAAACAAACAAGGTCCTATCGGGTCCCTGATAATGGGGTTGTTCTGGGGCTTCACGAGTGTTTGCTGCAGTGGAAGGGGGATAGCTCTGCCATAGGAATGAGTATATGGGACTGGGAATGTTTATTTTTGAAGGCCATGCCAACTGACTGTTAGTCAAACCATACGTCATGTTTGGCTGTGGGGAGCGAGCAGCCTTTTGGCTACTTCTTGCTGTTCTTCCTCCTCTGACGTTCCCTTGGTAGTTCACCGATCTGGTGCGGGGAACTAGCTGCATCGGAGAGAACTCCTGCAGAAGAGGTTTCCCTGGCTTCGTAGGTGACAAAATGGAGGAGCTTCACGATTAGGGCAATAGGAGCTGAGGTGAGTGCTACTGAAGAAACGTGTGGAACCACAGTGCCAGTGAGACAGCTTTTTGTTTTTTTTACGTATACTGAATTGTATGTTTTGAATCAAGATTGGAACTGTTTTGGTTGCATCTAAGACTCATCGTGGCTTGTGACTATTATTGTAGAAATTCAACGTAAACTGTAGCTTGCTTCAATGTCAGTTTTATGTGATTTTACTTTTTCAATTTTTGTTGCTTTTCCTTGTTCAGGAAAGGATTCATTATTTTTATAAAATACCTGCTGTGTCTCATGGAAAGGACTGGACTAGATTACCTTTTGAGTTCTTTACCGGTTTTTTCTGTGTTCTAGCTTCCAGCTTTTGTATTGTAAATAGGTGGATCCATTTGCCCTGAAGACATAAGATTATGCTAGCAAGTGATACTTCAAACTCTTCTTGTATCAAAGAGCAGAGGCTGCACAGGTCAAGTATGTTGTGTGAGGAGAAAAGGATGCACGGGGAGGATGGTTTTCAGAACAGAATGAATGGTGGTGTATTAAGAAGAAGGATGTAGAGAAAAATGTTTTGAGTATATGGCAATACTGGTAATGGCTTTTCTGGCCACAGGAAGAGGTTTTCAGGGGAAGTAACTGAGTTCCATGTTGTCCTGTCACCAGGCATCTCATAGAGCCATGAGCAGAAAGGAGGAGGATTATGCAGAGACACTGAGGTAATGAGGAATGATGTTGGTAATGGCTATGAGCAAAAGAAATACCGCAAGATGTTGTTACTGATGCAGAGGCTGACTGGCAGGATGTGTGTCAATTGCAGCCAAAGACTGTAGAGATCAGTGAACAGAGTACATCCATGCGGGAAGGCCAATCAGTATGTGGGTCCAAGATTTTTAGCGTGCTTCAACACTGTGGTGCTGGGGTTAGTGTTTGGAAAAACCCCAAGTAGTGTCATCACCAGACTTCTACCTTTCCTGTTAAGACTGTGGTAGTTAATAAGGAAGCTAAGCATCAAAATGATGCTGTTCTTGAAGGTGAAATGAAAATGACAAATTGTAAGAGAAGATGGATGCTGCTTCTTGTTATATCAAAGCAGGTAGGTGCAGAGCGTGGTATTTCAGATTGCCTCACTAGTAACTTTAATGTGCTCTCAGAGGAAGTATGTTCTTAGAGGAAATGTAGTGAATGTAAACTCTGTGCTGGATTTAAAAGCACTATTGTGTACAGGAAGCTCTGAGATCCTAATTCAGAGTAAATGGCTCTCTGTGAAATAATTGGGCCTGGAGAAAAGGGAAAACATCTCTGGTGTGAGGAGACTGTAGGGTATATCCCACTGAGATGGTACCTGATGTGAGAAGGCAGCAGTGCTAAAATCCAGAGACAAATCTTCTATATGGTTGGGGTTTGAGTCAAGATTTCCCTGTCTTAGTAGACTTGCTAATTTAAAACAGCATCTTGTGTTGTAGCTGGGTCACAGCTCGAGCAAGAGGAGGAGTTCCCTTTCTGGATGAAACAAGGATCTTTATGGGGATGTCTCAAAGAACATAGAATAGAACCACGTGAATTGTGGAAACTGCACAGGCTACCTGCCGTTCCTCACAAAAATACCAGTCCTGTTGACAGATGGGCTACCTGAATAGAAAGACTTTGAAATACACTGCATAAAGGTTCTTACTTTTGCTCCACTGCTACTTTTTCTTTAGAGGAAGAAAAGACATGGCCTGAGTACATGACTGAGGGTACCTTTCATGTGTACTGCTGCACTACAGGACAGGCAGTATCATGGAGAGAGTGGGAGGCAGTCTTCCAAGGCAGGTTCAGTCCCAGTCTCTGAAGCTGAATTTAGCTGAAACTTTAGTTGCTGCCTGGCAAGATAACTGAATCTTGTCCAGAACTTCAGTACAATTAAAGCTGGCTCTATTTTTTTTATTTAAAATGTCTGATCCGTTCTTTGAGACACTTCGCAATTTGGAGGTTCCTCTTTCTGTCTTAAACTGCTGAATGTGTTCACAACGTGTTTATTACACCAAACAGGACTTCCTTTTCTTTTAAAACAAAAAACAACAACAAAAAGCAAACGTTTTTATTTGCTTTGAATAAGTCTTCTGAAAAACCTTTAGACGACTCAAAATGCAATATTATGTCAATGTAACATGCAATTATTCTAGATGGGCTAAAATGCATTATTCTCATTTTTTCCTTGTGAATAGGCATGTTCATACCTAATTATTCTGTTCAGTGATATTAATAAAGATTTAGTGGATAGGATTTCTCTGATATTCTTGCAAGGTAGTTTTAATGATGCTTTGTGTCTGAATCAGATTCATGCTCATTTCAAGTGAACTTCTAAAAGTGGAAAATCATTGAAGGATACAAGCAGTTACTTCATATCAAGAGGCAGTAAGCAACTTCTTGCTGATTTTGCTAAAAGAAGTGTTTTGAATTAAACTTCTGGAACATTAGTTACATCTGTCTTGTGAGTATCATCAATCAGACTTCTGGTAAACTAGGAGGTGCTTGCAACCAGCTGGAAGGATCAGTGATATGTAGAGATCAAGGCCCGTATTTCAGTATGTAAAAATATTTAAGTTGCTTGGGAGGAACTTCCTGTTCCGTGTGGCATTGTACTGTTGTAAGTCAATTACTGCGTTTTATCTCTAAGTGGAATATAAAGATAGGTATATTTAGGGGAATATAAAGATGTTTAAGTCCGGCGCCTCTTCAGCATGGTTAGTGGTTCAGCCAGTCGCTACCCACATGTGACATTACTGAGTTGCTTCTGGGATGTGACACGTTCACACTGTGCTCTGAATTGCTTTGCTGATCATAACAAGCCTACTTTGAACATTGTTTGCAAGACAGTACTGAGGAGATGGCTTTTTCTGTACTTTCTGTGTCTTTTCAACTGCCTGAATGCTTCTCAATGTTTTCATTTTTTCTAAGGTATGCATATCTTCAAGGCTACACGCCTTTATACTTGATTTGAATATAGTTCTTTTAACTTTCACTTTGATTCCCCAGAGGACATGTTGAAAAGTAGTACAGGTTATATTATTTTTTCTAAAGCTCAGCCCTGAGAGTCTCAATAGGTCTAGAAATAAAAGGCAAGGTCTACTGTGGGTTTTTTGCCTCCTTCATTTCAAAATATCTTCTTTTTTAATGGGCAAGTATAGTACTTTATGGAAAAGAAAATGCTTTAAAATTCATGCTTAACTTCAAAAAAGGGTTCTTTGTGATAGCTGGAACACGTGATCCGAAGCAAAGAACCAACCAATGCAGTCACTTTCATGATCTCGTTATATCTTGCCCTTTTGCGCTTGTAACTGCTGACATGGCTGAAGGTCTGGTGTTTTGCTTACAGTTTTTTTTGCCCATGCAGTAAATAATGAAATTTTTTTAGATTGCAATCATGAAAAACATTATTCATTCCTCACTTTTGTACAGTCCTAATCCAAACTAGAAACTTTCAGATGTATTAGCTACAACTTACTATTGTATCATCCATGTATTTTTGAGTGATGAAAGGCTGATTGCTTGACTAGAATAAAAAAAAAAAATCAAAAAGACTTCTGCGTGGATTTGCATATGTGTCAGGCTATAAACAGTTGGTCCTTCAAAATTTCAGTTGTTTTCTTTGAAGAGAGAGTTACCAGTTACACAGTTTATTTGAGATATGCTGTCCTAGGTGCATTCAGTCCTTGAGTGTGTGTGCTCCCAGGATTGGAGACTTCCAGCCTTGGCAAAACCTGCAGGTATGCCAGTACCTTGAGTGCCTCATGCGTGGAATAAGAGGTGGGTGTGAACAAGTAATACCTGGTGCCTCTCAGCTCCTCTTCCTTGGAGCACCCCCTGGGGAGGATAGTAGCAAAACGAGGTAGATAGTAAGCGTGCATCTGAACAAACGGCTGTGACTCCAAGCAGAAATAAGCAACTTTTTCTTCATGCTTAAGTGCTGGTCCCAGTTGCTGTCTGGAAATTCCAGTACTGATGCAGTGTAATAACTGTTGTGGCCAGGGCGGCTGTGTTTGGAGCCTCCCCAGGTGGATGGGAGCGGTAGAACCGTGCTGCTGAATATGGGATTGTCATTGTGCTCCTGAGCGTGGCTTGGTGCTCAAGTGCCCATTGCCAGCCTGCTGCACCGTGTCTGGAGGCAGGTTCAGGCAAGCTGGTGAACATGGACCCTAAATGTTTGTCCTTGCTAAAATTTAATTGAAGTCCTTCCTTACTGGGATTTGCCCTTTTGGTTGGTGTGTGCTTGGGTTGGTTAGTTGAGTTTTGTGCAAAAACGGACCTATTTGCTGCTGGATGTTGTCGTCTCATCTGACATCCTTTCTGCTTCCTTGCTGCTAGAAGGGAACTGTTGGGGCAAAAGAGCAAAGCAGTCTTTGGCTAAATGAAAATGTAAATAAATATGAATAAGGTATGTTTGTATTGTCTGTTACTGGTAGTGAATCTCAAATATGTGCAAGTATAAAACCTGAAAAATAATGATGGTACAAGTACGTACATATGCTTGATATGATTTCTTAATTTTTTCCCTAGGATTATGCTGTTTCATAATCCTGTGGCAACAACTGCAGAAGAAATACAAAAAGGTCTTTTTGGTGGTGTGGGAGGATGTCTTTGGGTGTAGAATGTGTTGTAACACTCTCCACCTTGCCCTTTATTCCACTGGGATCTAATTAATATACAGAAACATTTATGAAAGCTTTATATTGAGTGACGACTATAAGCAACGTGTCACCGTTAGCCAAAGTCCATTTTGTACACAGATTTTTGTTAAACCAAAATTCCCAATCCAGGAATTTTTGGCTGTCAGCCCAGGTACCTCAGATGCAAATCCTTTTAGGTTCTTAAAATCTTAAGTTCAGTTTGGCAAGTTTCGTGAAGACTGAAGAATTTAATTCAGGTGGTACTAAGACTTAATTAGATCTATGGTTTGTGTGTTTTTTGTTTTATTATTTTTTATTCTCTAAGTATCAGTTTAATTTGGAAGTCACTTCTGTGTTTTCAGTAGCATTTGAAATAATTCTGGCTCCTAAAGCTTCCTGGCTTCATGTAACACAGTTCATCTACTATTTACTGCATTGCAGGCTTTTTTTTTTTTTGAACAAGAACTTCGACATAGTTTAACTTTTTTCTGTGTACACGTATACAGAAAAACAATGCACATCTGTTTGTGTGTCACTGTTCTCAACAAGAGATCCTGTTTCAGTAGGTCAGCAGATCTTTAATTTAGTCTTGGTAGTGTGTACATTCGCATGGATATGGACTGTACCATGCAAGAAGAGGTTCACACGATAGTAGTTCTTAAAAAATAAATCAGGACTGTATTCTGAGACTAAAATTAGATGTAATTGTTTAGTTAAGCTGAAATAGGAAGCTTTTGGTATTCAAGATAACATCTGCAAGGAAAGATGAAATCTTTCCTTTGGCAGCTAAGTATCTAATTATTTGGCATTGTTTCTTTGTTTTTCATTAATTTTCTTCTGCAGTGCTCTTTAACTATGGGGAACCGGCATTCTTGATGTGGCATATTGCATGCTGAGATGTCTTTACATTCATACAGAGCTCAGCAGGTACATGCAAGAGTGATTTCTGTGCAGGTAGGCTGGGTTTAGTGTGGAGGCTAAAGTGCATTCTGGGGGAGGGAAAGAAACCCTACTGTATGCACAAGTGGTACAAGAAGGATGCCTTGCTGGCAGAAAAGATGCAGCACTGGCTCTAGTAGCTTAGTTCTCTCTCTAAACTCTTTTTCTACCTGTGCTTGTGTGATGCCATAAGAAGCCAACTGGTAACTGATACTGATTAAAAATTGAACTTTTTGTCAAGGTTGCTTTTAATGCATGGGTCAGTTTTCTTGCTCACTGAATATTTGAGCCAGAACAAATAAGGTAGGGAAAGTGGATTTGAGGATGAACAGCATAGGGCAGGGCTTCCTCCAGGACAGTCGTCATTGTGGCCAGCTTAAGTTGTTTGGGTTCCGGGTTGTACAGTGTTACCTCGTAAAACCTAGAAATGTAATAAAATTCAAAGACTACGTTTTTAAGTGATACACAACATTAAGGAGAGTAGTGGTATTAAACTATGATCAGTTTAGAGCTATGTGCCACAATATACCCTGTAACTAACTGGAATGTTTGAATTTGAGAAGCAAAATACCCTCAAGATGTCTGTTACCGTCCACTTGACCACTCAGTGCATGGTTAAATTAGAAAGGACACACAAGAAATTGTGGCATACGTAAATGAACAGAATGGCTGACCATAGTGCCTGTTCTGCTTAAATGCATTGAATTCCTCCTTCACTGAAATTGGCATATAGCTTATATACATATATTTTTATATATACAGCTTTAATATGACACTCTTTTTTTACATTGTCCTACGTTTTGCAAAATTACTTGTTACATATTTTATGTTTAGTGAGTGAATTCATTCTGCATGGTATTCACTTGTGTTTAATGTGTAACAATGCTTTTGTGTCATTTAATTAAATTATATATCAGACATTTTATGAGCTTTTTATAGTTTTCACATTCTTCTGTATTTTGTAAATTCAGACGCTGAATGTCTAATGCATTGGATTATTGCGTATACTCTTTGATCATGTTCCTTACCCATCTTCTGGGGCATGCTTCTTGCCAAGTGGAAGAAGACATGAGGTATTAACTTCAAACCTGAGACTCGGACTACACTTTTTCCCATGCCAGGAAGAATTGAAAAGTATTAGTAGGCATCTAATGGACGAGTTAACACATCACAACTGAACACAGAAGCAGAAAGTAGAATAGCAGTGACGTTACTGCAGGACTCAGTCCAAATGAACTAAGTCCAATTTTCCCAGAGAAAAGGGAAGTTGTTGGGATATCTACCCAGGATGCTGGCTATTATTTGTGATAGTTGCCTTGCAGTTTGAATTCCAACTCTTATCGCTTGTACTAAATGTAACTAATTCCGTATAGAAATGGAAGTAAAATCTATGCAACACTGCCTGTAGGTACACAAATCAATTGAAGTGTCACTTTCAGTGAAAGTTGTTTTCTGTGTTTTTCCTTAAGTCCGTGGAGATTTTCTTGTATGGAGAAGAGGTCTGCATCCATATGGGCATGGTTATCCTAGAATAACTAGCTTATTTTTATGTGTGGATGGTTGTGGGGAAGAACATTGCATAAGACTGAACTAATCCAACAGCTTGTGTTTGAGATTTGCTGGCGTTAGCAGGTGTGATGCTGCCCGTTCTGTGCACGCTCTGGTTCTCGTTTCATACTGAGCAGGCTTATCTCACCAGGCAAGCAAAATTTTTTTATTTTTTTCCATTTCCTGACCTGTGGTGAGCTGAATCTGCGTAGAGATAAGGTCGAGAAAAGCACCAGCTTACAAGCACTTGAGGAGACATTGACAGGTAGCTGGGGAGGGCAGGCACGGCAGCTCCCCCTTTCTGTGTTCATGAGCCTGCAGACAGGCTGCAGTTGGCATACGCAATACCAGTAAAGCTGCTGTGTTGTGATGGTCTTCTGCCTTTGCAGAAGTTGGCTAGGGGAAACAGGCTGCAACTTTGTGGGGCAGACCTGGGCTGTAAGCCCTTCACGTACAGGCACAATCCCTACTGAAATGTCTATGGTGAGGTGTTGTGGTTCCTTTCTGCAAGCACCTGATGACCACAGAAATGCCAGATGGCCTGCTTTGAGGAACCTTGCTCTGTGGCATCAGATGGCTGGAAAGCACGCACCCTCTTCGTAATACTTCGGTGCCGTGCCAGTGTCTCACCTCTTCACATTGCTACATCTCTAAGCTAGGTTTCCAAACCCAGCTCTGCTCTTCTTCCTCATGTAAGCAGCCCTTGTATGTTGCGACACTTGTTGTTTTTCCCTCTATTCCTACAGCAGTCCGCAGCCTCTCACTTTCTGCTCCTCGAAATGGATCTGTTTTGCATGCTGCGTTTGTGACTAAGAAGCCAGGTGTGTGTGTTTAGCTAGGATTATATCTCGCCTCTGCAGCATCATGGTAACTCCCACTTCTAAACTCATGCCAGAAATACAGATTATTAAAGCAGGGAAAAGAGACCAGGTGCTGCAACTTCCTTGAAACACATACTCTTGTGTGGTATTCAGCTGTCCAATCTGGCATGCCAGAGTTGTGCTGAGAAAGAGGATAAGGTTGGTAGCATACAGTAAGTATAGTTACACCTGTACCAGCCTGGTGGAATTTAGCTACGTGTTCACAATATTAAATCTGAACCGAATTGAGTCTAAAAAATTCTGAGGATAGATTTTACCTTTGTGGTGTTCTTTCTGACCTGTCCATCTGTTTGTGTTCTTGATGGGGGTGCACACGCTCAGTTGACTAAAAAAAGGAGCTGTTACTGTGATAACTCTCACTATGCAGTATTAATATTTTAATGCTGTTAACATAAAAATAAATTAGAAAATGCTTGTTTGTATGTACGATGCAAGTCCTTGTTCAGGTTTCTTCAGAACTGACTTGTAAAATGTTTTCAAATGCCTAATAAAGAGTAGATTAAACTTCGGGTTTGTTATAAATGTTCATTTAGGTAATGAATATGTGCCTTACTTTGACTATTAAAAACCTACTTCTAGCTGCTAGTCCCAACTTGAAGAACTGAATGAGAACTACACAGCTGGTGTGAAATCAGAATGCAGCTGAAGGCAGTTATGATGGTACAACCTTCAACAAATTGGCTTATTCTGCTTTCCCAGTCATTGTAATTGAATTAGGGATGTTTATAACAATGTGTGAATGCATCAGTGTGCATGTACAGTCTTTCTTGGCATAGTTAAAGGAGCAGCTCTAGTCTAGTCTAGACCATCCCCTGCTTGAAGACTTCTGAGCTTGCTAGCCATCCTGTTCCTTGTCGCAGTTTGTCATACTGAATTGTGAATGGCTTGGACATAACAGATTTCAGGAAAAATGTTTTTTGATCTTGGTTTAATCCTTCAAACAGAAAGTTATCTTTAAAAATAAAACCTCAAACATGTTCTAGAAACACCGTGTGCTGGAGGCTGAGTTTGTTCTAAATCATGTAATACCTACGAAAAACAATTGTTAAAGTAACTTATTGGTGTTTTGCTTTTCAGAAATGGAGGAACAGAATGCTGGATCTGGGATTGAAGATTTATAAAGGATTATGGGATTATACATTGAAGAGCCAGCAGGCGGAATGCCTGAGTGACTGAAGAAAATGGGTGCTAATGCATCTAACTACCCTCACTCATGTTCCCCAAGGGTAGGGGGAAATTCACAGGCACAACAGACGTTCATAGGTAAGTTTCTTCAGTTATCTTGTTGCTTATATAAATGGCTCGCTGGATTGTATATAAACTGGATTTGAATTCTTTGCAGTAATATTATGCCTAGTTCTTATTTTCTAGGTCATCAGTTTGAATCTGTTCAAGCTCAGTAGTGCGTGAAATTTGGTACTGTTCAATATCTGTTTGGTGTATATATGCAATGAGTTGATCTGCCAGTTGCTAGTAAACAGCTGCTAGGTTATTTATTTAAAAAAAAGTGGTTTTTTTGAAAATTCAGCCATACACACTAGCTCTTGCTGTTTGAAGAGCAGTTGCTAACTGTAAATAGTATTTACCATTTTGCGTTCTTCCTCAGATTTTCAGTGAAACTCTTAAAGCGCAGAACACTCCTGATCATCAGTGCTCCTTGTAGTATTGGCATTGTGTCTGTAGGAGAGTGAATTACTTCTTCATTGCCAGAAAGGTTATCTCTGCTAATAAACCTGTTCAAGTAACAAGCAGTCTGGAAGATAACTTCTCCTTCTGCCCTTTTCCTGTTTCTGCAAATTGGGGTGAGGAGAGGGGAGTTACTTGTTTATAATACCGTTAGGACAATAAAGTACCTTGCCTAAGTAGAAACTTGAGTAGATGTGCTCTTAAACTACCTTCTCATCCCAGTCATAACTGGGGCAGGTACCAACTTTATATGCTTTTCAGTCTAGCACAAAAAGACCTCAGTGTAGATCTAAGCACTGTCACACTATAAATAATAATTACGTGATGAATCTAAAAGAAGACACTACTTCAGAAGATAATCGAGTTTAAAAAAAACAACACCCTGACAGCCTGAAGAATGATCTTAGCAGTAAATAACATAAATACTTTATAAACACATTTCTCCTTTATGCCTTGGCTTGCAACAGTGAATAAGTAGCTAATGATATGCAGTGTTACTTCTGTTTTTAATCACCACTGAAAGCGCAGTGGAATTCTTAGAGGAAAAATAGACTTGCTTTGTAATATTTTTTAATCTCAGCTTTTGTGACATTCCTAACTTTTGGAGATCTGAGTAGAGGATAGCACACAAGTTCTTATATGTGAAAGTTTCTTTGGATTAAAATTGGGTGTGCTAGTATCATGTCAAGAAAACTTTTAGCACTAACATCTTGTATGTTACATAGTATGTTGTACTATGCTGTAAAGTCCTCCTAAAGGCTTAGTTAAGATACACTGAAAATACATTAAGAGTAGTAAAAGAAATATCTCAGTTTATATCTGTGTTCTTCCTAAAATCGCGGCAAAGACTTTTTCAGTGCACATCTTGGTGGGTTTTTAATCTGCCTTTATATTGAATGAAGAGTAACCCTAGCAGATCTGCGTTCCCAAACATCACTTGAAGAGTTTATAAGAGGCGGAGAAAGTTCCAAAGGCTTCATCAAATTCCCTGGGAACTTTGTCCTTTGTGTGTGGAAGGTTTTCATGATGCGCTTCGATATTAAAACCCAAATAGAAATCTATTATTTAGTATGCTGCAAACTTATGGATCCCCATTACCTAATGAAAATTGGAGTTGAGGCTTTTTTGAGGAAGGTTTATAAGCATGTGATTGTATCATCTTAAGCAAAGAAAATGAGTGTTCTGATATTTAAAAAAAATAAAAATAAAAATTGAAATCTTCTGATATTATGGTGGCATGTACACTAGTAGTGTAACTGTGCTACCTCTGATACTGGCATACATCCCTTCTTTCTGCCTTGCGGTGGTTGGCTATTTCTTGACTCTTGTTGGGTGGCTGGCTTGTTGTAGCTGTCTCAGTAGAAAATAGATGTCCTAAAATTGATAGATGAGATTTTAATCACTTGTCAAAGTAATCATGTTTTTGTTATACATGAACTTTTACAGTTTCATTATGCAGAAGGCATAATGTGTACATATTTGCAGTTATGCTTTTGGGCAGCACGAAGACTGGTGGTGTAAGAGCACGATGTGTATTAGTTGCCTTCTTTCTGGAAACTGGATTCAGACCCGTGGGTTTGTTTAGACATGCTGCTTTGCCATTAAAATTGCACCATGCTACAGTATAAATGTAAGATGAACACTGAAAGCAGAGAACTGATCTAACAAAGCACGGTATTTTCATAGTGTGACTTCCCATGTTAGTTAAATCAATGCTAAATTTGCTTGCAGATTTCAAAGAGGAGCTGAATCAATACAAATGAAGTGCTCCCTGTAAAAAATACTTTTGTTTTAGCAAAGGCTTAACTAGTCATTCTCTTGCTGTTTTGTCTACAGCATTCAGAAGGAGGATTTCACACCATTTTTTAGAGTGGTACATCTGTTCAAGATGTTTGTTTTTTATATACAGCTCTATAATTAGTTCTTAACATGTGTAGGCATGCAGAGGACTTGACAAATCCCATTATTCATTGTCAAGTGCCCTAGTAGTTTCTCTTGGCAGTCATCTGTTTGTTATAAATATTTATCTGTTCAAAGCTAGACATGGTCTAGGGGCATGAAGTAGCTATTGCTTTTTAACAACGTTTAATCATAGAATCGTGTAGGTTGGGAAAGACCTCCAAGATCACCAAGTCAACCATTAACCTAGCACTGCCAAGTCCACCACTAAACGCTGTCCCCAAGCACCTCATCTACACATCTTCTGAATACCTCCAGGGATGGTGACTCAACTGCTTCTCTGGGCAGCCTGTTCCAATGCCTCACAAGCCTCTCAGTGAAAAAATTTTTCCTAATATCCAACCCAAACTTTCCCCTGGCACAACCTGAGGCTGTTTCCTCTTGTTCTATTGCTTGGTGCTTGGGAGAAGAGACCGACCCCCCACCTTGCTACAACTGCTTTTAAGTTAGTTGTAGAGAGCAATAAGGTCTCCCCTGAGCCTCCTCTTCTCCAGGCTAAACAACCCCAGCTTCCTCAGCCGCTCCTCATAGGACTTGTGCTCCAGGCCCTTCACCAGCTTTGTTGCCCTTCTCTGGACACGCTCCAGGGCCTCGATGTCCTTCTTGTAGTGAGGGGCCCAAAGCTGAACACAGTACTCGAGGTGCGGCCTCACCAGAGCTGAGTACAGGGGGACAATCATTTCCCTGGTCCTGCTGGCCATGATATTTCTGATACAAGTAGGATGCTGTTGGCCGCCTTGGCCACCTGAGCACACTGCTGGCTCATGTTCAGCTGGCTGTTAGTGAGCACCCCCAGGTCCCTTTCAGCAATACTAGACTTCCGCCTTTTATTGTAGAAGAGGGGAGTAAATTCTTTCTTCCGACTTCTAATGACGATGCCTCCTGAAGGAATACAGGTAGACCCAAAAGAGGCTTGTCAAAACTTTCTTTCAGGGATGCTGAGCCACCAGCTGTTGGGAATCCAGGGAGGCTGTGCTAGTGCATCTCCTCTTCTGCATCTGGAGAAAGGCAGTTGCCACAGCTCTATTAATAGCAGTGCTTTATCTAATTGTAAGACTTACTAGTGCTGTTTGCAGTGCTTCTGAAGTTAAATCCTCTATGTAGCTCAGGGTGTGCATAGGTTTGAATGGTATTTTAGTGTCTTGTGGTGATTCATGTGCAAGTAATACCTGATGGCAGCCTTCAGGGAAGAGAGAAATTGAGACTTCTGGTGTCCTAGTTTTTTGTTTAGCAGAATATAAGGGAATATTGAATGTACTCAAATTTGCCATTAGAATCCAAAATACTTGAAATAATAATGAGCTGGCTTGTTCCCTCAGAGCAGCATTGTTACGGAATGTCCAAAGTGTAGTTACTTTTATTGTGAAATGTAATCTATACTCTTATTTTTAAGTATAGTGAAATTGTAGGCTCATCTCTATCAGCAGGAGGCTGAATCTCCACTTTTCTATTGTAATATCTATTAAATCATGTAGAAGGAATATTGCAGATTTTATGGTGTGATCTCTCTGAAGTAGTTTTGAGTTACTAGTCTTTTCATTTAAATTGACTTGAATGTCTTGAAATTTCAATATGACTTACAATATGTTGCCTGATTGAGCGAAATTTAATGTAGCATGGCTAAAATAGTCTTTCCTCAAAGAAAGTAAAGTTCCTTCCCAGAACTTTCACTAACAGGTGGATTGTAAAACCATTACACGGCATGATTTGGGAAGTTATTATTAGCTTGGCAGAAAAGCAGGTGTATAGGGTTACTTAAAGTTATTGAGGCTTAAATAATGAAACAATTTATGGTTATATTAACTTGCTAGATTTGCCATGTTCTCAGATACAACTTTGAATTGCTCATATATTTTTCAAACTTCAAAAAATATCTATCTGAAATAATGTGGTAACTAAAACTGTACTTTGACAGACTGGCCCATAACGTCAAAATAGCATCACATCAAATCTGCCTGGAACAAATGGAACTGAGAGACAGACAGGTGACTGAAACAAGTTACAGAAGGCCACACAAACTATGTGGTGGTTGGACATGCTTTGAACTTAAAAATCCACAACAGGTAGTGAAGTTACGCAAGTGTAGTAATAGAAACCTATTAAATGTTCCCAATAGAAATATTTACAAATATATTTCAGGTTAACAAAGCCTGTGATTGCTATCGATCTTTATGCCATTTGGAAGCGTCTTATTTTGGTATCTTGTCTGGAAGAAGTTGGTTTGGTGTACTTTTTTTTTTCTGTCAAGTCTGCATTTTCCACCATCTGTCTCAGAATAAAAACTCTGTAAATTAAATTAGAAAATAGCCCTTTACCCATTGAGTCATAGTTCTGTTTAAACTATAGTTTTAATTTTTTTATTAAAACTTTAATTCAGTTTTCCATTGCTTCTAAAAATGTTAATCCTAATTTCTTTTCTTACTATCTGTGTTACTGTATATGTAGCTAACATCAAAATGGCCATCAGCAAACTCTCATTTAGGAGAACAGGTCAGGAATGAAATGCAAATAATGTTGGGGGAAAATCTATTTTTCATGGCAGGTTTGGATCACAACGTAATTTACATGTAAATGATCTTCGATGAAAAATGACATGCATTCTTTAATTGCATAATACTACTTTCAAAGGAAATCTTTACTAAATTAAAGTTTGCATGTTTCATATTGTTTTTAATGGGGTGTACACACAAATTGGCATCTGCTCTGTGGAAGGGATCCCTTTTTGTGTTTGATTTTCAGCACTACTTAATTATCACATGCAGGATTTCTGTTTTCATGTTAAAATCTGCATCAAAATTGGATTAATTGTCCTTAATTTTCTTGACAGTTTTGGTACTGTATTCTTATTTTTGTTTTTTTTCCACCCTTTTTCCTTGTACCTCTGTTAGGTGTCTGATGCAAAGTATGCTTTTCTTGTTGAAATGACAGTGCTAGAAGAACAGAATTTGAAAATTACTTTGGAAGATGAGGGCAGCTCACAGCTACTGTGAGACTACTGTTTCATTAAGTTCCTACAAGTGTATTTTTTAAAAAGGCTGTGTTTTTGCATCTCCTAGCGCTAGTACAATGAAGCTTGTAACATTATGACCACAGTTCTCTCTTCCTGCTTTGATAAGTGTGCCATGTGCAACAGAGGTACATCAACTGGCACTGCCTGGCTCTTAGAATTGAGAAAATGAAGCTATAAATTTTAACAATTCAATAACTTATTATTAAAGTATAAACTTCATAATAAACATAAGCTTATTAGATGAAGAAAAAGGCTTTCTGTTCTTAATAGCCAGAAAAGGATTCAGTCAGGTTTTCAACTTGTTGAATTATCTTATGTGTGGAGAAGGAAAAACTGTTAACTTAGAGACACTGATGGACTGCTTGAATATTACAGACCTTTCTTTTAAAGAATGAATGTGTTTAATTTTCTTCCTTTTGTTTTGCCTTCAGGGACATCATCCTACTCTCATCAAGGTTATGGCTGTGAATCAAAGCTGTATAGCCTTGACCATGGCCATGAGAAACCTCAAGACAAGAAAAAGAAAACCTCTGGCCTTGCCACCCTCAAAAAGAAATTCATTAAACGTCGGAAATCTAGCCGATCTGCTGATCATGCCAAGCAGATGCGAGAACTCCTCTCAGGCTGGGATGTCAGAGATGTTAATGCATTAGTAGAAGAATATGAAGGGACGTCAGCCTTAAAAGAACTTTATCTACAAGCTAATTTAGCAAGACCAGAAGCCAGGACGCTACAAAAAGACATGGCTGAACTTTATCAGTACAAATATTGTACCGATGTAGACTTAATATTTCAAGAAACTTGTTTTCCTGTGCATCGTGCGATATTAGCGGCAAGATGTCCGTTTTTTAAGACGCTGCTTTCTTCCTCACCAGAGTATGGGGCAGAAATAATAATGGACATCAACACAGCTGGCATTGATATGCCTATGTTTTCTGCTTTGTTACACTACCTTTATACGGGAGAGTTTGGAATGGAGGATTCAAGATTCCAAAATGTTGATATCCTCGTGCAGCTTAGTGAAGAATTTGGAACACCAAATTCCTTAGACGTTGACATGCGTGCACTGTTTGATTATATGTGCTATTATGATGTGGTTCTAAGCTTTTCATCCAACTCTGACTTAGTTGAAACTTTTGGTGGAAGTCAGAACTGTCTAGATGAAGAGCTCAGAGCTCACAAAGCTATTATTTCATCACGATCTCCATTTTTTCGCCACTTGCTGCAGAGGAGGATACGAACTGGTGAAGAAATCACAGACCGAACTCTACGAACTCCAACTAGAATTATATTGGATGAATCTATCATACCAAAAAAGTACGCTAAGGTCATCTTGAACTGTATGTATACAGATGTGGTGGACCTCTCAGTTTTGCACTCCAGCCCTTCAGTGGGCAGTTTAAGTGAAGTTCAGGCTCTTGTAGCAGGAAAACTAAACATGACTAGGGCTGAAGAAGCTATGGAGCTTTACCACATAGCACTGTTCTTGGAGTTTAACATGCTTGCACAAGGTATGTAATACTGTCCTCTCTACGGAATAAATGACCATTTGAACAATTTTTTTTATCTTGAGAATCAGAATTGTTTGGATTGGAAAGGGCCTTCAAGATCATCTAGTTCTAAGCCCCCTGCGATGGGCAGGGATGCCTTCCACAAGACTAGTTAATTGTGAATAGCTTAAATGTCGAACTTGGTTAAGAAAACATGAATGCTAAATGTCAGTATGAAAAGAAAAAATGTACGTTTCTGCAGGAGTCCAAACAGTAGTTTAAAAAGAAAGGAGGGGAAGAGGTATGGGTTTTTTCACTTCGGTCCATTTGAGGAAATCAACTTTCTTCACAGTCATACCTGTGCAGAAGCCAGCATTAAACTGTCAGTGAAGCTTTGTCTCCTGTCCAGCTGTTGCTTTCTCTTCACAGTGCCTTTCAGTAATTCCTGTCCTACCTCAGCAGTAGGAGCAGGGTGTGCAGTGGGTATTATGCTTGCATGCCCTCTGCTTTCCGAAGGGGAAGAATAAGAAACACTTGCTCGAGTTTCTGCGCTGTGCTCATAGTCAGATAAAATAGCCTTCTGCAATGAAACTTGGAGTTCTATTCACTCATATTTCTAGTGCATCTTTTTTCAAAATGTTAAATGAAGAAGACTACAGCTATTGTACATTTACATTTAAATAAGGAAGTATAAATAGGAGCAGCCTGTGGGATCCAGGGGTATTTTTGACCTGAGCGTGAATGCACCTCTGTTAATTTGTCACTTTGGTGCTGGAATCCTACGTGTCAGCCACCTTTATTGGATGTGGAAAGGGTGCTGTTGATGGGGGTGGTGAAAGTTGAATTTCTTTGAGCATCTGAATGAGTAGAATTAGCAGTGCCTGTTCTCACAGAACAGTTCAAGCACTATTCCTACAGCAGCTCGCCCTGTAACCTGGTCAGCAGAAGCTGTGAGTTGGGATGTTTGTCTGTGTGAAGAATTGAGAAAGCTGCTGTGTTCAAGTCTTCTCAATTCAAGCTGAGGTTTTGAAAAATGCTAACTACTTCATCTGCAGTTTTTATTCCTCTTTCGTAGAGTGTGTATTCTTTTCTGAAAATGAGGCCCTTTACTGCATTCATGGTACAAAGTCTAGAATTGCCAGCTTCCTTTCTGAAAACCATTAGTTTGTCTGCACTCTATTTTACAGTGTGAGTATGCATAATGAGTCTTGCTATCAGTGGCTGGCAATGTACTTGAAGAAAAAGAATTTATTTCCTATCTGTAAGTTGGAGATAATGCATCTGTGTTTTCCAGGGACAGAAGAAATGCCGTATGAGGGCTTTTAGCTGCAATGAGCGTCATTATTGAAGCATGCTGTTTATTTCAAATATGTGTAACAGGTCTTTATTTCTGATCTTTATCTACTTTCATTTACAATCCCTTTTTTGGGCCTAGATGAGGTATGGGGTGGAGGATACAAGAGATTCTCGCTGAGAGAAGGAAATAGCTAGAGTTGCTATGAAGTGATTTACATATTAGCAAGGCTGGAAACTTAAATTATTATTTCTGTGGCTTATGTCAAAGCAGGCACACCAAGCCTGCAATCTTGCTGTTTGAATGTAAACATAAAAGGTTTAATTGTGCAAGTGCTGCAGGACATAAGTATCTATTTCTTGATAAGCAGAACTGAATTGGGGGCAGTTAGTGTTTTCAGCCTTACAGGGTTTCACTTCTGTCCATTGTTCTCGAAGGTCACGCAACTCTGGATAGCTTTCTTTCCTGCACATGGGGGCTGGCCAGGGTTGTTGTAGGATGAGATTGCAGAGCATGGTTGGTGAACTGATACCTCCTGTGGTGGCCTGAGCATTGCTTGCTCTTTTACCTGTCGGGATTCAAACTATTTCGTGGCTATGCCGTACGTAATGAGATATTGCAGTTGCTTCTCACCTTGATGGTGGGGTGTGATAATTTTACTTTTGAGGTGAGAAACTGAGAATGGAATTCCCTGAGATCAGTGACGTGATTTGCTTAAGCTAGTTTAATTTTAAGGAAATAACTTTCTACAGTAGATCTGTACATCTGTAACTTCTAGCTATCAAATTAAACTTGACAAGATTGATTTTTTTTTTTGTATTATAAACTATCAAACTAACCTCCTTAAAATTAGGAAGATTAAGGAGGGGATGGACAGATAACAGCAGCTATAAGCACTGTGTGAGGAGATCATACCCAGTTTCTTCAAACCATCAATAGGTTCTCCAGGGAGCTGCATCTAACTTTGATAGAAGATATGGGAAACTAATCAGTAACTATTGTATCTTCCCTAGAGGCTGGTGTTAGGAAACTAATTTTCAAATGATGCTGGAAGCTGGAATAATCCTGCTGAAATAAAACCGCCAGGAAACGGGAGAGTTCCTTTCTGAGATATCTCACAGAATGAGAATGAGGTATCCTTGGACTTGATTTTGTTGTTATTTCCCTCTAAGTACACCTAGAAACTTAACATTAAACAGAATGCAGGAGAGGCGTAGAGTTTTACTATAGTTGAAGCAGTGTTGGATTCATTCCTATACAATACATCCAAGTTTATACTACTTGAGAGCAGGATAATTCATAGATCAGCTGAAAGCAAGAAAGGAAAATGAGTTGAAATGAGGAAGGTGCTGCAAGTGTACAGTTTCTCAGTGTCTGATTATTTTGGTGCATGCGCTTATACAAGTGCTAAAAGGATTTAGTGTGCGCAGGGAATGCTAATGAGGGAATTAAACTGTGAATGAAACCCTCACTAAGACGCTGAATAATTATTCACTGTTTCATAAATGAACAGGGTGTAATTCTTTCCCTCAGATTGGAAATCCAAACTGGAACAACTGAGGAATTTGAAGGTGCTCTGAAGGAGCAGCATAACTTCACTCAAAACAGATCAGTGTGTCGTAAATCAGTGCTCCTCAGTAATGTGCTGTGGGTCAGTACTTGCCTTAAAATATGTTGTATGAGTCGGTGGGAAAAGATCTTAGATTTTCCTAACTGAAGGGTTTTTGCCCACCCTGAGGGAGGGCAAGGAGAGGCTCCCGCAGCTGCAGCAGCACCGCCCTGTGGTGGCTGGAACCGTGGGAGCGTGGTCCCTGCTGGGTGAGCCTGAGCTGTGAGCTTTTTGAGGATGGTGACTGACAGTAGGTGCAGGGATGCAGTGGCCATCAGGTCTCTTCTTTGTCTGGTAAATCTGTGCCTGACCACGAAAATGGCGAGCTGTGTAATGGTGAAGTAGAGCGTGGGGGTGGGAGGCTGTTATCCTTAGGGGAAAAATGCAGTAAAATCAGGGAAGGATTGAAATTTGCTATATTATGCAACAGTAGCAAACGAATTTGGATGTTCTCCCCCCCCCCCCCCCCCCAGCTACCCCTTCAGACACTGAAATTCCAGTTGATAACTTAATTATGATTTTATGGATGGATGCTGTGCTACCTAGATGCAGGAGAAAGCGGTAAGCAGTTTGTAGAAAATCTGCACATGCCAGTGAAATCAGTATGCAGCAGTTTCATACTGAATTAGCATGCTGAGTTCATGCTTAGGTCAAACTGTACTGTGCTGGCACTAAAGAATTGCTATGGTTTAATCCTATAATCAAAATTAAAAGGAAGCTTATTAGATCAGGAAAAAAACAAATGCCTGCACTTGACTAGCAGATCGTTTAAAATATGTGCTTCAGCAGCGATCACACCTTATCTCAGTACATACCATAGTACCTTGTCCTCCCCTAGCAGGTGTAATACTTCACGTGAGGTAGATGAGTCTCCACATGAGTAGTGACCCTCCCGTTCCCTGATTCACAGCTCGCACGCTTCTGTGCTAGAAGCTGTCACTCAGACACCTGACTTGCAGGCGTTGTGCAGAGCGATGCTGGAAGAGACAGCACTGTGTGTAGTGGCTGGGGCCCGCTGGGCAGGCAATTCTCGTTAAGTCTCCCAGCTTGGTCCTCTGACAGTGCTCTTCTCCTCCGCTGGGCTGCAGGCGTCACTTTCACCCAGGTTCTGTGACCGATCTCATCGGTTGGCTTTTGCGGTAGCTAATGTCTTAAGTTTCTTCTCTAGGCTTCCACACACACCCCAGCTCAAGTTCTCGCTCATTCTGGCCAATTCCAAATATGCTAAAGCTTGTCTCCCTGGTTTCCTGCAAAATATTTTGGGTTCATTATATTCAGGTCTGGATACTCTTTCCAACTCATTTTGCTCACTTTACCCGATTTTGGCTGGATATTTGTAGCTGAGTGTCAAGTGGAATTGATGGATTTTAAAGCTTCTGATCATTTTTTTTTAATTTATTTCCAGCTGATTTTAGCTTGATTTGTCTTCGGGGTCCCTTCTGAGTATCCAGATGTCGTTCTTCATCAGTTTCAGCAATGATTCAGCTTTGACTCTTTCTATGGAAATCATCCTGTTCCTAACGCAGCCATGCTCCCTTTTCTAACTGTATTTAATAGATTGCTTCCCTGTGATGAAGTCAGTGATGGTTTGGGTACGTGCTAAGAATAGAATCTTTACTGTCCAAGTAAAGCAGGCCCATTTAGAATTTACTTGGCTTCAGCTTGACTTAATGATCAGTGTAAATCATTTATATTCCTAAAGAAGTTGGATTGGGTCTTTCAGTGAAGTAATATGAATAAATGAACTAATCAGCAATCATTTCATCTGTAGGTCTCGTCATACCAAAACCCATTTGTACCTAATAACCCAGAAACTGTTATTAGGCATGCTGCACTATTTGCTAACTATGAGGAAGTGAAGCTCTTAACTGCTTTTGCAGAGGCTGTGTGGATTAGAGCCTTCTCCACGATGCTCGAGCACAGCCCTCAGGGGAATGTTGCTGTGTTCTGCCTGTTGTACTCCTGTTCCTGCTTTTGTCGTCTTGCTGCTCTCACAACTCCACTGGTGATTGTTTTAACACACTGGCTCACAAAAGTGGGTGTAAAATCACTTAGCCCGTCCTCCTCGATAGCACCATTATTAAAACCAGATCACTTCCCTAATCCTATTCCCTGTGCATGGTTAAAACAATCCCCCTTCCAGCTTTACCGCACTGCCACATGTACTGCTGTTTCAGAGAACTTTGACTCCAGTATCGTAATTGTTGGTCATCTACGTTGAATGCGTGCATCTCGGCCCTAGTGCTGACTACCACAAGTAGTCCCGTTGAGGTGGTGGCACAATACATCTTTTCTGTTGCAGGTTCTTGGGTGCTGGGACCCTATGTAGTGGTCTTGCCTGGGAATCAAGAGGTAGAAGAAAGACTGCAAAAAGTTTTCTAAATTAAAGAAAATAATTTCAGACTTTTAGCTATGCATTTCTTTCCTTTTATTTTTAGGTGTTTACTTTACCCTTGACAAGAATAAAAAGAAACTTTATTTTAATAGTCATATTCAGGAGCACAGCCTTTGATCTGGAGGCAGATATCATCTGACATCAAAAGTACCCTTGATCTCAGCAGTACTGAAGTCGTGAAGCACCAGGAAGCCCACAGTAGCTGTATTAAATACACACAAATGTATTGTGGGAAGATTAGAGCAAGTATGTTAGTTATATTAGTGCAGTGTAAGTGCTCAAAGGAACTAGTCTGGGACTTATAACTATAAAATAAATGGAATATGAAGAAGTAAATATTACCATAAATCTGACCTTTTATCTCCTTACCATGACTCACTTGTACTCAAGCCTGAAATTATTACTAAGGTTTTACATTAAGGAGATGAAAATGGGAAAGTTCAGAAAGCGGAAAATCTTTCGTACGGTATCATTAGTCAGGATTATATGTAAGGATAAAGAATTTTGCAGAGTTGGCCAATTACATGCCCAATTAAACACGCAATTGTGATGTTGCAAACAAATTTTTGCAGAGAAACAGATTTGGACACTGCTTTCAGGGTTTGTCACCTATTTTCTAGGAAGTATATGGCTAGTAATGCTACTAGGCATCACTGGTCAGTAGTCCCTGGGAACATCAGCTCAGCCTCCCTCAGCCCTTCATTGTTCCCATGTTAAGTTCTTCCCTCTGTTTCGTTATGGTTGAGTTGACAGCCTTTTGTTTCTGACACACGATTGTTTTCTGTTTAAGCTGAATCAGCTAAGCTGCCTGCTGCTGAATATGCTTTTTTAAGGAATGCTGCAGCCCAGTCAAGGGCTGTTACCAACTGGTGACTGCAAGAAGCCAAGGATGTAAAAGCAGATTTCAGGCTTCCTAAATTCATGCCCTGTGCTTAGGGTAGGAGCAGGAGAGTGAGTGTTCTCTTTGTTTGGCAGAGGAAATGTTAAAAAGTGTTTTGCCACAAATGCGAATACCTTTAAACGTAACAATTTTTAAATTTCTGGCTAAACTTATAACTTCAATAAACTTATAACTTCAAAAAAATCTTAGAAGGCTTAACAGCCTTAGTTTGACAGCAATATCCAAGTATTTTTAAATTACACAAGTTGCATTGTTTTCATCTGCTCCCTAATTTAGTATTTCAAATGGCTGCATGATATGCCGTGTTGGAGTTGACGTAATTTATTGAGTTTTCACAGTGGAAAGTTAGTTAGCATAACACAAAATGCTGCCTGTCCTAACCTTCAGTTCATGTTTTGTATTTGTTTTAACCATCTGAAGTGCTATAAAGTCAAGCCAGCTCAGTATTTGAATTAGGAAATACTACCATATGCATTACCAGGTCCATAGCAGGTGTTGCTTTGAATTCAGCTTCTCAAGGATGGGAGTACACAAACGTTTTTTATTCTTTTGTGTTGAGACAAATCAATGGAGGGATTAAAAGTACCTCAAAAGAGGTACTGAACTTCACAATAGACTTCAGAAGTGTTTGACTGTTAAGGTCTGTAGACTCCTTAATCTCCAGCACTGCTTAGGTCTTGTTTTCTCTTCTGCACAACACTCGTGTCATTTTTTACCTCTAAGTAACTAAAACTTGTTTGCCTCAGAGTCCTACAGTATGCGTGTGGGGAAATGCACCTGCAAGTTGCTGCCTTGGCATCAGGTTACATTTCTTCCCTGTAGTGCCGTATTCTCTGTCTTAAAGGAATGCTAGAGGTTTCTAGCTGCCTTAAGTTTTAGCAGTTTTCTATCTTTTTCAAATGGTTTAAAAAATCTTTAAAATGAGTTGAAGCTAAGAGTTAATCAACTGGCAAAGTCAAGCCACTGAAATTACCTTGTTTTGTAACTGTTGGGCTAGCCAAAATGTGACAGAAATGGATGCTGAAGAGAAGATGCCCTTTGCCCAATACAGTTATGGGAAAGTACAGGTTGTTGTATTGCTGCTTATGAGATAATAGTACAGACAGAAAACTAATAGCCCATCTAACTCTTCTGACTTGCTCTTACTGTTTTCATAGGTGATGTTTTGCCTACTGCTGTGGACAACCTAAATTCATATTGCTATGAATTGTCTTGAGTTATGTGAGGTCGCTTGAATCTGACACAGATTGGTTTGTCTGCCAGAAGTGGTAGTGCTGCCCTGCCTCCCACATGGTTTGTGCAGCCAGGGATCTGATGTGGATGCATACCTGACAGAAATGAGTTGACTGGTACACTGCATGGCCACCCAAGTGCCACTGAAACGCAAGAACAGGAGGTGTGGAGTGTAAGAGGAGGGCAGTCTGGTTTAATTCCAGTGTGCAACGAGGTTAGCTTTTGTGACTAGTTGACCAGCCTGTGAGTATGGGCAGCCTTCTTGTTAAACGTTCTTTAGTACAGGACACATTTGCATCCTTGGGTCTGTAAGACATGGGAAGGAGGCTGAGCAAATGTCTTTTTTCTTCCAATCAGGAATTTGGTTAGAACAGCAAGGATGCTCATGGATGACACAGATCATCTAGGTTGGAAGAGACCTCTAAGATCACCTAGTCCAGCCCCTGACCTAATACTAACAAGTCCTTCACTAAACCGTATCACTAAGCTCAACATCTAAACATCTTTTAAAGACCTCCAGGGATGGCGACTCAACCACCTCCCTGGGCAGCCCATTCCAATGCCTAACAACCCTTTCCATAAAGAAGTTCTTCCTAACATCCAACCTAAACCTCCCCTGGCGCAGCTTTAGCCCATTCCCCCTCGTCCTGTCACCAGGCACGTGGGAGAACAGACCAACCCCCACCTCTCTACAGCCTCCTTTAAGGTACCTGTAGAGAGCGATGAGGTCGCCCCTGAGCCTCCTCTTCTCCAGGCTAAACAAGCCCAGCTCCCTCAGCCGCTCCTCGTAAGACTTGTTCTCCAGACCCCTCACCAGCTTTGTTGCCCTTCTCTGGACTCTCTCGAGCACCTCCATGTCCTTCTTGTAGCGAGGGGCCCAAAACTGAACACAGTGCTCGAGGTGCGGCCTCACCAGAGCCGAGTACAGGGGGACGTGTCTCTGGAGTTTCCAGATACGTTGGATACATTGTAGTCCAGACTAGCTGTGACTCATGCCTTTGAGTTGTTTTCTGTGTGCCAACGGATTCAAAAACATGGGTCCTGGTTGTCAGCATGGTCCCTTCTAAGGTGACAAACTTTAGAAACCATTTAATAGCCTCTAGATCCTGTTTTGTTGTCAAGATGAATTCTTTTTAATTTAGGTTTTCTTGGCTTAATTGGTATGCATAAGTTTAAGGGGAAAGGTCTCCACTACAAAATGAGTTAAATAAAGCTAACAACTCTGTAGGAAGATCTTGTCTTAATCCCACTTCTGCTAACTGTTGAGGGCATGTAATTTGTTTTTGGTAGGTCTGTCAACTGTCTTGATAAGATCCCAAGCTGCTAGTTAGTATGCTGAGCAGGGGCTCAAGCTGTTCCTGCTTGGAAGGGCTGTGGAATCGTGTTTGAGAGAGAACTGGGGAAGCAGAAAGGATTTGTCTGTAGGCAGGACCTATGGCTATTGGCATCCAGCAAAAAGAGGGCACGAAAGCCCCAGTTGTCCAGAATGGAGATAGTCATTCGTCTTGGAGTCTGAAGAAATGAAAGATCTTTGGAAGATGCTAATGGTCGCAGATTGGGGTAGAGCACTTAGGGACATTGCAAATAGATCTTGGAAAGGCTGTTGCTGCCTGAATATTATAAAACAGCACTCATAGGAAAAAAATGCTCTATTCCTCTGTGAAGAACAATATTGTGGCTATTAGATGATGGCTTCTTTTGCCAAGTGGCTGATTGTTAAAGCAAGAAAACCTTCTGCCAAGGAAAAGGATTGGATTCCTTCCATAGCTAGAATTGGGTTGCCCTAATTTATTTAGATGTTCAGAAAACACTTTAATTATTACCTCATGCTTGCTTCAGAAGAAGTACTTTTAACATGCCCACTGTTCTGACACGTTGATAAAAATACTTGGGAAAATGACTGTTTCATCATTTAGGCATCCTAAATGAGCTTTTCATCTCCTGTCATATTGCTGGTAGTTGTGCAAAAAGGCTTCCCAGAAATGAGGCTGAGCTGATGCTCTGCTTTTGTAAATCGGTAGTGCTCGGATCCTCAGAACTGCATTTCTTGTGGATGCATAGTCTTCCATCTTTGCAGGGACAGCATTCCTATTGTTTCAAAAATAAATGCTGGATGAGGAAATGCTATGAAAGGCATTCACTGCGGGTTAAGTCTCGTTGTGCTTACAGCTTGAGTTTTGTCGTGGCTGATTTCGGTGAATGGGCCCATGAACTGCCTTTGAAACGGAATGCTCCTTACATGTACTCTTTAGACTTGAGGGGATGTAATCATCTGCTGAAATCAGCTTGCATGCAAACAGAATAATTAGAATGTGCAAAAAATTGTTTTAGGATTTAGTAGGGTGAGACTTGGTGCAACACAACAGGTGGCCTTAAGGAACTGTTTCAAACTGTATGTTTCTTATTTAGGGAAGCTAACTCCTCTTTTAAGCATCCTGTAACTGGTCATTCCAGTGATTGGTTAGCTTTTGTTGGCATTGTCAAGTCTGTTGCTAGCTTAAGGTTTTTTCTTCTTTTTTTTTTTTTTTTTGAGACCCAAAAGGGAAGATAAAATGGTTGGTTGGGGAGGGCAGGTTTGGGAGATAGAGACTGTTCAATGCTAGGTCAGCCATTAACGACACAAGTAAAAATGTAAGTAGAATTGTAAGTAGAAACGGACTGTGAAGTGGAAAGCTTCCAGACTTCATTTACTCATACTTCTGACATATGCTGAAGTATTTTGAGCTTTTTTTTTTTTAAAGTAGCTTTTTCCTAAACACCAGTTTTTGGGTTCCTGAGTGGAATTTTTGAGGAATACAAAATGAGGTTTATCTGCTGGGCTTCTGGGGAATTCCCACATCTCAGGAGGGCAGTTTCTCTAACACTTACCAAAAGCCAAATAGAGTATTTCAGAGAGTGGTTCTGATCCTCTGCTGTCATTCGTATAGATGCTTTGAGTTACTGTAAACAAGCTGAGCTGCATGTTCACTGCTCACTTAGGCCGATCCTTGCTCTGCAGATTAGAGATCCACATCTGTAGTAAGTCATCTGTCCTTATTTTTAGTAGTAATGATGTGTAACGTAATGGTCAGAGGTAGTTTGAGAAGTACTGTATTACTTCAGTAATGGTCGAGGATTAAACAGGTGCAGTGGAACATGACTCATACGTTTGCCTTTGACAAAAACAAATGGAGAGCCTAAAAATGGAGAGCCTAACATGGGATGAATAGCATAATGCGACCTTTAATACATCTTCCAGAAGTGTATATGCATTTGTTAAACGTTTTGGCAGTGGCTGCATTGATGTATGGTCTTTTCTGAAGCAAATCAGGTAGAAATGTAGAAATACAAATCATCCCAAGTGCTTGTTGAAGAAAGTTTATTTCAATTATAAGCTTGGCTAATTTATATTAATACTGGGGGATGCAGGCATTATTCTCCTAAATTACCTTGGAAAATAAATAAAAACTGCTTCCAAAACTACATATACATCCAGACATGTTCCTGGAATTTGCTGCAAATGTTCTCGCTGAGCACTGACTGTATATATCATTCACTGTATTCTTTTTTTGTACTTATAAGTTCAGAAAAAAATAAATGTTGGAATATTATGTATATATCATATATCATAATTAACACGCTGTTTTTGTACTATTAAGTAGAAATGCACATATGTGATAGGACAGACAAATTTGTGACCTCCTTTGTGTTTTGTTTAACCTGTTGCTTCCTAGTACTTTCTCTCCTCTACTGCTTAAGTTTCCCATTTCAGTGATTTTGCTTCTAAATAGTACTTTAGCAAATAGAGTTCTACATGTTTGAAATAGTATATTTACTTGTTACTCCATAATGACTTCATTTCTGTTGCAAATAATAGTGTGAATGAGTCAGCGCTTACTATATGCTGGCCTATGTAGAAAAGTAAGGTTTTCTTTTTGTTCTGTTACTTGCTGGTGTTTTGGGATCTTTTTGCATGCATGCAACCAGTTTGAAGTACGTAGCACCATGAGTCTTTCTGGTCTTTGTCTTGACAAACGTTAAGATTACCAAGCTAAACATTTTTTTCACCCAAGAGTTCAGTAACGAGATTCAGTTCTCTAAACAACAGTCAAAGATTTAATTCTTTCATGTTGCTGAAACAGAGGATAAATGATAATGTGTAAGAAGTAAAAGAACTGCACTGTAAGCGTGCTGCTCTCAGCCATCCAGGAACCTCTCACAGGCCTGAGTACAGCTATAATTTTGTGGCTGTAATGGATAGTGGATTGAGACTGGAATGTATAATTCTAGCACAGGATTTTTTTCTTCAAGTTGCTATCTTTGTAGTGCAAATAGAAATCATATTCTGTGAATATCTAAGCCAGATGTACAAGAGAAAGCAGCACAGTGCTGCTGGGCACTGAAGTTATTCGCATTGTGGTGCAGCCTGTCTTAGTGCAGTAATCCTGACTAACAGTGTTTTTCAGCCCTCCTGCAGTGCGTCTCCCCTGACTTCTTCCACATCTGCTCCATCTCCTTTCAGGATGGGAAGATATCCCGTCGTGTATTTGGAAGACACGTACTCTGTGAAGGAGTAACTCCTAATGCAGCAGTGGGTGCAGAGAAGGTGTAGCAGGCTCGACACACGTCTGAGCCCCTGCCTCTTGCATACTTCACTCTGTGGCTCCCTGTCTGAAGAGGTGCTCTCTGCCCTGGCACCCCTCTGTGCCGTGTTTGGTGTGGAGGCCAGGATGGTGGCCTAGAGCAACTGCTCACTGCTTTCTGCCTTTGCTGCTAGTCAGAAAATTATGCTTTGCTGCCCTCATGCTGTGCTGAATAGCAGAGTATCAGCAACATGTCACAGCTCTTGTTTCTGATCTGCTGCATGGTCTGTCTCAGGAGAGTCCATATGCAAAGTGATACTGGCAAAAATCTCACTGGTGTTACAGTTTATGTATGCCTCTGAATCTGCTGTAATGACTCAAATTCAGACTTGTGACTTTAAAGTGAGTTAAAAACACACAGGTAATGTGTGTTAATCAAAGGGCTTCCTAATATAGCTGAACTAGCTTTCTTCCAGTCATTCATCTTAGCGTACCAGCAGAAAGAGTTTCATGTGGCTTTAGAGGGTAAATGACTGTAGTTGGAATCCCTAAACCACAATTAAAAATACATTAGACTTTCAGTCAGAATTTAACCCCGTTTGCAAATCTTGGTCTGTATGGCACTTCTGGTTTTACTCTCACTGTAGCTCTTATGGGAATCGTATAATCCTTTATATTACGTATTTTTGACACTTATATTATTTCTTCAGGATCAAAGTGTCACTGTAACAACTTTATTGATTTTTTTTTTGCTTTTGTTTCCTAGGCTGTGAAGATATTATTGCTGAGAGCATTTCACTAGACACCTTAATTGCCATTCTGAAGTGGAGTTCTCAGCCATACGGTTCCAAGTGGGTGCATCGTCAGGCGCTGCATTTCCTCTGTGAGGAGTTTACCCAGGTCATGACTTCAGATGTCTTCTATGAACTAAGCAAGGACCACCTGCTTACAGCGATTCAGTCTGACTATTTACAGGTAATCTGCAGCTCAGAATACAGCTAGTCCTGCTTGGAGCAGGATATGTGATACCATTACTAGAAGCATTTGTGAGTAGCCCATCTTAAATTGTAGTCAGGAGGTGGCTTTGTATGCATGCTAAGCACTTCTTTTTAATATGTAAAAAATGAAATTGAAGTAGTTATTAAGAAAACTGTTTTGTTCTTGGCTTATAACACAACACAAGCTGGTGGTATATGCTGTTACTTAGAAGCCTAATAATAGCTTAGAAACAGCTGCAAATTATTTTAAATGAAGCATTTCTGAACTTAACATTTGCTTTGCATGTTAAAGCATTTTGTAAAAAATGATGTGGTGGTAATACTTAACGCTGTAACAATGTAGATCTTGGTTGGGGGCAGTGAGAGCTAATAAATTAATCGCTCAGAAGGCTTAATTTATTTTATTCCGGGAAGACACAAAAATAACTTTTCTGACAAGTACTGCAGATTTTTTTTTTGTTGACTTCAGTGGTTTTAGGGAGAGGACACCATACTGAATAATAGAAAACTTGTGCTTTTGATTTTTTTTTTTTTGCTGCTGTATCTGTTCAAGAAAGATATCTTTAATGATGACCAGCCATATAGTGTAAAGATAGGATTTTTAAAATTATATGTGTCCCGGTATTGCTTTTTAAACTACAGAGTGTTAGAGATTATTTAAACCTAGTTGTTACAAAAGTAAAAACTTACTTTTCAGTCTGATTTTTTCCTCTAAAAATGTTTGGTTAGTGTATATGTAGGTATAAACTAAACAAATGTGCTTTGTTCATAGTATAATTAAATATGTCTCTTCACTGAGATTATCATGTATCACATTTGGTTGTTACTATAACTTATGAGTCTGTGCAAATAATGTATTGTTAAATGTACAAAAGATTCAAACAACCGTCAGTGCTGGAACTGCCCTTTCAATTAACTCTAATAATTCAGATTTAAGTCATGTAAGTTTTCATACTGGCCTCAAGTTTTCTTTCTGTGGAAATAATTTTTGTTTTAATTCCTGGGGATTTAATAAGGGACAAATCTAGGAATCATGGTGGCAATACACCAGTAGTACTACTGTAAAATATTTTGAGCAAGTGTTATAGCAGATCATAAAGTAAAAATACTTATTTTGGTACAGTTGTTGTTTCTTCTTATCTGTGAAAGAGGCGTCTGTGATTTAAACTAATCATATACAAATTGTTGACTTTCTCTTTCTACCAGGCAAGTGAACAAGATATTCTTAAATATCTAATTAAATGGGGTGAACACCAGTTAATGAAGAGAATAGCAGACCGAGGTGAGGATCCTTTTAACCACATACTACCAAATCAAATAAAGCAAAATGTATGGAAGTCCCTTTCTTGTTGGTAATCTGTAATTTAAGAAAACTTAATCTACTCTGTCTTGTGTGGTCAAAACTAAGCAGAAGCACTAGAATGTTTTGAAGAGGAAAAAGCAGAAATACTTTTTCTCCAGAAAAAATGAAAACAATAATTCTGAGGGAGCTGGGATTGTTTAGCGTTGAGGAGGAAATGCTTAGGGGGGATTTTAGCAATGTCTATAAATACCTAATGGCAGCAAGTAAAGAAAACATAACCACATTCTTCTCTTGGCACCCAGTGACAGGATGAGAGGCAATGAGGCATTAATTGAAATGCAATTTAAATATAATAACACTTTTTTTTACTGTGAGAATGGTTAGACAATGTAACAGGCTGCCCAGGGAAGTTATCAGGTCACCGTCCATGGAGATGGTCAAAACCTGACTGGATGTGGTTAGGGGCAACCTGCTGTACCCTGCTTGGGGAGCTGTGAGGAGCAGGATGGCTGTGGCTTGCCATGTTTTTGAAATCCATTGTTATTGCTTGTGATATAACTGTTTTTCATGGATACGTTGGATGAGATAAAACAAAAACGCAGTTAAAAGATGGATTTTTTTAGTGATCTGAATAAATACTAGCTTTCTGTCCTTAGAACTAGATTTCACGTTTGATTTTAGCATGTTGGAACATAATGGAGCTGGTTAAACTGTCACAGATCTGGACTGGTAGAGAAAGCTGCTTGTTTGGAGTAATTGCACAGCTTTGTGATCAGTAGTGTTCGTTAAGTAAATAGCTCATTCTGTTTCCTGGGATCGTTGGATAATGTGGTGTACAAAAGCAGAAATAAGAGCTATGCCAAGTTCTTTCAAACTGGGACCAAATTTACTCCAGTAATTTTGTCTTAATGTAAGATGCTTCCTCACTGACACTCCTGTTTTGCAATCTGAATGCATGGTGGCATCAGTCAAATACTGGAAAATGTTGAAAAATGGCAATATGCTCTGTCCAGAACTTGAGCAGCCTGTCATGAATGGAGGATGATTGACAGGTGTCTTCAAGGAGTGAAGTTACTCATGTTCAGGTTGGGCACAATACTTAAAATACAGGTGAAGGTAGTTACCTGTGAGAGAGAGAATGACCTTGGAGTGTCATATGGTGTCACCTTGTGGTCTTCAGGTATGTACCCACTGCTGGCATAAATAGTGTGTGAAAGTGAAAGCAATTTGTTCGTGATACAGCTGTTACTAGGGTGGTTTACCCTGTGAGGCTAGAATAACTTGCCCCAGCGGTCTATTCAGGCCTTAATCTGTAGAAAATAAGTTTCTGAAAACTGCTGGAGAAGAAAAGAGGAGCTGCAAGAGGGAGTCACCAGGGGAACGGCCAGCAGCTAGGCACAAATGTTTTCATCAAGTAACTCTACCTGAGTTTTATGGTCATTTAACCCAGACGCTACTTTAGTGCTTTCTTCCTGTCTTAAGCTTTGAAAGTGACAGCTGTACAAATCACCCATGCTCATAGAAATGGAATCTGACTCCACTGATGTTTCATATCAGATTTTAGAGCATACACTGGTTTTGTGGAACAATGCTGATAAGAGCCGTCGAGTTTCAGTTAGACTCTTCTTTCCTCTTTTGTAATTTCCTGTAAGCCATGTAGCTTCTGCTTTCTTATTTAAACTTTGGTGTAAAATTACTATTTCTTGTTGTTCTTTCCCACAGAGCCTAACTTACTGAGTGGTACTGCTCACAGTGTAAACAAGAGAGGTGTAAAGAGAAGAGATCTTGACATTGAGGAGCTGAGAGAGATCCTGTCTCCGCTTTTACCTTTTGTCCGCATTGAGCACATCTTACCCATGAGTAGTGAAGTACTGAGTGATGCAGTAAGTCAGTTGTCTCATACAAGTACTCTCTGGGTTCTTTGCATTTCAGATTCTACACGTGTTTAGGTTGTGTGACTTTCTGTGGGTTTTTTGAGGAGGAGGGATGAGGGGGGTGTTGTTTTTTAAGGATTACCTCCTAAAATGTTATCACTGAAAGTGAGATATATATAAATTTCAGGTTAAAGTTTTTTGAACTTTAAATCTATCAGGAAACTTACAAAACAAACAAACAAAAAAAACAACAATGGTGTACAGATTCAGTGTATGAAGTGCATTTCTTGCAAGTTTTTCCCCATACACTTTTTATTTAGTAAAACGTGAAACTTTTTCTTCATTCTTAAAGATGAAGAGAGGCCTGATTAGTACTCCTCCTTCAGACATGCTACCAACGTCAGAAGGTGGAAAGTCAAATGCCTGGCTGCGACAAAAAAATGCTGGGATATATGTGCGGCCAAGACTGTTCTCACCATATGTGGAGGAGGCTAAGGTAATAATAATTAATAGTATCTGGCTGTTGTTAAAGTGGTGTCATCAGGGGGTTCTGTAAACAGGGAAAAATGTCGGTATGTTTTGTCTCTCTTTGCATGTACTGGCCTAAAATACTAACATTTTCAATTTAACAAGACTTAAAGTTTGATCATCAGGCTCAAGTCTCTAGAACTGGTCAGAAAAATTTCAACAAAATTTTTTTTTGTCGAAATTGAAATGTTTGCGAGACAGATCTTGATGAAATTCCACCGGAAACAAAGCAGCGTTCTGAGGGAAACCTCCCTGGTTTCCAGCCAGTTTGCCGGCCCAGCTCCTCGGCAGCCCACCTGGCAGGCGGATGGCAAGGTGAGAGCCTGAGAGTCCCAGTCTGCAGCTAGTCAGCAACCTCGGTGCCAGGTCTTTCAGGCTCCCCAGCTCCCTCTAGAGCTGGGTGGAGAATTTCTGTTCCACTGGGCAGAGGACTTTGATATTTCGCTTTTTTTATTTGAATTAGAGCAGAAGCAAAATTCTTTTGATCCTATGCAAAGTGGAATAAATATTCGGTGTCCAACTTGACTGAAGTTCCTCATGTCCCATTCACACGGTAGTTTTCTTATTAAATATCTTGTATGAGGACTGTAAAATGGAAGGCCACTTAGCATCTCTTATGATGGTGACATTTGGTGACAGGGCTCTTGTGCAGGACAGAAACGTGCCATATTGTATTTGACAGAACGGGACCCTTATAAATGGTTAGCCATTGTCACCCCCCCAAGGCAGCTCTGACTTACGTCAGGAGCTTGAGTCCCAGCAGTGCAGGTGATGGCAGGACAGGAAGATTAGGTGGAGCTCTGTGCATCCACACCACCTGCAAACACTGAACACTGCTGTCTTGAAGTCAGAGCTTTTGGCTTCTGCTTAAGGAAGAAAACGCTTTCTAAGTGTGAGTTGTTGTTGACATAACTCATTGAGGGGAGGGGAGAAAGAAAGCTATTTTTCGCTTTGGGCACAGATAAGAGTGCCAGGTGGCACTGAAGCAGCAAAGGAAGACTAGCCAGATAAAAATGTATCTTTGTACCTTGGGTTATTAAAACTAACAATGTGTTAAAGAACATGTAATAAAAACACTGACTCTTAGTTTTCAGGTATACAGTATGGGAATGCTTTAGCATCTTAAGAATAAGTGCATTCTATACTTTTTTTATACATCAGGAATCTTACTTGTTTTATTTTGCTGTTAATTTATTTAAAAAAAAAAGCATCATTAGCTATTTTACCTTAGAGGAATGATTCTTGTTTTCTGTCTGGTGACTGTACTCCTATTCAGTTTCATTACAGGAAAATGCAAAAATTGCACATAAGTGACTTGTGAGTTATTACCGTCTGTTAGCCTCTCATTATTTGGGGGGGGGGAAAAAAAAGCTAAATGAGAACCTTAACCAAAAGCGTGCATAGCGCAGATCTTTCTATTAAGACATCTGAGGGAAGCACACTTCATTTTGAAGGCAGTGTCTTCTACTCACTGACACAGAATTGACAAGTATAGGTAATAATCCTCTGAGGGAGAGTCCAGAGGGTCTTGTCTTGAGAAGGATACTTCCAGCCTGACAGGTACAAAACATACAAAGCAGTCTTCCCAACCTTTATTCCCCTGACTGCTGTTAGCTCTGAAAGCCAACTCTAGTGGTGACTGGAAAATGGAATAGAAAATGCTGTGGAAAAGCCAAATACAGTGTGGGACCCAGTTTAGACCATTGTTAGGCTTGTGGCCTTGGGGCTGTGTTTGCGGCAGCTCCTGGTGGGTATGAGTGCGCAGTGCCTTCATGAGGGCTCCAATGGCTGTCGTTGCAGTCGGTCCTGGACGAAATGATGGTGGAACAAACCGATCTCGTTCGCTTGCGGATGGTCCGAATGTCCAACGTGCCAGACACCCTCTACATGGTAAACAACGCGGTGCCGCAGTGCTGTCATATGATCACCCACCAGCAAGTTACTGCTAACCAGTCCAGTCCTCCTTCAGTCATAGCCAACGAAATCCCAGGTGAGGCTGCTGGGTCACTTGTAATGCTGCTTGCTCTCAAGGGAGTGAGTGGCTGGGGGCTCTGGGGTGGGGGAGTGGATGTGAATAACTGAATATTATGGTCAGTCTCCTCAGAGAGGGATGCTTCATAGATCGTGCTTCTTTGTACCGTGCAGTAGTTCTTTTTGATTTGGTCTACTCTGAAGAGATTAATTATATACGGATGGCATGATAAATAGGTAAAAAGTAAGCTAGTGGAAGGGCTTTTACTTTAACCTGCTTTGACTGAGTGATTTGGAAAGCCTAGGCATCCATTTTTAGATCAGAGCATCACATCTAAGTAGATGTGGATCAGTTTAGGAGTTTGTAGAAAAGCAGAGAAGATGACATGCCATCAGAAGAATGGTCTGCTTCTTCCCCCTGCCATGCACTTCCCCACTGCAGTTCATAAGCTCTTTGTATATCTGTGGTGTCTCCCTGCAGTCAGCTATGTGGAAGGAAGTAGATAAACTATTCTTACAGTTGGCTAGAGCCAGGACAAAATAGGAGGCTTAAATTGCAGCAAGAGTATTTAAGTTGAAGTATTAGGAAGCTGTTTGGTTAAGCACTGCAGTAAGTTTCTAGAAAGATTCCTGGAATGGTTTTGTTCTACTTGATTGGTTTTTGTGATTGAGGAGGAGACTCGATAAAGCCTTAAGGAAATGTCTAAAGACTTCCATACCTTGATTTAAAAACAACAACAACAATGAAGTATTTGTTCAGGGACCTGTTACTGTGGCCTCTCAGCTGTGAATTAAATTATTCGGATGGTTTTCCCCCTCTACAGAAAAACATAAACATACTAAACACTCACCACCAATTGAATCTGAAGTATTTCATTGTTACATGTGACTTTGATAACATTTTACTAGATCTTAGTTTCTGGAGAAGCTGATAAAGGAAACAGGTTCTCAGAGGTCTCTGATATTTTGCAAAAGTTCTCATAGTCAGGAAAAAATCTCTCTGGGGGCAGTGAGGCATCTTGACCAATTTGAAACTCTGCTGCACGATGTAGTACATAGGAATTATTGCCAGTCCTTTGATTTGGACATGGATGTGGGCTGTGAGCCTGGCCAGTAGTTGGAGCACAGGTATTGTCTGGTAACTGCCTGCTTTGCTTCATTCTGTAATTATGCAAAAGAACTGATTATTTTGCCAGTTGCTTGAGGCGGGAAGGGTAGGTGGGGGCCAATTAATTTGAGGAGATTGTACAAGTTAAGGGTTTTGTACATGACTCAGAAATCCATCCCTGAAGCACAGATGGTTCACAGGAGCTGTTGAAGGGAGATTCAGGCAACACCACCTCCTTGCCCCTTGAGCTGGGCTCTTGGAACAGGAGGTTCTCTGCAGCTTAGGTATTCTCCATGTCACTTGCATCTTCCTTGTACTCACTGCCCATAGACTTGATTTGTGTGAAGGCTGTTGGCACCTTGTCCTGGTGCTCCTGTTGCAACACTACTCTGAAATGAGTTAAACCTCTACTGAAGTCTGTGCTCTACTTTGAGGCTAGGTTCTACAGGTAATTGGGTTTCTTTTGGTGCTTTCCAGTTCCAGTTTGAATTGGAAATCCTACAACTGAATTGCGTGTGTGTATGTATGTATGTGTGTGTGTATATATATGTACAAAATCTATTCTGTATGTTTCACGTGAATAATAGCGTGTAAAAACAAAAAAAAAGGATTTGAGAAGATGGCATGTTTTCATGATAAATTTAGATAACTTATATAACCAATAATTTGGAGAACTGAGTTAAACTTCTCAAATCTTTTCAGTGTTAGGAAAATGCTGGGTATAGCAAAACATTTGATTGCTAAACTAGGATTTCTAAGAACAATTGAAGTGTGTGGAACATAAGGTAGAAGACTTATTTCCAAGCCTTGAAGACAGGGTAGAATTGATCTGTATTTTTTCTTCATATAGGAACTCAATTTGGAAAAATATATATATATATATATATCTTGCATTACTTAGATATATTTCTTGTACCAATATAAACTTTATGAAATTGGGAACAGTTGTAGTTGCACGGTGTTGGGTTTTCTCCTTCTGTGTGATGCAAATGTCTTTTCACACTGTTCTTGCCTTCCGATCCACTTAATTTTTATGAGTTTTCATTATGGACATCTGGTCGTGGTAATATATAACCCTTGTAAAGCTGGTAATGGATCAGATGCCAGGACTTATGTATTCAGATATTTGGATTTGTCTTCTCTCTTGATATGCATATTTTCCTGAGGACAGAAAGACCGCAGAGAAATATCATTCATCATCAAACAGCAGCAAAAAGTGGCATGAGAAAGTTTTGCAATAGCATAAATACCCCCAAATTATATATGATTTCCTTTTGGAAAGGCTTTGTTTAATGATTTCAACATGGCTGCATAAAACAACATAATTTAGCAGGTTTAGTTTGGCTTAGTTTGTATAATTTTTTTAGAATTTACATACTGGTATTATGGTCTTGTGATTACAGAATTCCACTATAAGTATGAAGTGGATGCCAAGAAAAATCAATGAATTCTTGGCCTGTAGTATTCATGAGGGAACAGTCAGTTGTTATTTAAGATATCCTACCCCCACCTCAAATTATAAAATTCCTGCATTATAAGGGGTTTGAAAAGAAGGCTGTATTTGTGGTTTACTCTAGCAGAAGCTGGAAAAATGGTGTGTATCTTTACCATTAGTATGATGTGTGCATCATCCCATGTGCCTTACCCCATAATGATGCTCCAAGGAACACGTACAAGTCAAACTTTTTGGCAGAATGTTTCTTTAAAAAAAAAAAAACTTAGCCTGATGTTAGATTTTCCTTCAGAATTAAATGTACCCATTGCAGTCAGACTTGGTGTCTCACAGTTTGAAAAGTAATCTGTTGTCCTTAATTCCATTCTCTGCCGTCCCTCCAGTTCCCAACCTCCTTGTCGTAAAAGAGATGATCAAACGGCTGCAGGAGCTTCGTCACACTGAGCAGGTGCAAAGAGCGTATGCTCTCAATTGTGGAGAAGGTGCCACAGTCAGCTACGAGATTCAGATTCGTGTGCTGCGGGAATTTGGACTTTCCGATGCTGCTGCTGAACTTCTGCAGGTAGGAAAAGTTGCTGTAGTAGGATCACAAATGCTTTGATTCGGGTTCTGTTCTGATTATGAGCTGAGCTGGATGTGTAATCAGCAGTAAAAGAGCTGCTTCATGCACACGCTGAACAAACACTGTTTTGAAATGCCTTCAAAGTTTAGAACTGTCCAGGTGCAAATTGCGCTGAGACTGCTGCATTTGATTGATGTGATTTTAAAAATGTATAGGTGTAACGTATAAATATTTTTCTCAAAAGTTGTTGCCATTAATGGTGTTCTGACTGCCACAGATATTTGGGAACAAGTTTGAATCTTGGATTTAAAGTAGATTGAGATTAAAGGGTTGTTTTTTAAGTAGGATTAAAACAGTTTTTAAAATATGCTGTCTGATTTTTCAAGGAAGCACCAGAAGTAGTAGATTTGTTTTTAGCTGAAGGCCCTTAAAAGCTATTTTTCTAGGAGACAGAAGGTCAGTCTTTCCCCTGTTGAAACTAGGTTTTGAAATGTTACAAAATCAGAGTTACGTAATCATAGTTACTCTGATTTAGTCAAATATTTGGCAAATAGTTTTTGTACAATATCTGTAGCATACAAATGAGGGCATTCAGATACGAATGACTCGTTCCTGCTAACTTCCTGAGATCCCAAATGTGTTACCTCTCTTTTGATTTTTTTCTTAACACTTGAATCATTAAGATGTGAAGAAATAACTCTGTAAAAAGAATGCTGTGATTTAACTGACTGTGTAAATGGTGTGTAACTGGAGTGCACAACACAGAATCACAGAATGGTTTGGGTTGGAAGGAACCTTAAAGATCCCCTAGGTTCCAACCCCCCTGCCATGGGCAGGGACACCTCCCACCAGACCAGGTTGCCCAAAGCCCCATCCAGCCTGGCCTTGAACACCTCCAGGGATGGGGCATCCACAGCTTCTCTGGGCAGCCTGTGCCAGGGCCTCACCGCCCTCTGAGTGAAGAATTTCCTCCTTATATCTAGTGTAAATCTACCCTCTTTTAGTTTTAAAGCCATTCCCCCTTGTCTTATCCCTACACCCCGTGACAAGTCCCTCCCCAGCTTTCCTGTAGCCCCCTTTAGGTACTGGAAGGACACTGTAAGGTCTCCCCGGAGCCTTCTGTTCTCCAGGCTAAGCAATCCCACCTCCCTCAGCTTGTCCTCACGGGAGAGGTGCTCCAGCCCTCTGATCATCTTTGTGGCCCTCCTCTGGAGTAATTCTCTAATACACCCATGCCCTTCTTGTGTTGGGGGCCCCAGAGCGGAGCTGAATGTAGTACTCCGGGTGGGAGTGAACCTGAGTGAACATGAACAGCTCATATTCCTTGTTAAGGAGGTAGTTCATAAAACAGTCAAAACATAACTAGGAAACTAGATTACTTATTCTTGAATCACATAGGCCTTTTTCTCCCGTGACTCAGTAGATCTGCATAGGATGTATCAGTTCTGGGAAACTGGAATAACCTCTTCTGTTTTTATGTTACTGTGCAGCAAATTGCATTTGTTGGGCAGCTTTTTCACATAGTGAACCTGATGCTTCTTGTGTTTAAAAAATAAAATTAGGCCATGGTAGCTGTAATGGCTTTGAGCTTTGGCTAGGTTTTCAGTGGCACAACTAGCTTGTTACAGAGCTAGGAGATTTAAAGTTCCAACATGTGTCAGTTTAGGAGGTTTTTCTGGCTGACTTCCTATTTTTTGTTACTTTTTTTTCCCTCTGCAGAATCCTCACAAATTCTTTCCTGATGAGCGATTTGGGGACGAAAGCCCGCTCCTGACAATGAGACAGTCTGGACGATGCCGCGTTAACAGCACTCCCACTGCAGAAACCATGTTTACAGAACTGGACTCTTTTGTGGCCTTTCATCCTCCATTGCCCCCTCCTCCGCCTCCATACCACCCACCAGCAACTCCTATTCACAACCAGTTCAAAGTGGGCTGGAAGCAAAGGGTGCCAAGTCAACATCCCTCGCGTTCTTTTTCTTACCCTTGTAATCACTCACTGTTCCACTCCCGAACAGCTCCCAAAGCTGCGCCACCCGTCTACTTGCCCAGCGTGAAAGCAGCACCTCCAGATTGCACTAACACTACAGGTCTGGGGAGGCAAACGGTGGCTGCAGCAGCGGCAGTGATGGCAGCTGAGAAGCAAGTAGTAAGTATTACAAGTTCTCCTCCCCATCTCTGGCAGGTTGTAGTAGCCTGAGAGGAGCTGGAGAGCAATCTTGTGATGAGGTAACAGCTTGGTTAAAACAGCATGCTGGTCAGGAGATTCTTCTGTCAAAACCTGTCATCAGCCTTCTGCATCTGAAAGGCAGGGTTTCATCCCTGGGAGACGAATGCTCCAGGGCAGGAGTGGTTTTGGAGGGGCAAATAGGTCTTGCAAAGCTTCTGAAATAGCATGGTTTGCTCCACATTAAAACAAAGCATAAGTGAACTTCAGTAGTGGACTGCATGCTGTAACAGTAGAAATATTGATGATATCTTGGCTATTTGCAGGTAAGTAGCCCTGAACTAATCAGTTGTGTGTGAAGGGAACCTGTGGAGAATGGAAAGGTTTCACATCAGTGGAAAAGATTTTAAAATGGATAGGCAAGCAGAAATTGGTAATTGCAGATATGATAGTTTGTTGCAACATTTAAAGAAAAACATAGTTACTGAACTACAATATAATGCAATGAAAACAGTGAACTGTAACAGATGATGAACCAAATGATAGCTTTGAAGTACAGGAAAAGCTAAATAAAGAACTTGGTAATCATTTATTCAGTGAGAAAACTGTTTCAGTGTACTGTTCTGTCATACTGAAAACCTGCTGTCTAGGTGCAGGTTTGATCTGGAGTTCTGAATGGAAACATGATTTATTTTTTTCTTTAGCAATTGCCCTAGATATATCGCACTACTGCATTTCAGGTTAAAATATTTAACTTGAACAAACAATGGAAAAAAATAAGTCTGAGTTGAAGGATTTGTCAGTGCAGACTTCAGAAAGGAAATGTTATGGAGATGTTTCTGTGATAGTTGATATAAATTTGAGCTTGTTCATCTATAGCTTAGGCAGGAGGGCACAGCTCACTGCTTCACAGTAGGAATATGTTGCCTAAAATGTATTAAAAATAGAAGGAGAAATAAACGTAGTATAGATGATATTTATGTTCCTTAATTTTTCTGCAGTGTGTGAGTTACTAGTAGTTAATGCTTACTAAAATTGCTTTCATTAGAAATGTTAAATACAAGTGGAAGTTAACTTTTCTATCTGGAAGACTAAATCTGCTTGTCTCATTGCAGGTGTAGGGAAAAATGGCAAGCTACAAGATCCATGCACTTTGTGGATCTTGTCAGCCTTGTAACTGGTGCTCCCCAACCCTGAGGCTAGTGCAGATACACGTACATATGATTAACTTGTTTTAAAGTGCAAGCTGAGGGGTTATATCTACAGCGAGGAAACAAATGTTTCATTGTCTTCCCTGCACTGAAATTCTCTGCTATAACAAACCATTTATGTTAGGTTCTGCACTGAGCACTTAGTAAATATAACACAATATAACGCGTTTAAGAAAGGACTCCTGTTGTGGCACAGCCACTTCATGAAGAGAAGAAGAGGTCTTAAGCTAGCAGGAGGGTGGAGGCTGGAAAACACGTGTTCTTTAAACAGTGTAGAAAACTTGCTGGCTAAGGTTAGTCTAGGTGAAGGTAGGTTAAGAAAATGTCATTGTGAATTGCAGGAACTGTGCTAAATACGGTTTGTGTTTGGCTTTTGCTTTTTTCCCCATGGACCTATTTCTTTTCTTTTCCAGTGTACTCAGCCCTTGCTAAACGAACTGATGCCAGATATTGCAATGGGTGTGTCAGCAATGTCTTTAAAAGACAGAAGGTTACCCGAGCTCACTGTCGACACAGAACTAAGCCAGACGGTTACAGAGGTAGGGCCCGGTCCACCCCAGCACATTTCATGTATTCAGAGCAGACACATGCCTACTTCTCGAAAGAAACATGCAATAGAACAAAAACTAGATGCTCGAGAAAATCAGCAGGAATATCCTGACTTCTATGATTTCTCTAATGCTGCATGCAGACCTTCCACTCCAGCACCAAACAGGCACAGCCCTTCGCCTTCGCAAGGCATATATTTTGGCCCAGATTTGTACAGCCACAATAAGGCATCACCAAGTGGCTTAAAGTCAGCTTACCTACCTTCCCAGATATCTCCTAAAAAGCAGGAGGATTCTAGGAGGGAATACCTGCTCTCCCAAGATGGGCATCAACACAGACAAAAGAATGAGCCAATACACCTCGATGTCTTAGAACAACCTCCCCAGCGGCTGGACTTGGCGTTGGCTACCCAGGAGAATGCTGGTAATGGCCCAGTTCACATCAGGGGAAGAACAAAAATGGAAACTGATTTAACCTACGGGCTAACCTCCAACAGACCTTCGCTCTCTGCGTACACCTCTGAAGTGCAAGAAGAGAGACCCAGCAGGAGACTGGCAGATGATGAGCCATTGGAACATGGCACGCAGAGAAATGCAGATTTGGAGAGGGAAGATGCAGCAAGCAGAGGAAGGAGGTCTCCAAACAAACCAGACTTCCTGTATAAAAAGTCTGCTCTATGAAAGCAACCTCCACTATTTCTCTGTGCCTAAGAGTTGTATCCCATTCTTTGCAACTTCTGGCCTGACTTCTGTCAGACAAATTCATTCATGCCAGCAGATAAATTCAGCTTCATACACTTCTTTTGTACATACATACATTGCTTTGTTAGAGACGGCATGCTATCGGTTTTTTAATGCTGCTTCTGGTTTTATTTTGTGGGAACCTTTTTTTGATCAGATTTAATTAAGCCTTTAAAAAAAAAAAAGCTGGTACCTTTTTTCTACAACCTGGTAGCATTTTGCACCTGTACATCTATTTTAGTGTATTAGTTTTGTACTAATCTGTTAAACTTTATTGTCACATTTAAAGGACTGTATTTTCATACTTTTTGCATTTTCCCCTTCACCTGCCAATTCCCTATGTGCATTGGGTTGCACATAATGAAATGTATTTTCTTACGAGATAGTAACAATGTGTTTATTTTTTAATTATAGGAATTCCAAAGAACAGCACATCAAAATACTACATTTTTAGTTTAAATTTTTTTGTTTAGATCAGAAATCTTCCTGATTTTTATGACTACGGCAAGAATCCAGGCTGTTTTGTTTGAGAAGTTCTGGCAGCTGGTCTTACCCTTATATAGCAAGCCCACTCCAAGAATTACACTTGGGTATTTAAGTGTCCAGGGGATATTTAGGAGTCCAAATTCCAGTGAAATTCACCAGGATCTGACTTTCTGATTCTGTTTGCTTTGTGGTTCACCTGTGACCACGGAGAATTTCATGATCACCCAAAAGCACTTATTAATTAGCCAGACTCGAGTTGTTCATTTGACCATGCAGAGGTAAATCTAGAAATACTGTAAAAAGGATAGTAATAACTTGTTCTTCCAGCTACCCCTGCGTGGGGGTAAGTGAAGACTAGAGCTGAGGATTCATGCTAAATCCTGACATGTCAGGAAGACAAGGCATAGTATCTTAGGCTGTTGCCTGAATGGTAGCTCTCCAGCTGGGAGGGTCCCTCTCCGACAGAGGTGCTGAGGTGACTGCACATTGCCTTGCTTTCTCCTGCCTATGATTTAAAAAGGGCTTCACTCCTAGTGATGTCGTTCAGTGTTCCTTATCTGATCTGAAGTGTTTCTGACTTCGTAGTTGCCGCTGTTCTGTGAACAAAATCAAAGTGAAGAGTAACTGCTCTAGCACTGTCAAACATGTGAAGCTTTAGCACTCTTAAATTACACTTCTTTTCTCTGATCTTGCTTTTTTTTTAAAGCACAGGAATGAGATTCATCTATTAACATGATATGCAGAGGGAATGTGAAGATTTTGGGCTGGCTCCCTACTGCTGGGTTGAGATGAAACAACACAGCTGTGTAACGGTTGTAGTTAAGTGCATCCTTAATACCCAGTGTACAGTTGTTATAGCAGCTTCGTTGCATTTAGGATAGGGTTCTGATGCCACTGCAGTGTAGTGATTACTGGTGAACACCTGTTTGTTTGTGGTTTTTTAATGCAGTTTCTATAACAAAGGATTTCCCTGTAGTTGAAAACTAATCCTAAGTGTGATCTAAGAACTATATCGAGGTTAGGTTGTTCCCTACAGTTCAGAATGCCTAAATACTACTTAAAAGAGAAATCTTCTGCAAATTTACTTGTAGCTGATGGCAGTTCTTCTTACCCACCTTGTTCCATTAAAGCATGCAAGGCCTGACAACAATGCCATTTTACTGAACTATATTGAATACTGCATTTCAGAACTACCAAATAGCTTGTAGATAAATGAAGATGTGGGTTTGTGGACCAAGAAGTCATAATGTCTCCTACATGCTTACATACATATGCCTCCTGCTTCTAGGAAAGCTCTGCAGGCACTCCTCTCGCGGTGCAGCCGTAAAAGGCACGGTGTAGGATTGGAGGAGAAACACAGCTAAGCTGCACAGGTCATGTAAGTGTGTTGTGGGTGAGGGAAGATGTGTGTTTTTTTCCTCCATTACCCTCTTTTAAACTGCTTTTTGACCACGGTCAGAACGAGCCCTGGTCTCCTCACCGCTGTGTGTAACTGGTGTGGGACTGCAGTGTAAAACAGTGTTAAATCCAGGAAGGTATTGGGAGGAGAGGGGAGGGGAGCAGTGTTCCTGTGGGTTAGGGACTGAGGTTCATTGGATTTATTCTGGAGATCCGAGCACAGTGCTGTCTTACTGTGTAGCTCTAACCAGACACTCTGGTCTCTTGCTCATGAGCACTAGAAGCATTAGTTAGCGTCACACACAAAAGGAAGAAAAAAACCTCACTGCATTTGCGTCATATATATATGTTGGTAGCTTAACTGCTAAGAAGTTGTAGCTGTCCTCAGAAGACTTACTGTTCTGAGTAACTTATTTTTACCTGAAATTTATAAATGTACTTTCAAAGGAAACTATTTTTACTCATGGTTTGATGCGGCACTGTGTGCCTGAACTGAGATGGGGCTTGAAGTCTACAGATTTAAGCTTAAAATTTGTGGGGATGTGGCTGATAAAGACTGAAAAGTTTTGAGGTTACGGCTTGAGGGAAATGATGAAATGGTTTGTCTTTGGAATAAGCTGGTGAGAAATGCCTTTCTGGGGCTGGGGGGGACATGCCTGCATTTTAGGATTCAAAATTGCTTCTGAAGTCTCAGAAGCAGAACAGTATTAAAAAGAATAAAGTGTTTAAAAGTAGGTTCAAACTAAAAGGCAAGTCCTTTTGAGGCCACGCAGACAATCAGGCCATTCAGACAATCTGTTTTCACTTGTATATTTTGAGTTAGGAAGATGATAGCAGCTAATGGCAGCTGATTTTGAGTGGAAAAGGATTTGTTAAATTACTGGAACTGTATTTTTGTAGTCCAGAGTAGGATTTCCTACCTAGTTGGGCATGGAGGGAGGGGAGTGAGACCATCTTTATTCTTCTTCATGGAAGCATTAATCAGAAGCTAGTGTTCATACGCTTCTCGTGTAGCACACACGTAGCTGTGCTACCTGCTACTTTTTGTTCTCTTTCTACTGAAACTTTGGTGCAAAAACTCCTTGTTTACATGAAGCACTTTCTGATTAGGCTGGAAATTAACATCCTTTCCTCCTACAAATTTGATGGAGACGATGGATCAGTGACTGTATTTTGCTTTAGGATAGAGGTATGGACATCATGTTTTCTTGGATGAGGAAGAGTTATGCTCCTTCTTCTGTTAAAGAGCTCAGACTTTAATTTAGTGAGCAACATGCAAAAACTTCTTATTCCCCTTTTCCCTGACCCCTTCCTCTTTTCCTTAATATATCGTTGAATAACTTAATTCCTGAAACAGATTCTTCCTTTGAAGTGTTTTACTGTTCCACAGAGTTACTGTAGTTGTGTGTTAATAACTGCTGTGTTGTTTGGCAGTTTCTTGTCATGCTTTTCATTTCTGAAAGCGAAGACTGTGGCCACCCTTACTTGTAAGCCTTGGGTTTTGGTCTTGGAACGTCCCAAATGTTTGTCTTTATGGATTTCCTTGGTTTGGGGTTTTTTGAGAGAATACACATGCTGTTTGAGGCAATGTTAGTTCTTCTAATAATTATATGCTTATGGTAGAGGTGGTGCTGAGCTCTGCTCAATACAGGGAGCGGTTGAGAGATGAAACTGTAAAACCATATTTGGGGTTTCTGTAATTATCTGTACTTCCAGAAGGTAGCTCTGCCTTCTGCAGTGTCACGGTTCTGTTTCTTGTCCTTGTGTTGTTACTGGTATAAAGTCAAGTGCCTTCAATGCTAAAGGCTCAGAAAAACTTTCTTAAACTGACTTCATGTCCTATGCAAGTGTTTTTTCTACGACCTGCATAACCAGTACTTTGTAAAACTTGTTTACGCTTCAATTGTACATAGTGTTTTTAAAAAAAATAGTATTTTTATTTAGGTACCTCCAAACTTGAATTCTAGTCTTGTGTGATACATTGTAAAACAATACATTTCTCTTTTGAGTACCATTACAGTTGTACAAAGGTTTTCACTGGTTCTATTTTTCTACTGTTGCTGAGAAGCATGTAACACTGACTTTATCCTACGTATAGTTGGCATTTCAAATAAATGGCTTGTATAGAAGAAGCGTGTGGCTGCTTCAGTTACCTGCTCCCGGCAGCCTGCCCCAGCAGTGCCCGAGCGGCAGCGTGGCGTGTGGTGGTGGTGTGAGCTTTTCTGACTGACCGCTGGGCTGGGGGGCAGGAGTGATGAGACACGGCCCATAAGGTGCTCTGTAACAACAAAGGCTCTTAGGAAAAAATGTAAGTTTTGCCATTCCTTCTCAGAGGTTGGACTGGGTGATCTCGGAGGTTTCTTCCAACCTAGATGATTCTGTGATTCTGGGAAGAAAAAAAAAAACTCATTAAAAAGTAAAGCACTTCACTAAAATAATTCAGTGAGTTCTGGCTAGAGCCTAACTGGCTATAACTAGTCTGTAACAGCGTTCATAGATAAAGCAGCAAGCCTTAGCCTTGCTCTAGAAAATGTTTATTTTCTCAGAGCCAAAGACTAGTTAATAATTAAATACACAGCATCCTCTCCTTGACTTGCAGGTATCCTGTGTCAGCTGAATCTTCGTTAACTGTTTCACAGGAACAACTTCGACTTCGAACAACACGACTTCAGAGAGATGACAGAAGTTTAGAAGTGTCATCCAGCAGCAGCAGATTTTGGCTACGCTCTCACTTTGATGTGCAACAACAAAATGTTTTGGGTGATGTCCTGGCAGAAAGGGGGAGGAAGGTAAGGAGCGGGAGTACTGTATGAGCGTAAACACTAATGGGCATCCCTGCAGAGCCAGGAAGATGGGGTTTAAGGGCAGTTTCTTAAACCAGAAAGCTGTTGGTGGGGGCTTTGTGTTCACTTTGCAATAGCGTCCTCACTTCAATACACGGATACCCAAGAAAGGGCAATGCATGGCTTCAGTCTGGACCTGGTGCGAAGCTGTAGTTGCACCAGTTGTCCTGGAATTTGTATGGTTCACATTTCTAAAATGTACTCCCTCTATGCACCAGTGCTTCAATTTCTTGGGTACACTGACTGTGGTGTAAGTGGGTGTTGCTGTAGGTAGTTGTGCTACACTGTGGTAGGTGCTCTGTGTGTGGTGGGGGTGGTTTTCTCATATATACGCTAGGAAGAGAACAGCAAAACAGTGAAAACCGAGGGTTTCAGTTCAGGGTGATTTGAGCTTAGAGCTGGAACTGAGGACAGCGCTTGTCTCTGGCCACCTTCTACCTCCACCAGTTTAATGAATTAAATGTCAAGAGCCGCCAACCAGGAGCCCCGATCCCTTCTGCTTTTTCTCCTGCTGAAACGTGTACCCGCACACAAGATGCCAGCCCTGCACAATGAAGTGGGTGAGAGCTGGAAGCAAAGATCTAAGAATACCGGGTTTGGTTTGGCTCAGCCCCTGTCTCAGCCTCCCACAGGTATCTCGGCCAGATGGCGACCGTGTAGTCATCGCCCTAGTTCTGTTGGGCTGGATTGCGGATAAAAATAGAACGCCAGAGCAGCATTTCAGAAACCAGACGATGCAGACTGAATGATTGAACAGTTCTTTATTTCTTAGTTAGATATGCAGTTACAAGTCCTGTAACAACTGCTACAAAAAAGCACATACAATACCCAGAGTTAAGTTTAAAAGCAACTAGTCATTTTGCATGGAACAAACCAATTGACTGAGCCTTTATGCTAGAAAAAGCTTCTGTAAATGAAGTAGTCAAAAACAAAAGGGGGAATGATAAACGTGTGATTTTCTTCTAAAAAGTCTCATTAACATGAATAGTTAATGAATAAGCAGAATAGTACCCCATGGCAAACACATCCTCCAATTACAGAAAGCAAGAGTTAAAAATTATAGCTTTCTTAAAGCAGGGTTTGGGCTTTGTGAGTAAAGAAAACAAAAAAAAAAAACCTACATTAGGCTCAAAATAACTTATGAAAAATCAAGATTTAATTGCAGTTAACTGTAGCTTCTTAAAAGTCAGTGAAACCTCCTGTTCCTTGATTATCACAGTGATTATAAAAAGATCATCCATTTTGTACTGTACAAAATGCCAGGCTGCTGCAGTGTTTGCAGGAACATTTATGAAGTAGAACAATTTGAAGTAGGCCAGTTTTTAAAATGAAAGCACATTAGAAGTCCTCTTACAAACCCCTCGATGCTTAATTTGTAATTTAGTACCTCTTCCTAGATATTGTTTATAGTCTAACAAGCAGATAACGTTCATGTGACAAATTTTTGCATGTAAAACATCACTGTACAATATTAGAAACAAAGTTTTTGAAGTTACAAAAATGGATACAACATGTTGCTGCATCAAGTCCAACCTCTGATTTCTCACTTTCCACCTGCTCAGGGCATACCTCCCCAGCAGAGCTGCTGCGCAGAAGCACAGTGCTACTGAGTTCACATAAGAACCGACTTTGAGAATGCAGTTTCATCCAACAGGATTAAAACCAACAGCCATCATCACTACCTCATGTCTGCTTTACTTTTTAAGGACCCATGCCTCCCTGCAGAAATAAACAAACTTACTTTGTGCAGGGAGCAACTGCCAGTCACCCCAACCAGAAGAGATGACACAGAGCCATTCAGAGCAGGAAAGCAACGCGCTCCCGGCTTGCAGAACGCAGAGCGTGCCCCACACCCGTGTTTTAGGACAGAGGAGAGCTATAAGCACTAAAAGTAAAACAGGTCAAAGGAAAAAGGGAACGAACAGTGGCACGAAGTTCTGTCAACAAGCAGTCCTCCCCCTTGAGATGAGGGGGAGGACTTTCAAAGAAATACAAACATAGACTGATACTGAAATCCATATAAAAGCAGTGTACCTGTTCAGAACACAGTTTATGCGCTACAAATAAAGGAAATGAGACAAAATGAAGAAGGTGGAGGCAGTTTCTTGAATAGCTGGATTTTTAGGAGAAGCCCAGTACTAAAAATGCCTCTTCTGTTTGTCAGTGAATATTGTTTTCCCAGTTGTCCTTTCAGCCTCAGAACTTCTCCCTCTAACTACAGTAGTACTGCATCCTGTTAGTCCGTCGTCTTTTCCGTGACTGGAATTCTTCAAAGAAGTGCTGAATGTCTTCTCTTTTAACAACCTATTGCAAACAATAGGAAACTGAAGTTGTGGTACAATAACCCAATTAAGCAGCCTCTTTTTTTTTCTTAAATGTATTCCATATGTAATGCACAAAGCATTTAAAAGTATTCTGAAGTCTCTGTGATAGAGCTAGCAAACCAGCTTTCCTGTCTTACCCCAAGGAAATGATTAATGCCCAAATTCCATTATAGGAAAATACAGAGAGTGAAACAAGCTACCCAGCGCTAAAACAAGCACAGAGAGCAAAGCTCCTTGTATTTTTAATGGGTCTGGCTACTTGCTTTGATGATCAGAATAATTAACACAAAGCAAGATTTGACACTCGCTTCAGACACAACAATGCATCTTAGAATGGCGGTTCAGTAAAGCTGGGGCTTAATACTGAGCAAATAAAATGCTTGTGTTGATTAATAATGGCAAGCAACTCCTCACGGAAAACAACCAACAACACTGCCAATATTTAGTCCTTAAAGATTGAATTTTATCTAAGAACAAAGATTAAGAGCTTTATTCCTGCATACTTTTCCTAGAACAACAAAAGTTTCATTGAAATTTGAAAACAGCTCTCAGCACTTTACAGACAGATTTCTGTAAGGTTCCTGTTTTTTTTCTCAGCACTGCCATTAAAGAAATACAATTTTTAAATTCCAATTGAATCAGGAATGTCTCATTTCTACAACAACTCCAAGAGACAGAAAAAATACAACAGTGTTGTAATACCCAATACCCTTCAACAGTATTTTAGAACACTTTCTGGCAAATTCTGCAAATTCTGCAAGTTCCCGCTTACCGTTCCCTCATCTGCAAATCTCCTGAGATAGTCGGTCAGTTCTGTCTTTAAGTCGTTGTATTCTGAATGGGGAAGCAAAGGCAAGGGTAAACACAAAAAAAAAAAAATCGAGCTTTAGTTTAACATTGGCTCAGGAAGACAACCTGCTGCACTTCCTCTTGTCATTAGTTAGATTTACCCGAGAGAAATCTAGGTTTGAACTGGATTATAAAAAAATAAAGAAGTGAAAAGCAAAACAAGTTTGGGAAAACAAGAGATGCCTAATAATTTATCAGACCAGCCTCTGGGGTCTGAGCATCTGTCCAGCTAACCTTCATGAGAAATGTACTGAAGTTCAGTGTGCTCTGCAGAACAGGTGCCAAGAAACAGCCTTCACCCCAGCTTCACATCGACCGGCACTCCCCCCAGAAAACAGCAGACAGCCAAAACAACAGAAAAAGGTATGAAATTTAAGCCAGTGTAAGTTAGTGTTTAATTATTTAAGTCAGAAGAAATTACCATCAATACCATACCTACGATGTTAAATAGGAGAAAGTTCCCACACCATCTAGGTAAAGTCCAGAGAGGACAAACTTCTCCATAGTAATACTGACCGAGGTTTGCAACCTGTCAGTCTTCTACACACTGATTTCAAATTATTTTTGAAGTAAACTGCAAGACCTGATAGTAACCACTCATGGTCAGCTGTTCACTTAAAACGCTAAGGCAGATTCTGAAAATGAATACTTTTATATTTACCACAGATGAGTTCTACTTGCTGAACTCTGTTCATGCTGTTCAGGGTGTCCATTAAAGGATCTCTCCTGTCTGTTTCTTGGTCACTGGTACCTTTGTTTTCATAAGCCAAGACGGTGTCATATTCATCTGTCAGGAACTGGACTTCAAGTTCTGAATACATTTTCTGGAAAACAATGCAAAATTTACTTTTAAGTTACAAAATTTCTCAGATACAGATGTTCTCCCCCATTCCTTCTTTGCATTCAGTATCACAAATAACAACAATAAAAATAATTAAGTTTTCTATCAAGCATTTCAGCCATTCCCCCATGACAACTTCCAAAACAAGACTGGCTTTAAACAGCAAAGAAAATACATATGTTTAGAAGCCCCTTCATGCTGCACTAATTCCAGACGATCCAGTGTGCTTCTTTACGTCAGGTGGAGGGATATTTTTAGGTGTTTATATGCAAAGTAAGAACGTTTTCACACAATTTTTATCTACAGGCTTCTCTTCCAAGATTCTTTGGGAGCTCCTCCCTGCCTCCCCCACTTCAGCGTTTACAATGAAGAGAATACATACCAAACAATCTGCACAAGTGCATAATTTGCTTCTCCAGTTTGATGGCCAAAAGGTGGCAGTATCTTTTTTTAAAAATTGCTTGCTCTGGAGTTCTTTCAGCTTGCAGACTGGTTCTTCACTCTTGGTAACTATCTGAATTAAAACGACAGTGTTCAGTGCTCTACAGCTTCGAATAGACACAGTTCTTTCCAGCACGTCATTTCCTTATACAAGATTTTTCTTTTGTCTCAGATACAATTTCATTAAACAACCTATATTACTGTTCCATTCGCATAAGGATTCTGATGTGGTTTAGCAGTTTCCACTGGATGTATAATAAACTATTGTTTTAGAAACGCAGTTACAATGCCTAACAGCACTGTAGTAGAACAATGGCACCTCCGCGTAAAGGCCAAGCGGCTGGGGTGCGGGTACCCCAGCTGCAAGCAGCTGTTACACCCCATCCCACCTACTTCTACAGGCACGTTCCGTAGCCTGTGCTGTGCTCCACTGAGACCACATTTAAAGTGTCAGCAACTGAGGAGGAACACAGATGGAAAGCATTTACCCCCCCACTGAACCTCTACAGGAAGAGGTGGGTTTTGCTTCATGTACCACTAGTACGAAGACGTATAAGACAAAAAGGCAGCGTTTTACCTCCGCACAAGTAGACCCAGAGCTAGTGGATGGTTCATTGAACTGTTCTGTTTGCTTCTCCTCCTTTACTTCTTGGCGTTCTACTCCACTCTCTTTTTTTATTTCTTTCTTCTGTTCTTCGCTTTCCTCAACATTCAGGACAATCCCTTCATCTTCAAGAGAGTTCGCTTTGGTCAATGCAGGAACTAGAAGATGCACACACAAGTGAAAACACCGTGCCAGCAAGTACAGGGTACTACAAACATTCCTTCTGCTTTACAGTGCAGCATTAAGAACACCTGGATTACCTCACACACTGCAGGGTCCTGGATATATTCTACAGCTGTCCAAACACACAGACCTATGTATGAAAAGAACCACTTCCTCTTTCACCACACTCTTCTTCGCCTCTCATACTCATTCTAAAACACTCTGCTTCCCAAAATCTAAAACCTAGGAGAGGGAAAATGGCATCACAATTTCAGATAGTTCTCTACTAATAAGCTTGTGCTTCTTGACACTCCTTGTTCCTGTTATAGGTTCAGCAGCTGGCATGCACTTTTTGTTGACTTTTTGTTGGAGTCCTTCATTTTCTCCAGATACAAGTTTAAAAAAAAAAAAGCAAAACAAAGAAACCCCACTTTTCTAAACATTTACAGACATCTTCAGCTTTATATATGGTTTTACAAGAGAAAAAAAATAAATAGCTCTTTATCTAAAGAACTGTGCATTAGTAACAATACAGCGTACCAAGCACATCACTTTCTCAAGCATTCAGACCCTCTGCTGCGTATGTTCTTAATAAGCAGAATTTACAGTTACATAATTTCAGCTGAATCCTTCTTCAGCAGCTCTGCTTTTACCCATAAAACCTTTTGCTGATGATACTCATTTTAGTCAGAATACCTGAAATGTGAAATAAATCCTACCAAGTAAAATTAGCAGTAGTCACGTCTATCAGTCCTAGGCACACACAAGTGCTTTTATCTCCCAGTAGTCTGGGGTGACTCGAGAGGCACGTGATGCATCTCAGTAAAACAAACTCCGTGACAGATTAACTATACTAACCACTTCCTTACATAAAAGGAGTGTATGTTCTGATGCCAAGTCATATCTGTTTGCTGTGACATAGCTAGTTAGAGAGCACACACCGAGACGCCTGGTGTGACCGCAGAGAGCACGCGTCCCGAGCAGAGCCCCAGCTCCATTCAGATCAAGGTTTTACACATTCCTTTCAGGGCACTCTACCACTGGCTCTTTTCTGCTCAGAGCCTCTTAGACTCAGCTGTTTTCCTTACTGCTTCCCTTAAGATACCTCTTCAGTTCTTTGATTCAACTTAGAGATGAAGTTCCTTGAGACAAGTATTAAATCCGTATCAATCTAGGTGCTAGCACATCTTTGATTAAATAAATCAGTAAGCACTATGGAATTAAGATTTAGAAATCTGAAATGCCTTTTTTTTTTTTTAAACAGAACAGTTACTGCAGCCCTGCCTGTTCCACTGCCGCAGGTGATTGTCCAATATAACGAGTAGCATTTCTCCAACCACTTGAACAGCATAATGTCATTAATCAGCCAACTATGAGAAACATACTAATGAAACATGGTCTCAGCTGAGTTAATTTTTTTTACCTGCTAATTGCGGAGCATAGGCCCATAGGAAATGGCAGTGATTCATGCAGGCCTGGCATACCATTTCGTGGAAGTCTCCGCTCTCAGGGGGAATTGCACCAAGATGCTGTCAAAAGGAGACAAGGACACAGCAGTTAAACGTTCACTGCAAATTAACAGATTCAACTCCAGCTTTAGATGAAGTAAAATATCAGCTGCCACCGTATTTTCAACACAAGCATCTAGTCCTGCTACCTTTCTGCAATAAATATCAGCGTAACAGACTGGAAAGAGTTGACCGAATGCCAGGGGAAAAAAAAAATCTGTCTTCACTTACACACCTTGTTTACAGCCTTTTAGTCCTTGTATACATCCAGAAACCTCAGTTCTATCTTTATCTCATTTCGAAACATTATTCTTCTAAACATAGTCCTAAACGTAGCCTAGTAAGATACTACCACACACTTTAGACACGTAAATGACTTCCTTAAATATAAAAGATCGTTAAGCCTTCATATCATTCACATACTGGGATTGAGAAGAATTAGGCCCCAAACCTCTACAAACCAGTGAGAAATATTTAGGCAATTAAAAGCACTTACCTACTTTATTTTGAGAAAACTTTCTTACAAAGTTCACAGTACACAGCATAATATTCTTAATATATACATTTATAAAAAAGAATCCCATAGTGTATCTACAGAACCTATAATTGAAGCCAATCATCCTTTTTTCTTCTTTGATCCTACAACTTCAAACACTTTGCTTTCTAACAATCCACGATGGAATTTCACTCATGCCCTTGAAGGCACAAGAGGCTGAACCCTTAATGCTCATGCATTAAGTAGGACACTCACCAAAGTGCTTCAGCTGCTTTTAAAAGACTTCCCTGAAGTTTGTAATCAGGAACCAACAGCGTAGTTTGTTCCTTGCTATTTAAAGTAGCTACAGTTTAAAAAGCATTCTTCTGAATGAAGAACCATTCAGACAGTTGATAATGATGTGTCTCAGCAAGAATCTTTTTCTCACTGATTTGAATGATTAGAATTTTCCAATTAAAATAATAACTTCTCTAACAAGAGTCTCCTTGTTCTGCAGAAGGAGCCTTGAAAAAGGTGGAACGCTTCCTAATTATTATTTTTTTTTTTGACTGGATGGAGCAGCAGTTCAAGATTAAAGATTTAATATTCCCCTGCATTAAATGAAAAAAAAAATACCCCAGAACATACATTATCATCTTTTGAGAACTACAGCACAACTTCCCAAGTAAAGATTACCATACAAACTTACCTGATGCTATTTTATTTCTATGCAAATGGCAATTCTGCTACTTATAGTTTCCTTACCCTTCCATGGAACCAGTCTTCACAAACTATGCACTGGATCATTTCATCTGGAATCTAGATGAATGGTCATGTTATTAGCATTGCTGTCAACCTGCAGAATCTTTCACAGGGCTCAAACTATAGCATTATGCGAAGCCTGCTCAAGTGAACTGCATTTCCCTCCTTGCCCACCCACAGTGAGCTGCCAGTAATAAGCAGTTGCTGCTTTCCTGAAGTTCAACGGCACATGTAATTCATCATACTATCAAGGCTATGGAAATTCCCTGTTATTATTACAGGACTAGTTTTCCCAGTAGAGCAAGACACTCTCACACAAAAGAGCTAGCAGAAGGTAACACGGTATTGGTATCTTTCTTCCTGTGGACAGAAATGCAAAACCAGGCAGCTAAGCAAAATAAAGATAGCGAAATGCACGACATCACCAGGTTTACACAGGCATGCCAGAAGCCTGACTGAACTGTCTGTAACACACTATAGTAAAACCTGATTTGTTACAAATCAGTTACAGCATTTATAGCCACTCATAGCATTTCTCAAGACAAGGAGAAACACATCTTCTAAGGCAATTGTGTAACTTGAGAAAGAACAGAGATGACTGTGGCAGCATTTTTTCCTAGCGATGGTTTGTCTTCTTTGTCTGTCTTTAAGGCATGAATAACTGCTACTATTTAACAAAACATGAGAAATTAATTACTTCATACAGCACATCACATCAAAAATTGATATGGAACAGAAGATTCTTAAAGTGAGATCTTCCCTGAAACGCAGCTCAAGGACCACCCTTTGCACGTTCTGCATAAATACCGTCCACATACGGTTACTACTAGATTTTGCATTTCTTACCTCATCATCAGGATCAGGATATGGTCTTTTACAAGTACAGTATAAGCCATAGAAGTTGTCATTGTACTTATTTCCTGAATTCACCTTGCCTTTTTCCTAGAAGGAAAGGAAAAAATTGTTTCAATATACAATGCAGTGAAAAAACAAGACAGAAAAAATGGAAATCTGGAAAAAAAAAACAATTCCTGTTCTACTTTACTTCCCCAAAGCAATCATTATGCACATCAGCCCAGAGATCTAAACACAAAGATATTACCCAGAAACACCTACGCCATCCAGCGAGCAGAAGGTAGGGCATACAAGGAATACTGAAGTTCCAAAGGGAAGAGGAAAAACACATTCTGTATTTGTAACAAATGTGTTAAAATCTGTGGTGTTCTTGAGCTACTGCTCATCTAAAACTGGTATTTTCAGAGTTTTGATCACCAATCATGCGTGCCTGCTGCCACTGCAGCACTGGCTGTAGATTTCCCATGTACCTTTCCCTTGAACTTTTTTTTAAAATACCCACACTACGATCCAAACCCAACTTTGTTTAATCCTACCACTGAGTTTACACTAATTTCTTGTCATACAAGCCTCCCTCTATGCGAAAGGATGATCCGAATTACAAAACAAGCTCACTGAACCCCAATCACAGGTAATCCCATTCCTAAAAGCAGTTAGTACAGTGCAGCCAGGGGACTTCAGAACTGTTGGTAGTTGCAGCCTCAGGCCACGTGCAGAAACGGCTGTGGCCGTTTACGATGTTCCTGCGAAATGCTCTGTACCACCGTGCAGAGAAGGGAGGAACAGACGACGTGAGCGCCCTGCACCCACGAGGTCAGCAGATGAACAGCTGGATGCCGAAACGTACGAATGGTTCTGCACTGACCCGAGGGAGGAACAACCACAGACCCACTTTGATCACGCCAATGACAAACAGAAACACCGCAAAGTTGTCACAGGCATCTCTGCACAGATCACCTGACTACGGTCCTCGCCTTACTAGCTTCTGGATCTGTCCTGGCTCCACCAGACCAAAATGGGCACACACAAAACCACCTGCTGTTCCTACTTTTAAGTGTTATTACCCTGGAAACTGCCCTGCAGGCAGGGTATGCGTCTTTCTCCTACTGCTTCGCAAAAAGATTACCAACTGCTTAACGAGTGCAAACCGCCCAGCGAGGATGAGAGCACAGGGGGCTTAACAGAGTGAAAAAACTGCCCGTTGGGTGACAACCCATAGAATTTACGCTACAAAGAAGGGAAGGGAACCATCCTTTTGCTGGCAGCACAGTGTTAAGATTCCATAAAACAACTGCGAAAGCTGCACCCTAAAAAGTCCTTTGAAGCCAGCTTAAAGCTGTTGGGACTCATTACCACAGGCACCACACGTTCCTGGCACTACGCTGGCCACGGACACAGAGCAGCTGCAGTCAGGGACGATGAGGACCAACAGCTCCACTCCTCTGTTCACACAGCGGGGTTCAGCCCTCTGGTTCCTCAACTGTTTCACCTCCTGCTGCAATATTCCCACCTCATTTAACTCGCTGGGAAAAACAGCAGCACTGCATGAGCCAGCACTTGCTGTGGCAAGCCACCGGCCTTCTGAGACTTCCAAGGTATTTTAATTCTGCATGCAGGAAACCAAGGCCTCGACTCACCGGGAGCAACTTGCACTGCAAATTCTTGAACTTGCTGTTTCCACAGTCACAGCGGAAGTTCCTGGGAAGGAGAACAGAGCGTTTCAGAGGTCTGATCTGGCGACACCACCATATCTTTTGTGCACATAACAACCCCCAGCAGCTGTTTGCCGTAAGAGCACTCTCACAGCCCGCCCAAGCAGGAGGGCCGGCTGAAGAGCCATGCAGCCTTGCCACCCCCCCAACAGCACTCCCAAAGGCCCGGCCTGCTGAGACGAGCCCCAGCCTCCTCCCGGGCCACCCTGGAGCACCCCCTTTCCCCTGGGGCCAGGCCGTAAGGGGCGTCAGAGGGCTCCCCCCGCCCCATACCTCTTGGTGTAGAGCTCGAAGAGGCGGTGCGAGCCGTGGCACTCGTAGCTGCACGCCAGGCAGATGCCGGCCGGCTCCGCCCCGGGCGGCGTGCAGGTGCTGCAGGCGTACAGCGCTTGTCGCTTCACCGCGCCCTGCCGGGACACAGCGGGGAGAGAGAGGGGCTGAGGGGCTATGGGGGGGTGTGGGGCCGGGGTGTTATGAATCACAGAATTTGAAGGGACCTCACAGACCACCCAGTTCTGAGCCCCTGCCATGGGCAGGGACACCTCCCACCAGCCCAGGTTGCCCACAGCCCCATCCAGCCTGGCCTTGAGCACCTCCAGGGATGGGGCACCCACAGCTCCTCTGGGGGTGTTATGGGGGGTTTTGGGGTGTCAGGGGGGGGACTGAGGTGTTACGGAGGAGGGTCGGGGTGTTGTGGGGAGAGGTTTGGGGTGTTACAGGGGTTCAGGGTGTTATGGGGATGTTAGGGTGTTACGGAAGTTTTGGGGTATTATGGGTGTTTTGGGATATTATGGATGGGTTTGGGTGTTATGGAGGGTCGGGATGTTATGGGGGGGTCAGGGCATTATGGGGGTGTTATGAGGGGGTCGGGGTGGCACGGGACAGGGCGCTATGGGGGAGGATAGAGTGTTATGAGGGGTGGGGGTGCTATGGGGGATCGGGGTGCTGTGGGGCAGTGTTATGGAGGGGTGTGGGGCTAAGGGGGTGTTATGAGACTGGGGGGTTGTGGGGGGCTAGGACGTTATGGGGGCAGAGTGTTAGGGGGGTCGGGGCATTATGTGGGTGTTATTGGGGAGGCTGGGGTGTTACGGGGGGTGAGGGGCTACGGGGCAGAGCGCTACGAGGGGGCGCTACGAGGGGGCGCTACGAGGGGGCGCTACGAGGGGGCGTTATGGGGCGCGCGGGGCCGGCCCCACCTGGGCGTAGCTGCACCGCTCGTGGTCGCTGCCGCCCAGCACGGCCCGCGCCTCCTTCTCCAGCTCCTCGTTCTCGGCCAGCACCTCCGCCAGGGACACCACGGGCTCCTCCGCCGCCGCCGCCCCGGCCCCGGCGCCCGCCCCGCTCCCGCCGCCCTCCGCCGCCGCCGCCATCGCGGGGCCGCGAGCCCGAGGCGGGAAGCGCGCGCGCGGAGGGGCGGGGCGCGGCGGGGCGGGGCGGGGCGGGGGGCGCGGAACCACGTGACCCGCGCGCGGGAGGGGGGAGCGAGGGCGAGGCGGCGGGAAAGCGGCGGTGAGCGCGCGCGACGCGGGTGGGCGGGGCGCGGGGCGCGTCGGCGGCGCGGATTGGCCGGCGGGGCCGCCCGTCAGCGCCTCGGCGGCGCGATGGAGCTGGTGGCCGAGCTGCGGAGCGGCGGCGGCGAGGCGCGCTCGGTGCGCGTGCGGTGCCCGGCGGCGGAGGAGGGGCCGGGCGGGCGGCTGCGCGCGCTGCGCCTGGGGCTGGGCGAGCTGCAGGAGCGCCTCGCGCAGCTGCTGGCGCCGCTCGAGCGGCCGGAGGCGGGAAGCGGCGGTGAGGCGCGGGGGGGGCGGGGCGGGGAGCGGCGGGCACCGGCACCGGCACCGGCAGGGCCCTCACCCGCCCTGCGCGCGGCTCCCGGCAGGCGGCGCCGAGGAGGACGACGAGGACGAGGAGGAGGAGGAGGAGGACGAAGAGGAGGAGGAGAACAGCGTGGAGGGAAACAGCGTGCCCGAGGACCCCCCGCCGAAGAGGACGAGGGTGCAGCGGCCCTGAGTGAGGCGGCCGGCGGGGCCCCGGCGGTGCGGCCCCGTCAGGCTGTGGGGGCTCCCTCCCGGCCCGCAGGGTTATAGGCACTGCGTGCTGCCCCTGCGGAGCTCGGCGTCGCCTCGAAATGACAATAAAAGGAAAAAAAAAAAAAAAAGAATCTGTGAGGTGCTTTATAAAAGCTGATCTCTGAGCAGAACAGGAACGAAGGGAAACACAGTGGGCTTTTACGGAGGCTGGCATGGCTTATTGCAGAGAGGAGAAATAGCAGAAATAGTCCAGTAACACAAGTACGTTACATGTAACAGTTCTCGGCTGTACGCATCACGGTAACTCGGCCCTGCTGCGGTAACCTGCGCTTCTGACAGGACAGCGGCCTGTGGAGTGCCATCAAGGGCGCGGCTGCTTCCTGCGTGGGGAGACGTGTCGCTGCTTCCCACACGGCAGCTCCCCGTTTCTGTGCGATGCGTGCTGTGAACAGGCGTAACGCTCGTGATGCCCAGCCCCAACACCCGACTGGGGAGCCCAAGCTCTCCCTAGCAGCAGTTCGCTGACTGATGCAATAGCGTGAAAAGCGTTTTTTCGTTCTCACGTGTTCTGCTGGCATAGTATCTGAGTGCTGCAGAAACTGAGCAAATCTTTTAGAGTACAAAAGACAAAGTATCTGAATAAATTCAGACACTAGGCTAGTACCTAGACTTCAGCAAGGCCTTTGACACAGTCTCCCAGAGAAGCTGGCAGCCCATGGCTTGGAGGTAAACACTTTGCTGGCTTAAAAACCGGCTGGACAGCCGGGCCCAGAGTGGTGGTGAACGGAGTGAAATCCAGCTGGCGACCGCATTCCCCAGGGGTCAGTGTTGGGGCCCATCCTCTTTAATATCTTTACTGATGACTTGGATGAGGGAATTGAGGGCACCCTCAGTAAGCTTGCAGATGACACCGAGTTGGGGGGCAGTGTCAATCTGCCAGAGGGTAGGAAGGCCCTGCAGAGGGACCTGGACAGGATGGGTCGATGGGCAGAGGTCAGTGGGATGAGGTTCAACACAGCCAAGTGCCAGGTCCTGCACTTGGGCCACACCAACCCCATGCAGCGCTACAGGCTTGGGGCAGATTGGCTGGAAAGCTGCTCAGAGGAAAAGGATCTGGGGGTGCTCATTGATGCTCGCCTGCACACGAGCCGGCAGTGTGCCCAGGTGGCCAAGAAGGCCAACGGCATCCTTTCTTCTCAGAAAGAGCAGGCAGGCAGCGGAATGGGTCACCCAGGGAAGTGGTGGTGTCACCATCTCTGGGGGTGTTCAAGGAAAGGTTGGACCAGCTGCTTAGGGACATGGTTTAGCAGGTGATACTAGTGGTTAGGGGACAGTTGGATCAGATGATCTTGGAGGTCTTTTCCAACCTTAATGATTCAATGAAATTAAGGATGAATTTTTACAAGCACAAACTTGCCTGCATTTATCTGAAACAGTGCAAGAAGCCGATAAAGAAGTCCAGTGAACATACTAGCATTGAAGGAAGTGCCTTATCAAAATGGCTAAGGCAACATTTTGTACAAAAAGCCTGACTGATAAACATATCAGAAGGGCTCCTTCATGTGATCAGTGCTCATGACATCTTGTATGTGCTCTAACTGCTGCAGCTTCGGAAGCCTGCTGCAAAACCGAGAGCAGCGTTTCACTTTCTTCTTCTCCAGGCTGCAGTCCTAACCCCTCCAACAACGGTGTGAGCTGTGGAATCACTATAAAGCAACACAACGTCAGACTTAAATTTGTGCTCTGCGTATGGATGGCCCACCGGCAAATCACAGGCTGAAAACCACTGGTGTAAAGCAACAAACCCTACCTCTCCTACTGTGGGAACAAATGTAGCTAATGCACCAGTAACAAGATAACTGCTTTTCTCTGACAGCAGGGCCGCATAATAAAATGCTGCACCTGAGCTCCACAAGAGATTGATGAGCACTGGGTCAAGAACAGCCTTTAAAAAATCATTTGTAGTCCTTATTGTGGCCACAAAACTCTTAAAGAACAAAGAGGGTACTGAAGCTTTGCTGGAACTTAGGTAATTCTAAGCTAGAGGCTTGCCTCTGGTAAGTGCCATAACCCTGGAGCAGGGAACTTACTTTTCTGAGAGCTGCTCCGAGGTACCTAGGTGCAGAAAGCTTTGGTGTGGCTTTTTTACTTGTCAAAAGCAAGCCTGCTTCACGTAGACCGGGATTTCAGCGTATGACAGTCTGTTACAGCTTTGGAAAACTGAATTTGCTGGTTCAAACAGATGAAGCTTGAATTTAGCCTCAGTTTAGTCTACAGAGTAAATACTGTGTGTTTAAAGAAAAAAGCTTAAAATCTCTAAGTGTGATACTTATTAGGCACTGACGGATCGGTGGTAGTGCCATCATGCCTGATAACCATGCCAGGGGCAAGACCTTCCCTGGTTCCCAGCACAGACATTCCCTCCTATTACTTTCATCACAAGGACTTGAATGTTATCCCCCATTGCATCCCGTGTAGCTCCCACTCCTTCTGCCTTAAAAGTTAGCTTACACGCACGCTACTCCAGAAATCAGATTCTTTCTGAAGTAGACAGTAATCTGTTGGTTAGCACACGACGATCATGCATCATAATGTGTGGTAACTGTGCTAGCACCTGGCAGCATAAAGAGCTGAGCAATTGTTTGGGGCCTACTGACTAGCCAAAATTTACCGGGCTACTTACGGAGGACAGAGTCGAGCAGAAGTGCCTTTTTGTGGCTGCAGCACGTTCTTTCTTTCCAGAACATGCCTATACTGCAGGGCTGGCTTGAAGGAGAGCCAGAGATGAGTTGGCTCTTGCAAATTAACTGATGGTTACCAGGCTGCTTTCGTTCATTAAGTCGTGTTGAAACGAGCTTATCATCCAGGACTGGTATATAAAATATATATTTAACTACTACAATAATAAACAAGTTGAACCACTAAACCACCAGAGAGCACCCTTTTAAAACAACAATGGACAAGGCAAGAGAAAATTAAAGGGCAGTTAATAGCAAGTATCCTGCACAAGCTGGAGTTTTGTTCCAAGGGTAACTTAATCCTCATATTTTTAGCTAAACCAAAAAGCTTGCAGCTGTACTTTGCTGCCAGAAGAAACATGCTTCAGCAGAATCACATTTTATTGCAGCTTACTTCTGGCCAAGTTCGAAGGGCTGCAGCCTTAACTTCGGCTCTTCATCGGACCTGCTCTCCCACAAGAGGCGAAGAACTGGCTCGGCAGTACTTACAAAACGGGGCAGAGATTCTCCTGAGGTGGGGAGGTACCATTAGGCGGAGGTAGAGCAGTTAATGAAACTGACGCTGTAGACTGCCCAGGAGTAACGCTCGAGCAGTCTGACAAAGCTTGATCTTGTGACACAGCCAAAAAAAAAAAAGCCACAGGGTAAGTGACACAGAGATAAATGTTAATAAACCTTGTTACAGCTACTCACTTTCTTGGCAGGGAAAAAAAAAAAGCTCCAAATGACTGCTAAGCTGGTAAAGGTTAATTCTTTTTCTCAGAACTTCATCACTGCCTCTATTTTCACAGCTTCTGCTTTAGAAAGCTGTTCGAGTCTGAGCTAAATAATTTTAAGTTAAAAGAGTATGAGTAAAAATAGCTTTTCCACCTCTAAGCAGCAGTTGTAGCAATTCATCTTCTCTGTCTACTTGGAGAAGACTGGTATGAGCAAGTTCTTGTGTGAGCTATTCACATCTTTTACTAATTCCGTTGCTGTAGAAATGGATGTTATTGTTTGTCATTTGCAATCGAGAACTAATTGAGAAGTACTGTAGTCTTCTAAAAATGTCGTAAAACCAAGCTCAATTAGCCCAAAAGCTTAGCCATTACGTCAATTTGTGTTGCAAGCAATGATCCACAACTGAGAATTAGCCTTGACACTATCTAAAAATCTTCATGGTAATTTCACTACCTGTTTTACAAGTAAAAAGCAATTTAATCGTTATTTTTTCTTTGTTTACTCTCTTGGTAATGCTTCACCTGTTTATTATGTTCCACTGGTGCCAAAAATGCTGGTAAAAATGCCTTCCTCCTCTAGCCCTATCATCTAGTATTCCCACACACTGCCTAAATAATTTCTTTCCATTGCTGCTTCCCACCTCAAGCTCAAATCCTTATATACAGAGCACTGGCTAGTTCGTGCATCTTTCTGTAGTTAGCGTAAAGCTCACACTTTTAGACAGCTTTAATCTAAAGCCCGGCTTCTGATGGAAAAGTCTGCGAACACGAGCCACCATTCCGTAAGCCACTGCTGCGCCCAGCACGTGCTCCACATCCCGCCTTGGCTCATCGCATCAGATGTGCTGATGAATTTGCTAAAGGCCATAGGGTTGCACAACAATAGCTCAGAAATAGCTCAGACAGTTCTCCCTATCATCTTCTATTTTCAATGCTTCCTCTTACGATGTTCTTCTTTTAATAACTAGACACGCCATAGCAACTTCTCAGTTAAAAAACTACAGCAAGTTAAAAAAAAAATTTAAGAAGTCCAGACAGACATCTCCCTGTTACACTGAGGTAGAGAAATGGTGAAGGGATTCAGTTTCATCCACCTATCCCCAAAAATTCAGTCGAGAGCCAAGTAATTAGGACTCAGAGAATAAAAAGACAACAAAAGTGATCAAACACACACGGAGGGAAGGACAGGAGAACAATAAGCTACAGCAGCTGACTGCTAGCACTGCTTTCTAACAGCAAACGTACACAAGAAAATGCCATTCATATATATCTGTATTGACAGACTTCTGTTATAAACACTGAAAAGTTTTTATTTTATAGATAAATAAGATGATGATTTTTAGAGTTAAGAAACAACACAACTTAAAAGCTCTGACTCCAAAAGATACTAGAAGTCAGAGTTGATACTTTATTCTTACTCCAGCATATTAGGATGGCAGCTTCCTCCTTTTCATATTGCACTTAGAACTTAAAACCTTCTTGTAAAGGCTACATTGTGTTTTCGGGTCCTAGCACCAATGCTGGCATTTGAAACCACAGCCTGGAAATATCTCCAAATGCAAACAAAGTTTAAGGTGTTGTAACTACCATGCCTGAACATAGCAACACTGAAAATAGCGCTCTTTCCAAAGCTGGAGAAAGCTGACAGGCTCCAGGATTCCCTTACAGCAGTCAGAAGTGGATCAGCATCTGTGATGATTAGGTACTGACAATCACGTACAATCAAAATGATAACTGAGAAGTTTAGCTCATAATGTTTAGGGCCTGCTACTTTCCAAGTCAGTGTTTTGCACTGTTTTCACATTCAGGTTACTTCCACAATGGCTCAAAAGCTTAGTTATACTATGAAACAAAAAAGGAGAAAAGAAAGAACAGATTTGACATTATTCCAAATACACAATCCAGTAGTTAGAATTAAATGCTATACCGAAATAGCACTGGAAAACGGGGGCTGAAACCAGGGTAAGAAATGTCAGTGGAATTTCAGCATGACTGAGGAAAAACTGCATTCACTGCAGGAAGAAGAATGTATCTTACTCAAATTTCTGGAAGAAACATAGTATCTGTCTTACAACAGTCTTGGAGCGTCCCCCCAACCTAGTATCAGTTAACTTTCACAAATTAGAAGTGTTCTTAATACACCAGCGCTCGCAGAACATGTTTTTCATGTCTGGAGTGAAATCAGAATGGCAGTAAATTCCAATCGCTTCGAATTTTATCAAAGGAGATTCCTATAGGTAGGAGAAGGCAACGCTTAAAAACAACATTTTGTGCATACTGCAGCCCAATGCCAGCACAAGCTGCTTTTGACATCGTAGGGAAAAAGCGTAAAGCACCAGCCCCCAGGCTTGCGCCACTCCTCACTGCCTACCTGCTACAGCGTGGTATTCTGGTCACCGGGAAAAAAAAAAGTATGATACCACAGACAAAAAGTACCTTTTTCTCTTTAAAGATTTGCACATACTTTATTCTTTGCTTCCTGTATTTCCTAAATTTATTTTAAAAAAATTCCTTAAAAACCAGCACTGATGTAGGTATGGATTACTTAAAAGAAAAAGCAAAGAATTGTGCTAAGTGCAACTTTTATAATCAAGTCTGATTTTTTGTCCTTTTACATTTATCACAAAAGAAGCATCTTTTCATTGATTTTACTCCAAGGGAAAACAAAGAAAGTCATTATTATTTTTTTTTGCACAGGAGTAAAGTTATGGACCAGAAACTTATTTCCCCACAGAACGTTTCAGATGGAGTGTAGCAATTTTGCATCATTAAGGCAAAATGAGGAATATTTCCATCAAGTGTCACACAGGGCTCTCCCACTCAAGTCACTTGGACAGACCCATACTTTAAAAAACTTCTGTAATTTTTTTTTTAAATAGAAAACAGTCACCGTTCATTGCTTAACAGTTTCAAAGAAAAGGCTCTTTCCAGCCTTCACTCAGAACTTCAGTCTCGTGATTAGATCAGGCATATGCAATTGCTTCAAAACAGCTACGGAAACTAGAAATTGAGTTAAGTGTCAATCAGCTGTAATCTACTGATCTGATTAGAGGCCTTCACAAATGTTTGATGACGATTGCAAATAACAGCCAAGCAGATAGGAATGATGCAATAGCCAACAGTTTTGGGGTCAGCTCTTGTACAGGAATAGAGGAACAAGAACATCTGTAAATATGGTATTAAAAAGATTATAGTCCACAGCCAAAAAGGCAAGGATAGCAGTCGTACTTTTAAGGAGTGCGTCCATGTGGTTCCTTCCTGTGGTTCCTTGGGATGTTGCTGAATGTGCTCCAGTGCTAGTTTGTTGTAAGTCTCATTGATTTCAAAGACATAATAAAAAGCTGCAGCACTTGCTAGCAAGTACAACCCCACACCAATCCATCCCATCCTCTGGCGGAAGTTCATCATTCTCCATGCTCTGCACCTGTAACAAAACAAGAAGTACACATTCAGTAGAGTTTGGAGAAGGGGGACACAGGTGGCGCTTGATTTTCATAAGGTAACTTTTTTATAACTTTCCTAACACACCAGTAAAAAAACCAGCATGCACACATTTCTAAATACCTGAGTTCGCTCTACATCAGAGAAAAATCATGTAGTTCTACATCAGAAACAGGCTCATGGTAGCTGTATACATTGCTCCATCAACAGCTCTGGCTAGTGTAGGGCCTGCTAGCTATTAAGTTCTGCCAGGCTGAAGTCAAGTATTGAGTTAACAAAACAGAAGTTGTGAATTGGCTAAGTTATTCATCCAATCTGCTACCAGTGATTCTAGCCACACAGTGAGACTATATGAGACTTTCCATAAATTCAGAATTTCTGTACAGCTCTTTCGTGTCTAAAACAAACATGCTGCCAGCCAGTTAGTAACATGAGCATCACTACTTGTTTGCAGTGCACCAACATCCAGTTTAATTAAGCTTTAGCTGAGTGCCCATATAGGAACCCTATAAAAAAAGAGTTTCAATTTTACACATGAGAAGGTATGTACTAAAGCTGTGTACCTGTCCCATTTGTGCACATGAGGATATGTGCTATAGGATGTTACCTGTAACTAACTGTATTTCTGCTCTACCTGTGTAAACAGTTGCACTATGCCTTCTGGAGGAAAGGAGGTGAACGTGGGTATTAGTAACGTGGGTATTAGTAACTGGGGTATTCGTAACCGACTCATTGCAGAACAAACCAGACACCCATCAACTGTCTGCCCCCCCCCCCCCCCCCCCCCAAAAAAAAAGCACAGTAACTGAGGCTCCACACACACCACTGTGCTCAACTTTTAGCTGCTTTAAAATCTCTGGCTGGCTGTACGGGTCTAAGTGACTTGAAGCCTTCTTTAAACCAGCCACAAGCACACTAGGTAAAGCACCTTCACTAATAGCAAAGTTGTTGCTTTCCCTCAAGATAACCCTTGGGCAGGGCAGGGGGAGCCCCCACTCCACTGCAGCTGCCCGGAGTTCTACCAGGCACAGTTAATCAGACTGCGGACCAACAGAGCCTTTCCTAAGATTTTTTGAGAGGATCAAAGTCAATTGTTGGAGGACTGTTCTAAACCAAATATATCACGAGCTAACTGGTATTTCTAAATATACTAGACAGCGAGCGTGCTTGTTTAAGAGATGTTTTATGCATACTGAACAGTGACTATTAACAGAATTACATGAGAGTTAGACACCATTGACACCAAAGCCATTACATCTTTTTAGATCCCCCTTCCCAGGGCTAAATTAATCTTCCTAGGCACCAATCTCCACAGACTTTCTGGTTTTTCACATCTGAAGGACACCCTCAGTCCTGACCCGGCAGAATCTGACCAGGGTGGCACTGGGGAAGTTGTTCTGGTCCTCACACTGCTATGGTTAAGGTGGCTAACACAGTCAGACATCCAGTGAAACGCCACAGAAAACCGTTAGTTTGGTGCATACTTGTTGTTTACCTTATACTTACATATAACTTATCAGTAATGTTAGCTTTGTAATACACCGAGTTAATGCTTTTAGTTAAACAACACAGAAACACCTAAGAAGCTGTTTGGGTAAGTTTTTCCCCAATGGATTCCTAAGCTCCAGAGTTCACGTTTACCCCACAGCTTAAGTTGTGAGGCGTTTTTTTTTCTCCCCGCTGCTCATTTCCCTCTGGAGACGCTGCTTCTACCTGCAGCTCCCCGAGCCCCCCGCCCCGGGCTCCTCCCGTGCCCTCACCCTCCCGGCCGCCCCTCACCTTCCTCCAGCGGAGAAGGAGGGAGCGGGAGGGCGGCGGCAGGCGGCCCGCTCCCCTCAGCCCGCGCCGCCGCACCGGGAGGCGGAGGCGCCCGCCGAGCCGCGCCGCCGCTGCCGGCCCGCTGCCATCGCCGCCCGGCCGGCCCGGAACCCCGCCGCTTCCGGCATGAGGAGAACCACTGCCGGGGCGCGCCCGGCCGCATCCGAGGCGGGGCGAGGCGGGACGAGGCGCGGCGCGGCGCGGCGCGGCGGGGCGGGCGCTGGCCGGGCGGCGCGTTGGCCGGCAGCCATCTTGGCTCGGGCCCGCGCCCCGCCGTGCCGTTGGTGGCCTCGCCCAAAATGGCGGCCGGGGCGTTAGCGCCGCTGCGGGTGGCGGCGCGGGTGTCCGCAGCGCGGCTGTTGTCACAGAGGGCCCGCTCGAGGGGCGGAGAGCCCCAGCGACGGAAAATACCAGAAAGTGCTGGTGGGGGTTACTGCGTTGTGGAACAGTCCCTCCAGTGACAACAGCGTATGTTTATACATAAACTCCTACTGCTTGCATGTTGCTACTGAATTAAATCATTAGGAAAAAAATCCACAGCGGAAAAAAATAAGCCAGAAAATCTTCTAAATATCTTCTCTGCAGATATCCAAGGCCCGCCTGGACGCCTACCTCAGCAGCCTGCTCTAAGGAACGTGCTTTGGCAGGGGGGTTGGACCTGATGATCTCTCGAGGTCCCTTCCAACCCCTACAGTTCTGTGGTTCTGTGATTAAATTGACCAAAAAATGTGTTTTGTCACCTCCATGTGGTTCACTAGTTTGCATCCCAGTCATGGTTGGAAAGTGTGCAGAATGTGTTTCAACATCTGTCTGAATTCAGTAACTGGTTAACAGGTTTCCTGTGCTAGTTAAAAGGCTTCAGGAATTGCATAGCATTACATGTCAAATGTAAACTTTTTGCTAAATTGTTAACATATCAGAGTCATGAGCAAACTGCTGTTTCCTAATACTACTTATGCTCCTTTCTGAACGCTTCCTAATACTACCTATGCTTCTTTTTATGCAACTTACTCTTCTTTCTGAACTGCTCCATACATTGAATTTACTGTGACTGAAATGGATTTCAAATCCACTTGATTTGTCAGCACCTTGACTTATGCTCAGTTTGTGTTGGAAATGTCTGACTCGTTGGCAGTCAGCATCAAATTCTGCTCTCTAGTTGGTGATCCAAATCATTAAAAAGGAAATATGGAGAGATGAGAAGATAAATGGGATGTTATAGAGAAACAGTATGGTCACAGTTCATACACATCCAGCTATAATTAAAAAGATGACTAACAGAAAATTTTAAAAGGGGCGTTTAAGATATTAAATCAATAACTTGGGGGGGGGGATATAAAATAAACCTAGTATTTTCTGCCATTTTTCTTGGGGGACATAGTAGGTGTTTTGTTTTTTTTAAGACACTATATAAAGCTTCTGCAAAATCAGTTTTAGGCTGGCTTGTCCTGTTATGCTTGCTGTTTCAATAAAAATATGTTAGAAAGTAGTGTTTTGGATTATACCCAAAATAGCTGAGGACTAAGTGTATGGTGCTGCAGTTGTCACTGGAAAAAAAAAAAAAAAAAAAAAAAGACACTATTGAGAAGATCCCACAACTAAAGGCTCAAAGTCTATCTCCTTGGTCACTTTGAGGACCACTAGATGGTGCTCAATACCAAAGACAAAGCCAACCTTTCACGGGCCAGGAGTCACCCAGCCCGACTCCCAGTTCAGAAGAGATTTTGTACTTCAGTTGAATCATCTTTCATGAAGTTTAAATGAACTGCTAGTGTAGTTCTAATGAATGATGTTGTAGATGCGAGTAACCACACAGAGTTGGGATGTTGTTCAACATTAAATGCTATTCTTTCCCTTCTTACTTGTATTCTGTCTTTCTTACCTACCTGCAGGTACTAAAGTCCCAGGTGATCCAGAAGTAAATAGAGTTTTCCTGCTGGTTGCTTTATACCTGACTGACCTTCTAATCAAGTATGGCTTTTTTGCATCATCTTATATTGGTATTAGAGGTAGTGATGGGAAATTGAATAGCTGCTGCATAGAGCCCATTTCCTTAAAAATGCTGACCTAGTTGTTAAAGAGGAAGGTTTCAGTGAGAACAAATATGCGACTGTGTGATTGGCTTGGCAATGCTAAGCATAAAGCCCACAGTTGCACTTAAGATTCTGAAGAAAAAGGATTGAAATCTATGGTTTATTCATACTTAACAGGTCTGTCTTCTGAATGGTTAGAATTGGGAAGGGAAGATGGCTTAGGATTTAACGTGCTTCATTTGTTGGTCTTTTCTTCTGTATTAATCATAGGCCTGAATTATGGTTATGAAGAGAAAGATTTAAAGAGTTTGGGAATCTGCCATAGCAAAAGCAAGCTGCTTTTGAAAGTAGAGGTGTAGCATCAGATAGAGTGATTTGTACTATCTTTGGGCTAGAATTCAATTTGTGTAAACTCAGTGTTATGCTTAATCCTTAACACAATATGAAAAGGGACACAGCAAATAGCTGCTGATTTTTTTGTTGTTTGTTTGTTTTGTTTTTCCCTGCTGTTGGGAAACAAAAATAGGACTAATGGAACAAATAGAGACCATTCTCGGCTCCAGAGGGGTTTAAAGTCACCAGGGCTAGTAACAATGAAGGGAGAACAACTCATTCTCTCCATACTGAACTAGGGACATATATAGAGTGAGACTCAAATGATTAATATTCAGGCTGCAAACAAGAGGAGAAAATTGTACTAGCAACAGGCATAAGCTACTGACTACTAAGTAGGTCCATACTGATAAGAAAACACTGAGGACAAGCTAGGAGATTGGTCTGAAGGCAAAGATCCAGATGAACATGGCCTATGGTTAAGCATAGCCAGTGCTAAGCTAGAGGCTCTTATAGCTCTAGTACAGACTGAAGGCCCACGGTTCAGCTTAAATGGGGCTCCTGAGCCCATGGGCAGGGGCAGGTGAGGCTTGTTGGGCTTATTAAGGCCTGTTGGTGCACGTGGGACCCTGACAAAGTACTTAGGCCAAGTGAGGGCTGACAGAAAGAAAACAATAGAGTTGGTTGTAATCTTTGCATCAAAACAAAGTTTTCATGCGTAGTGTTAAATTAAGGTCTTAACTGGGCTTAGATTTGGTCCAAAGTAGAAGAGCAAATGTAGAAGAGCTGAGATCATTCCCAAACCACAAGTAGCTGGGCTTCCAAATGGAAGGTAGAAACTGAAAGGAAAAATGCACCCTGCATAATTTGTGTGGATAAAGATTTGACATAGTTGTAGGTAGGGTTCACATTATTGACAAGTAACTAAGAAGTGAGAAACTAATTACAGAAACATTTTTCTCAAGAACACGTTAGTACTGTGTTCATAAAGAAATACAGAATAGAAAGGTTTTTCAGTTAACCTTGTGTAACACAAAAAGCTAAGGGTGCATGTTTATAAAAGGAGAATGGTTTTAGTTTTCCTTTTTCTTTTTTTTTTTTTTTCTCAGAACAAGATTTATACTGGTCATGTGAATTTTTATCAGTGAGTGAATGAAAGTGCAGTGTTTTTGCAGCTCGTGGAGTTTTTGTTGTCTATTACATGTAGTTATATTGAATTTCAGAGTATCCTGTTGTGGTGCAGTAACTTGTTTTGATCGGCTACTTATACTATCATCTGTTGGGAGACAGAAACATCGTTTTCTCTCAGTTTCGTATGCTTTATTTCACATTTTATGAACCCTTACTTTGTATTTTATATCTTTTGTTTCTTCTGAAAGTAAGACAGTCTTCAGATTCCTTTTTTTTTTCTTGAGTGGTTGTTTTGTCTTTCCTGTTATCTTTCTTTGAATTTCTCTGTTGGAAGCATCTGTTTTCTTATGGGGGTAGTACATCAGTATTGTGGAAGCAAGTAAGGCTCTTTTAAATAAACTGGCATTTTTATGTTTTATTTCTTCTCAGTTTGAATTCAAATATTTTGTTTGCTTGTTTTGTCTGTGTTGATCCCACGAAGCAGAGATCTTCAGTGAACTGTATATTATCCATGGCGATCCTTTCCTGCTTTGACTTGCTTTTTATGCATTGAAATGCAGGGACCTTCAATTACCTTGATGGTCTCATCCTGAAATTCTGCTCTAGCATTTGTTTCTTTACAGCAGACACATCTAAGTAAAGCTTTAGGCAATCCTATTATCCAGGTTCTGTGGAATACCAGACATATTTTGTTCTCGGTTTGTCCAAAATTATTCCAGAAATATTTACCATCTTTCCAACAAACTCTGCATTTTTGATATTTACAAGTAAAATACCTATATCATTCTCCCAAACATCCACAACAAACATCAGCCAAAGGTAGAATTACAGAATGTTACTCTTTGTCAGAGTGTCTTTAAAGAACTGAGTCTTTTATGAAGATGGGCCTTGGCCTTTTGGCCTTTGCCTTATAGATTGAACTTTTAGGTTTCATTACAGTGATACTCCTTTCTCATTAGTTACCACTGAATATAAGCTTCAGATTTCCATCTTCTGTGGTAAAAATAATTGTAGCAGGAAAGAGTTGAAATGTTTGCTTTTACCTTATGTTTTCAGCCAGTTTCAAAGTGTCTCAAAAGTTTAACAAGAACTGACAAAACATACCTAAAGAGTACCATCAGAGATAGTTAGTGACTGAGTATTTAAGCAGAGGACAAACATAATTTATGCAGAAGCAATGCAGGTATTGGTTTCACAGCTCCATCGGTATGACCCAACCTTGTAGTGATCTAGAAAGAAAGAGAGCAAGCCTGCAGAATTTCTGCCAGAACAGTTTTCAGCTAGAAACTGCATTTCAGCGAAACCATTATTCATTACAGTTTATTGATGTTAATTAAATCTACGCAAATAATATTCAACAAAAATTTACTTCCAAGACTGCCATTAAACTGCTGAGAAATCAGAATCTACTCTCCTGGGATTTCAGCTAAGGTCTGCTCCTGCTGCCAGAAAAGAACAGTTATTGAATTTCCATGCTGAGTTTGCTGCTGCCAACAGGTTTGTTCATATAAACAAGTTAACTGAAAAGTCACCCATGTTAGGAAGAAAAACAGATTTGAAACCAGGGGTCTGGCAGACCTAAATGCTGGCCTCTGCCATTTGGCCTAAAAGAGTTACTTTTCAACTATCAGCAGGGGAAAAAAAAAAAAAAGTAAAAAACAAAAATCTTTTTCTGTGAAGGTCAGTCATTAAAGTGTATGCACTGTCCTTCTTTCTTCCTTCCATATACACATTCCAAGAGAAACATCTGACCACCTGACGGGGTGACAGCTCTGTCCTCATTAGAAGATGTTGGGATACCCTTGGTGGTTTGTTTTGGTTTGTTGTGGTTTTTTTTCTTCTTTGTTACTTTTTTTCCCCAAATTTCCAGTAATTATCTTTTCTTCTGTGATGCTTTTGTGCAGGATGTCAATAATACCATAGAATGAGTTTGAAGAGATTTAGTTATTGTCTCTTCCAAGCTGCCCTGTTCCCAGGCTGTGCCTATCTTTCTTAGACTGTGAACTATGTGCAGAAGGGAGTATCTATATTTAGATTCTCCTAAAGCATAACTTTCTGTTACTAAACAAACAGTGAAAGAGCACAGTTCAGATCAGTCCTTTTCCCACATTCAAATTTTGTTCACAAGGATCCCAGCATTTTTGCGTAGATCAGGATAGAAATTTGGGGGGTGGCAGATAGGATATTCTTTGAGATTCGATGAATCTAAGCTTTCATTTAAGAAAAAAAAGTGTGTGTTTGTGTACGTGCATGTCTGTCTTCTCTTAGGAACCTCTTCCCTGTGTCCTGTTAGAGCTTAGGAATTAGCACATAGTCATCAACTCCTAAAATGCACTGCAAGAGACATACGTATAAGACATCCATCCACATGACGTGAGGGTTGATACCTTCTTAGTCACAGAAATGTTTGCAGACAATATAAAAAAACAGAACTCCCACTTCCCTGCAGAAGTATCAATATCTTCCTTTTTTTCCAACCTCATTTTATTTGGTTCTTAAAAGCTTTATTATTTCTCATTTTCTAGGATAATCAAATCGCCTAGTATTTAACCACTTCATAATGTTTTATTAACAGAAGATTCTGCACACTGTTTTGTCTCTCAACAGTACCTTTAGTGGTTTATTTTCAAAACTGTTCTACATATATTCTTTGTTTATACTTTATACTTTAAACCCACAATTTAGGTTTTTTTGGGGGGTATAAATAATGGAAAGGATTGTGTTGGGCACTTGAGGGTAACTGGTGCCTCAAAAAGTCACAGTCCTGTTTATTAATTCTCTTTATTTAGTCTAACCAAAACCAACAGCTTTTGCTCTTCTGGTAATATATTCTGTGTTTTAGTTGCCTAGGTGTCTCTTCCAGATCCCTGGTGACTTGGTCTCTTTAGTATTCCCTCATGGTCCTTACAGAAGGAAAACCTAAACCTGGATGAGTAACAGACTTGTCCAAGGCAACAGAAAGCCTCGGTGTCAGAGTCAGGCTGAATGACAAAAGTACCTGATGGCTGTTCCTAGCGTTAGACCCGGAGAGCACCTAGTTATGCTTTCAAGGGCACTCGGAGCTGTCAGCTCAAGTGAAAGGCCAGGCCAAGTGCCAGCATCTGGAAGGGCTTTCATATAAATTTCATCATCTGGGAGTAAGTGGAGGGCTCCTGTTGTTGTTATGGACTTTAGTGGAAGAAAAAAGCAAGTTCAGTTCCCTGTGGTTGAGAAGTGGTTTATTATGTAAGACACCTTCACCTTGTTTTTTAACCGAATTTGTCTTTTTCTGAAACGCGTGCTAGAGGCCTGTACAAGAAGTTGTCACAGGGTCAGACCCAGAATGGAACCATTTGAATGGAGACGTTAGCAACAGCTGGTGGTTACTCTCAAAGGGAGAATTCCGTTAATTTATTAGTTAGTGAATATTTGCATTTCATTTAACAAAAACACATTAAGCAGTATTAGCAAATTTTTCAAACAAAAGGTATTACGGTTGGTTTTGTTGTTGCTGCTTTTTTTGTTTGTTTTCCTTACTGTGCAAAGTTTGTAACCTGCTACTCTTATGTGAAATCAAATGAAATTTCAGGCTGTAATGTCTACATCAGCTCTATCGTTATCATAAAGCTCCAGGTGAGTATTTAAATGTCTCCATCTTAGCACACATATTGCTGCATTTGTCGGCGTTCTTACAGAGGTGATGTGTCTGCTTTTCCACACAAATATGTGTTCTGTTTGCCTTCTACCAACAGAATGTAAACATAACCATGGCAATATGGAGGTATTTACAAGGTAAAGAAATACGCTTGTAGGAGATGTTAACAAGTACAAATGCATCCAAAGCAACACTTTCTCGCCGTGAAAACGTGTTTAGCTTCAATGTCTTGCTGAGCGTGTGTTTCTGCACGGCTTTGTGTAATAGGACGTACAGTACCTTCCTTGCAAATGGTGCCTCAACATAGTGCAGAGCTCGTTTGCATCATGCTCACAGTGTGCTGGGTAACTACCACCGGCCGAAGCGTTTCACCAGCAAATTGCAGTAATGCAATGCAGTGCAGCACTGATACTGTTTCAGTGGATTGTAATACAACCTAAAACCTATCCTAATTTGGGTGTTGAAGTAGAGAAGTTACAATGTGGAGTTTTTTCACTTTCAGTGCTTTCACTTGTCTCTTTTTCACTAGCCAGTCAGTATAATTTTCAGGCTGTTTTGCTTTCATACGCATTTTCAGAGTGCTCCTGATAACAGCTCTGGCAAAACAGTCTCACAAACAGCAGCAAGTCTTTAGCCTGATAACCACCATGATGCCATGCAGAGGGGGAGGATGAGAGTAAAATCAAGCAGAATGATATTTGGGTGGCTTTACACAGTAAAAATGCTTAGAAACTTAGTCAGCAAGCACTGGGCTAGTGGGTGAGAATAACCACACTAACCTGGGAGGACCAGAAAGGACAGCAGAATGTAAGGTGTAGCTGCTGCTTCTCTGGAAATCTGCACAAATGTGACCCCAAAGCACCAACATTAGCCAAAAATATGAGAGCTTTATCGCTGTAGAGAAGTCTGATACTTGGAAGCTTTCAATTCTCCAGCCGTGTGGAGTGATCATAAGCAAATCCTTTGAGACTATTGTCATTGAAGTAGAGATTATTAAAAGGGTCCAGCTTTGAATTCTTGTAAAATAGAACATGTGGGATCTTTTGAGAGGGTCCACATGCCTATTATATTTCATTCTCCCCCTACTCCACCCTAATGCAGGCTTCGTCATTACAGAATAGGTCATGGTTATACAAATCATGATCAATTTCCTTTGCAGCTTCACAGATTTTATTGCAGAGTACCCGAATTTTCACCCAAAACCACTATCAATTTTACCTTGAAGCGATCTGGTCTGACTTCTGTTTCTCTGGCTTATGAAACCACTTTCTAGAAGAACTCTTCAGTTCAAGTCACTATAAAATAACTCCAGCATATGTGTTTGTGAGATTAAAAAATGGTGGAAGTATCAGAAAAAGGATGGAGGTTTATGAGGAAGATGTACTGTGCATTAGAAATGTTGCTGTTGCTTTGAACTATGTAGGTGAAAATACAGGAAAGCATTCTAGTGACGGCTGAGGAACTGAGCCAAGAAAGACTTTTAAGTTATTTGGACTTTTTTGACAGAACAAGATGCCTGCCTCTACTAAAATTTCCTGTTCACCAGGGATCCAGGGCTGCAGAGCAGGTTTGTGGTGCAGGAAGCTATGTTACTCAGTGAATAATGGTAATTTAAATAAGCCCCATGACATAAAAGGCATATGCATTTATGAATTTACATTATTATGATTATTATGCTATTAGGGAAAATTGTGCCCAACTGAATTTCTCTTCAAAAGTACATCTGTCAAGGAATACAAAACCATTATTGATATGACAGTGCTGAAAGACAGTACAAGGCAGGCTTTAGCTGGAACACTGCATGTGAGCACAAAGCAGCTGTGTTCTTTAGAGAATTTGTCTACCTCGGCACCATGTCTGGTGCCTTTTGCCAAAAGGCCTTTTAGCCCAGTGGTTGAAACACTTTATGACAGCTCCTTGACATGTCCTGAGTCCTCCTCTCTCTAAATGGTGGCATGGCTTATTTCCACCGCTTTAGCATGTTTTTCTCCCTCTCTGTTTTCTCCTGTCAGGTTGCCGCTTTGAGCAAGTATCCCACTTCACAGGCTCTGTGCAGAAAGAACCCTTACACAGACTGCTTAGGGTTAGGAAAGGACATTCTTCTAACCCCCTCATCTGATTTCTTCAGATAGTTTTTCCAAATAAATAAATGAATACATAAATATATAAGTAACATGTATTATTTATCCAGGTACACATGGATTTGTTGCATAGTTTCAAAAAATAATAATCAGAGGATAGACCTCTAAGACATTGAACTCCTATATATGTTGGGGAGATTGCATCCCCGTGGAGAGAAAAGGTGCAACATGAGCTCACCCCTTATTAAATAGTGGGAATCTTTATAGGCCCGGGTTATTACAAACTGTGCATCCATGTGAAAAGCTTACTTCAGAAGTCACACCAGAAAACTGACGCACAGGGCAAGCAAGCTCTGAGGGAAGGGAAGATAACAACAGGGCAGCTTTGTAATTCAAGGCTGTTCAAGGCTGCTCTCGTATGAAGTACAGAGGCACAGAACCACTCAGAGCTTTTGCTGTGAGCCTGGCTAGGGAAGTGTCCCTTGCGCTGTCAGATGAGTGGCTGGGAAGCTCTGCCTGTCCAGGCAGTCCCTTGATGTCAGTACGGGGTTATAACATGGCCCACATTCGGATGATCTCTTTGCCTATGTTTTATTCACAGGCTGATCAGCACTGAAGATGTGCTATAAGTTTAACAGCATGGTGTTGCAGCAAGTAAATATCAACAGAACTGATACCCATGCAACTGTGTCTTACAGGGTCTAGGCAATTTAAAATGTCTGGAAGTTTGTTATCTGAAATAAGCTGTATATCTTGGTTAACAAGCCTGGATATCTAGTAGAAGCTCAGGGCTATAACCAAATTGCAGTCTCAATTGACTATTCCTGCATTTTGTTTTGGTTTTGTTCAATTTTTTTCTTTTTATGCTACAGCTGCTCATCTCCTGCTTTCTGTAACTTGCTTGTCTCCTGAATTTCCAAGTCTTCTCTATAAGACCTTCCTCTTCCTTCAGAAGGGCTGCATGTAGGAGGAGTTTGAAAAAATATGGTACAGGATAGAGAATGTTGAGAAGAAGAGATGTACATGCATAATTTAATCTTTGGATATGAGGTTGGTATTTTAGTGAGAAGTGGAAAAAAGCGTCTTTTGGTCATTGAGTATTGACATGGAAGAACATTTCAGAATACAGTCCTTGTGGAGAAAAAAACAAAGAAGGGTATGACTGGCAGAACAAGACAGGCATTAAGCTCCTGCCTCCTGTGCAGGAGAAAGTAGAAAGTGAGTCTGTGCACTGCTGATTCCTAAGGATGAGTAGCTTGTAAGTGCAAAAATGAACAGTACCTAACTCACAGAAGGGCTTCCCAAGCTGTGTCTGCAGATTATCTGCTTGTAGCATCTTTAGTTAACTGCAGGATAGCTGCGGTATGACCTAAAGAACTCGTGAGTGTCTAGAGGAAGCCACTTTTGGTTAAGATTGGGGTTGTTTCCAAAAGCATTTCTGTATCTTGCTGACAAAGACTGAGTTTGCTCTGTGAGGGCTTTGCAGGCAAAAATGAGGTCTCTCCTTCCACAACATGTTTGTATGCTGGAGATACCATCAAATGGATTGATTTTGTTTTTTTTTTTTTTTTAATATACTTCAGATAATTCACTTTGGACTGACATTGCCATGAGCTTTGGAACTGTTTTTTCTGTATCTATTCTTTTTGCATTTGTAAGCCTACACATCCTGGTAGTTTCTGAAAATATGAAAATTACCGCTCTTCCCAGACAGCTAAAAAGCCCATGTTTCCTAATGTGAGCATGCAGAATCAGAAAACACAATGGTTTTGTGAAACTTGTGGCCTGTGAACTTTTAGTGAACTGTAAGGAAGCATTAAAAAAAAACAGGAAGAGGGTCCTCAATCTTTGAAGGCCTAAGCATGAAAAGAAAGTGCAAGTGATGGTGTGGCAGCGCAGGCCACATCAGGCGTTATCTTTCCTGTTTTCTCCATTTTAGCAGTTTGAAATATTCAGCTGTAGCCACAAACAACTTGTGGAAGTGAAGGACCACTGGAGTGAGGATATGTGCTTTAGATCCTCTGGAACAATGTGGACTTAACCCAAGAGACAAAGACAAATGCATATGGGATAATAATGGTAGGATACATATATGTCCAGGTCCCTTTATACATACGAATTCTGTATCCATGCCAGTCTTACTTAGAGGCATCATTTTAAAACTGGTTGCATTGTTTTAAAAAGTAAAACATTCTAGCCACACGCAATTTGATTTTTTTTTGTTGTTGATGGAAAGATGTCTCATTTTGCTAGAAGCATGCTCCCTGGAATGGTCGTATGGACTTAAAGCCACCTGGTTAAAAATATAAGACCTATAACCCAAGTAGCTCTCTTAACATGAAGACTGTAGGTAGAGAAAGCTTCAGTCCAGCCTAATCCTTATCGAAGCCTCAGTCCGAATCTGATGCACTGTCAGGTTACCCAGATTCTTCAGAGAATAGTCTCCGGACTCCCTTACACATGTGGTCTGAATGATTTTAATGATTTGATCAGTTGAGTAAATCTCCCCATATATCTCTAATTGTACCAGCATGAAAGAGGTCACATAAACATCCTTTCCGTGTAACTTACTCCCATATCAGAAGGCAAAAGAGCTACAGCAACGTACGTCAGTGCAGCTTGGAGCCACACTTGGGATTTGACTAACAAACGTAATTCAGTTCAAAAAATCTACTCCAACTGGCAGAACTATACTGTTACACGATTTCGTCATCTTTTGCATCTTGTCTGCACGCTTTTTTGTGGCTTTCGATTCTTTGTTTACTGATGATACGCTTTCCTTAGCTTATGAGGTCAAAACGAAGCCTGCACGCAAAGAGCTACAAGCGAAGTGACCAAACTTGGCAGCCGGACCCTTTCTTAGTTTCCCACAGCTTGTACATTCACCAGAGCCCAAAATAGCCAAACTCCTGAGATGCACATACAGTAAGAGATACTGCCTATAATGGTGGTTTTGTTGCAGTTTCAAAAAACAAAAAAAAAACAACAAAAAAACCCACCATACCCTGTTTTCAGTACTGGAACATAAGAGCTCGCTGGTGTAACCCAGCAATCCAAGTGAGCAGCGCTCCGCTGGGGCTGGTGAGAGTTAGCTCAGGGGTCCCTGAACGGCACTGCGTTGGCCCACACAGGTGCTGTCACCTTCCAGGCTTTATTAGTGCCCTCTTTTGAATGCTTTTGAGCCCTTAGAGCTGAATTCCCTCTTCTGCTCTTTCTACAAGATCCCAGAAATACTGATGAGTCTCAACCAATGTTCACCAATCTTTCTTTGCTTTATGAAATCAAAATACTGCAGTTTTTTGCAGCATAGGTTGTTGTTGTATAGAACTGCATAGGTTGTTTGGGGAGTAAGGGAGTAGTCGTACGGGTGAGCACCATGCTTTCACCATCCTCTTCTGCTGCTGTTAAAATGGGATTGCCACCCAGCAAGGCAGCTCTGTGCTTTCTCTTCCTGGCCTCCTTCTTCCAGCCCCTTCACTGCCTTCTGCCACTATAACTATGCTTGTGCCACTACAAACAGGTATGGCAATGCAGATGGGGAATTGATTTGGTTTTGATTAAGACTAAAATATTTTTGTCTACCTTGAATTTGTTTTAGTCTAAACAGTTCCCAGCTCCCTGCTTCTGTTTCCCGTGAAGGGGGGCACGGCAGGAAGCGAGGACAAGTGGCTGTTTCTGGAGGGACTGCTGCTCTCAACAGCAACGCCTGGCTTAGTTAACTGTAAAATGACAGTTTGATTTCCAGCTAGCAAGGCTAATCCCCCTGTGCTGTCTGCACGGACAATAGGCCATTCAGAGAGAGGGAGCTGGGCTGAATCAGCCACTAGAGGGGCCTCCCTCCCGTGACCGGCTGTACAGGAGCGCTACAGGGGCTGGCTGAAGTTTGCGTCTCTACTAGAGTTAGGCACTGTGATTTGGAATACAAAAATCAGAAATGAGCTTTCATCCCTGAGTACTGACTTTCACTGGCTTGTCACTGAAAAGCTGCCGGTCCAGAGTACATTTGGACGTTTCCAGACAACAGCAGAGTTTTGCCAGATTTTAGGCAAAAACCAACCACAAACCGGAAAAGCTCTGCTTCCCTCACAGGCGTCCTCTACTAACCACTGCCAAAGAGGTCACATCTGGCCTTCTTACCAATCTTGCAGTAACGAATCTGTTGTGGATGTGGCAGAGGGCTGAGCAAATGGCAGCCCACCATGCTTCTCGTTCACGTCTCTCCAGCTGCCTCACTGGTGAGGACCAGCCCCAACGCTGTGCAACACCAGGGCTCTCCTTTACGTCCCTCAAAGCCAAGGAGAAGCTGCAGCGCGGTCTGTGCAGGGTTTTGTCGTGCTCCCTCCTGCCTAGAGACATGTTCCAGCAGTGCCTTGTCAGCACGTCACCCGACCCGGTGGTAGGACTGGCTGGAGAAAGCGAAGGCCTCTCCTGGCACTGAAGGCTCAGCCCTTCCTCTTGGCTATCTGCAGCAGAGTCACATCTGCCCTGCAGACAGAAAGGGCGTTAAAAGAAAACAGAAAAAAGCTAAAATGCAGGCAGTGAAAATAGCATCACCTTCTTTTTTCCACTCACTGTTAAAGATCCAGTCGTGACTTCTGCCAGGTGATGAGACAATCGTTCTTAATCATTCATTGAGAAAATATACTTCAATAACTAGCGAAACGAATGGAGATGCCTCATCTTATTCCAAAGTGAACTCCCATGGAATTTCTCTGACTTGTACCACGTGGCAAGTGTCCAACCTCATCTGAGCCCCTGTATGTGTTGAAAGGGACAGAAGATAAGGTGTGAGAGGTTCCACCTAAAACAAGGAAACCTGCTTTGACCTGCAGCTGAAGCTAAGATGAAGAGGAAGATAGTTCTGACTGCTGGAGGGCTTGAGATCTTAATCAGCCCTCACCCCTTTAATTAGCATGAAGCAGCTCATGAGTTGCAGCTTACAGCATCAGGCCGTAGAAAATCGCAGGAATAATCAGCCTGCTCCTGATCAGGAATTGGGTAAACATTACCCTGGGGCTTCGTGTGGTCACAGGTTTGGCATTGCCTGAACTGGCTCTGCAATGTAAACAGAGGATTGTAATGTATTTAGCAACATTATGCAGCAAAGCACAGTGCAGTGGCTCACCATTTGAAATATATTTCTCACGTCTGAAATTGTTCAAGGGTTAAGATTTAAAAAAAAAAAAAAAGGCTGTTTGAAAGGGATTTAAAGCTTTCTCTTTTCTAGGATTGAATCTCGTCTCTGATATATGTCATTTAATTTTGCCTAAACTGGAGCAAAACAAATTCCTACTCTGTAGCTCCTGTTTCATTTCTATAAGAGCCAAGAATGCTTAACACCTCTGAAAACCTGCTCTCCCATATCTGGAAAGAAGTTCATAAATCTTTCTGTCTCTGCAGACTGTGATTTAAATTGGTCTGAAACTGACATTTCTTAAAGAAAAAAAAAAATCAGAAAGAAATCATTTAGGAAGATGGCTTCAATTATATCATGTTTCAATGCATCCATATTCCATTATGATATAAATATGAATCTTGAGCTTAATATGCTAACACAAATCATAATAAAGTCTAAAAATAAAGCCAGTGAAGCGATAGCTGAAATAAAGCATTGATTTGAAAAGCGAAAACAAACTGTTTCAGGATTCTTACTTTATTTTGACAATGTCTGATTAAGCCTTGTATTGAGTTACACATTTTCCTGAAGTTACCATGCTTTCTTGAAGTGTATAAACGTCAGTGAAACATTTTGCAGCAGAAACCGTGCTACCAACATCCATCTACTGGTTCCAATTATATTTATGAACTGTGCAAAAATACGTGAATATGACTCAGATCGTGTGCTCCAAAAAAATGAAGGTTATGCCGCATTAGCGGCAAATAATTTGATTAGCTGAAGTAGAAAAATAAACATTTATCATTCAAAGCCCCTGCAAATGGACAAGGAGTACTACTTTATAGGTTTTCCAACAACTTCAGTGTGAGCTGCTTGTAGGCGACTCCACTCCCCGCACACTTTCACATATACCCTTGGCTTAGGATGACTTCACTGTTAATGTAAATAACGAAAGGAATGTAGAACGGTCTCTACCTACTCCCCGGGTCAATGACCCCCTTCATGTTTCTTAAGGCTTCCCTGGCTTTACCCCTTCCTTCCCTCGAGCGGAGGTTTCTGACGAAGCCGCGAGGCCGCGCTCGCCGCGGCCCCGTGAGTCAGCAGCCAGGGCCGCGCGGGGCTCCTGCGGCACGGCCCGAGGGCATCACCCCCGCCCCAGGTGCTGCCAAGCCCCCGCGAAGGGAGTACTCCTCCGCCCCCGAAGAGAGAAAACCTAAACCGAAACGCAAGTCACCCCGCGAGCGTTCGGGCTGGGTGATATTCGTTTCAGACGGAGGGGAGAAAGAAGGGATGGAAAATAATGCTCGGGCCGTGAGGTGCCGCAGTAACTCAGACGGAGAGGTTCTTCAGCTGGAATCAAAGGCAGAGCAGCTGCCAAGGCATTTAGGAACGCGCCCCTCAAAATAAAAGGGGGGGGGGGGGGGAGGAATGCCAGCTCGTGCTGGTGCTCAACCAGCATGAAAAAAAAGAAGTTAAAGAAGAAATTGTTGTTACTGAAAGTTCTGCGTAAACCCTTCCAGACGCTTGCCAAGTGCTGGCAGAAGGCAGGCCCTCGGCTGTGCGGCGAGAACTCACGCCTTTACTTATTTTAGTTATTTTTCCCGAGAAGGACGCGGCTCCGCCGCCACAACGCCCCCGGCAGCTGCGGGCACCTCGGCCCCGGCACCCGCACCGGGGGCTGCGGGGCGGGCCCGGCCGGGCCGCCCGGGGCGGGGCCGGGGCCGGGGCCGGGGCGGAGGGAGGGACGAGGAGGAGGAGGAGGAGGAAGTGGAGGCGGTTGCGAATAGCGGGCAAATGGGGAGCTGAGCGGCTGCAGCAGCACCGCGCAGCAGCAGCAGCAGTACCAGCAGCAGCAGCAGCGGCGGCGGAGCCGAGCCGGCAGCGGGGTCCGTGCAGGCGGGGTCCGTGCAGGGGGGCGGCCCGGGCTCGGCACGGTTCGGCTCGGGGGCAGCGGTTTCGTGCCGGCTGGGCTCCGCTTGGCTCGACTCGGCAGCGCTGGGCTGGGCTGGGCTCCGGCTGGCGGCAGGGGCACGCCGTGGCCCGGCCGGGCTCGCTGCCCGCCGTGCGGGGCAGGGCCTGCCGCGGCCGGCTCGCTGCGGCGGCGCGGTGCCGGGTCCTCCCTCGGCAGAGCCGTCTGATTGCTCTCCCTTTCTCTCTCTCTTTTATTTTTTATTTTAAATTTAAAGCCGTCGCTCCGCAGACGCCGAGTGCGAGCAGCAGCAGCAGCAGCAGCCGCCGGGGCGCCCGGGAGCAGCGCGCCCGGCACCATGCAGACCTTCCTCAAGGGGAAGCGGGTGGGCTACTGGCTGAGCGAGAAGAAGATCAGGAAGCTCAATTTCCAGGCCTTCGCCGAGCTCTGCCGGTAAGCGGGCGGCACGGCGCCGGGGCCGGGGCCTGCGCCCTCCCGGGCGGCTGCGGGGCGCGTTGGGGCCGCCCCAGAGCCCTGCCCGGCCCTCGGTCGGGGCTCGGCGGCTCCCGCAGCCCGGCCGGCCCCGGGGCGAGCCCGAGGAGCGGGGGTAACTTCCCGCCCTGCGTGTCCCGGCCCCTCGGGAGCCCGGGTTGAGCTGGGACGTGGAGGGGGCGGCTGGAGCGGGGTAGCTGTGGCTGGCGTGCTCCCCGAGGTGCGCGGCGCTTTGGGAAGCTGTAATTGGGCTTCATCGGGGGAGCTGAGAGGATCTCACACACGGTGCGTTGCACAACCAGTTTTATTATCGAAGTGTAAGCGTGAACTTCATGTGGGTCCAAGGTCTCGTGACACATGCGTTATAGCCTCTGAAGAACAGTTTTGTCTTATTTCATTCCATTACTACATTTATATCAAGGATACAAAATAAACTTCGATAATTGAAAATGTCCTAAGTCACCATCTTTATAATTTCTGCAAAGTCTGCTCAGAGTTTGCAGAATACATTTTATAAGACTTCAGGTACGCTTTATTAAGGCACGTCGTGCTAAAAACAGCAGTGCCCGCATTCTGAATTCCTGCTGGCAGCACTGGCTCTTCTCTGCAAAGACGAAGGAGGCACAAGAAGCAGGAAACTATTTTGAGAAAGTAGCAGAAGCTTTTGCATCAGCCTGTGTTCTTGGCGTTCTGTATCTGCTCAGTCAAACCTCAGCAAAACTTACCAGATTTTCTTAAAATATAGAAAGGACCGCAAGCTCTGGTTTAATGTCTTTTTAAATTTCATGTGGTTCTCCAAACAAAATACTTCCGAAAGAGCGATGCCAAGTTCTGGGCCTGCCTAAGAGATTTTTTTTGTGATGCTCGAAAATACGCTTTAACCTCTAATAAGTGTTAGAGAAATGTTGTTGTTAGGGCCTTGATGTTGGGTATAGGTTGGATTTCATAAGCAGAAACTAAGAGGAATCTTAGAAAGTACATAGCTGGTTTCTCATAGTTATTTGCTTTTCATTCCTGGCATCATATGCGGTACTTTATGTTTAGGAATCTCCAAAGATGACTTTCTGTCCTCCGCTGTTCTTGTTTCTCTTTTTGACTGTATGCCTTGCTTTACTTTCTCTACTTCAGAAATTCTTTATGCTTATGTTTCATAACATAGATACACAATTTCTTTGTGTATTGTACAAATTTATTAATAGTTTTAAGTCCTGGCAGTGCTATGAAAATTGACCCCAAAGTGTCTCTCTTGCTACGCTTTCCCAATTTTGTGATGCAAATTAGGCTACCGTACTCTGTACAAGCTAAGCTTGCTTTAAATACCATTTGCAGATGTTGGATAGATTATGTCCATTTGATCATGCTTCAATTATTTTATTTTAAAAGGCATTTAGTATTAGTCTGTTTTTAGAAGCGGAGTTAAGTGCTGGGTTTAAAGATCAATGCAGTTGCTGGAGTAAGTTGCTTGGTCGTCCATCCTGGTAACTTCCATTGATACCAGCGGGAGGCCATGTTCATTTAGGCAAAGATTTTGTGTATTTTATGAATAATATCTACTTGATTACTTGTGTATTTATATGATTTTATTGCGGCAGAAAAAGTAGTGCCAAGCTCAACATACATCTTACCAGAAATATTGTGCATAGTAGGAAATAAGGCAAGTGTACTCATTCCTGTACAGTGATTCATGCGTTAGAGTGGACTATGTGTCTGTCTGTCTACTCTATGTATTTTATGGTGACTGTTACTGGGATTTTATTTGCCTGTTGCCTAGGGATATACTTTCTGGATGACTACAAAGTTCAGTTTTGTTTGTACGAGTTTGCAGTGAAGCAGTTATATAACCCAGGAAAGTAACAGAAGACGCCTAATGAACTCCTCAAGTGTGCTGTTTTTAGACCCAGAGTATTGTTGGGATAAGAAAAGTCTTCAATTTTTTGCAGTCTGCCAGCGCAGCCAGTTCTAGCGTGAGGCACCGGTGCCATAGAGGGATTAGGGACAGACATTTCAAAACCAGCTTGAGCCATCCTCTGGGAGACGGTCTAAGTGCTGAACCGCTTTCATAGGAGTGGTTTCAGGTTTTGTCTCCAGCAGCACTCCAGAACTGAAACACTATGAAAGACGCTAGCTGAAACAAGATGTGAGTGAGCGTGAGTGCACCAGCAATGAAGGTGCTGCTCTGGGGGCACAGGCAGCCCTGTCTTCAGGTCTGTGCTCCGCAGAGACTGGGCAGGTCCCTTAATGCTGTCCTGGTGTTTGTATCCAGCTTTGATGTGCAACCTAGGCTAGGGTTTGGTAGGTTTCCCTGTTAAATTTTGGCATCTGAATCCTTCCAAGCAGTTTCGTGAAAAAAAAATTGGAAAAATTGTAGGTGCCTGCTTTCTGTTTTTTTGTTTGTTTTTAATTTTTGCTTCGTGATACAAATCTCAGGTGCGTAGGTCTGGAACAGCCTGTCCTGCCTGAACGCAGTGTCTGGGATGTTTGCCTGAGCTTTGTATTCACAAGGTAACAGGCCTTGTATTGAGGGCCTTTGAGCTCACCTGTGCTTGTGGTCCTCACTGTGGCACACTAGCGGCGTCCTGCCAGGGCTTTATTCTTCACGGAGCGTAACAGCCTTGTCTGTGCCTCCCAGACATAGCCTGAGGAGATGAAAGCAGTGGCTGTGGTGGTATCTGCCTCCACATTTATAGCCCAGGCAGTGGTTCCCAATTTGGGTTGCGTCCCAGCGCAACCCTTAATGCTTCCACAGGGAAGTGCTCAGAGAGTTGCTGACCCAGAGGACAGAGCGCTTGCCTGGGGAAGCCGGGTTTGAGCCTGCAGCTGTTACCTCCCAAGGGAGGCTGAACCTGGGTCAGGGACTGGGCTCGCTCCTGTCCTCCTGGACCTGCCACCACGCCACGGGACAGTCACCCTGCTTGCGTCTGGCCTGTGCTTCCCCCACCGGTTTTCAGTTCCGCCCAGCGACTGCTTTCTGCCCAAGCTGTCCGCACTGCGAGGCTTCTGCGTTCCTCAGCGTGCGGTGTCGGTGGGGAGGAGCGCGCCCCTCTGTCAGCCTCGCCGGTACCACGACGCTCCCCTGCGAGCTGTGGCGTGGGGCTGAGCTCCTCTGCGCCGAACAGGCCTCTTGCTGCCTCGCTCAATTTGTTAGTCAGGAGGCGATTAAAGAAGCTACTGCTGCCAAGTTGGCCTCTGCTTTTGACTGAAAGCTGCTAGGTCGCCGTGCTTTGTGTCGGGTTGGGTACCCCCTGCGTGCTGCCATATGTGCCGCACCTGCAGCTGCGCGGCCAGGCCCCCCCGGCTGCGGCGTGCGGATCCCTGGCCTCTGCGTCTCCTGCCTACTTTCCTTGGAGCCGCGGCGTTCAGCTCCACCAAGGCATGGCACGGTTTCAAAGCTTTAGGTAGCTGGCTCGTGGTAAAATGCGGAGTTATCTGTGGCCTGCTAAAAAGTCAGGCGAGGTTTCTAGGGACTCCTAAGTGAGAAGTTAGGAGCGTGTGGTGTGAAAATGTAGTTCTGATGTTGTCATGTGTCCTGCTGCTGCTGAAAGGAACAGTTCCCCCTTCTTCCAGCTGTTTGGCCTTATCCACTGTCTCAAGCTGGTTTTAGTGGTTATGCAGTTGGCAAAAACTTTCAGTCCAGTCTGTTCCCTGCTCCTCTTGTTGACATTGAAATGTTGGTCTCTGTACAGGTGCGTGAGCACTAGGGCAAGCTCAGGGAAATGGAGATGCCCCGCTCCATTACCGAGGTGACAGGACTGTGGAGTGAGCTGCAGTTTGTGGTAAAGGCTCTTGTACACCGCTTTTTTTTCTGCATAGATGTGCTGCCAGGCCTCCGTGGATGTTGTGAGTAAAGAGACTCATGCCATATGAGGAGGGGCAGCAGTATTAGTACAGAAAAATGCGCCTATCTGTTTGAAAAATGAGTTGTATACATTTGGCACCAGTTCAGATTAGCGAGGTGTGGCTGTTTACAAGGGGCTGTTGCCTCTATAAAAGCCTCCATTTCCTTGGTAGCTGTTCCATGTGTCATAAGTTAATATTGCCTCTTTGGGGCCATGAAGATGTGAGGCAGTAAAGTTATGGCTACATGAGTAAGTTATAGTGCTATAAGGTGAAGTGACATGCCCAAGAGGAGATAATTTAAAGTCACCCCATTAGGAATTATAAGACACTTCTCAGTTATCTGGGGAAAAAGCATTCACATGTGCACCTCCTAAGTTCCCATGGAAGTGTGGTAGCTTTCCTGTGTAACCGTGTAGGTACTGAGTCAGTTTAGCCTCTTTATAGCGCGTAGAAAATGAATAGCAAAGGAGTTGAAGAGTTGCCTGAAGATGTAACTTGTGTCATGATAAATCCTGCAGTTTGACAGACAGCAGAGCTGTGCTTGTTCATCTTAAAGTCCAGATTACTTATGGTCAGATTTTATTGTGCAGTGTTTTTTCACCGAAGAGTGAGGGCCTGGAAGGAACAATTTCTCAGGAAATTCTAGAAATTCTGAGAAAATCAAATTCTGATCATAAAGGAAGAAAATTTAAGTGAAGTAATAAGGAATACCTTCTGGTAAAGCCTTGTCACCTTGATCTACAGAGAGCAAGCGGAATTGTCAGCCCCCCTTGAGAAATCATCCGTGACAAACTGATTGCATTCATTGACACATGAAAGTAAGGCTTCTTGATCTGGTTTGGATTCCTAGGTGCTACCTGCTGCTGAGGGCTGTTCTGAAACTTGAGCCTGTGTTCTTGAATAACCACCTGCATCAGTTTAGTGCTTCTTGCTTTTGGTTTTATGCAAGGGGATGCACTTTGGGTGTGCAATTCCTGTTAGAGCTTTTCATCCTGAAGACCATTTGACAGTGTGACAGATCACATTTTTTTTGTTTTAATTTGTTGTTATGTTGAAGCTATTCTGATGTTGCTACTAAATCAATCTGCTGAACATAGCATCCAATTATTTTTTACCTGGCAAAATATTAGTATGTCTTATTTAAGTTTTTGTCTGACTCGATCTTGCTCTTTCTCTTTTCTTTTTTTTTCTTCAAGCTAAGTTGGTTCTTCAACCTGCTTCTTCCCATTTTGTGTCTGCGGTAAATAGTTCAGCTGTCTTTTAGCATGTATTAGAAGCTATTCTGTTTAGTAAATCAATGCCATAAAATGTATAAACACTGCTGTCAGTGCTATAAGTCTGTATGGCTCTCTTTCTTTTCTAGACTTTATACATGGTCCCTTTTGCAGCACGACCTGTGCACGAGAACCTAAATATGAGCTTTGAGATAGATTAATTTAATGCCCTCAGACCAGTATTATTCTTAAGTCTGTTTCTTTATATTGCAGGCTGTGAGGTATATTGTGTGTTTTTTCCAAGAAGAACTTGGCGGGGGAGGGGGGGAGGGAATGTTCTTTAACCCCAATTCACTGTTAATCACTAAATACAACTTTTTTAAAATTCGTGGCTTGTGCCAGTTAACTTTTACATTCTTAAAGGCCATAAAATAAAATGTATGTGCATCGATCAATAGCTCCCATTGTTGCTTGTGTTAGGCTGAAATACTGTCATAGAATGGCTTGGGTTGGAAGGGACCTTAAAGATCTAGTTCCAACCCCCAATGGATATCACGAGAAGCAACCAGGGGCAGGATGGGTGGGTATAGTTTTTTGCCTTTTTTTTTTTTTGACATCAGCTCTAACAAAACCTTCCAACTAGCTAAATGATTAAATTTATAATAAGCCAAGAAAACACGTTGAAGGTAGTAGTAAAAAACGCATGTTTCTTAGAGGAAAAGTTTGGTGTGTTTTTGGGTTCCTGTTCCTTCTTCCATTAGCCTGTAGAGGAGGAAACGTGGCATCCCAGAATAACTGGGTGTATGTGTGTTTTCTCCCTCAGAGAGCCCTGACTGACAGGCATCCCTTTCGCAAAAAGCTTTCTGTGTTATGCCTGCAGAACCGTTTCATGGGAACACGGCGCCCAGCTGCGCAGCAGCAGAGGCGGCTGTAACAATCACTGCTTTCATGGTGACTCTGTTTCATGATCTAGCAATCATTCACCTTGGATTCAGGAAGTCTGTGTCCTCCCTGCGGTACATCCCCTCACCACAGCCTGTGTGAGATGATACGCAGCAGGGAACAACAATAACCTCGGTCAGGTGGCAGAGAAAGATCTGGATTCTTCTGCAGATCACAAGCTGAATACAAATTGACAGTGTTGCCAAAAAGCAAATGTCACGATGGAGTACGTAAGCTGGAACATGGCCTGCCAGGCACATGGCGTATCCATCCTGCATGGTGCTGATAAGGCTGCTGCTTACCCTGCCTTTGGTTTGGGACCCCGTGTTTCAGGGAGAAGGCAGGTCAGCTCTAAGTGTCCACAGGAGAGCAGTGAGAAGGATTGGAGGTCTTGGAAATGCAGCGAATAGTACTGTGGTATTCAGCATAAAGAACCGGGAGGATCTTTGGACGCTTTAAAAAGCTGCTGTAGGGGAAAAAAGAGCATGGTGTATTCCCTCGTTCCATTGTGAGTCAAGCAAAAAGCAGTGAGCTTCAATTGTACCAAGAAGGAGGAATGCTAGGATTTGGAAAAAGTACCCTGATTGTCTATTTAGGCAGCAAAGTTTGTTGCTCAGAACTTCTAAGAAGGGTTTGGACAGACATGCTGGGAATGACACGAGCCCGTGGTCCTGTTTCAGGGCAGAGATGCTGACCTCTCCTCATGTCACTGCTGCGGCTTTGTCCAATCTATATTAGTGCAGAAATTGTCCAAGAAAAAGTTCTTTGTGTACCTTAAGTGGTCTGAAGAACCTTTACTACTTCAGCAGTCATGACTTGGGAAGCCCAGAGATGAGGTCTAAATGCATTCAGCTTTTAAAAGTGTATAGGCTCAACCCGAGAGGGGTTTCAGAGCTGCCTGCTGAAAGTGTTTGGTCTGCTTTAATGTACTGCGCTTGCAAAGCATTGATTGACAGTGTATCTCATGATGTTGGTCAGATTATGTGCTGTTTATCTCAAATTTGACACTTTTTGGTGAGGCGGCATTCTTGAACGTGTTCCAAGGAAACAGGGAAGCAAAGCATTGTAAAAGACTAAAATAAGCATGATAATAGATAAAATAAGCACCTGTGCTGGGTTCATCTACGCTGTAGGGCTGTGGAACAAACACTCTTCTGTATGGTTATCTTTTTCTCGTTTTTGAGTTCGGCGTTCAGTCCTTGAAACAGTGCTTTGTTTTGTACTGATGGAATTCAGCTCCCTTCAGAAGGAGTCATGCCCTTTATGTGATCGAGGAGGAAGCTGCTGCTGTTTCCCCACTGTCCAAACACTGCACAAATACTGGCTAGTATTCTGTCCCTCTGCAGGGAGAAATCACCACTGGAGGACAACCATGTACTTTACGAATGGCTTTCAAAATGATTGAGTTTCGTTGGGGGGGGGGCTTATTTCCAGGTAAAGCTGTCTTAGTTTTCATTCTCCTTCCTCCTAACTGCAGTGCTTTGAGCTTCTTGTCTGGGATGTGATCGCCACTGATGGTGGAAGGATTGCTGGCAGCAAAATGGAAGCCTGCTCACTGCTGTGGCCAGGCTGCTGCCTGTGCAGCGGGTGGCTGTGAGCATGCTGAGGTCTCGGGGGGCTCCCAGGGACCTGTTCAGTGCAGTGGAGGAATTCATATTTCTAGGCCTAACCGTGCTTTTAGGAAAGCAGCTGGCAGAGCCAGGCTGGGGACTTGGAAGCAAGTTCAGTTCACGTTGAGCTGTTTAATCCTGTCCCCTGGGATACCAGCTGGTGAAGGTTTATAAGCGCATCTCGTTTTGTCTTGTCACACACTGCTGAGTCATGCTTGCTTGGAAGAATTTGAGGTCTGTCCTTCCTCCTCAAAAAAACAGATTGACTTTTCTCTCTTCATCACACTCCTCGCAGGCTTTTCTTTCTGCCTGTCAACAAGCCGTCTTCAGCCCTTTCCCTCTGTACGCATCAGTTCTGTGTATTCGGTCTGGGTCCCCAGGCATTGCCTTGTGAAACAGGATCCTTCATGAAGGAGAAAATACTTGAGCTGTGTCTGTAGCAGAAGGCAAAGTGATAAATCTTGAGCTTTGAAGCTGGGCTGCTGCTGGCAGTGTTTCTGAAGCCCCGTGTTTGCCCTGTCAGACCATACTACAGATGTGCCTGCGCTTTGAGGGAGCTTCGTCCCCTTGCAGGATGTGAACAGGCCGAAACCCTGGTGCCTTCAGAGACCTGGCCTGGACTGCGTGTTGTGGCTGTGAGCAACAGCGTTGTTCTCTTTTGAAATCCTGTGTTTTAAAGTGCTGGCGACTTTTTTTCTACTTCCTCCCGGTGTTCGGTCGGACGGTGCTGGTGCGACGCCTCTCCTCGCAGCAGCAGGAGATAGTTCAGAGGGCTCAGTGGACGCAAGGTGTCCCGCCTGGCGTGGTGCTCGGTAATGGCTGTCACTGCCCGGCCTCGATAAAGTTATCTGCGTGCTGGGGTAACTGCTTAGCAGTTGATAGAACAAACGATGTCTGGGGTGATTAATGGCGCTGGAAGGAAATGATATCACGCAGGTCCACTTGCAACGTGCCACTCCTTCGCCATCTGCGCTGGCAGAGCGCGGCCCTCCTTGCTCCCTGCCCCTCCTAAATTGCTTCGGTGGTTACAAGAGCTGGTGTAATGACTCGGCTTATTCTCTGTCTCGTCAGCCTGGTTTCGTTACCAGGGCGGAAAGTGTCGTCACTTGTATAGCTGCGTCGTGAACACTTGCCTCTTGTAGCAATATGCTGTGCTCTGGTGAGGCTGGTAATGGCCACCTAAACCCAGCCAGGTATGCTTGTTGTACAGCTGCCTGTCAGCTCTTCGCCAGAGCCGTTCCCTACTGTTGCAGAAAGCCCACATCGGCTGAGAGGATCCAGCACCAGCGCCTGGTGGTAGAGCAGCCAGCATGGGCACTCTCCCCACTGGCCTCTGAGGGGTGGTGGGGGATCATAGGGAGCCCTGTGGTCCTAGGGGATCATAGGTCTGCTCCCGCGCGGGCTGTTGGGGCAGCCCGGCATCGAGGCCAGCTGAGGAGAGCCAGGCCGGCCGGCCAGAGCTGGAGGTGGTGTGCAGCAGGCGCTTGGAGGAGGTTCGAGGCACAGCACAAACGCCCTCACCTTCCCCCTGGCAGAGCCTCTTGCCTTCTGCCAGCCGCCGGTGGTTGGAGGCTCTGCTGGCAGCAGCTGTATCCGTGATGCTGTGTTCAAGGGCCACGGGTGGCCCTGCTCTGCATAAACCTTCAAACATGTTTTCTGAACTCGCTTTCATTTCTGATATCACAGGGCTGCAGAGAAGGTATCAGCATGTGTTGGCTACCTTCTAGTTTTGTTGTTACTAAAACATGAGCAAATACGAAGTTGCTTCTGTTTTTCTCTACTTTTTTTAACCTGTAAAGTCATAGGCATTACTTATTTTTAAGTGTATGTGTGTTTATTTTCCTAACACACCCTGACTCTTGATCAATAAAAAAATCATTTCAGTCAAAAAGATGTAAGAAGTTCAGAAGCTCTTCCCCAAAGAAGAGGGACTTCCCTGCTAAAAATACAAAAACTTGCAAAAGAGGGAGAGGAGGAACTAGCAGCTGGGTCCAGCATAGGGGCCACCTTCTGACTTCATCTAGTGCTTGCTATCTGTGACCTGCAGCTAACAGCAGAGGGTTTTGGGGAACCTAACACCCCTTTGCAGATAGAGAGAAAAGTGCCTGACCAGCTTACGTGGTCATATAGCAGAAGGGCACCCTCTGAAAGTGAAGTACAGGGTTAGTGTTGCAAAGTGACACAAGCCCTGTCTCTCTAGCCTTTATGCCACATGTAGAATTAATTTGCAAATAAAATCTGTATCTGTCTTTTGTTCGATATTGAAAGCATGTATTCTTTTCTGGTCTTCCTGTTGGTTTTCAGTTAATGCTGCCTTTCTGTAGCCTCAGGTATGTATTTTAAGAGTTGTTTCAGCTCAGCATTCTTTCACGCAGTTGTCTAAAGTAAGTTTTCTTTGCTTTAAAAACAGACTTGAATGGAGGGAAACAAAACAGAAACTAAGAAAGCCTTCTGTTCTGATGAAAGGCTGATGGCCAAATAAAAAATAGCACTTGTAGTTGCTGACCTGCACCCTGGACCTGGCAGGAGAGGGGAAGGCATGGAAGGGGAGCGGTGTTATTGCCAGCGCCCTGGGCCGGGGCAGCACGTGCTGCGCAAAGAGCACGTGGCGATCGAACAGAGCAGTGAGTGGCCTTTGTCACCTGGGAGATGTTTTCTTCCAAACTTCTGCCTCTCAACGGTGGCTTAATCTGTGGAGATAACATGTTTTATGCTGTGTCTTTAGCTCTACCGAGCTGCACTGACTGCAGGTAGGAGCTGGGCCTACTGGAGGAGAAGAGGCTTGCTTGCAGGTTTGGCTTTAGGGCTTGTCATTTTGGGGTTACGTTTCCTTCTGTCCCAAGGAAGAGATCAAAGTTTATGTTGGAGTCAATTTTGAAGAGGGTAGGTTTTCTTGGTGTTTTTCTTGTCCTTTATAGAACCAAAATTTTAGCGTGCTTTGAGGGATAGAAGTACAGGCTTGTTGCTAGACAGGGTGTGGAAGCCCCATTTGCTTTTTCTTTCTTTTTCTGATGCTATTTTAGGCTCTCAGCTCTCACCATCTAAGAGAACTTGTGCTTTGAATTTTGTTTTAGTCACAAATGAGTAGAGTGAAAATCTTTGGTCGTAGACTTTATTACCAAGTTTAAATTGCTTTTGCATGGGACTAACTTTGTTTCAAGAACTGTCTAGCTAGTTCACCTTCTGATTCCTTCCCTAATGCCCCGTGATCATAGCTTTGTTCTTTGGGTATGCTGTAAGGCATTGATCTTCTGATCTTCATCACTTTGTTGCTTGCTAGTGAAGGATTGCCTGTTTGCAAGGATCAATTCACCGCAAGGTAGAATATTCTTGAGGATTAGGACTCTTTTTTTTTTTTCATTAACACTCAATCTTACTATTGTCTGGCCTAAATGTAATTTTAAGGCAAAGATAGACAAAAGAATCTTTAAGTAGAAGCCAGGTTCTTTCCATTTCTGAGTATTTTAACCAGACCAAATGGATCTCTAATGTACAAGCTCAGACCTTCCTGAGAAGGCTCTGGAGAGTGGAGAAGGCTTGACGTGACTGATGCTTGTCAGCTGCTGTCTTTTAATTGTAAAAGTTCCTCAGACACTGGTGGGGTGGATGCAAGTGCTCCTGTGAGCCGAGTTGGAGTCTGCCTTTCGGTGATGCTGGATGGAGACAGAAGTGATTGAATGTGAGAGACTTAGGGTGTTTTGTCTCTTCTCCCTGACTAAAATAACTGTGGGTGCATTGTACAGACCTGTGGGTGCAGCAGGCTGTCGCTTCCACGGGGACCGCGCAGACCACCAGCTCTTCTAGTGAAACCTTTTTTTCTCATTTTTGTGCTGTTGTGTGACTGTGTCAAAGAGTTTCCTGATCAGCATAGTACAGCATCTTAGCTCACAATAGCTATTGTTTTGAGAGGGTTGGCACAATGTATTTGTGCTGTGATTTGATCTGTCCTTTGTCTCGAGTAATCTGTTAAAATGTAATTCTTAATCCTACTCCTTTTTGGCAGGTTTTCCCCCGCTGTTGTTACAGAGATAATAAAACAGTGTAGCTCTGGTTGCAAGAGATCACTGAAGAAAAACAGTGTTCTGGGATGTTTCTTCTGTGTTTTTGGCTATAAAACAGAGAAGCTGTGGCCACATTGGAGGCAGGAGGCAGGGTAGGTTGGGCTGTCAGTCTGACTTGCTGTGGCTGTTCTTTCTTACGTTAACAGGGAGCTTCCCTGATTCTCCCTCGTTCCTAGAGTTTCTGTGAAAAAGGTCGTAGAACCAGACGACACAGCTTTCTTCTAGCAAAAAATTGTTTCTGAAACCACAAATCACATGTAGAACACTTACTCTACCTAACATGTATTTTTAAAATGATTTCCCTTTCTTTGTCTGTCAGCTTTGGTACCAGTGGACTGTGGAAAAGCGTACTTCCTCCCTGCCCCCTACCCCAAATTACACTAACTGCAATTAGCAGACCTTAATTAAAATGCCTGGTTCCTAGCTCAGCAAAGAATTTGGAAACAAAGTTAGTTATTCTCAGGCAGCTCTACCACAGATTTCTTCTCGGGCAAAGCTGTTTCCTGATGTGTAAGATCAACATCTCTATACCTGTTGTTCTGTAGTTCAGTTGGACAGCAGTCAAATTCTTGGTCCTAGAGCTTATTCCTAAAACAGGAATCCTCGCACGTGAATTAGGCCAATGCGCTCAAAAGCTGCTGCTTGTGGAGGTGCTGAGTTCCCCTGATCCCACTGAGAGCTGAGGACGCTGCAGACCTGGGCCTGATCCAGCTCCCTCTGAGGCTGTTGGAAATCTAGTTGAATTCCTTGGGAACTAGGTAGACCTCGTTCTTTTTTATTTTTATAATGGAAAATTGGAGAGTCAGGGACTGAAATTGAATTTGTTCATAGTGGCATGAATTCAGTGGTACACCTGTGGGCAACAACACGTGGACCTCTGCTGCTGGTGTGCTCTTCCTTTGTTGCACCAGACATAACGACAGCGGGCACTCAAAGGGTGTAATGAATGGCTGGGTAACAACGATTGATGGCCAAGAATCAAAAGTGTGGTAGGTAGTAATTAAAACATGCTACAATGATGCCATTGAATGCCTGCTCGACTCAGGGAAGTATCTGGTAGGGTGATTTGAGATGTCTTTGTAGCACCAAGTACAGTATCTGAGTTTCCTGTTCCTTGTTAGTGCTGCTGCCGCCTTGCCTTGTGTTAACTGCTGTGTGGGTGTGAAAACTCCCAGTAAGAATAGATTTTTAGCACACTTGCTGCTGCTGGTAGTAGAAGTTGAAATACAAAATGTTTATTTGTGGAAAATGCATGAAGTCCATGTAAAATCTCCCTGTCCCATCTCGTCCCCCTTAAATCAAAGTAGATCCCCAGTTTTGGGGGGCTGATCCAGGCAAGGTGGAGCAGACTGGCAGTGCTGCTAAGTGAAGGAAGGCTTGTGCTGCAGAGTGGTTTTGGTAAATATTGTTCTGTCTTTAAAGCAGTAATGTCTGTATTGGGGTGTTTTCAGCAGCCAGTTTGGCTTCAAGGAGATAATTATCGGAGCCTTCTTTAACAACAGGAATGAGGGCTTCCTTTGGTAAGGCTCGATCTCCTTTTGATGCAATAAAAACTATTAAATAGTTAACTTCCCCCCCCCATTTTCTATACATCTTTGTCTGAATGTGAAAACTCTTTCCCTGGCTTTTTTCCTCCCCTCTAACAACGTCAGGAAATTAAATTGTTTATTCAAAACGTCTGATGTCGGTTTTGGACGCCCACATTGGCTCGGGAACTCGGAGACATTCCTGCGAGGCAAATCCCCAAAACCTGCGAGGTGGCTCTTTTTCAGCTCTGCTATAAATGTGTGGTTTGACTGTCAAGGTATTTTTAAACACGCTGCCCAGACAGCTTTGAAATATGAATAAAGCCCTAAGTATACATAGATGAGCTGCAAACAATTGAAATGTGTTTAAATACTTGATCTCTTCCACGTATTCATCGGTACCTACAATTGGGATGTGGGGGGCGTTAAGGAAGTTTTTGAATTGAGGAATGTTCTCTGATCCGAGGGAGAATAGAGAAAAGCCTCTTGAATTGAGCATTGGGCTGGCAATCACAATAGGGTTTTGGCTCTGTCGTAGGCTTTATTGTAACATAAGCAAGTCAGTGAATTTCCCAATATCTTACTTCTTCCACCTGTCAAATGCGGGAGTAATGAAAACACATCACAGTGGTGTTGTATGGCTGAGCTGGTAGCTAATTGTTAAAGGATTATTGGATCTCAAAGGAGACACAAAGCATTGCTTACTTTATCTTGATATTTATCAGCAGCTCTTCATTCACGTCTGTCTGCTTCAAGGTATGGTTCAAAATTAAAAATCCAAGGCATTGAAATTTGGCATTTCCTCATGGGTGGTTTAATGGTGGGCTTGGCAGTGGTAGGTTGAAGGCTGGGCTAGGTGACCTTAGAGGTCTTTTCCAACCAGAATAATTCTCTGAAGTAACCTTCAACGCAGTTGTTGGGGACTGCAACATGTTTTTAAAAGTTTTAGCCCCCTTGATTGTCTCAGACCTATTTGACTGGTAAACGTTCTCAGTTCATCGTATACAGATTAAGTGATCGCTCGGCTTTTGCCAAGCTAAGATTTCATCTTCTTGCATTGACTTTCTTAACCCAGTCACTTCAATGCTGACAGTGGAGCTTTGCTTCAAAAAGCAAAGAGGGAAGGAGCCAGGGGGCTGTGTAGCAATCCCCTCCACCACAGACAGTGCAGAGGGTTGTTTCCTTGATCACATTTTTCTCTGCTTCTTCTGGGGGTACCTGAGTTCAGAGAAGGCGCCCTAGCCCTGCAGACACAGCCTGTGGCTGCTCTTCTCCAACTAGGCACAGAACCTGACAAAACACAGGAAACGTGGAAACTCTGAAAGCTGCAAAGAAATGTGAGCCCGACCCTAAACCTGCTAAGGCTAATGGGAGTTATTTTTCATGATAAAACAGTTTACCAAACACAGAAACTTTGGGGAAAAAAACCTTTCATAAAACATGGTTTTTTAATAGCACCTTATCTAAAGAGGTGCTGTGTAACTTACTCATTTAGCTGTGACTTAAAAAAGAATAAATTGCTTTTCAGAAGTGATTCATTTTCCTTCACATCTTCAGAGCTGTTTACTGTGACTGGCTCTTCAGGAAGTCTTTACTCCTTTGTGTTTATTATACACAATTTTACTTGTAATAAACCTCTGAAAGACTTGACTGATTGGTGGCTGAGGCTCGTATCAGACGTGGGTAGCAGCCTGGCTTTGTCACGCTTATTTAAAAATGAAAAGATCAGGTACTCGGCAGCCTTTTTTTCTAAAGGAAGCTGCTGTTCACCATCATACCAAGAAACTATTTTTTCCCCTCTAAATGAGGCCAAGAATCTCCTAGGAGATTTTAAGACTGCATATTTTCTGAGAAGTAGGATTATTTGGCGCATCTTCTAAAGCGATGCTTGAGCAACGTGGTGTGAGCAGTGCTTGGGGCTTCCTGCAGGTGAGGCTGGCACAGGCACGAACCCGCGCTGGGCGGACAGTGGAGGAATCTCATCTAAAATCCCAAGTGAAAACGAGAGAGGCTGTGAATTTGCTTAGGTGAAGCTTAGTGTTTTAAAGGGAGGTCTGCTTACGTGGATTGTCTCATCTGCAGGACTGAAAATGGTCTGTCGCAGAACACGGTGCGTTCAGGTGACCTCCCTGTGTTACCGAAAGTTTAAAGAAGTGGCCTCAGTCATAGGAGAGAAGAGTCCCAGAGAGACTGAAGGCTTTTTAGGACTGCTGCAAGGCCCTGTACCTCCTCCCCATGTTGCTTTTCAAATGGGCTAGGAGTGACAGTGTCCCGCGGTTTCCCTCAGGAGTAAATGTTCTTGACTTGGTAGACGTTGCCTTTGTCCTTTCTGTCTCCTCTCTCCGAGGTATGTTTGTTTTGTTCTGTGTGTGTGCACGCAATGGGAACAGAATTTAATGTGGTCTTTTCCTTTTGGCTATCAGCTGTAGCATGGAGAAAAGTCTTGCAAGGGGGGATTCAGAGCAGCAGTTCCAGGCACTGAGAGGAAAGTGAATGAGGTGCCACCTCCAGGGCTTTCCAGAAAGAAGAGAGGTAGAACAGGACAAACCTGGTCCGAGATCTTGACAGCCAGATGATGTGTGGTGTCGGGTTGGGTGTTGAAGGGAAGAACTTGAGAGCAAGGGAAGGATCAGGGCTGGATTGCTTGGAGGAGAGGGGGAAATACTTGAGCAGACTGTGAACGTCTGCTGAGGAGGCTGTTGGAGTAGCTCCCGTTCTGAATGGGCTGCTCAGTGGTGGTACTGGTCCAGGGTGGCTAAGCCAACTGTCCTCTTGAGCATGAGCACAGAAGCTAAGGTGCCAATTTATGGCTCAGGATGTCCCAAATAATCACTGGTACCTAAAAGCTCTGGTAGCCTTGTCTATGAAGAACACAGTGGTCCCGAGCAGCTGCTTCTCCCCTTCCTCGCAGACTGCCCTGCCATGGAGGACACAAAGGGCAGGACCACAGCTGCGGCCTTGTCCTGTACCACTGGAGTGAGGGGTGGCCAGGATGGCAGCGGGACCCTCCTGGACAAGGACTGGGAAGACTGAGGACTTTGGGTCCCAGAATGAGCTGATGGCTCGGTCAGGGCTTCTAATAACAGCAGGCAAAGGCAGGGGGTGCTGATGGATGGAAGAGGAGAAGCTCCTTCCACACAAGAGGAGTGTAGGCGGAGGGGGCTGTTCTGGTGAGATGCAGAAGGGGGCAGGACAAGTGGTGAGCCTGAGCCTGTGGGATGCAGCCGGGGAAGCCTCTGCTCTGAGGAGTGTTTGAGAGAAAGTCCTAGGAGAGCCCAGGTCAGAGGGGCCTCAGAGAGAGAAGCGACGTGGGTAGGAGGGTAAAGAGCATCTGCTGAAAGGCGGAGGGCAGGCTGAGAGGCAGCGGTTGTAGCCCTGCTCCTGGCCCTGGGGTCTGTCCTGGCTGAAGCGTTGGTGGAAAACTCGGTACGTCCTTCTTAGAGGTTGTCAGTTTTGAAACCCATTTCATATGCAACTTTAGTGTTTAAAAAAAGGGTTTTAACTTTTAAAAGGTTCTTTAAAAACACCTTCATATCCAGGTTTATGGTATAAATACAGACTTCTTTAAAGGAAGGTTTCCAGCGGGACAGTGACTGTTTGGGAGTAGTGCTCTCTAGCTTCAGTTATTTGACAGAGTCAGTTCTTGGAGGATCTGTTAAGCTACTTATTAAAAAACATCTTAGAAGATTTCTATGTGACATAATTACTGAGAAGTAGATGTTATCTGTTGCATGTTTGTGTAAAACATTATGTGGCAAGTGGAGGAGTTGATAGCTATAATACCACCGCTAACGTGACCCTAAGGTGTGCGTGTGGGAGGAGCGCTTTCCCAGTAGGCTTGCTTCCAGACAGGTCCGGTTAATCTCTCTGCACTGGTATCCAGTGATTTACAGTGATTTTGCTTTAGTGTCATGGAATCAACAACGGAGGAAGACTGCTGTTATCCCAACTAAAGCCGCATGGCCTGTAATGCCTTGAAAGGCGGTTTTGATAAGGCCCTGTTGTGAGAGGTGCAAAAATCAGAGGACTGAGCATTTAGCTGTGCCTCGTGGAAGTGGTTTGAGTGAAAGTTGTTTGCTTCCACGGGGTCCTTAGCAGGTTTCTATCCCAGATGTGTTGATCCTAAAGCTGCCTGGTGCAGCAGCAGACCTTGGCCTTACGTCTCTGTGGGCAGCACCTTAAGGAAGAGCTCACAGCTCCTCTGCAAAACCCAGAGGAAAGGTGAGAAACAGCAGTGCTGCGTGAAGTGTCTGCAATGGCAAGCATCATTCACTGCTTCTGTTGCCCATGCAGTCCTAGCACGTTCATCATCAGCGGAGGTGCCTGATACTTGGCAGCAGAAGCCTGCCGTACCTACTGACACTGCTACAGACGTGCAAGAGCCTTGGTGCCACTAAGTTACAGCGCAAGAAATGTGTTGCTGTAGGGGGATAAAGACATTAGACAATGGATTTTGAGACATCCTGGTATCAGGGCAGTGGAAAAAAGTGGGAAGAAATTTGATCTTTATTGTATTCTCCGTGTAGTTCTCCCTCTCTGGTGGAGGGCAGAGCTTAATGGCAAGTTCAGCGGGCAGGTTGTCCTTAGGAGCATCTGCAATTAGTTTGTTGTTGGGGTAGGATGCAAGACTCTGTGGCTTAAGGACTTAGTTACAGTGAAATATTTTACAGACAAATGCTTGAAAGAAAGAAATCTTTCTGCTTTTAACAATATTAAAACTTTGTTTTGTTTTTTGACGTAAGGGCTTGTTCATTCTTTCTCAGTTCATAGCCTTAAATGGCCAAAAATGCAGTTTTAGATTTTTCTTTCATTTCCTAATTGTTTGTCTGTAGACTCTTTTTTTCTTTGAGAGACGTGAGTAGAGAAGTTATTCTTCACCGGAAAAAGCCTTCCTGAAAAATTCTAGTCACGACCTTGCTAGCATTTTTTGAAGAACACCACAGCGTGAAAACAGTGGAAGAAAATCCTAAAGAAATGGTCCGTGTTACCTTTCCAGCATTGCTCCTGACTGAACACCCACAAGTAAGAAGGGGATATAAACAAAGCTGTACTGTGTCTCTGCAGGCAGGGTCTGTGGTTTGAAAGTGCTCTGGGGCACATAGCTGCTGTTGTGAACTCCACCTTGCGATTGGTAACCTGGGCGGTAGGCGTTATGCCTGACCAAAATGCTGGCCGGTGCTTTTGAACTTGGCTTCAGGCTTTCAGCACACGAGCAAAGATTTTGTCGGGTCCATGCCAGGCTTCCAGAGGGGGTTCTGCTGCAAAATTGAGGCTCACCCTTGGCGCTGTCAGGCTGACACTGCCGGTGAGCCGTGCCCTGGGGGCTGTGGGATGCTCTGGTGCTCCCCTTGGGGCAAGGGTCCACACCTGGAGGAGCGTGGAGGCCAGCGGGGAGGAAGACTTCCCTTACACATGGTGGATGGTGATGCTAGAATTCAGTGGGGAAGAAAATGTAGGTGGTCAAAATATTCTTGGGGGGGAAAAAAAAGCACACCATACTATATTACTGGTAAATTTTTGAACTCTTATCTAGAAACTAATTAGAGAAAATAATTTGGGGTGCAGTCCAAATAAGATAACGCCTGTTTATGGCCTCTTTGAGAGAGTGCAACTTTCCCAAGGTTTTGATTATCTTCTTATAACAGCTGCGACTTTTTTCCATATCTGAGGGTTGGGAAGGTTTAGAAGAGGAACGTTTTTGTTAGAATGGGATAGTTTCTGCCCTTCAGGTGACGCCTGTGCATTTTGCAGCTTACTGTGGTATCTCAGCCGCGTGCTGACCAAGCAGGAAACCCTGCAGGTCCAAGTGCAGGGCAGATAACATCTGCCCAGCGCCCGGGTGCAGTCAGCAGGGTGTGCGGCTGCGTGCAAGGTCCTTACATCACGCTGGGTGTGGAGCAGCTTCGTTCTTCATGAAGCACGGCTGGCTGCAGGGATCTGATGTGTGAAGAGCTGTGAAAATGTTCTGCCTGGGAAAGCGGCTTCTTGCAGTAAGAAATCCTGCTGCTGCAGGTAGATGTATGTGCTGGTGGGCTGTAAAAGCAGATGTTCAAGCAAGAATTTTCTGTTGCCTTCACGAACAAGAATTCCTGCAAACCTTCTGAGCAAATGGTGTATTTATGTACTAAGAGATTGAGAGGTACATGTGTGTATTTTTCTGTATAGAAAATCCTAATCTTATGTGGTTCAGTCATTCTCATTGACTGTTACTTGCTATCTTGTCTAAGCGACAGCAAATGGAATAAATGAAAATCGCTTTCCTCAGTGGTTGTTGTTTTTTGAGGACCAGCCTAAGACATCCAGAGTTTTCAACAGCAGTTGAAGATAATTATGTAATGTGGACTTTTCCCCCTATGTATAATTCTTCAAGTCCTTGTACGTATTTTGGAATTGCAGCAATTTGAAAGCTGTGACATTTCTACAAGTCCCTCTCTTCTATGCTGATTGTGTCTCCAGTTAACCCGTGCAATAATTCTGGCAATATCTGAGCTGGATCCAGTGTATGACACCCTGGTCAAATGTCCAAGCCCAAAAAAGAGAACATGGGCAGTTAACCACATGCACCCGATGATGAAACCAACCTGCAACAGCGGAGGAATCATCGCTTTCTCCTTGCCCTGTGCTGTGCGGTCACCTATAGGCTTGAAATCCCAGTGTGTGGTACAGCATCATCTCCGGAGTCCCTTATCTCGTGTCTGCAAACAAAAGAAGTGAGCAACAGAAAATGAGTACGCTTGTCCAAGGGAAATTCGTTCTGTGATCCTGTTTAATCAAACATGTAATCAACACTTAATCAAACATTTAATCAGCGACTAGCATTTTTCCTTCTAATTAGTTGCTGCCAATTATTGGGATTGAAGAGTGAGTTTCGGGGCGGAGCTGGACAAAAATAACCAGAGGAAAGCAGCTAGCTCTCACTGCGCCTTTGTGTCTGCCTCTGCAGCTCCTACTGAAAGGCTGCATCAGCTGACGGTGTCTGCCTCCTTAGCAATGGTAAGGACAGCGGTAATTTGGTAGGCTAGAATAGAAACGGAGTTTTTAAAAAAATGTTATTTATTTTTTGGCTTGAAGAGGGATTCAGATTATCTTGAACTCATCGGCATGCTGATGGCACTGGTGTTGCAATGGGGAGAGGCAGGTACCAGGGAACCCAGGGAGCTCCATAAAGGGAGATGTGTGAAAGATGCAGCTGAACTGCTGGCCTCGGGCTCTTTCTCTGAGAGGGAGAACGAGAGTATGAGTAACAGCGCTCCTGCATGGTTCTGCTTGTCGAGGCAGCTTCTAGAAAATCTGGAGAGGCCCAAGACACTACCTCGTTCCTGGCTATGCAGTGCGACAGAGCTCCCAGCAGAGCCAAATCTGGGCAGTAATGAAGTCTGGCTAGAAAGGGTGGTGGTGTTCTGGGGTTGTGCAGCACCTCCTGCGTGCCCTGGGCCAAATCTGGGAAAGCTGCAGTCTTAGAACACCTCAGCTCGGTCACTGGGGGAAATGATGGGTGTGACAGCTGCTGTCTAGGATAGGTTACGAAAAAGCAAGGGCAGGATTAATTAGGGCACTGTGCGTGTGTGTCTGCCTGAGAGAGATTAGCAGCAAGAAGTGCTGTAGAAGATCAGAGGTGTGGGGGACAGCGTGGCACGGGCTGGGCGTCTGAGCCCAAGGAAGGGCACTGAAAGTTAGGCAAAGTGGTGCTGGCAGAAGGTTGAAGCTGACTGGGAAAAAACCGCTTGGTTCGACAAGATGGGCTGCTCTACACTTCCTGTAAGCCATCAGGATTTGTGCTGAAGAACTCTGGCTCTGTCATTCATTTTTGCATTACGAAGGGTGTGCATTTTGAGTAATGGCTTGGATCAAAACCAGGTAGTAGCTGTCCTCTGTGACTTACAAAGTGGGCGCAGCAGGCATGAACCTACAGATAACATCTAGGGCAAGGAATTTTCTCCAGCCAGGGTGGAGATTTCTTGGAGATGCTGTTTTGCCCTTTACGGGTACAGAAACTATCCTGAGTGATGGAGACTTTCTGTTTTGCTGCCTCATCTCTGCTCCAGCTTCAAGTTTGTTCTCTCTGACTTTGGCTGATCCTACATCCCTCACTGCCAAAATCTTTTGGTGTATTCCTGTGAATCTTCTTGACCTACGTTGACTTGATATTATAAGGCTGGCAGCAGTATGTTGTTCGTACGCTGCATTTCCAGCTCCTCAAACTGCAGCCCTGTCTAGTGAGACTAGCAAAAAACCCTATTCTCTTATCTGAACCTTTTGGTAAGGCTTTTCTTTTTCCTCCCTCTAATGGTCACATCAGCTATTAGTATTATTCTGCATGCCACATAATAAAAATAATTCCTTAACTTGTTGTCTCCCAGTTTAGATCCTTTCTCAATGCTAAGTTCATGTAGCTTGTGTTTTATTTGATTTCCAGGATCGTGTGTAATTTGTGTAGATCACCAAGATGATTCACTGTGGCTCTGTCAAATGCTCTATCCTGTTTCTTCTCGGGGAAGTTGGCCGCATGTCAATAAGCAGGATGTTTTGAAACAGTACGGTCATGGCTTGTTGGAAGCCAAGCTTTCATTTTATTGCAAGCCTCTCTAATGAAGCTTCCAAATAAAGTAAAATCATTTTTTGATCTATGTTGATGTAAACTCAAGCAGAGGAGTAGGTTGCGGGGAGGGAGTTTCCCGTTATTGGTACTGTCGTCTGAATCTGTTCAAACGGAGAGAAGCAATCCAGTTCACTTTTAATTTGTACAACGAATTTTCTGCTGGACACCTTTTTCTCCCCAAATAGGAGACAAGGCAGCAGAGGGGCACTTCTCACATGCAGTTGCTTTTCTGTCTGCTGTTGACATGGTTCATGCAGTGTTGGGGGGGATAGGACAGGGTGGGATGATGAATAGCAAAATAAGTGTGAAACCCAGTTTCAGATGAAACTGGGCTGATGGAAATGCTTTTTAGCCAGCCATTAATTTTGGCCTAAAGAAACAGTCCTCTTTAAAATAGTAGCTGCATTCAGAAAGGCCCCAAACTAAAGGCTGAAGCATGAAATGCTTCTCAAAGGGAGCAAACAAAACAGGAACTGGCTGGATGAGTTATGTGAGCCTGAACTGGTGCAGAGTTTGGGGAGGAAAGATTTCTAGGAACCTCTCCTGCATTAATTGTTTCCTGCAAACCCTTTCCATGGATGTCCTTTTAACCTGATGAAACACCAGACTGGTAGCTCTGGGGCTGCGTGTAGCTGGCCACAGTGAGCTGTCCGCACGGACTCTTGTTGTTGGTTACGTCTGAGTAAATTACTTACTCTGGTTCCATACATGAAGAGGAAAATTTGTTCTTGTGTATGCAAACAGTGGTCACTTGGTGAGTGCTGGAGACAAGAAATCACAAATGCTCTCAGAGCTAACGACGCTTGAGGGAGACTTGGTGTCTGACTTGCTCTGTGCTGAAACGTTAGGGCCGTCCTTTATGGAAAAAAAAAAAAAAGGAAAGAAGTTGCAATCAGGTTTCTGTAGTGAGCAGACATGTTAACTGTCTTGTGTTAACTTTCTCTTGTTAGTGTAACGAAGCTTTGCATGCAGGAAAAAGCCCCAGACACCTATATATCTTACTTGAAGCCTGGCTGGAAATGAATAAACTCCTTTTTGCATGGCAAGGTGCTGAGCTTAAAGAAGTCTCTGATTTCTGCCAAAAAATGCCCAGTCTCTTCCAGAGATCCAAGAAGTGAGGAAAAAAAGTGTATTACACATTTCTCATGGATGTCTCAGTGGGTGTCTGGCCTATGTAAAACTTGTAAAAGGTTTATTCAAGGCTGTTTGCCAGCGGCTTGCGAAGCTGCAGTGGAAGTTGAGCATTTGGTTTCAGGGGTGGTGGAACAAAAGCCACTTCTAAATGAAAGCTTGGTGGGTGCTTTACAGATGCACTGCCCGGAGGGATTCTGGTCTAGGTAGGACAAAACATGGATAACAGTAAATGAGTGCTCCTAATACAGTTTGCTTTCCTGGGTGCTTTTGTCAGGTAGCCGTGGGCAGGCTCCAGCAAGAAGATTGTTAAAGGTGACTGCGGCAGGTGCCTAGAGCTGAGAAAAGCCCCGGAAGGGTCAGGTTCTCAGGGCAATTGTCAAAAACTTTCAGAAAGTCTGCTTACTGTAGGCTGAGACAGATGGGGCAATCAAAATCGTTGTGTGACCTTGAGAGACCAGCCCAGTTCACCTTTTCTCTGTCTTTCTCTTCTGTTCTCTTTCCCCTTCCAAAAAAAGACAGCTGCCGTCCGCAGAGCTATGCCCATTTTAGGTTAGCTTACCAGATGTGTTGCATTTCTTCAGTGTGAATTCCCTGTTCAAATAGAACAGGGAGGCATTGGGAAGGTTTATATGTAGGGCATGATGTCAATATTTAATCTGAAACGCTCTCTCTCTCTCGATATAGTGAGATATACGGGTAGTTAGGTTTACAGGTAAATGCAGAGACATATGCTCTTAAGTTTAAAATCACTAATGAAACAACTTTCTGGGTGTCTTAATACATGTCATGCTTCTGTATTGTCCACACGAAAGGAGAAATGCGTGCTGTCTCTGTAAACCTCCTCTCACCTTATAGGAGCCCCAGAAGCCCTGAGTGTATTTGTTAACCGAGACACGAGAGGCAGCTGTTTTAATAAGGAGACATTGGCGGTTGTTACAGTTCTGAGAGAAAGCTGCTCATAAAATATGCATGCAGGTTTTACAAGCCGTGGTGTACACGAGTTAAAAATTAAAAACTATATTGGAAAGTAAGTAATTTTATGTTGGGCCATAATGAATGGAGAGGCAGGAGCCTAAAGGAAGCTCCAGAATAAATGAAGGCTTGCTTGCATCCGCCTTAAATCTTTTATTTCTGAGAGCTGCTCTCTGTCTAGATAGAAATCTGTATGAGCACCATGATTTTGCTGCCCTTCCAGAAGAAGGGCTTTCACAAATGTGGGGTGGAGCTTTTTCCCCCCTCACTTTGACAGCCTTACCTGTGCTGGAACAAAAACGCGTGTTCTTCTCTGCCCTTCTCATCCTGTTTTCCTTTGCCAGTCGGAATGGACCTACACCTGAGTCTAGCTTTTTTCTGTAGTACAAGAAGATCCCCGTGAGGCAGCTCTTAACTGGCCAGCTCAGGAGACTTTGGCAGTGAGAGAAGCAGCGCGGGCTGCAGAAGGCAGAAGCTGACCGCGTCCTCAGGCGAGAGCTGCAGTGTGCGCTGAGCTGCCTCGTAGCGCCTCAGCTGTGGCGTTTAAAGGTGGGCGAGGCTCTGGTTGCTGGACGGTTTCATAGGTAGGTAGGCTGAAGGGCCTTGGTTCAACTCCCCGTGCATTGCGCCAGCTCGTGTTAATTCTCAGTTCCTGTCGCAAAAGGTGCGGCCTTGGAAAGGAGGCAGGCAGAAGGCTCGATCAGCTCGTCTGATGCCGTTCAAGGATTTACTGGTAAAGCTGTCTTGTTTGAGAGTGGTACTGCTCGGCAGCAATGCAGGGCCAACATAGTTACGGTGAAGTTTGGAGGAGCTGTACTTCAGCTGACTTGAGATTTGATGGTATCTCAGTCGACGAGAGCAGGCATTTCACTGATGCTTTTTGCTAGTTTTGTTTGAGAGATGTCTGAGCTTAAAGTTAGAAGGACTGACTTTTGGGAGCGTCAGCATGAGAAACGTGTTAGCTGTAGGCACAAGAGCTTCAGGGTATTTCCTAAGAGTAAACATCCACAATTAATTGGCAGCAGGGTTGCTGAGTGTTTCTTTAAATTTAGTGCTCTTTGTTCTGTGTTACAGTTTGTGTCCATACAGTGTGTGACCATCCCAACTTGTTCACTTTTTGAAACAGCATTGTTCTGTCAATCCTTTTTAATCCCACTTTGCACAGCGGCTTCCCGTTACGTTGTGCTTTTTGAGCACGTGGAGTGTGCTTTTGCTTGTGATGAAACAGGTTTCTCCGAGCAGCCAGTGAGAGAGCAGTTTAATGCTCTGTGCTGTTTGGGATGTAGAGGCATTGCTTTGAGTGCTGGCGTGGGCTTGTGGAATTAACTACTGAAGATGAATTCCTCTTAGGATTCCACTTAGGTTGTCATCTGGAAAACTGAAAACTCATGTGCTTATTAAAACTCAGCTGGTGCAGGTGAGAATTGGCAGGACCCCTTGGCACTAGCTATCAGCCTAGAGCAGTTCTGGCATTACCAGCCACGATGCTGGTGAAAACTTCAAGTCGGCCTGAGTTTTGCATTCAGCTTCAGTATGGGAGCCTTTCCGTGGCAAACCTTTCAGTATGGCTTTAGCTTCCTTGCATTCCAATTTGGTGCTAGCAGAGCGAGGAGACAGTAATGTTTGCCTTCCTATGTCAGTATAATAGCTGTTAAGAAATTGGAAATAGGTTTCCCTGTATTTTGGCAACATCTGGAAATTCAGAGGTAAACAAATTACCCATCAGCTAGCTAATGCACCTCGTCACCAATGAGAGGACTGCCCTTCTTTCCTGAGTTGTGTGAAGATTCCCTTGGTGAAGAAAATCTGCGTACTTGATTTCCAGGGCTCCAGTGAGCTCCAGTGACAATGGAGAAGGAACTTTTAGGATCTTTCTTGCTGGCTAATGACTTTGTGATACAAGGGAACAAGAAGCTAGTAATTTGTGACTGCTGGCTTAAACTAATATCAGAGGAGGCTCACGAAGAACAATACAAAATGTAAATTTTTAGAAGCATGATTTCGGACAATAAAATCTACTCTTAAGTCTTATGGTTATAGTACCGAGTTTTATCAATGCATGCGGAAAACTTCTGCCTCAGTGTAACAGCTAATTGAACTTATTATGGCACTGGAGAGCAAATATGCAATATTAAGTATTTTTCATATTTATAGACCCTTTTGTGCGAGGTTATTGCTCATTTTGTTTGTAAATATGTCTATGTTTCTAGAAGCCTGTGATAGCTTCTACAGTAAGAGTTTAAAATATATGTAAAAGATAAATGTATCCGTCCCCAGCAGCAATACGCTCCTCTGCCTTGTGATTGCGCTGCCCCTTCTCAGGTGTCTTTCAGCCATCACCGGTGCCTCGTGACCTTAGAAAGGCTTTTGAAAGGGATGGGTCATATGTTTGCTTTTTGCACAGGGTCATATTAACAGTAGGGCGATTGGGGTCACGGAGAGACAAAGGGAGCTTGGCACAGGGAGGACGTGCATGCCCTTTGCAGTGCTTAAGGAGGCAAGCGGTTTATCGAAGCCAAAGGATGGGGCTGGAACAATTTAGCAAGCAAATCTGAAGGACTCTGACCTTTGGGGGAATTATGTCCTGTAATGGAAGATACAGTGCCAAGGCAGCTTGGTTTGAAGATGATTTTTAATAAGTTTATAAAGACAGCACATGGTGTGGCTGGCTGCCATAGCTGGAAACTGGATCTGCTAACGTCTGAAGGTCCCACTGGTGTTGTGTGCCCGTGGTTGAAGGCTAACCCCTGCATAATTGCTCATAATTGCCATCAGGTACTAAATATGTCTTTGAATGTCTGGTAGGATGAATAGCTCATTGTCTTTAATCATTTTTCTGTGCAGCTGTTAATCATTCCTTCTTCCCACGATGGCTCCTCAGTTTCTTTTTTTCTTAAAAGACGGTGGTTTTGTGTCCCTGCTGGGAAAACAGCGAGTATGGGCTCCCAGACCTTGGGGTCACTAGTTTCAGGAAGAATGTCCTGCAGAGGTCAGCACCACTGACGTGTCTTGAATGTCCAGTTTAAACAGACGAAAGCAGACCCTTTTAAGTTTGTAGTTAATGACTTGATGGCTTTTATGACTTGGTACTTACAGATTTTATTTCTGCAATGCCTGTTCTTTAATGCTGAAAGTAGTAACCCTGTTGTGTTTCCTTAACCCATTACTGAAACTTAGTCTTAAACTGCCCTTAGTCACTGAATACTATTTCCTCTAGTTACTGTTTGAAGTGTCTGGTTGCTTTTGCGGCTTCCTCCTCCCTGCAGCTTGAACCTCTGAAGTCGTGATGTTGGATGCTTCAGTTTGTCTCTGGTCTGGCAGCATAATGGGTTAGTGGGCTTCTAGCTGGCTCTTTGCTCTGAGGTGCTGGTGAATGTTTGCCTGTGTTGTGGTGGGAAGTTGAGGTGTGTGGAAGCATTGTGGTGCCTCAGGTAAATGCCCGAGTGATGCCGCTGCCTGCCCTACCAAAATGCTCTCTGATTTTCTGGTCCATTTCCTGGCCCTGTGTTCTGATGCGGCCCTCTAAGCAGCGTTTTTATAGCTGTAAATGGGATAATATAGTGCTTTCAAGATGTAGAGAAGATCAGATGGCTCTACCAAATGTCATGTGTGAAGGGGGATGGCAGTGTGAAAATCACTTACAGTGCCGTAGTCCCTGATCTGCGGGGGCTCCTATTGCAAGGACTGTTCCCTATTTATAAAAACAAGGATGAAATGAAATACACAAATGGGGCTACCCCCTGTGATTTTTGTGCGTAAAAAGTCCTCTGAGACAGCCAGAAGTCTCATTTCTTCAGCCCATTTAATGAGCACTTAAAACTCTAAATGAGACCTCTCCTGTACTGCATTATCTGTTGCTACCTGACTGTACTTTACTGCCCTTCTCCTTTGGATCTGTGATGCTTTATGGAGAGACAGAGGAAGCTGAGGATTTCCCCCCACACACATCCCACTCCAAATGCCAGTTTCTCACCCATTTCAGTCATAAATCTTTCAAAAATACTGACCAAAGAAGAGAAAATGCTTACTGAAAGGTATGAATAGTTGGATTTAAGTTGGCAAAATTACCTCTGATTAATCCCCTGCTTAATAGGTTGAGAACAACAACAAAAAAATTGCCCCTGTTACAGCTGTATCTAGCAGTATTTCAGGTGCCTCCAGTTAACTTCAGTGTGAGCTGGGGTTGCTGGTTGCTTGCATCTCTAGTGGGCAGTCCTGAGAAATAATAAAAGCAAGGATCCTGGCAGATCTCCACTGAGAAAAGTGCAAGGTACTCTGCCACTGGTGAACCTGGTGCAGATTATCTGAGCTCGCCTTTGTGCCTGGAAGAGGAACAGGATGTCCGCGAGGCTGTGGATGGCCGGCCTTTGCTGGTTTTTGCACTTTGCTTTGGTATTCTTTGCATGGTGTCTTCCTGTGTCTGATAATTTCAGCGTGGTAGAAAGCCGTAGCGGCTGCAGGTTTTTTCTCCAATTCATTAATATTTATGCAACTCCCTTTGAAGCCAATATACGGCTTTTCTGGAAAAATGCTTTTTGTTTTATGTCAAAGCAATATATTATTATTTGCAATTTTTTAAATGTGTGCATCTGGAGGTGAAACATTCTCATATATGAGAAAATGAACTTCACTGCGTGCATTAATAACTTCTTAGGCTATTAAAACAGATATCATGATTGCTTTTTACTTTTCAAATTGTAAATTGTGTGGTATTTCTCAATCCATCACTCAGACCAGACAGCAAAAATATGCTACTTAATTGAACCATGGCTGTAATGTATGACCTGAGCATCATTTTCCCTTTGTAGCTGTCATTCTCTATAACGTTCAGGTCCTAGATGCCATGGGGAATTAGTCCAAGCTGTTTACTTTGGATGTTAAAGCAAGCAAGCAACCAAAGCTATTCTGCATAGTTTGAGACTGTGATAAAAAACAGTTCATGGGCTCATAGTAACTTGATATTGAACGCTTTCCTAAATCCATAGGTCATCCAAGCTTAAACGTGAAGTCAACTGGCGTGGTATTGATTTTAATCACTGTTGCATGTGGTGAGGCTCGCATTATCCAGTAGAGTTGTCCACTGGCTTCAGGTGTACAACCAATCAATCGTAACAAGCTTCTGGGTTTTATTCAGTGTTGCGGGTAATTTATACGTGTCTGTTTTTCCTTTAAATGTTGTATTGTATGATTAAACGAGAGCTTTGTCCTGAAGTAAGTGTGCACTGGGAGCACTAGTTGGAAATTTGTGCTGCCTCTGGGTAAGTCCCCATAGGTTTAGGTGTACTGTGCCAGCTGAAGGCATTGAAGCTTTGCTGTAAATTGTTTGGTTTTACCACTTTCAACCGCTTTTTCCCTTCTCTTTTTCCCCAGAGGTTCTCTTATTTGCTTAAATTTGGTTAAATATTTTTCTTCCCCTTGGGCTGATGATTGCAGTGTAGGATTCCTGCCTAGATGTTCTTTGGAACGCAGTGCCTCCTCAGAACAGTGACCTCTGGGAGCCTTGTGGAGAACTGACCAGTTCTCAAACATCTGCTCAAGGAATGCAGGCAGATGGTCTTGCTTTGATGCAGTTTTGCTGCCTCTTTGGAAGGAGGAGGGAAATACGGCAAGTGGGGATCCGTCTTTCTGAGGCCTCTCAGAAAAACGGGCCTGCTGTGGGTTGCCACTGCCATGAGGTGGCTGGGTGAGCAGGGAGTCGGAGCCCTTCCTTGGGAAGGATGTGGCTGGGTGTCAGGCTACATGGAGGGAAGGAAGGAAGGCCCACGGACAGAGCAGCGACAAGCAGTGGTCACGGTGCCAGGGGACAGCACCTTTGGGTCAGGCCTCGTGCCTGCCTTGGGCGCGTTCCTGTGCCCCTCGCTGCAGCCTCCCCCAGCAGTTAGCTCGGCAGTCACCTCAGCGCCGCCGCCTGTCCCTCATGGACGGCCCCTCGTTGGCCTGTCCATCGCCTGTGGCCTGCAGCCTGCTTCCTTCTGCCTGTTAATTTTATGGGGTCCTGGAGTTTGTGTTTGTGGGACCAGCCTGCTTCCTGTGCTAGGCCCAAGCCCTTTTGCCTGGGATGTGGGGCAATTGGTGTGGTTATGTGGTGCTGCGTGCTCAGCACGTGTTGTGTGCTACAAAAAAAGCTATTTTGGTAGAGGACTTTTCCCAAATTAACTAATCCTCAAAATATGTATGCTTCTATGGTTTCTTGTCTCCTGGGTTTAAGTATTAAAAGCTCTAATGTTTCAAATTAGAGGGGAAATCCCACTAGTGAGAAAGAGGAAGACCCAGCACTGCAAGCCAACCTCGCTAATCACCTCCTCCTTCCCGTAGCTGTTTAAGCTTGTGTGATGGCATACCCAGCACCCGGCGCCTCTCCTCTTACTGCTCCTGTGCTAGCGTAAACGAAAACCCTAGGCTGGCTTCTGCCTTCTGCTGGTGTACAGTCAGCTTCAGTAAATCCCAGTAAATTTGCAGAGTCCATTTTGGGGGCATTGTAGAAAACCTTTAGACCAATTCTTTCTCAAGTGGCTCTGGCAGCCAGCTTGCAAGTATTTTTCTTCTTCAAAGTAGGACAAAGCTTATTCAGCGTGTATGCATGCATGGCAAAAAATGCAGCCTTTCCCATCAAGCTCTATCCTTCAAGGAGCTCTGGAGCAGCCCTTTCTGAAGCCTGGCGTATTTTAATGGTAGTTTGGAGTTGTTCTGTTTACTCCAGGGCAGACACAGCAAAAACGTAGCTCGTTTTGTTATTTTAAGTCTTAGCTTATATTACTTGGAATGCTTCTGAGTGGGCTGCTGCACTGATTTACAAAAAAGCACTTCCTACCTCATATTTCTTGTTTATCTTGCTTAGCTGTGTGAAAGTCATTGTTTCAATAATTTGGCTATTAACTCTTTCTCTGCAAGGGTCTTTTTTCTTCCCAAAACACAGTTGGAATGCATCTGGTTAGCCTCAGGTGACGTTCTGCGGCAATGCTTCCCACGCTGTAATGGCAACATATCAATCGCCCACCAGTTATGGGCTGCCGTTATCTGTAAGAGGGCTTTGAAATTCTCTGTAAGAGGTGCTTGGTTTCATTTTCTTTTTAATTTCCTTGCTGAGGAAGGATGAGCTCTGTTGTGGTTGTGCAGTGCATGCATGCTGCTTCTTGGCCAGAGAAACTTCGGGCTTGTGAAGTGTAAGAAGGGAGCAATTTGTGTCGTGGATGCTGATGGATTGCCTGTCCCTTTGGGCAGCTTTGTAATGGCTTTCCAAAAGAAAGACTTACTGTATTGGACAGAAAACTGGAGGAACCATTGTGTATTCAGCAGTGTGCAGCAGTTGCGACTGGGGACGACAACACAGGCGCCCTTAGATAGACGGGTGCTGCAGACAGAGGCAGGCAGCGCTGCTCTGCGGCCTGCCCCAAAAGGGTCTTTGACTTTCACATATGGGATTAGTGGGAACGAGGAAGAGATTCCAGTCATGTCCTCGCTGAGGCTTTTCATTCTTAAATTCCCTACGTCTTCAAAGTGAAAAGGTTATAATATATTTAAATAGCCTGCATATAGTGGGAAAGTGGCCTGGCGTAGGAACAGCTGGGCTCTGTGCCAGAGATTCAGTACTCCTCTCCAGACTAAAGCAGAAGTGGCTTGTTTTCCTTGATAACTTGTCAGATGCAGTGACTGAGCGTTGCCGGGCTGCGTATACCTGAATCTCAATTCTCATGCTGGCAGAGTAGATGAGCCACGTCTACAGATTTGCCTGAGCTGGCTCTACCAATTGCAGCCCTCAGCGTTTCGATGTACGACTGAAATCGAGGTGCTCCCTCCCCCGCAGCACCCAGTGCCCACCTCTGCCCTGCGGGCAGCTGCAGCATTCCCAGCAGGGCAGCTGCTTAGCATGCGTCCTGCATCCCTCCGGGGCCACGGCTCAGAAGCTGCCGAGGTGCTTCCTAGGCAGGGAATGGAACCAGGGAAGTGCTCGCCCGAATTTGAATCGGGTACCAATGTTTATTATTTGTGTTTTAGCGTGAAACAATGTTTTTCCATTACTGTTTGTTACATCTTTCCCATGTTTCCAATAATAACCATTCCTTGTTTTTCTTTTCTTTTTTTCAGGAAAAGAGGAGTGGAAGTAGTACAGGTGAGTAAAAACTATATTCATTTTTTTTCCATTCACTTCTCTGCTATGAATACTGTTTTTGGAAACAGTGGATCCCCTTTTGTGGTGTGTGTTGAACTTATCTAGTCGTAAGCAAACAGGTATCCAAAGTGGAGATGAAGTGGGCCTTTCCCATCTTTGTTAATGAGTAAAATCTAATGGTTGATGAGGTGATGTTAGTTTGTGCTTACTGCTCTTAAGGATGGTCAGGCCTATCAGAAGTAGGAGCTGTTCTTTGAAACAAAGCTGTGGCAGAAGGCAAGTTCTTGCAACCCCAGGCACAGAGAATTGACACTGAACTGCTGTGGGGCTTTAGCCCACGTACTGTTAAGTTCAGGTGTTGGCTATGTTTTGTGTTTCCCAGTTCTGAATGGTTGTATTCACATGAGATGGTACTTAAGTGATGATGCCAACTTGCAAAAGGAATTATGTTACTGTGACAGCTGTGTTGCTGTGAATAATACGTTAGAGAACTGTAGCCCTGGAAGATCAAAGGGGGAGAAATGCTCTTTCCTTCTGGCCTATTTTGTGTCCTTAAAAGAGCTGTGTATCATAGATTTCACTCTTCCTGGTGCTTACCTGGTGTGTGGTTATCTGAGAGCTACGTGATATTACAAGGAAGGAAGGCACATACTTTACTGGCTGGATTTAGCCGTATTTCCAGCAGCCTTTCACCACTACAGCATCATCTTCCTTACTTGTACCTCCTATTGCTCAGAGCTAAGGAGCAGCTTCTTTTATCGGTTCTGATACAGCCTCCCCAGGTTGATAAATACAAGCAGCATGTGCAAAGCACAGCTTCACAAGCAGCATGGGGAGAAAGCTAGCCTATATTTGTGTCATTCTGTGATACGCTATTACTTCAATAATAGCCCAGTGCTTTCCAATCCAGTGTCTGCATTTGTTTTACGTGCCTAGTGCCTGCTGCGTACACTTAAGCAGCAAGGTGGCTGTATGAGATGAATTCAATGATACTCTGATTAGCTGAGCAGAGAACAAATTCCATTTTATCTGTTGGGCTGAAGTTGCTGTCCTTCAACATGTTGCTTCAGTTACTCTTCACTGTACCAATGTATGTAGGATGCACAAGTGCTTTTTTTTCTGATGTTTGTGTAGCTTAATGGCTAGTCATTTCTTTATTGGAAGAGTGTTTTGCGAAACACTTGGACAGAACTAGACAGGACTTGTGTAGACATACTTCATGGTTTCAAATTTCCCAGCATAGCTGAGATGCCAGACTAACCTATACCAGGAATTTGTGCCCCAGAGGCACACCTGGAACACCGATGCCTGCTGCTCTGCTAGAACAGGATGAATGGCCACGTGCAATCGTGACTTGCCCAGCACATGCGTTGCTTAATATGTCCCGATGCGTGTACTTGTAGTGAGCAAGGGATGTCTCAGAAGTGTGCTCTTTTCCCACCCAGCATTACTAGAAAGCTTTGTGCCACCTCGCCCATCAATTCCACTAGCCCTGCTTCTGGTTGGGGGATGTCTTGGTGTCAATCTGCCGGACAAAGTTTTCTTAATAGTGGCAATGTTGTTTACCTGTGTTGAGCAGCAGAGTTTTTCATTTGTTTCCCCGTCTCCTTTAGGGAGCTTACCCTGTTGTGAGCTGTCTTGAGGGAAGCCAGCTCTTATGCCCAGCAAAAGACAAGTAACTCAAAACACAACAGTACACAGGCTGTTTATCCGTTTTCCTCTTCACATAAGTTCACCTTTTTTTTCTGGATGCAGGCATGCTTTCCAGTTAGAAGTAGTGAGTTGAGAGGTAAGGTTCAGTTACTGGCTTCCAGGTAGCATGATGGACTGGGACGTGTCCAAGCTCTGCAGGAGAGCTGGTGCTGTGCCAGCCCCAGTGGTGTTCTGGGCGTCGTGCTGGCACAGCTGCGGATCCCTGGGGACGTGCGGGGATCTCTCAGAACCTCAGATGTTCCCTGTCGTCCCCTCAGTTTTCTTGCTGACTCCTCCAGCCCTTTGCAGCTGCCTGCTCAGCTGGAGTGGCTTCAGCTGGTGGCCCGGGATGGGGATGTGCTGCACAGTGACTTGTGCCCAAAGCACGTCTGCTGCGGCCACCAGGTGGGCAGCGGGTCAGTAAGTGCTTCAACAGAAACATTTCTTAATAGTTTCTACCCTCACCATTTCAAGGGAGAGGCTACTTCTAAAGTTATGCAGTGATTGTCTAATGAGGCATTAACAGAAATAAATAAATAAAATCTATTTTTTTATTGACGGAATTTAGCAAAGAAGGGGTTTGCATTGTTTCTAAACCATAAAGCTGTTTTTGAACTTTTATTAAAAAAGCTTAGTTTTGTTCAGTTTCAGCCCTCCAAATTAACGCGGGGGCAAATTCAGAATTGCAAATCGTCAGTTCTTCTTTAGCCAATAAAGCGTTCTGTTTCTTATGACTTTGTCCACTGGTGAGGAAAAGAAAGAACATCTCCATATACCTTGTTTTTCAGGAGAAAAATCTGTTTGGCTTAGTTTGGAGAGCGTAAGATTGAAAACATGTGCAGTGAAGTGGAAATCATCACAAGTACCTCTGATGGGGACATGCATTTATTTTTGTTTCACAAGCTATGCAAATCCAGAATAATTAGCTGCAGCCCTTTGGCTTCTGACAAATTGCCAGTTCAGTCTTCGTGTGACAAAGTGCGGAGCCTTCGTACTTCTCGCGACTTCAAAGGCCTTTCAGGCACTTCCACACCCAAATTTTCCTAGAGCTCTAGCACACTTTTTTTTTAAAATATTAAAATAGTTAAGATTTCCTATTTTCCGTGGGTATTTTTGGTTCTAACAAGCACTAATGCTCTCTTTTATCTTAGAGAGATGTTCTTTCTAGTCAGTTGGCTATAAAAGTGGGATTAGTCATTGTATTTCAAGCTGCACATTTTTTAATAGCAATGGGATATGGAGGACAACATGTTTTTCAGTGTGGAACAGCTGATTGTAGTAGTTACAATGGTCTAGGCTGCTTTTTTGGTTTCCTTTTTTTTCCCCCCCTAGGTCTCTGGGAATTGAGATATTTGAAATCTTTTATTTTTAAGGAGAAAACTGTCCCCTGAGCTCTGTGTTTTACTGAAGACAGCGAAGGAGAATTAAGGGTCCCCTCCCCCTTTCCTAAATCTTCAATCGAAGTGGAATACCAAAGAGAACAGTTTCCACTAATTGTTGCCAGGGAACAGTTGTTTTCTAGAAATGCGGGGAGGTTTATTTTCATATGCAGTATTAATGGAATAAGCTTGGAACAGCGGCGTTCTAGCTGGGAGAAGGGAGCTTATAAAACATATATCCAACAGCATGGGCAGAAAGATGTGACTGGAAAGCTTCCAAAGCAAGCAGGTTTATTGAGATGTTGGAGAGCTGGCTCTCCAGTACATGGAGAAGACAGTTTATTTTTACATGCATGCCAGCCCGTTACTCCTGTCCATGTTCTCCTCAATATGGCAGTCAGCTTTGCCTTAAATGCAGTTTTGGAAGTGATGCTACAAAAGCCCTCCAACCCTGCCCAGTCTGGATGGTGTAGGTACTTTGCACGTGCTTGTAGGAGGGGGGCTGCTGGTTAAAGTCTTGAGAAGACAGTGATACCGCTTAGCTTCTGTGCTACGGCATGCGTTTGGATGCCTCGGAGTGGGGTCTTCCAAAAAAAAAAAAAATTGTAGTGATGAACAAAAATTTCAGCTTCATCCCTTGGAAACCGCAGGACTGTGGAAAGCCAAATCCCCAGCCGAATCCTGTCTCTGATCCTTCCCAGTAGGGGAGATCATTCTACAGGAGACCCTCCTGGTACCTAAGGAGCAGCCCTGCCCAGCAGGAACAAAGCGCTGGTTCGAGCGCAGGGAGCGATGTTTTTGGCACGCCGCTGTGTATTGCATCAGCAGACTGGTCAGTGAGGTACGGCATGCTCCTTTCTGGTCCAGTGGGGAAGAATAAATACACATCTGCTGGGGCAGGGATGGAAGAGAAAACAGCAGAACGCTTCCAGGATGTGGATTAAGCAGATTAAATAAATAAGCACTTATTCTTAGAAATTAGACCAAGTAAGCCAGTCAATCAGAATGCAGTTAGATCTTTATTTTATTCCCGGGGAGTGAATGACAGATCTGTGAGGAAATTTTTTGTGGCTCAGAGGTGTGCAGCCTCTTACTGACTGGTTTGGTTGCTTTCTTTTGACTCTGCGTCCAACTGGCTCTGAGTGAGGTGTGGGCTCTGGAGTCACTTGCAGCAATTTCTTGGTGAGTGAAAACATTACTAAGATTTAGAAATCCGCAATGAATACCTTTCAGGTTTGAGCTTGTACTGCTTTGGCCCATGGAGCCAGCTCTGCCCAGCCCCTTTGTCTTCTCCTGTCTCCTTGGTATGTCATGATGAGGTAGTGATGCCTAACAAAGCTAAAGGCTGGGGGTTGGGATGTCCTAGGTGGAAATCCAGTCACTTTGGGAGCTCTGCCAAAGGTTTTGCTGAGTATAAAGAGACTAAGATTGCAGTGGGGAGGTGCCTCGCTTTGTCGCTTACTGCAGGCACTTTGGGCAACTCCCTTAGAAATTCTGCCTCCCTTTTCTAATGAAGATAGTGTCCCATGTACCGGGATGCCATTTAAGTTGCTTTCAGGTAACTTAGAGGGAAAGATGCAGAATAAGATGGGTGTGTAAAGGAAAACTGGAGTATTAATGGATGCTGGTGATTTCTGAGGATTGCTGTGCATAGCACTCTCTCAGCCATCACAACGTGTCTTCCCGGATACTTCAGTGAACTGTAAAGCTTCACAAATCCATTTCCAAGAAACAGTTTGGATAAAAATAAGACCCTGAAGGAAATGCTGATTCTTATGCTTGGGAATAAAATCCTCTATTTGCCTCCTTTTGACTACAAATACCTCGCAGCATACAGGCCAGTCCTGGCACAAAATGGCAGTTAGATATTGCTTTTATTAATCAGGGTTACTGCAGTGGTGCCCATGGGCCAGCTAAGAATAAGCTTTAATTTTAGGCTGCATTAAACAATAGGATTATTTGTCTCTCTGGATGCAGGTGTTATGATATGGTATCAAACCAGGGCAGATGGAGTGTGTAACTCAGGAAATGCCTATTTTAAAACCAATATGTCACGTTTGCGGCTTGCTGAAACTGCAGAGCGTATGTTGAAGTATAAATGTGCATGTAGCTCTTTTAGCCTTTTTCTTCGGACATCTTTTTTCTTGGAGTGGGAAGGATGAGGAGTTGATTTGATACAGGTCCAAGGGTCCTAATGCTGAGATGTCCTCTCTCAGCTGAATGACAATCCTTCATCAGTTTGGGGGGTGAAATCATTTGGTTCTTCTGCACACGCAGAGCTACAAACTTATTCCTGTGATGGTAACTTTAACCTTGCCCTCAGTCCTGGGGTTTTGTTCCACAGGAACAGCGATGCTCCCTTGGGAGAAATGACTGGTTTCTACCATAGCTAAGGCTTGCTTGCTTCAGGCAAAAGCTTCATAGAGTGTATCATCAGAGCAGTAAATGAGGCTATCTGTATGCCCACCTTCTTCAGTCTTCAGTGAGGGTGCTGGTAGTTCTGAGCTTCCAGCAGACTCTGGAAGACCCGTGGAGTTCGGGGAAGGCTTTTGCCTTTGTCGACATTGTCGACTTCCTTTCTCCAGCTTCTGCAGAAATTACTTCTTTGATCTTAGCTGTGACCTGAGATACTTGCAGCTAGAAATCCATTGTATTGTATGCTTGTTTGCTCTTCTGGTGCTTTACAGTTAAATGAGATAAACATACTCGTGTCACGGGATTGAATGATGTGCCAATAATGGTACGTAAAGACATTAAGCCATAAAGTTTCTAAACTTGCTGTGTTTGGTCTTTGGCCAACATGTGCCAAGAATTTCTTAAAGCCAAATGGAGGTTGCCCCTGTTTAAAACAGGACACATTCAAACACAGAGAGACCTGGAAGTGTTTACTGAACTCAACTGCCTTCATGAAATTATAATGGGACGAGGCAGAAGAGTGGCTTCAACTTAATCCTTCATTCAGAACAACTGAACTTTTTTCCCCTTTTCTTCTCTTAACACCAGTGTGGACCTCTCTTTGCTGCATATCTAAAGGTACGCAGATCAGACAAATATAGGGTTTCTGCGTATGCTGTGGATGTTTTCTATGACTTTGGTTATTTTGCAATATCTTTCATCTTGTAAGAGCTAGCATATTGATGGAAAACAGTCATGGACTTTTTAATAGTTTAATTACTGTCTTTTTATTTTTTGAGAGGTGTCTTTGCACTGCTGACCAAAAGCACTTAGCTTAGGGTGGGAATTGTTCAATGTCATCTGAGGAAGAAAGGAGGGAGCCAGGAAAAATTCAGATGATTGTAAACATAGTTTCTCTAAAATGAGATAGCAGTAGGGTATCCAAAATGTGTTTCTTCTTAACGTGAGGTCACATTTATGGAAAATTTGAGAGCTGTGGTTTGTTTGTTAGTTTGTTTGTTTTCATCCCTCTTCTCTCGCATGACTTGTCAAAAGAGACAGCTGCTGCAACTTCCTAGATGAAATGAATGTGGTGCTCTGTTGGCCACGCCAAGGAGGGTCCAACCATTGTTAATGAATGGATTGAAATAGCCATTTGATGGATATGGTCTGTCCTAAGAGGTCCCTTTGTAAATGGTGGAAATAAGGCCCCTTCTTCTGGAAGAGAAGATTCATGGCAGGAGTCAGCTTTCCTTGCACAGACTGTGGAGGGAGCTTGGAGGCAGGAGCCTCCTCCAGCAGGTTCACATGAATTTCTCTTGCTCAGGTTTATACTGGGGACAGCACAGTTAGTGTATTTGTAGATGGTGGCTACCGACAAAGTATTGGGTCTGTATAAATCCCAAAGACAGGAACTGCAAAAGCTGATGAGCTTTGTCCATGTAGCACTACAGCACAATGTTATGGTAGTTCCAGGCTGCTCTCCACTTCTTTCCCTCCCGCTGACTCTTTCATGAAGCTGCATGGTTTTGTTCCTCAGAAGCTGCATGGTTTTGTTCTTCAGAGGCTTGGTTTCCAGGTGCTTTCTCTGTGATTCTGCTGGGCTTTAAGGACAAGACACATCCAAGCCTGTGTTCAGTCTATAGCATAGATTCATCACTGAAAGAGTGATGCCTTATTATGTTTTAATTGTTCCTTTCTTATATTAAGGTTATTCTTGTAAAGGAGACAAAAGAATTAATTGTTGCACTTACAGATGAATAAAAGCATATAAAGAGAACTTGTCCTCTGTAGTTTGTTTAAAGTTTGCATGTTGACCTGTAGGATCCTAAGGCAATGCTGTAAAATAACCAGTCGTTAAGGTATCGGGCATTTCAGTCATGATTAAAACTAAAGTTGTGGATGTTGCTCCTTTGTCTTTGAAAAATGGCATAACAGTTGTTATGAGCAGGAAAGCAGAAACTACAGACCTGTATATAAACCATATAGACTACTTCTGTCATTATAAAACAGTGGATTTGCCTTGTACTATTCTTTGGCTGTTATTTTAGGATCCCGGGTAATGCAGTGTCTCACTGCATCTCATTGTCACAACTCTTTCAACTTTTCAACCTGAGGTTGCTTCAGTAAATTACAGTTGCCTCATTTAGTTTCTCAGCTGGTATGCTTCCCTGCATCAAAGGGGTCTTGGATCTAATTTAAGGTTGCTACACAGATAAACTTGTATGTATGTTGTGTCCCTGCCTGAGTGCTTGTTCTAAGGTGGGTGTTCACCTCAGTAGTTACTGAAGACTTAAAATAAATCCTCCCGGCACCTTGCCAAAGTGCAAACAAGTTATTTACAGTGTTTTGACAGCCATCTGAAGATGGGATGGAAAAGATGCCGTTGGGACTGAGCTAATACTCTGAGACTGAGTGAGAGACTGAAACGTAAGGGAAACAACTGTTGCAGAGGAATTTCTGGCTGACTTTGCAAACAGAAAAAAGCTTTTTAGCTTGCTTTGTTTTTGTAGTAAATTGTTGATTGGAGCCAAGAGCTTCCTTTACTCGGAGGTCTAAGTGCATCTGAAAATGTTTTCTTGTGCAAGAATCTTTGTTGCACAACTCTGCTGTCCTGTAACCTTAGCAGCACAGTCACCGAGTTAAAATTGTCCATTGGCTAACTGATAGAAAAGATTAGAGGACAAGCTAATTGCTGTCTATAGAGAATTTATGTTGATGGCAGGGAGATCATTTGCACTTTAGGCTAGCTTGGAAAATGTTCGTTCTTGTGACCTAGAGGAGCTTTTCTTGTAATATCCTTTCCTTTATGGTAACATCCTTAAGTAGCTGAAAAAAGAACAGCAGCTATAAAGGGGGAAGGCAGAATTTCTACTTTTAAACTGTAAGTACAGAGCAGTTTGAAACGAAGCCAAAGCAGATTGGATGTTCATAGGCCTGCTGCGACGAGTTGTGTGCAATTCCAGCCCTCAGTGGCTGCTTATCAGCGAACTAAGTGGCTGCAAAGGGGGTAGAGAGAGCATTTGCTCCTTGCAGGTGACAGGTCTTCCCTCCCTCCCCATCCCTGTTCTAGGGATGTCCAGTATGGTCCAGGCCTTACAAAGGCTTTTAAGGGCTGGTTGGTGTAGTGTAATTTACTAATTTAGGGCACTCAGACCTTTTTGCAGCAGCTTGGGGGCTTCTATTTCCTTCTGTCTTGTTGTAAAGTCGGTCCGACTTCAGTAAGGTGCAGGGGAGGAACAAGGACAGATAGCAAGACACCCCGTGGTCAGTGGGTTTGTGCTGTGGAAAGTTAGAGAGGAGAGTAAACATTTTCCTAGCTCTTCAACTTCCGAGTTGTCTGTTTCCTATTCTTTTAGTTTTCTTTTTTTCTTTTCCGATGGCAAAGTGCTGACATAGTTACTCATGATTCTGTGAGGTCTGAAGATTGTTTCGGCACGTCTGCTTTCATCCTGCTCCTGGCATCGGTCACCAAGTCCTAGCTCTGCCAGCTGACCCACACCATCGCTCCCCTGTGCGGGGGGGACCTCTCCAGACGGGGACAGAGGAGGGAGCGCCTGGCCCGAGGGCTGCCCTGGCCAAGCCCCAGGAGCCCGCTGGAAGCACCGCAGGTCACAGCGGAGGGGCTGAGCTCGCACTGAGGATGCTCCCTGAAGTCATCTGGGGGCAGCCCGCAGCCCTTGAGCCGCCTGGGACGTGGGAGTTGCTCTAATGCAGCACCTAAGCCACGGTCGTGTTGTGTGAGTTGTGGTAGCCCAGCAGCAGCTGAGGCTTTTGTGGGGTGTCCTGTGCTCCCTTAGCAGTCAGAAGGGGGTCGGCTGTGCCTTTTTGTAGCTCTCTGCTCTGTGAATCTTTTGGCGTGTCCTTTTCAAATCAAGGGCTGCCTTTGCCTTTTCTATAGGGCTGAATATTCCCCATTTTTGAGGTTTGCTTTCTGTAACTGTAGTCAGAGACTCTTAGGGAGTGGGTACAGCTTAACTCTGTTTACAGCATATATACGTTGCAAGTAATAATACCATGCTGTCCTGTTTTGCTTTGTGTGAGGAACTGCAATGTCAATACTGCATAATCGTGTGTGAAAAATAGCCTGTCCGTGGAAAGGCTGTCTTGAAGGTATTCTTCGTTACTGCCCAGATATGTCTGTCTGTAGCCAATTTTTGGTTCAGTAATACCATCACGTTAATGTTTAAAAGAAGAGCTAATAGAGTTTACTTCAGCTTCAATAGATAGGCATACCGAGTATAGTTGGTGGTGACTGTGAATTTGAATTTCTTCTAAATTTTCTTAAGATTGATGTGCTGCGACTTTATTTATTGAATCTATTAGGGTTGTTTATGATATTGCCTGAAGAACTTTGTGTGTTTGCAGAGGATCACTTAGCAACAGCCTATGGCACAGCGAGGTTGTCTGCGACATGCTGAAGCTAGCACGATGAACCATAGAACAGCGAGGAAACACCCAGAAACAGCAAGTAAATACAAATTTACAGCCAGACAGGGCAGTTCACGGACTGAAGAGCTTTGTATTTCTGTGGGGCACTGTTTGTAAAATTCTTTGCTTTTCAGTCTTTATTTACACGACCGTCGTCCTGATGCCACGATAATCTCTGCTTCTAGAGATGTTCATGTGAGGTCTGCAGCTGGTGTAATGGAGCATCTCCTGAGCATTTAAAATAGAAGCAACTCTTTGATATTAAAGCAACTTGCACTTTAATCTCCTAAATCTTCTTAATTAGTCCTTCACCATAGCTAAGGAATAAAAGTTCCCAGGAGGAGTCTGGGGAATAACCTGGGATCTCAACTTTGGAGCTCTGTGCTTATGCTGTAAGATTCTGCTGTTTCTAATAATCAGCATTCCTTTTCCCAAGAGTGGTATTTTTATCTTGTTTGTATTTTTTTGTTGTTTGGTTCTCTTTTTTTGAGCTCCAGGAGGATTGTAAATGCAGATCTTAATTTCTGCATATTTCAGGCCATTTATTACATATTTCAGGCCATTTATTTTTGTATATTAATACCAGTAACTTGCTTGACTTAAATGACCTAGTTTGCACTGGAGGTGAAAGCTGAATGCGATCAGCAAACATTCTCTTTCTTAGAGATTGTCCCTGGTGTCTGAGATGTGGACACAATACAAAGTAAATGCCCCACATCTGTGTTTGGCTGGCAACAGTAACTTGACAGGAACATAGCTGACATTGTGTTTATGGATCTTGTTGGTTTGAGTGACTCATAGTAGGTGGGGGGAAAACACTGAGTGTTCAAAGACATTCTTGTTTTTGTGTGCGTGTGTGTATATATGTATATATAAACTACTCTTCCTCATTTGGGGATGCGGGCTGAAGAAATTCTACTATTTCTTGACCTTTTAAAGAAGAAATCAGACTGCAATATTTGCATTTAGGTCTAGTGTTACCAGAGTTCAAAGAGTTTGGGTATGAATGTAAGTTTTAATGGAAGAGTGGATTTGGGGTGGAATTCAGTTTGTTGATCCTTGTATCCCTGTAGTCACTTCCAAATTCTTAGTTTTGGGACTTTAAAATCCTTCCTCTTTCAATGAGGGGAAAACAGGGCATGTTGTTGTTTTGCTTGGAAAAAAAGTCATAAAATACAGTCTGGTAGGGAGGAAGATGTGAAGATAGAGTGCTGGGCGTGAACAGGGATGCTCTCAGCTGAAACGGAGGTAGACTTACTGAAGGGAATCGTCTTTCACCAATTGCTATCTTACCCTGGCACAAGATAAACCTGTACGTTGGAGCAGTTCAGCAAGAGAACAGTCTGAATTCTGTCAGTTTGCAAAACCAAAACTGTGTCTGTAATGTATTTTAAGACTTGGGGTCTGAAATCTGTGTGTAGCACCCTTCACTGGCTTGAAGGTTGTAAGGCTGCACACTTGCTTTGTTCATAGCACTACAGACGTCGAAAATTGTACTTTGCTGTTCTGTCAAGGTCATGGGTTTATCTAAGATAATCCAGCTGTAAGGAGCTAGGGCAGGTTATGTCTTTACACATGCAGTCTGTTTGGGGCAGGGTTATCGCATAGTTTACTTAACCTAGCAGGGGAGGTCAAAACAAACCTGTCTTGGTTGTCTTGTTCTGTGCAGTGCAGAAAGGAATTATCTAAGGTTGTGCCGTCCTTTCTGCAGATGCTTACGGTGGCCAATGGTATGAAGAACCTACATTTGATGGGAACGAGAAGCCATGAATTAATTGGTTGTGTTAGAACTTTAAATTAAGTGCCCTCAGTGCACTTTTGCTGTGTTTCCTACGATTTCAGTCTGGTTTTTGGAACTCTATAGCAGACTTTCCTCTCTGACTTCCGTGTGAAACAGTGAACACCTGTCTACTTTAGCATCCATTGCCTCATATGTTCATCCTTTCACATATTTCAAAAGCTGAGCACTTGACCAAGAATAAATGGGTAAAAGGATAGACTCTGTACAAGCTGATTTTGAAACTAAAGACAGTTAAAATAGTATTTGTGTATATGTTTTGTTAAGGCTAATGCTGAAGACGTTGGATGGCACTTTTCTGTGGGTTGTAGTTCGGGAACAAGATGCTCAAAACTGAGCAATGACATGTACACCAAAAAGTTCAAGTCCCTTAATTTCCTTGCTGAAAAGCACTTATTTATGTCAAGGATGCGTGTAACTTCCCATCTTTATTTTTTTCCTAGTTGTTTGCATGTCATCTTTATAGGGTTTTATAGGCTCCTTTAAGTTTTGTGTGTGGGACTTCCTTTTGAGCCAAATGTTGCTGCAGTTCACACGAGCAGGATAAGCCTGAAGGACAGAGCTTCAGAAGAGCAAATTTCGAACTTCAAACCAGGCTTTGCACTGGCTCCGTGTTTGTCTTTGTTCC